>NC_091665.1:36512500-37135000 GCF_042453785.1 Malus domestica
AGAGATCATCTCCACATGGTAGCCAGCATCTGATGAATTCCGAACCATTCGCACAATCGTCCACCTATACTCAGTATTAAGCTGGATGATATCAAAACTTGTACTGCTACCGTCTTCTCGAGAAGAGGAATTGTAGTATGGATCACACATGAATCCCACTCCCAATGGTGCAACTTCACCATTGTGGACTTGAGGGGCGGGCGGAAGAGCAACCCATTGCTTGGTGTAAGGATTGCAAATGTAGTAATCACCTCCAAGCCTATTCGTCGCGCAGCACAAAATCAAGTCATTATAAGTAGCTACCACAACTGGTTCACGGTCTTCTTTATCGCCAAAACACGGAAGGAAACTTAGAGAGAGATTGCTTGATTGGAACAGCGGATGTTTGGACGTTGTAAAGACTTCAGTTTTGTGCCCCTCCACGTCGCTAAAGGCCAATATAACTAGAGTACTTAGGATGGGCTTCTGTTGAACGCGTTGGACACATAGAAAACGGCGAAGAAAAGAAGGATCGGAGATGAGACGTAACCAACGCTTCGACACACTTTTGCACTGAAAGACAACTTTACTGCAAGGAATTCGACAAAGGATTTCAACCAATAAAGGGTCAGGAAGATCTTCAATGCATATCATCGTGATCAACTCTGATGGTCACTCGGTGATATACTATTCTGCTGCAGCTATATATTTACTTTTGGTAGCAAGCTTCCAAGGAATTCTGATGGGGTAAGATCGACACTTAGAAACATAAATTGGAGCGAAAGTTGGGGAAATTTATAGCAATGCCACTTGAACTTTTACTCGAGTTGCAAAATATCACCTGACAGAAAAATATAGATTGCGTAAATTTTCTGTTCAAACTAGTTATGTACAGTGCGGGTGCCTCAAATTTTTATTTAGTTTTTTAACAGAGAATTATATTTAAGACACAGGGTTTCACAATTTAAAGTTCCAATCTTTCACAAACAAACCCAGGAATTTAGAAAAATACAAACGATCGAAAGCAAATTGAAACGAAAACAATATAAGGTACTCTGCACACACCTTGAACAATCTCTCAGGCCACCGGTGAACGGACGGAAATCTTCTATCCCTGGGAAGTTAGGCCAAGGAGAGAGAGAGAGAGAGAGGTAGGGGATTCGGGAGGTCGAAGGAAGCTAGGTGTGGTTTGCTGGGCGTTGACTGAAATGAGTGTCCATATTTTAACAGATCCGGAATATCTTCATTTCTTATTTTTTTTGGCAAACTCTTCATTTCTTATTTCTCCCAGGTATTTTCTAATGAATCCGGATCTTCTCCGGATCCAAAAAATCTGAGCCTAAGGATTAAATGATTCGGACCGTTAAAATTTGATCAAACTGCTATAATTATTATAACTTATTTAGGGGTTTCCTATTTGTAACCGTTGGATCAAATTTCAACTGTCCGGATCATTTGATCATAAGGCTCAGATTTTTTAGATCTATAGGGTATCCTGGTCCTTTTCTCATTACCAAAAAAAAAAATGCAATGGTGTGTAAAAGAAGAAAAAGAGTATGTGGGTTTTCGGTGTGTAATGCACATTAGGCCAAGAGCAAAGAGACTTACCGACGCTTGAGATGATACGATAGTGATATTCAACGCTAGTTAGGCATTGACATATAAACTAATAGTAAATTAACGTACATAGAAGTGCTTGATAGGTTTGAAATACAATCGTTGTATCATCTCGAGCAGAGAATAAGTTTTTGTGCTGAATATACTCTTATCCTGTGATATATCTATCGCGTAATGACTATATAAACACAAACTAATTTTAAGAGAATTTATGAGTGTTTAACAGACGTGAAACGTAATTTATTCGGTCACATTTTTCAAATTAGCTCTAATTTTAAGGAAAACTAACGAAAAATCCAAAAAAACTTCCATTTTAATGAAAAGTCATTTTTAAAGGTATAGTGAATAGTGACAGTTAAAGACAAAAATGTAATTTTTCGTTAAAAATGAATAGTAATAGAAGTGTTTTTGTTAAAACTCTCATAATTTTATCCTGTAAATTATTTCATAACCATTATATCCAATTTGGCAAATCCTAATTGGGCTTTCCAGATAGTCACTGATAAATCCTATTTGGGACATCTTGGCCCATATAACATTCCTCACAACTTTATTGCAGAAGCCAATCTTTGTTTTATCTCTCAGTTGATAACTGGTTGGTTCAAAATTGCAAATGAATTCCTTGGCATCTTCACTTGGCACTTGCAGTCCCAGAAACTTGAAAACACCCAACATTTTGCTCCAAAGGGATCATCTCAGCAAATCAGAAGCACCAAAACTCAATATCTTAAGCCACCCACACAGGAGCTTTTCTTCTTCTTCTTCTTCTTCTTCTTCCCAACAACTGCAGAATAATGAGAAGCCAAATTTGTTCAGCAGAAGAGAAGCAATTGGTTTTGGCTTCTGCTTTGGGCTTCTTGATGTGCTTTTGCTTCCTCAGCCCACAAAAGCAGCTGAGGGGGCAGCAGCTTGTGAGCTAACCGTGGCTCCATCTGGCCTTGCTTTCTGTGACAAAGTTGTGGGGTATGGCCCTGAGGCTGTTCAAGGACAGCTGATTAAGGTAATTAATCAGGAATTTATTTTTCCAGATAATCAAAGCCTATTACTGGATTCTACAATATGGGTTTCTTGTTTATGTATTTAAATTCTTGAAGCAAACACGATATTAAGAATTGTAATTAACTAATTACGATTAGGGTGTTTTTACATGTGGGTTCTGAACAATTTTGTGAAACAAATGCACAGGCACACTATGTTGGGAAATTGGAGAATGGAAAGGTGTTTGACAGCAGCTACAATCGTGGGAAACCTCTTACTTTTCGTGTCGGTGTTGGTGAGGTGTGTCGCTAATTGTACATCCATGAGTTATATGAATGTGTTCATAATTTTCAGCAATGCTGTGCTTAATTGCCTTGACCAATATCAAATCAAGAAATCTGTTTATTTGAGCTATGAACTTGTCTAAATTTGGCGGTCTCCTGCTTTCGGTACTTTGATTTGCTAGCTCAAGAACCTGACTTGATGTTTGGGTGGCTTGCTTTGTGATAAATTGTTGCCTGAAAGGGAAAAAAATGATCCAATGATTTCGGATGAAGCCCGAAATTTGGAGCATGTAATATTGATAGGAGAGGGAGCATTGTGTTGAATTTTTACGGAAGTAGGACAATGGAAACAATGCAGAAGGTAGTATCTTTGTGCTGTTGCCAAGGCTTAGAACCATCTCTCCTTTCGCCGAATGTGTGCAACCTTGTGCCTATAGAACGCATCAACCTTCTTGAATGAAATCACCCCATCTTTTGCAGGGTTAAGAATTTAACCCAAACGTAATGACTTTTACTGCATTTAGTTATCACATTACTAATTGATCAGTAAGTGTAGCACACGTAGCGGTTTTCGCTACCCCTAGATTGAACTAAAGTATTGTATTCTGTAAACTTCACAGGTCATCAAAGGGTGGGATCAAGGTATTCTAGGCGGTGATGGGATTCCTCCAATGCTTGCGGGTATTGTACAAAATCCATGATTGCACTGTTTACTCTTGTGTTCTTACTCATATAATCGACATCAGGAAGTTGATTGTTTTTCAACTTGATTAGGGGGGAAACGCGTGTTGAAGCTTCCTCCGGAACTTGCGTATGGTGGAAGAGGAGCTGGGTGTAGAGGAGGTAAGCAGTCAGTCAGTCATGTTATGCATTTTCCATTTTGTTCCCTGTGTTTGTTGTAGAACCTGATGAAGTGTACCGTTCTACGGCATGGTCCAGGCTCGTGTATCATTCCACCAGATTCAGTTCTTCTGTTTGATGTGGAATTCGTAGGCAAGCCATGAGATCGAAGCGACCGAGGAGAGAGGAAGCAGACTACCACTTGATCTTGTGAATTGGTTTACTAGTGGTAAAATGGAAGTCCGATACTCCGTGTCTTCTTGTTCTGTGGATATCAGTAAATTCTTATGAGAAGAAGAGTACGAGATTTATGGCCATTATTCACTATAAACTGCTCAATTCCCCTCCTCTTTCATTTTAGTCCTCACTTAACCGATCATCTAAGTTTATTTCGTTTTTGGCTCCCATCTTAAATCAGAGAAAATGTGTTTTGTGACTGTAATATTGTCACTAGCCTACGCATTATAACATTGGTGAGCGACAGAGTTTATATTTCATGATATAATATATGCAAGCTATAATATATATGGGTTGAAAAGATGTGTGGCGGTGTAATGCTAGAGAGACTATTTAGTTGAATCATATTTTGTGGATTACATGATGTGGGCATCCAACTCGGATGGCAGATTGTTGTGCTAGGATAGCACCAAACCTTTTAGAACCAACTATTTTTAACCCACAGGAAATATATCAAATGAAATGCAAGAACAAAATATTAAAGACACCAAGATTTTAACGAGGTTCCTCAACAGTCAGTGTAACTGGAGTACGTCCTCGGAGCAGTAGGAGCTCACCCAATAATCCACTATCAACCAAATGGGAGTTTACAAAGTGTTGGCAAGCTCACAACCCAAAACCCCAATACAACCAATAACTCTCACACACTAAAGAAACAAATAGAGAAAGAAATATAGTGATTAATTTCTTCTCTATATAAAGCTCAAAACTATTACAACAATAAAACTTTGATGGAGTGAGAACTAACCAAGAAAGAAAATCACCTTTCTTTCTTATATGGGAGCTGCGTACCTCTCTTCTTCTTTCTGCTGCTCCTTTCTATTTTCTTCTTCTATGCGACAACCTTTCTCCCACACCAAAAGGCAGCTGTTGCTGCTAGTTAAAAACCCCAGGAGTCCCGTGACTTCTCACATGGACCAAAGAAAAAACTTTAGACAAATTGCACTTTTATTTTCCCCAAAACAAGGAAGAAACATAATCATGTTGTCTTTTTTTTCTTTTGATTTGTTTAATAGCCACTTGGCTACTTGGCCACTTTTTCAACAATCTCCACCTTGGCCAAGTTCCGAAAAACGCCATGATAAGCCAACCAACACAATTAACACACAACATCACTCCCAAACATTAGCAAGAGAATAACTCATGCCGAGCCAAATGCTCCAAAACTCCTACTGCTCAACGCCTTCTTTATATAGGCATAATGTGAGCCAAGTTCAAACAGTGAACAAACTTGGCTACACCAACAACCTTAGTCAACATATCAGCGGGGTTGTCTTTAGTTGGAATCTTCTAGAGAATGATTTCCCTTTCACCAACAATTTCACGAACAAAGTGATAACGCACATCTATGTGCTTGGTCCTCGCATGATGAACCTGATACTTAGCCAAATAAATGGCACTCTGACTATCACAATGTACCTCCACCTGCTTCTGATCAACCCCCAAATCTCTAATCAGCGCATGTATCCAAATGACCTCTTTTATAGCTTCAGCAACTGCCATATATTCAGCCTCTGTAGTAGACAAGGCAACAGACGACTGCAAAATGGACCTCCAACAAACTGGCCCTTTAGCCATAGTAAACACATAGCCTGTAGTAGACTTCCTTCCATCCAGATCACCTGCATAATCTGAATCAACATAACCAACTGCAAAATGACCAATACCAGAGTCATCTCTCTCAAAGCATAAACCAACATCTCGAGTACCATGGAGATACCTCAATATCCACTTAGCTGTTTGCCAATGCTCTTTACCTGGATTATGCATATATCGACTCACCATGCCAACTACATGAGCAATATCTGGTCTAGAGCATACCATTGCATATATCAAACTACCAACCAAATTTGCATATGGTATATTTTTCATTTGCAGCTTCTCTTTATCAGTTTTATGACACTGTAGAGAACTCAATTTAAAATGAGGAGCCAAAAGGGTACTAACTGGATTGGTTGAATCATGAACTCCAAACTTCCAAATCAACTTCTCAAGGTATTGTCTTTGATTCAAACTGACCAAACCCTTCTCTCTATCTCTAGTGATCTCCATGCCAAGGATCTTCTTTGCTTCACTAAGATCCTTCATCTCAAACTCATTCTTCATTTGTTTCTTCAATTTCTCAAGCTCTTCAACATTCTTTGAGGCAATCAACATATCATCAACATATATCAATAAATAAATGAAAGACCCATCTTGCAACTTCTTGAAGTACACACAATGATCATATTGACTTCTAGAATAATTTTGGCCTCTCATAAATTTATCAAACCTCAAATACCATTGCCTTGGAGATTGCTTCAAGCCATAAAGTGATTTCTTCAATTTGCAAAACAAATTTTCCTTCCCTTTCACTATATACCCATCCGGTTGACACATATAGATCTCTTCATTCAAATCACCATGTAGGAAAGCCGTATTCACATCGAGTTGCACAAGCTCAAGATCATAGGAGTGCTTCACAACTGGAGAAAATATTTCATTGTAGTCAATGCCCTCCTTTTGTGCATACCCTTTAGCAACTAATCTTGCTTTAAATCTCACATTGCTTTTCTCATCAGCATCTTCCTTCGTGGCATACACCCATTTGCAACCGATAGCTTTCTTGCCCTTAGGCAATTTAGCTAACTCCCAAGTCTTGTTCTTCTAGAGAGAATTCATCTCATCACCCATGACATTGCACCACCTCTTTTTCTCCTCACTCTCAATAGCTTCCTCAAAATTGGATGGAATCTCTTCAGTGATTATAGGAAGAGCAAAAGCAACATAGTCACTATACCGAGCTGGCTTGGTAATTTGTCTCTTTTCTCTGTTCTTGGCAATAGACTCTTGAGGTGAAACTTGCTCTTCAACTTGAATAGAATCTTCAAGTTCAACTTCTTCAACATCCTCATGATTTCCAACTTCTTCACTTGTAGTGGCTTCGACATCAGCGGAAATAGGATTTGAAGTACCAGAGGCAACTTTCTCAAGCTCCACCTGTTGGACATCTTTCACATTCTTCTCAGAGACTTTGTACATACTTTCTTCATCAAATGTCACATCTCTGCTGATTACAAGTTTTTTCATCTCTGGGCACCACAACCTGTAACCTTTGACACCACTACTAAAACCAAGAAAGATTGCCTTTTTGGCTTTAGGATCAAGTTTATTTTCAGTCACATGAAAAGAAGCAGGTGAACCAAAAATACGGACATAGTCATAATCAGAAGAAGGTTTTCCAGTCCATACCTCCATTGGTGTCTTACCCTGAACAGCAGCTGAGGGTAACCGGTTGATGATGTGACATGCATAATTAACTGCTTCTGCCCAAAATGACTTGCTTAAACCTGACTGAGACAACATACATCTAACCTTCTCAAGCAAGGTTCGATTCAATCTTTCTGCAACTCCATTTTGTTGTGGAGTTCCCCGAACACTAAAATGTCTCACAATTCCTACCTCTTTGCAAACTTTAAAGAAAGGGTCGGATGTGTATTCACCACCATTATCCGATCTCAAAATCTTAATCTTTCTCCCAGTCTGGTTCTCAACAATTTTCTTCCAACCCAAGAAAATGTTTAACACCTCACTCTTGTGCTTCATAGTGTAGACCCAAGACATTCTTGAATAATCTTCAACAAAGGTCACAAACCAATGTCTACCACTCAAAGAGGGAGTCTTTGTAGGACCCCAAACATCTGAATGCACATAATCAAGAATGCCCTTCGTCTGATGTACAGCAGTACCAAACTTCACTCTAGTTTGCTTCCCCAAGACACAATGCTTGCAGAAATCAAGCTTACAAGTCGTGGCACCTTTTAGAAGACCTTGTTTCACAAGCCCTTGTAGAGCTTTCTCACCGGCATGGCCTAATCTCATATGCCACAGTCTAGTAGTATCTGAATCAGATGTGCTCATATTTTCAGAGACTACAGATGCTTCACCTGTCATAGTGCTTCCTTGCAATAAATACAAATGGCCACATCGAGGAGCTTTCATCACAACAAGTGCACCATAAGTAACTTTCAATGTATGTCCATCTCAATGAAACCTGAAGCCCTTGGATTCTAAAGTACCCAAAGAAATAAGATTTTTCTTCAAATTCGGTACATACCAAACACCTGTCAACTCTTTAACCATGCCATCATGCAACTTCAAACGAATTGTGCCAATCCATTTTGTTATGCAAGGATTGTCATCTCCCATGAACACAACGCCACCATCAAACTCTTTCAAGCTTGAAAACCAATCCTTGTGAGGAGTCATATGATGAGTACAACCCGTATCCAACACCCACTTAGTAGCACAATCAAATGATGAGGAAGTGGTTAAAGCAAAATCAGAAAAATCTGTTTCAACCTCAGCAACATTAGCTTCAGAACTTTTTTTGCCTTTGGTCTTCAACCTAGGACAATCTTTCTTCCAATGGCCCTTATTATGACAAAAGGCACATTCATCCCTTTCCAAAGGTTTTCTACCTTTAGAGTTTCCTCTAGGTCGAGACTGTGATTTTTTCCTACTAGAAAATGATCTTCTCTCCGATGATCTACCTCTAACAAATAAAGCTTCCGATGTACTATCATGGTTTTTATCTCTATGCCTCATTTCATAATTCATCAAGGCATTTGACACATCTTCAAATTTCACAGTTTCTTTACCATGCATAATAGTGGTAACAAAATGCTCATAAGAGTCCGGCAAGGAATTCAACAATATTAAGGCCTTATCTTCATCCTTAATATCCTCATCTAAATTTAATAAGTCGGCAATCAACTTATTAAAAGCATCAAGGTGTCTAATCATTTTTGTACCTTCTTTGTATTAGAAGCGGTAGAGCTTTTTCTTCAAGTGTAGCCGGTTCTCTGCACTCTTCGTCATATACTTGTCTTCCAATTTTTGCCACAACACACTTGCTAATGTCTCCCGCATCACAAAATACTTCTGAGTTTTTGCAAGGCACAACCGAATTGAAGAGCAAGCCCACAAATTTAATTTCTCCCATTATGACTTCGACATAGCTTCCGGCTTCTCTCCCAAAGCGGCAAGTAGATCTTGTTGAGCCAACACATCTTTGACCTCACATTGCCACATTCCGAAGTTGTTTGTGCCATCAAACTTTTCCACTTCGAACTTTGTATTTTGCACCGTAGTTCTTGCAAATCCGGAGCTGCTTCCAAAAGGATTTTCATCTTGCCCATCTGACATCTTTAACAACTAGACAGTACCCAAGAGCAACCAGTGCTCTGATACCAATTGTTGTGCTAGGATAGCAGCAAACCTTTTAGAACCAACTCTTTTTAACCCACAAGAAATATATCAAATGAAATGCAAGAACAAAATATTAAAGACATCAATATTTTAACGAGGTTCCTCAACAGTCAGTGTAACTGGAGTACGTCCTCGGAGCAGTAGGAGCTCACCCAATAATCCACTATCAACCAAATGGGAGTTTACAAAGTGTTGGCAAGCTCACAACCCAAAACCCCAATACAACCAATAACTCTCACACACTAAAGAAACAAATAGAGAAAGAAATATAGTGATTAATTTCTTCTCTATATAAAGCTCAAAGCTATTACAACAATAAAACTTTGATGGAGTGAGAACTAACCAAAAAAGAAAATCACCTTTCTTTCTTATATGGGAGCTGCGTACCTCTCTTCTTCTTTCTGCTGCTCCTTTCTATTTTCTTCTTCTATGCGACAACCTTTCTCCCACACCAAAAGGCAGCTGTTGCTGCTAGTTAAAAACCCCAGGAGTCCCGTGACTTCTCACATGGACCAAAGAAAAAACTTTAGACAAATTGCACTTTTATTTTCCCCAAAACAAGGAAGAAACATAATCATGTTGTCTTTTTTTTTTCTTTTGATTTGTTTAATAGCCACTTGGCCACTTGGCCACTTATTCAACACAGACATTACGGAATCACCTTCATCCCCAAACTTTGGGCAACCATTAGTGGAAATATTTAAGGGTATTTAAAGAATGGCATAGGGGCGTTGAAATCCATATCTTATTGAATAGTGATTTACAAACTCAAGGGACATATATAAACACGAATCATTTTTTTAATCCTGAAGCTAAGGAAAAGCATGGAGGCACATGAGAAATTTTTCATGTGACTGGAACACGGTAGTACATCACTTGTTTTTATATAAGTGGTCAGAAATTTTATTTTTTAAGTTATTAATTTTTTAACATACATATCCTACTATTTGTATAGTGATACATAATATACTATCTCATGTGCTGGTCATATTGAAAATTTTCTCGAGGCGCTGAGGAGAAAATGATTGCGAAAATCACTTCCATTTATTAATGCATTCAGGGTTAAAATTGGAATTCCAAAGAACAGAAGAAAAAGACCAATTCACCCCCAACTAATCAACCAAACCGATAGGACTCTACCGAACTATAAATACCGAACGTAAATACTGGTCCTGCCCTTTCGCGTTTCGCAAAACCCTAAACCCAAAAGCAAGGGAGGCGAAGGCGGTGCAGAAACAATGGCGAAGTCGATGAGATGCAAGAGAGAAAAGAGGCTGAGAGCCATTCGCAGAGAGATGGTGGAGCCCTACTACGACAAGAAAGACGAAGCTAAGCTTGCTGCCCAGGAAGCTGCCCTCGCTGCCCCTAAGCTTCCCGTACGGCCGCCTCCTAAATCCACCTCTGCTATGGAGGTCAGCACCACTAACGGCGCCTCCGCCTCCACGAGCAACATGGGTATGCTCTCTTTTGGTCGATACCCGTTTTAATTTTTTGCTAAATTCAACTACCCATGTTCTAATTTGTACTTAATTTGTTGGAAATTATGTGTTTCCACCCATTTTTCTTCATTTTTTTTCATTACCCATCTGCTAGTTTTGCTTAGATTTCTATCAATCCGCTTGCTTTTTGTGATGCCCTGCTCTTGCAATGTGCAATTTCGATACATATTGATTGAACAAATGGTCTTTTTATTGTTAACTCTTAACATATATGCATCCATAGATTGACAGACAGTACACGTTTTGTGATGGAATTATTGTTTAGGGAAAAACTGAAATTTTATTCAGCAACAGAGGGAAGAAAATTACTTTTCATTCCTTGCAATTTCTCTACAAAGTATATAATTGGAGTGTTTTGAAAGAGTGAACTTTTCGTCATCAAAACAACTAGAGTAGGTTTGTATTTTCGGAAGATACCATTCAAAAAGTGAGTTGTGTACTTGGGATTCTCATTTGTAAGTGGGGACATTGTAGCTGGGTTAAACACTAGGCAGAAGCTTTTAGTATGGAACTTTCTTGGAAGTTAATTTCAGTTTACAGCATGATTCCGATGCTTGGTTAATACATGTTGTCTGAATTCAAAATTGATTTTAACGTAAAACGAACAAATCGAATTAGATGGGGGCAGGGGGTGCCTTGTTTCAGTAGTTTATTTCAAGCTATGTAGATTTTTAGTTTCTGCATCCCTTAGTGTTGGATATCTGCTCTAACTTTAACCAACTCTTGTCTTCAGAAAGTTTCTCAAGCGAGATAAAAGGGTAGGTCAGTTGGTGGGAATTATTGGCACATTGGGTTTGTAGCGTAAGTAATTAATAATATACATTGCCTTGATCACACATTTGGCGAGCTCATTTTTCAGAAAATTTAAGTGAGTACTTATTATTATTGTTTAGGTTGTATTCTCGTATTCTTATTCATAAATGTAATTATATGATGCCTGCATTTTGTATGATTATATTATGTAGGCAAGTGTTGATTTACAAAGTTTGAGTGTCCTTTTTGAGATGCATAGCAATTCGCATTGTCATTGACGTATAATATTTTCTAGCTACTCAGCATCAATTAATTTATTTGTCCGCTCTTTTCAACTTTAACCATGTGGATGTTGTATGCTTCTAATAGATGTGGACATGGATGCTGTCAATGAAAGAATAGCTGCATTGAAGCCTGCTGGTGGGGTAAGTAAGAAATCCAAAAGGGTGTTCAAGATGGGCAAAAGAAGGCGCCACGGCAAGGGAGGAAAGGTTAAGAGGCGTCATATTTAACTCTTTGATAGAAGAACAGAATGCCCAATTGTAGCCCAATACGATAACATTATCCTTAAGGCTGTCTTGTATTCGGTTTTTCTATTATAGATGTTTGAGAGTTATCATTCGAAAGTTGTAATCGAGCACATCATATGTTAACTTTGGATTTAAGCCGCATTTATGGATGATCTTCTGTTGAAATTACCCTTCTTCTCTAGGGATCCAAACTGTTAATGCCATTTGACGGACCGGTATGCTGTAAGTGATGCCCCTGTATGCAAACGCTGTCATGCCGAGGTGATATGTCCTGTTTGTTTTTGTTCTTCGCCTTTTGTCTATGTGCTATCACTTGAGCTGCCCAAAACAACCTGGGGTATGGTCTTGTTTTTATTTTTCCTATACAAGCCATATTTGGTTCTGGCTGTTGGACCTTGGGTTTCGTCGGCCTTGCCTTGGCCTTTGCTTTTGTTTATTTATTCTAATCTAATTGAGCTAGCCACTTAGTATTACGGTTAAGTGATATTTATCTTAATTTGTGAGTGAGAGGTTTTAGGTTCGATTCTTATCAAAAACGAATTTGAATCGTCTTATTTTTGCTAGCCCATACTAAGACTAATGTATCCCCTCTCTATTAGTGTAAATAGTATTGTTTGTTAAAAAAAAAAATATATATATATATATATATAAAAGAGAATATAAGCTAAATTGAGTGAAAAATGACTACTTACAGAGGATTTCAAAATTGAGTGAAAAATGACTTGTTGGACTGTTTGGTTTTAGTTGTGTCTAGACTAACTGGAATCAGTCAAATTTGGAGACATTTTCTTATATTCTAGTTAATGTACGTCCCCATTTTCTTCTACCACTTGTAGCTATCAAGCCCCAAAAAAACACCGAAAATCCATGACCCATTTTCCCAATAGGACAACAGAGATAAAATACGAGTTTGTTTTATAGCAATAGTAATTAATCGTTATTGTTTTAAGGTTAATTTATTCATCCATGTAGATAATATTTTTGTTTTAAGGTCAATTTATTCATCCGTGTAGATAATATTTTTCTTTGTTTGCTAATAAATCAACTAATTAAACTCATGTTTCAATAATCAATTCGATCCTCCGATTGGATCGGTGGCAAATGCCTAGGAAAAGTTTTCTTGAATTTATCCATGTTTTGTTTATTCCTTATCTTAAAAATCCTAATTCTATTTTTTAATTCTTCAGCTTAATTCCGCTTATGAATGCAGCTTAGAATTAGGTAAAATTTAAAATAAGAAATGGAATAAACACATATACAATTGTGACAAGAGAACATCGCAATGGACGAACTGACGTCCCCCCAATAGGATTATAGAATTTTGTGATTTGTGTCATGAAGTTGAAGAATGATTGTTCATGTCGAATGAGATGCATTGGGTAGTAGATTAAATTCAATAATTTTATTCTAATTGCTTTGCCCCCTTAGGCACTCACACTTGCCGTGTAAGGACATCAATTTTCCCTTTACTATACCAGAGAAGACTTGGGATGTATAATGTTTTTAAGTCAAGTCTTCCACTTATTCTATATTTGTTCTTTTCCTTGTACAATTGACCCATTCTGCAGAGAATATGGAATTAGAAACTTGACTTGACTCGTAACCAAGGTTCTAAAAACGCTGAGCGGTAGACGGGTAACGGGTTGGGGTCTAGGCAGACTAGATTGATTTAAGTTAATTTATTATATACCGTATATCTAATTTTATGTTTAAACTTAAAAAATACATAATTACATTGAGTTACATAAATTATAAAATAGAATGACATATATATTATAAAATATTAGAACATAATGAAAACATGGGAACAAGCACATAATATGTGTTCATCTAAGTATTCAATAAGTCTCTTAGAATTTATTGAAAAAATAAAATGCAAAATGAAAATAATTATTTATTTTCTGTTTAAGTGAAAGTCGCGACCTAAGCAGGTTTGGGCATGCTAGGCGAGCGTCTAAGTAGGTCTAAGCACCATTTTCAAATTTTCAAACGCTTAAGAATTAATCGGGAAGGTAGCTAGCCGTCTAGCACCGAGACGGAGCATAGGCGGAAAATTTTAAAACAGTGTTCATAACTTCTCTACTACGTACCATATTGCAATAATCTCATTTCTAACATCCTCCCATATCTAATTGGTTTTATAGCTTATGAAAATGGAGTATTTAGGAGAAATAATTATTGTCACATTGTTTTTGCTTCATTAGTGAGAAATAATGATTAGAAAACTAGGTTTCTACGAGTCTCTGTGATAAGAAATCGCATCCCTAATTTTCTTAGAGTCAATTTAAGGAAAATGATTTATGCATATTGTATTTTTTTTTACACGTTTTTTTTAGCCATTAACTTATGCAAATTATAAGTCGGCAGTGAAAGTACAAACTGTATATCACTCTAAAACTTAATACATAAATTTGTTTTCCTCCTCTACCTTTATTTTCCCTGCACCAGATATTCCATATACAATCAGTCAATCCCAAATCAATCGTTTTAAGGGGTGAAACATGACTTAGTTAAGCTGATCTCAAAAGTTTAAAGTAATTTCGGAAACATATTAGTGTGATTACATAACAAAACTGTCACATCCCGGCCTAGGCCCCCACCACATTCCGGGCTCAACTCCATCGTAACACGATATTGTCCATTTTGAGCCCCAACCACGCCATCACGGTTTTGTTTCTGGGAACTCACGCGAGCAGAACTTCCTAGTGGGTCACCCATCCTGGGATTGCTCTCCCGTGAACTCGCTTAATTTCGAAGTTCCTATGGAACTCGAAGCCAGTGAGCTCCCTAAAAGCTTCGTGCTAGGTAGAAATGAGAATATACATATAAGGCTTACTTGATCCACTCCCTTGGACACCACCCAACATAAATTAATGGAGTTGCACCTAACATATAAAAAATTTAATCTGCATGCATCATTGTGCTTCGAATATGAATATGCTAAAAAAGTCTTTAACTTTGATTTTCTCATATAAAACTAGTTTAATTAATGGGAAACCTCTCTCTGTCTCTCACACACACTCTCCCACTCTCTCACATACATTGCTTAGTTTAGTGGAGGTGGATTGTCTGCCCTCCCATTTTCATACTCTCTTCATATCCTCCTGTGATGTGTGGTCACAGTTAAGTCACGTCAATATTTTATATTAATTTTTGTAAAAATAATAAAACAAAAAGTAATAGAAATATAAAATGTTGACGTGGCTTAATCGTGACCACATAAACAGGAAGATATGGGAGAGTATGAAAATGGAAGGGCAGACAATCCCCCTCCTAGCTTGGTGTACTTTCATTGTTGAATCTTGAAGTTTTCAAAGCATGTAAATGTAAGTTCAGTTTGGGGATTCAGTTTTGAAAGAACAAAAGCTTTTTAGTTAAAAAAAGTTAAATAAAAGAGGTGGGTATTTATCAGATCATTCAATCTCACTTAGCAGATGCTATTATTTTCATTGGTCACAATATTAATAATATTTATATTTGGATTAGATACTTTTTAGCGAGGCACGTCAAACGTTTGTATTTTACTGTATGTATTCTAAATGTTGTAGGAGATTCTCTTTTTCTTAATAAAATTTATTTCCTAAAAAAAAATAGCACACAGATTTTGGCAGTCCAAGATTTGTCGATTTTTTAAAAGAGAAAGGTCATTGATTTATAGTCCGTATATGAATTATATTTATACCTACACCAATTAACTCTCTAATGAAAATTTAACAAATAGCATTACCCTATTTGTACCTTCAAAATGAAGTAATAAACCTTAAATAAACATTAATCAACACACATGTTTCTCCTATCAAGAATTAGGTAATATTAATTAATGACTTAAAATTCATTTAAAGTTTCTTTGACTTCTCTCCTTCTCCCCCTCTCTCTTCCCTCTGTCAAGATTCCTATCAAGTACGATGAATATTTTTTTAACAAATAATATTATTTACGTTAAATGAAGAAGGTATGTTTTTTCTCATAATGAGCTAGCAATAATATAGTTCAATGTAGTTCAAAATCGTCTTTGGCAAGAATCAAACCTAAAACATCTTACTTACAAATAAATATGAGGTGTCATGTTATGTTATTATCCATCACAAATTCCATTCAAATGTTTATCCATTTAGATTATGATATTTGCTTATATTACGGATGCACTAAAAAATCTCTCAACGTGTAGAAGTGGTTCCAACGACCCAGTCTACCATCCTTCTTTTCTCTCACCTGTCGTTTCCCTTACGTTACAGATTGAAAGAGAAAACTTAAACCCCCTTTTTACACGACAAACAATCTCTCTCTCTCTCTCTCTCTCTCTCTCTCTCTCTGAACCGAACCGGACCAACTAACCCTTTCTTATTTTCTAGTCCTCCACTCCCCCTCCACCCGTAGACCGTTGCAAAGGCCATTCAAAGACTCGTCGCCATTTTCTTCCACCTCCTCTACCTCTCAAACCCCAGAAACACAGAAAACCCACTTCTTATTTTCTAAAAAAAAAAAAAAAAAACACAAACAAGTCTCCGCTTGCATGGCTTTTCTGCCAAAGCTCACAGCTTTTTTTGTGGTGTTGTTATCAGTTTTTGAGAACCATGTGCATGCAAGGTTTGTGGTGGAGACGGAAAGCATTAAGGTTCTCTATCCAATGAGCTTGCGCTCGAAGCACGACGGAGCTATCGGCAATTTTGGGCGGCCGAACTATGGAGGCTCCCTGGTGGGCGCTGTTGTCTATCCTGAAAAGGGGTCTTCCGGGTGTGAAGCTTTTGAGGGTGACAAGCCTTTCAAGTCGAGACACTGTCGCTCCACCATTGTTTTACTTGATCGCGGAGGTAAATCAATCAATCAATCATCATGTCTCTCTTCATTTATTAAATTTCAAACTCCGGGCAGGGTGGTTTGTAGTTCAAGTGATTAAAAGCGTTAGAGAGTCGCGTGTTTGAATCCCCACTTACAATTTCGATTAGTAGGTTGACTTGAGATCATTTTCCATTATTGTTAAGAATTTGAATGATGAAGATGCAAGTTCACCTAGGTGTGTCTGGAAATCAATTTGGTATGTGTTTGTTTTTGCATGGCTTGTTTTTATAGTTAGGCCCCGTTTGGGATTGAGGTGATTTTAAAAAAAGCCACTGTGAAAAAAAGCTGAGGGTCATTTTTGTGTTTGGTAAACTGAAAAAAATGGCTTATTTTGGAAGCTGCTGTGAGAATAAGCTGAAAATCAAAGGAAAAGCTGAAGCTGCTATTTGCTGCTTTGAAAAAAAGCCAGTTTTTTCAAAGCACACGGAGCTACAGTGCTCCTTTAATGAAAAGACACACTATCATCCTGCTTTTTTTTTTTCCAAAAGCACTTTCACAAAAAAGTTTACCAAACACTCTACTAGCTTTATTTCACAGCCGCTTATTCTCACAGCACAGCCGCTTATTCTCACAGCAGTTTTTTTTCAAATGACAGCAATACCAAACCAGCCCTTAAATTTCCCTTTTTGTTGTGTGTTTTGAGTTTCTTTTGAAAAAGCAAATAGATTTAGCAAAAGGGTGAGAGTTATTTTTCTTGTTGGACTGTTTTGATTTGGTGAGTTTTCCGGCAAGGATGACATGCGTATTTTTCTTTTTTCCGGAATTCGGATGCTGTTTTGGAGATTGTGGATTTGAACTTTCTTTCGTGTGGTTTCTCTGCTTTTTCCCTTGTTCTTCCACTTTTCCTTCTATTTGGTAAAATCGACTAATCAAAAGTCCCTTTCCAGTCCACTCCGTTTCTCTTTGGCTTTAGCTTACTGTTCAATAGATATTGCTTTCTTTGTATTTTGTAATTCCTCCGTGCCAAGAGGGGCAAATTCTAGTAACCAGTCTATCTCTCTCATCGCATGATGTGAGAGATTGAAAGAAGGGGATCTATATACCTCGGTTATATGGTAGAATCTCTCGCCAATAGCCTTGTTTGATGATAGGTAACTTAACATTTTTTATATTGTTTGTTAGTGACAGATTATATTCTAAGTGGGTCTGATGTTACACAACCAATGCTATGGACTTGTAGTTTGAACTTCATGCTACTGCCCTTGTAGGTTGCTACTTTGCTTTGAAGGTGTGGAATGCTCAACAGGCGGGAGCTAAAGCCGTTTTAGTGGCGGATAACATTGAAGAGCCTTTAATAACAATGGATTCCCCGGAAGAGAGCACAGATGCAGATGGTTACATAGAGAAGATTGGAATTCCATCAGCTCTGGTAGAGAAAGCTTTTGGTGATAGCTTGAAGGAAGCGTTAAAGAAGAAAGAAGATGTTGTGGTGAAACTTGACTGGAGAGAGTCCGTGCCAAACCCCGATCAAAGAGTTGAATACGAGTTCTGGACAAACAGCAACGACGAGTGTGGGGCTCGTTGTGATGAGCAAATGACATTTGTAAAAAATTTCAAGGGTCACGCTCAGGTTCTTGAGAGAGGGGGTTACACCCTCTTCACTCCACATTATATAACTTGGTATTGTCCTCGGGCTTTCATCCTTACAAAACAGTGCAAGTCTCAATGCATAAATCATGGGAGGTATTGTGCACCGGATCCTGAAAAAGATTTGGGAGAAGGGTACCAAGGGAAGGACGTGGTATACGAGAACTTGAGGCAGCTTTGTGTGCATAGAGTTGCCAATGAGAGCGGCCGGTCATGGGTTTGGTGGGACTATGTGACAGACTTCCATATCAGATGTTCAATGAAAGAAAAGAAGTATAGCAAAGAATGCGCTGAGGATGTCATGAAATCACTTGGTAAATCGCATGTTTTGATTTGTGTAATGTGTACGGAAAAAAATGCTTGTTTTGTGGTTTTAATAGCTTTAATCTGATTGCTGCAGATTTGCCTGTTGACAAGATAAAAAAATGTATGGGTAATCCTGAAGATGATGCCGAGAATGCAGTGCTAAAAGCCGAACAAGAAATCCAGGTCAGACATACTTACTGCACATATCTTTCAAAACCACAACATTTACAAAGATGCATAAGCAAAATGGATTTGTATAATCAGCTTTTTAATTTAGCCACAGAGTTATCTCATTTTTCCTTTTCTTTTTGTTATATTTAGGTTGGACGAGGATCTCGTGGTGATGTTACCATCTTGCCGACTTTGGTTATTAACAATGTTCAGTTTCGAGGTTTGTCACACTTTTGCCAACATTGTTTAAGATATTGCTAGGAACCATCTATGAATTTACATTGGTTCCTTCATTTCATTCATTGGAAACATTTTATACTAAATCAGAATCCTGAAGTTTGTTGTTTAACTGATCCGAAGGAAAATTAGAGAGAACTACTGTGCTAAAGGCCTTATGTGCTGGATTTAAGGAGATGGCTGATCCTCCTATTTGTTTGACTGGAGGTTGGCGTTCTTATTTCACTTTCCAGTCTATACTGTTTGATATCTGTTTCTTGATGATTGAATAACGTACTGATGTCTTTTTCCGTTCCTCTCCCTCCTCCCTCCTCCCCTCCCAATCCACCGTGTTATTTCAACAGACCTCGAGACAAATGAGTGCGTTGAAAGGAATGGCGGTTGTTGGCAGGACATCCACTCTAATATAACTGCTTGCAAGGTATGCAGAAAATCTACATGTAAATTCTACAGTTGATGCCACTTGAGAAAATCTTCCTGCATTACAGATTTTAACTGCATGTTAATTGGTTCCTTTTGTCAGGACACATTTAGGGGAAGAGTTTGTGAGTGCCCTATTGTGAACGGTGTTCAGTATAGAGGCGATGGTTATACATCTTGCGATGGTAGACCACCTCTTTATGACAATTGCAACAAATTTCTCCTCTTTATTAGAACATGTGGGTTGCAAGTCTCAAAACATTTACTTTTTTCTTGACAGCTTTTGGACCTGCAAGATGTGCTATAAGCAATGGAGGTTGCTGGTCAGAATCTAAAAATGGATTGCATTTCTCAGCTTGCTCAGTTCAGTGATCTTTATCATAATCTTTCACTTTATTAGTTGTTCTCTGTGCTTCTTGAACAGAATTCTCTTGCAATTTGAAGTTCTTAGACCTCAAAACTTCGTCATCTTCTTATTTTTTTCTTATCTTAATTCTTCTCTTTTTTCTTTTCGAAACCCAAACAGAATTCTGAGTTATCTGGCTGCAAATGTCCACAAGGCTTTCAAGGGGACGGTCATAAATGTGAAGGTGATTTGAGTTCCACTGTGACTAATAACTCTCAAAGATTAATTTTCTTCTTGTACACTAAATATTCAACTTTTCAAGGTTTTTTTGAAATCCAATATATCCGTAAATCATGTTTTCATCCTTTCTTACATTCGTTCTTACTGTGCATCAGATATTGATGAATGCAAGGCGCATACTGCTTGTCAGTGTGATGGTTGCAGCTGTAAGAACACTTGGGGCGGGTACAACTGCAAATGTAAGGCAGGCCAGTTGTATATGAAGGAGCAAGATACTTGTATTGGTAAGGCGTCACATTTGAGTCCTAATCACTAATTAATTGTTGCTCAGCACAGGACAGCGTTGATAGTGGGAATGTTTTCCATCCTGCAAGATGTATGTCTTAAATTTTTGTTCATCCATTTAAATGCAGAGAGACATGGATCAAGATTTGCCTGGTTTTTAACTTTCATGGTCCTTGCGGCTGTGTCGGGAGTTGGCCTAGCCGGTTACATCTTCTACAAATACAGGCTTCGAGTATGTCTAAACATTCTCCTTTGGCGAGCTCTATATATCCGTCTTGGTTTGATTTACGTATTAATTTAGGAACTCTACCCTTGTTAATTTTTCTTTTACTTCAATCACAGTCTTACATGGACTCTGAGATCACGGCTATCATGTCGCAATACATGCCTCTGGACAGTCAGCAGGCCAGTCAAGTGCACACCGCCGACTCAGAACCTCAACGACAAGGCTCAGTATAAGGTAGCTAATTCTTTGCCTTTATAAGCAGTCTTCTTTCTTGTTAACAATTTGTCCTTAAAATTGTTGCTGCTATCTGCAGAAACACAAGCTAAACCACCTATTCCAGTGAAAGGGCATCCGTGAGCCGGACTGTTTGTACGCAAACGCTTCCTGCGGATACTCAACTCCATTTACTAGCACTTAAGTAAAGCAGTGAAAGCTTCCATTCGGATACGGTATACAATAGTATAGGATGTATTTGTGAGATATCTGCTGGATGCAGGAGATTTTCTTCCCATAACACTCTTTTCTGTGTAGATAAACGTGCTCAGATGTAAATTTTGGTTTGAGGAAAAACAAGGATCAATATATGAACTCATCTTATACTTGTGATTTGTGAGTCAAGGTTTTGGATTGTTTTGTATTCATGAATAACGATCATGTGCTTAGCAATTATCGTGCAAAGTAAATACCAAATGCATGAAAATTAATTGACAAGTAACATGAAAATTAATTGACAAGTAAAGCATGTATATATATATATATATATATGTATATGTATATTTATAAAACAAAAATTTCACTTGGCAGCTATGAGTAGGCTTGTTTCGTTTTTGAAGAAATCTCAATCCTCTATGACAAACTAGTATCCTCGATCTCAACTAATCACTATCATTAATTAATTACTCACCTCGTTTCACTTTTACACCTCAGTAAAGATGGAATATTGGAAGAAATTAAACATACTAGCGGAGTATCTTTGAGAAAGTGTTGGGCATCCAGCACAAAACATGTTTAAGACAATTTCTAGCCCATGGTAACAAATGTGGGAAAAATTAGATATTACGCGAGACTTGACAGATTATGCAGTAGTCTACAGATAAGTTGCATAAAAGCTTTCACTTCTGAGATGGAGCAGAAACTGACCTGACCGGTTTTGCAAAAATGAAAAAAAGGACCTTGAATAACCTCCCAGATGGTGAGTGGTTTGATCCAAGCACCCACCATTTGCGGCAGAGAGAAATTGACCTGATTGCGTTTGCGAAAATGAAAGAATAGAACCTTGAATCAAACCTCCCAAATGGTGGAGCAACCTGTTTGCACTATGATACTCGCGTTTCGGATACAAGTGATTGAGTTTAAACTGTTTTAGTTGGATAAAAAAAGATATGTGTAGCAAAATATAAAACAAATAAATAAAGTTTTTGTGTGATTCAATTTGTGTCAACCGAATTCTGGTTTCTTCGAATTTTTTAGAGTTTAGACAAACGAAGTGTTAGAATTACTTCGGTTTTTTGATTCTCTTCTATGATATTTACTAACGCCTAAAAAAAAACAAATGTGTTCATTAAAAAAAAAGACGTGTGTTAATAAAAAAAATAGAATTTTAACGAAAAACTCTCAGTACTGTTCATTTTAATGAAAAACCACATTTTTAAACTAAAAAGTCAATCATAGTACGATTCACTTTACCCTTTATTTTGTCCTTATCGTTAAAACTCAAAGTTTTCAAGCTCCTCTCATTAGTTTTCCTTAAAAAAAATTCAAATTTTTACCGTAACTCATTACAAATTTTAGAGGAAAGTGTTATTTACATTCTCATTTTTACACACCATTCTTAATTTTTTGTCATTAGTCTTTTTTAATTTATTCAAATGGGTGTGTGGTTATCACTATCTAACCTCATTCCGGAAAGGGATTCTTTCCCTATCCGTTCCCCCAAATCCTACCAATCAACAAATTTAGACATTTGAAATTTGATCAAACGGCTAAAAACAAGGGGCCGACCTATTTCAAAATTTGGGCTATAAAATTGGACCTATTTCAAATTTTTCCTAACTTTTTAATTATTGGATCAAATTTTAATTGATTGGTAGGATTTAGTGGAAGGGATCCGAAGAGGTTCCTTTCCCTCATTCCAATTCCCATTCTTCCTTGTTATCAACTTCCTCAATATGTACATACTGTTTCTTCTCAAACTGAAACCGACTGGGTGAGAGTTGCAGAAAAGACAATGAAATCAGTTCAGAAACCATTGCAAATCCTCTCCCGTGCCTCAAAATTCACAACCACACCGCTCTCATTTTCCATCTCCTCTTCAGTTTCTGAGTCAATCACTGCACCAAAACCAACCAAACAACCCCAACCTGAAAGCCTAACCCAAGAAGATCACACAAAGATCAACCTCCTCCTCCCGCGCCTCTGCCTCTTGAACCACCTCGACACGGCGACCCACCTCGCTATCACCGCCCTGCTCACAAACTCACCTCTCGAATCCATTTCTCTCTCCGTCCTCATCCACTCCTTCACTTCCCAACCCGACCTGGCCCGACCCATGTCGCTTTTGACCCGCCTCAGACACAACCCGCCTTCGCATCCCCACCTTACGCCCATCGCAACCATGCTCATTGCCTCATACTTTAAGAAAAACAGACCCAGAGAGGCATTCAAGATGTTCAGCTGGTTGGTGAGGCCAGGGTCCCAGTGTGTGCTCGATGAGAGAGTTTGTGAGGTTTTGGTTAATGGGTTTTGTAGGAAAGGGATGGTTTGTGAGGGTTTGAAGGTTCTGAGGGCAATGCTGGGTGCGAATATCGTGCCGGGAGGCGGTGTGAGGAAGTGGGTTTATAGGGGGTTGTTGAGGGAGGCTAGGATTAAGGAGGCAGTGGAGTTGAATGAGGCTTTAGGGTGTGTCAGGGTTGGGGCGAATGGTGATGAATCAGAGGGTGTGAAGAAGGTTTTGGCTTTGTTGGATCACATGATTTTCAGTTGTACAGACTAAAGCAGGTATAGATTTCTGGATTACTGCTTGCATTAAGCCTTGAAACAGTACATTGATATGATAAAATGAATCTTTTTTTAGCTAAAAGGGTTCTGCTTTTGTGCCTAAACTGCTATCTTGGAGTATTACCTTTGTTCTATCTTCCATTTGGTAGGATGATGGTGTTATATGACACATTCACATACGAACTATGCAAACATAGTCCTTTCTGTGCGATTTTAGGAAGTGTGTAGATGCAAATATCAATTCTTTTCGTAGGTGCCAGAGTAGGCATCCTCAGTAACTCGGAAAATTGTGATTGTGTGTGCGCGCCTCAATTTAATTACTCAACATGAAGTATTTTTGTTTTTAATTTTTTTTATCCTGCATTATATGGTGCTGAAGTAAATATTTGATTTTGAATTGTAGTGACTTATAGTTAGTGACTTGGAATTGTGTTCTCCTCCAATGTGCAACATTTGTTATGTGGTTCACATGTCTTGATCGTTGACGTTATCCTTCGCTTCCCCAAAGGATATATCTTTCCTATCTAGATCACTGATTTTAAACACCAAACCATCAACAACATTTTATGATGCTATGAGTGTATATAATCCATCATGTGATCCATTTGTGCTTCACAATAGTTGCAAAGACTCAGAGTCCTTGCCTCTGTGGGGTTGGACTCTGTTCTGATTGTCCTTGCCTCTGTGGGGTTGGGCTCTGTTCCATTTGTGTTTTCTCAAGCTGCAGTAGACTTGATAGTTGATACGATCTTGCTTGATCTCAAGTGAAGACTACTAAATTTATCGCTTATATAAAGTATCTTTATGTTGGAGATGTTTTTTGTTCGAATCTTAAACTGACCAGTGCATTGATAACCTCTAGGTCTGTATCATACTTGACCTTCTATGTAGTAGGGATTAATCTAGGCCATCTTCTATGCTAGTGGTGTGCAATGGTGAGTTGTGTTACAACTGTTTAATAAGTTGCATGTGAGCAACAGCAAGTCTCGTTTACTCGTTCAGTCTCAACTGTGTTTGTTTGATCTTTTCATCGATACTAATATTTATATAACTGGCTTTTGAGAAGGAGTAAGGCGTGGCATTTTTGTGAAGATTGTTGCTTCCTGCGTGCAAGACGGTAGCAGGATTCTTGAGGAGCTCCTGTATCTGCTGTTGCAGTTGCATTCCACAGCTGAAGACTTCCGGAGCTGCAAACTCGGTCCTGCATCTTGCACAGGGTCTGTCCATTCATATTCCATTTTCATCTTCTGTTCTAAAAAGCAGTCGAGCAGAAAGCATTGCCCCTTTGTCCGCTTTAGAAATGGTGCTTACTGCTTGGTACCAGCATGGTCGAAGAATGGCGTTGAGATGTGAAGAAATTATCTCACCTCATATTGGTATATGCAACATGGGAAATTTAATGACTTGTTAGTTTAGCTCCATCGCCTGAGAGCCAACATTTTAGCAATTCCCACGAACCTAATACTACATTTTGATTTTGCCCCTGAACTTTCAATTTGTTTTTTAGCCTTGTAATATTTTAAAACGTTTCCATTTGTTCGTATTGATAATCTGTTAAATTTTCCGTCAATTAAGGGTTATTTTTGCCTATTTAAGTGTTTAAAACCAACCGAAAAATGGTATAAATTCAAAGACTTGGAGGGCAAATTGGTATGTTCCAAATGATTAGAGACTTAGAACCAAATTGGAAAAATAAAATTACAAAATAAATCCAGACCAGAAAGAAAACAGAAACAAGATGGCCAAGGGAAAAGAAAAAAAACAAAAAAAAAAGAGCGCAAAAGATGTCTTTTCTCGTACTCCAGCGGTCAAAAGTTAAAACACGAGAACAGAGGACAGTGTCAGGTGGATAACGTGGCTCAGTTCTTCACTCACTTCAAACACTCACTCTTGTTCCTGCTGCTGCTATCAAGTATGTCGTTGGAGTTTCAATCCTAAATCTCTGTCATCTCCAATGGCCTCTTCTCTTCCTCTCCATCACCCCTCCCACCGATGATCAACACGTGAAAGACAAAAAGCAGAAAAAACCTACAAATAAAATAACCAAAGGCAAGGTGGAAGACAGCGGGGTTTCTCACAATTTTTAATATTTGTTTTCCATGCGTTCAAATTTTTTTATAATATTTTATTGTATTCTGTGTGACATATCCGTGCCACCTACTGCAGCAGACTCAGCGTGGAAGACAAAAAGCCGAGCAAAATCAAAAAATAAAATAATCAAAAGGCAAAGGAATGGGATCATGTGGGTTTCTCATAATTTTTAATAATTATTTTGTACATGCATTCAATTTTTTTATAACTTTATATTGTGTTGTGCGCCACAAATCATGTGGTCTGATTTAAGTCATATTTTTTAAATAATTTTTTGTCAGTTTTTTAATTAATTATTTTATCTTTTTTTGTGAGAGGACAAAGCATGATCAACACAGGACAATCATGGGCAATACATGTAGTTTACTGTGTGAAGCAGGCAGCAAAAAGGTAATGGACCGAAAAAATCAGGGGCATTTCCGCCCTTTTACTATTGCTGAACAGTTTTGATGTGTATGTGAAGAAGCAGCTGAAAGGCTACAACAATGGATGCTCCCCAAGACCCAGAAACTATTTCCCCACAAAAGACACAGAGAAAGGCGTCCGCTTCCAACCCATTAAAGCCAAAGCTGCCACTGAGGCTCCTCCATTTTCTCTCTTTCAGCCTCCACAAGCTGAGGACTCTCCCTCTGAGGTAACTTACCCAACTCTGCCTCTCCCACTATTTTCTGTTTGGTTGCTGAGAAAATGCAGACAAAATGGAAGTTAGAAAACTTCACCATTTTTCAGACTTTTTAAGGTGTCATTTGATTAACTGCTGATAATATAATTGCATCTGCCCAAGTTTTTATATTGCAAGAAAATGGGTGTGTTCAAAGTGTTTATTGGTAACCACACAATTAATTAATGCTTTATGTTGATAAGGATTAAGGAATCCGAACAGCATATTATGTTTGTTCTTTTCTGCATATGCCCTTTGAATAAGGATTCGTATTCTTGTTTTCGATTCATTACTAAGACAAAAGATTGTATCTTTATCTTTTAATACCTGCAGTTGGAGCCAGCAGACCCCGATTTCTACAAGATAGGGTACGTTAGAAGTATGAGAGCTTATGGATTTGAATTTAAAGAAGGGCCAGATGGGTTTGGAGTTTATCCTTAGAGGATTAAACAAGTTTTTCTTCTCATATTACAAGGCAAGCACACTTCAATTCATTATGGATGAAAACAAGTTTTTCTTCTCATTTTGAGCAATGACAAGGTAAACACATTTCAATCCATTACGGATCAAAATAAGTTTTTCTCATTTGGGCAATGACAAAGCAAGAACACTTCAAGTTTAAAATTGTATCAAGTGGGAAAATTAGGCCATAAGTTAGACCATTTAAGTTTAAAATGGTATTAAGTGGGAAATTAGGTCAAATATTAGACCACTTTAATTTCAATATTGCATTAAGTGGGAAAATTAGGTAATGGTGCTTAAGCGGGAAAATTTTGTGCTGGTGATTCATTCTCAAAGCCTATAAATAGGCTTTTCCATCAAGGTATCAGGCATCCTAAAAAAAAAACACCAATTCACATTACACAAATACCTTGAAGCTTTGAAACTCTACGCTCTCAAGCAAATCCCTAAGGATCAAGAAAACCCTCTTCGTTCTTCGTCAAATCCTCCTTCAAGATCAAGCCCTAACGTCTCTTGAAGAACTTCCACCAATTCAAGATCAAGCATTGACGATCCTTGAAGAAAGTGTTCATCGTTCATCATCCGTTCATCCTAAGATCAAGTCCCAACGACCCTTTGAATCAACAACATCAACAAATCCACACATTCATTCTTCAAGATCAAGCCCAAAAGCTCTTGAAGATCTGTTCATCCTTAAACCTTCAAGATCAAGCCCAAAAGCCCTTGAAGGAACTTCCCTCAACCTTCAAGATCAAGCCCCGAGGGCTCTTGAAGAAACTTCCAACAGTTCATCCAAGATCAAGCCTCGACGACCCTTGGATTAACAAAACATCCACAAATCAACACCTTACGGAGATCGAATCAGAGGATCAAGTTATAAAGAGATTGTAACCCTACAAATCTATTAACACCAAAATCTTTCTTTGTACACGTTCTTGTTTCAAGAATTTTCATGTTCACAAATTTGGCACACCCAGTGGGACATGTCTCTACCTCTCATCTCTTTCTCCATTAAAGGAAATCAAAGCACACATTTGAAAATCAAATGACATCAAGGAAGGTTCAAGCGGTTTCCTCAACCAACGCGAAGAACAAGAACATCATCGCCGCAAGTGGGGACACCAAGAAGCTTAAACGAGGCCGGATGATTGACACCAAGGATTCAAGATAAAAACCCTCGATATGCACGCCTTCTTCTTTGTATTTGGTCGAACAGAGTCTACCACCTCCTAAGATACTTCGAAAGACCACGACTTAATATGCATGAAGTTGTCTTTCGCGAGAAGAGCAAGCGTCTTAGGACCAGTCAGTGGCACGTTCACTTCAACGTTGTTCCCTTATCTTGCGAATCGCCGTCCTTCGCAAGAATGGTAATGGTGTTGCTTTTAAAACACTTGAAAAATACCATGACTGCAAGAAAAAAAAATCAGCCACAAAACTTGAGTAGCACGGCAAATAGGGCAGCTACAGGGCGGTCCTTCAAAGCACGCTACACTGGCAAAGAAAACCAAAATGCTACGCAATCGCACTACACAGCAAAATCCCGCTGCAGTATTTTGCACAGCACCACGTGGTCTGCGACAAGCTCCAAGCTCCAAGCTCCAAGCTCCAAAGTTCACCAATCCGACAAGCAACAAAGTAGAGAATAACGTTCACAGCAGAAGAAGGTTATGTCTATGGTCATTTTATAGGCTCAACTCGTCCGTCCAAGTGAAGAAAAGAAAAGAAAAAAAAATATAATAATAATAATATAATAAAAAAATTTTGAGTGCTTCATGCACCATGTTAAAGAAAACATAAAATATATGTATATATTATTAAAAAAATTTGGGTGCTTCTGGAACCATGCAAAGAAAATAATAAAAAAATAACAAAAAAAAAAATATATATATAAAAGGTCTTCAGTGCATCAGGCACCATCTTAAAAGAATAAAAAAAATATACAAAAGGTTTTTTCTTTTGGTGCTTCACGCACCATGAGAATAAAAAAATACAACAACAACAACAACAAAGCCTTTTCCCACTAAGTGGGGTCGGCTATATGAATCCTAGAACGCCATTGCGCTCGGTTTTGTGTCATGTCCTCCGTTAGATCCAAGTACTCAAGTCTTTTCTTAGGGTCTCTTCCAAAGTTTTCCTAGGTCTTCCTCTACCCCTTCGGCCCTGAACCTCTGTCCCGTAGTCACATTTTCGAACCGGAGCATCAGTAGGCCTTCTTTGCACAAGTCCAAACCACCGGAACCGATTTTCTCTCATATTTCCTTCAATTTTGGCTACTCCTACTTTACCTCGAATAACCTCATTCCCAATCTTATCCTTTCTCGTGTGCCCATACATCCCACAAAGCATCCTCATCTCCGCTACACCCATTTTGTGTACGTTGATGCTTCACTGCCCAACATTCTGTGCCATACAACATCGCTGGCCTTATTGCCGTCCTATAAAATTTTCCCTTGAACTTCAGTGGCCTACGACGGTCACACAACACGCCGGATGCACTCTTACACTTCATCCATCCAGCTTGTATTCTATGGTTGAGATCTCCATCTAATTCTCCGTTCTCTTGCAAGATAGATCCTAGGTAGCGAAAACGGTCACTTTTTGTGATCTTCGCTAGATTGCTCCGGTCATTAGTGTGGATAAGTATATAAATGGATAGAGATAGGAAAGCAAACACAAGATGTACGTGGTTCACCCAGATTGGCTACGTCCACGGAATAGAGGAGTTCTCATTAATTGTGAAGGGTTTACACAAAAGCAAACACAAGATGTACGTGGTTCACCCAGATTGGCTACGTCCACAGAATAGAGGAGTTCTCATTAATTGTGAAGGGTTTACACAAGTACATAGGTTCAAGCTCTCCTTTAGTGAGTACAAGTGAATGATTTAGTACAAATGACATTAGGAAATATTGTGGGAGAATGATCTCGTAGCCACGAAACTTCTAAGTACCGGAGTGTGGTATCGTCTTGACTTGCCTTATCTGTCTCATAGGTAGATGTGGCATCTTCTCTGGAAGTACTCTTCCTCCATCCAGGGGTGGTATCTGTAACTGGTGGAGATGCACAAGGTAATGTATCAATTTCACTTGAAGCTTACTTGTAGTTTCATGCTTGGTCAAGCGCGATACAAACCATGTAGTAGGAGTCCCCCAAGTCGCCGAGCTAGGGGATCTGCTGAAAGATGTGACAGACAAGGTAAGCAATCAGAGTTCCGGCTGATTGTTCACATTCTCCCTATCTTGCAGGCAGCATGAAGGATAAAGAGAAGAAAAATGAGGAGAGATGATATGGGATACTTTTGCTTTTGAAGAAGTTCCACAGGCTTATTCTTGAACTGGGCTGGAGGGTTTTCTGGTTTCCTCCAGAGTATAAGGCCGACTGAAGAATTTGAGGGTCAAAACAAGTCCATCAAATCTATAGTACGTTCGACCCTGCTGATATGGGATACTTTTGCTTTTGACAGAGTAGTGGATGTATCAGCACGTGTGCTGTTACGCTTGTCTCCACATGCTTCCTTGTATCCTTCTCACTTGCCCTATTTGTTCCTCAGGCAGATGCGGTATCTTCCCTGGAAGCATAAGATGTTGAAGATGAGTACTCGAGAGCAATGCCAGGTAAGTAATCAGGTAAGGGTTCCAGGCAGTTAGTTCCTGGCTGGAAGCTTGATTCCAAGTGCTGACTGATTGCTCTCTTTCTCCTTGTCTTGCAGGTAAGAACAAGGCCAAAGGAAAAGACAGGGAAAAAGCATGATATGGGATACTCTTGCTTTTAACCCTGATGATATGAGATATTCTTGCTCTAGTATAGCTTGTTTACAGAGGTATTATCGGGGGGAAAGAAAGCTGAATATTTCGAAAGGCTTCGTTGGGAGTGCCCTCTCAGATAAGAGAAAGGGTTGAGCATTTTTGCAGGTCTGCCTGTCCGTTAGGGATGGAGGTCGACATATATAGGAGTCTCCCTAACATCAAGTAATAATGCTATTCCTTTACCCTGCTTGGTTATAGCACGGTAGTGGGAGCTGTCAGCTTCACATGTTTTAACTCTGTCAGAGCACTTTGAAAAAGTGGTCTGTGGTATCTGGAAAGCTGATGTTGCGTGTGAAGATTACAGACAAGCTTTATCCAAGGAGATCCAGCTCTTGAAGTTGGGAAAGTGGTGCCTCTTCGATTTTCGAACAAGCAATCCTGTCGGGGATCTGGCTCTCGAGATTCGAAGAACGATGCCTCTTCGATTTTTGAGAAAGCAATCCTGCTGGGGGTCTGGCTCTCGAGATTCGAAGAGCGGTGTCTCTTCGATTTTTGAGAAAGTAATCATGTTGGGAGTCTGACTCTCGAGATTCGGAGGGCGGAGCCTCTTCGATTTTGGAGCAAGCAATCTTGTTGGGAGTGTTTTCTCGAATGTGAGTAAAGGTTGGACGTGTTTGTTAGTCTACCTTGCCACGAAGCACAGAGGTTGACACACAGGGACTTTCCAATTATCCAGCAGTGGTACTGTTCCTTTACCCTCTCTTCGATTTTTGAGAAAGTAATCATGTTGGGAGTCTGGCTCTCGAGATTCGGCGGGCGGTGCCTCTTCGATTTTGGAGCAAGCAATCTTGTTGGGAGTGTTTTCTCGAATGTGAGTAAAGGTTGGGCATGTTTGCTAGTCTACCTTGCCACGAAGCACAAAGGTTGACACACAGGGACTTTCCAATTATCCAGCAGTGGTACCGTTCCTTTACCCTCTCTTCGATTTTTGAGAAAGTAATCATGTTGGGAGTCTGGCTCTCGAGATTCGGAGGGCGGTGCCTCTTCGATTTTGGAGCAAGCAATCTTGTTGGGAGTGTTTTCTCGAATGTGAGTACAGGTTGGGCATGTTTGCTAGTCTACCTTGCCACGAAGCACAGAGGTTGACACACCGGGACTTTCCAATTATCCAGCAGTGGTACTGTTCCTTTACCCTTGTGGGTAATAATATGGTAGCTAGACCTTCAAAATTTATGTGTTTAAACTTTGTTAGTGTTGTTTCTTTGCAATTCTTTTACCCTTCTAGGTCAGAGCGATGTAGTGGTAGCTGCAAGCTTCACGTGTCTCAACTTTGTCAGAGAACTTTGGCAAAGTTATCTGTGGTACCCATGAGCTACTGTTGCGTGTGGGAAGTGGGTGATTGAACAGTACGATTCATGTGCTTTCTACTTCGTCAGAAATCTTCGACAGAATGCCCATAATTTCCGCAAAGCTGAGTGTGCGTGTGACAGGTGCTGACAAGGCTGGAAAAGTAGGTGCCTCTTCGATTTCTGAGATCGGCCCTCGTGGTCTCTGAGCATCCCAGCTTTTGAGAAAGCAAGCCTCTTCGATTTTTGAGATCGGCCTTCGTGGTCTTTGAGCAGCCCAGCTTTTGAGAAAGCAAACGCCTCTTCGATTTCTGAGATCGACCCTCGTGGTCTCTGAGCAGCCCAGCTTTTGAGAAAGCAAACGCCTCTTCGATTTCTGAGCAGGCGCCTCTTCGATTTCTGAAGCTTCGTCGAGTACAGATTTTTATAGGGGCTGACATTAAGTTCCAAAGCACACTTGAATATCCACCAGTAGAAGCTCCATTCTTGCACTTCTAAGATATTGATTTGTCCGACCTCTTCTCTCTTCAACACCTTTGAAAATGTCTGGCCCCTCCGACCGTCGTTTTAACTTGAACCTTGTTGAAGAGGCAGCCCCGCCTTCTCCAGACAACATATGGCGCCCATCCTTCGTCTCCCTACTGGTCCTCTTACCGTTGGGGATTCCGTGATGAAGAATGATATGACCGCTGCGGTAGTGGCCAGGAACCTTCTCACTCCCAAAGATAACAGACTACTTTCCAAACGGTCTGATGAGTTGGCTGTTAAGGATTCTCTGGCTCTCAGTGTTCAGTGTGCAGGTTCTGTGTCTAATATGGCCCAACGCCTATTTGCTCGAACCCGCCAAGTTGAATCATTGGCGGCTGAAGTGATGAGTCTCAAACAGGAGATTAGAGGGCTCAAGCATGAGAATAAACAGTTGCACCGGCTCGCACATGACTATGCTACAAACATGAAGAGGAAGCTTGACCAGATGAAGGAATCTGATGGTCAGGTTTTACTTGATCATCAGAGATTTGTGGGTTTGTTCCAAAGGCATTTATTGCCTTCGTCTTCTGGAGCTGTACCGCGTAATGAAGCTCCAAATGATCAACCTCTGATGCCTCCTCCTTCTAGGGTTTTGTCCAGTACTGAGGCTCCGAATGATCCTCCTCCGGTGCCTTCTCTTTCTGGGGCTCTACCGCCTGCTGAGACTTCTCCTAAGCAACCTTTGTGAAGGCTCCCTCTTGTTTGTTTATTTTGACTCAAGTATATGTACATATTTGTAACTTATCGGGGATATCAATAAATAAGTTTTCCTTCATTTCAACGTATTGTGTTAAATACACCAAAGCCTTCTTCGCTAAGTTCTTTGAATTTTCTTTTGTTGAAGCTTGTATGTTGAAGCTTTGTGAGTGGAGCATATAGGTTGAGGTAGTGTTCCCTTAATTTCCCGAGTGAGGAAAACTTCGTGGTTGGAGACTTGGAAAATCCAAGTCACTGAGTGGGATCGGCTATATGAATCTTAGAACGCCATTGTAAGTTTACATAATGCTTCAATCAGTCTTCCTAAAAATATGCACTGATTGGTCAAGGCGCAGAGAAGGAAAAAAAAAAAAAGTACCACATCTTTGTTAAAATGAAATAAAACTCATTTATTATTTCTCTAAAAATTTACATAAATGAACATTTTTACATGAGTCCAAAAAAAAAAAAAAACAAAAACAAACAAACAATAGGGAGCCTTCATAAAGTTTGATCAGGTGCCGCCTCATCACTCGGTGGAACGTCAGGAAGAAGAGGCACCGGAGGTCGACTGTTTGGAGCCTCAACACTCGGAGGTCGATTCTTGCAGTCATGGTATTTTTCAAGTGTTTTAAGAGCAACACTAAAACCATTCTTGCGAAGGACGGCGATTCGCAAGATAAGGGAACAACGTTGAAGCTTTATGCGCCACTGACTGGTCCTAAGGCGCTTGCTCTTCTCGCGAAAGACAACTCTATGCATATTAAGTCGTGGTCTTCCGAAGTATCTTGGGAGGTGGTAGACTTTGTTCGACCAAATACGAAGAAGAAGTGTGCATATCGAGGGTTCTTATCTTGAATCCTTCGCACCATGCTCGTGACAATCATCCGGCCTTGTTTAAGCTTCTTGGTGATCACATCCGCAGTGGAGCTATGGCTTGGAATGGTACCCTGTCGACTACTGGAGAAGCCGTCTTTGATGAGTTTTATTGGGAGTGGCTTGAAGATGTCTTAAGCCGATCTGAAGATGTGCTTACTAACGTGGGCCTTTGCCTTCGCCCATGAGCGGTAGGTCTCGGGTTCGAGACTTGGGAGCAGCCTCTCCATAAATGGGGGTAAGGCTAGCCGACATTCACCTCTCACAGACCCTGCTTAAAGCGGGAGCCTTGTGCACTGGGTACGACCTTTATGATCGCCATCCTTCCGTCCTTCGTGCGTTCTTTGAGCATTGGTGATCGGCGACCAACACACTTCACACGACGCAAATGGAGATGTCAATTTCACTTTGGGATATTCACAGGATAGGAGGCTTGCCGATCCAAGGTAAGTTTTACGACGAGATCGTTCCTAGCACGGAGGAACTCTCTTTGCAATAGCCGAGGATTGCCTGCGAGTTGCCGCTGTTTGTTTTGGGCGTATCACAAGCTTTTTCAGGATGCTCAAGGTAAATCAGGCGTGAGGATTTCCTCATGGATCCGATTTTGGTGCTGGGAGACCGTGAGGTATAAGAAGCCTTTGAAGAATACTGGCTGTAACAAGACCACTAAGCTAAAGGGAGACTCAGACCCGTCCGGTGTTATTGGCTCAACCAAGCGCCGCTCTTCTGACGAGGTGAGAGCGTTTGAGGATCTTGGCATAACATCAGAGCATGTGGATGAGTCTTACCTAGCTGCTTTCTTAGCTTGTTGGCTTTGTAAGTTTGTTTTCCCAACAGGCGACGTCAACTTAGTTCGTCCTGGAGTTTTCAAAGTTGCTACCAAGATGGCTGCAGGTGAGTCTTTTAGCCTTGCTATTCCGGTCTTAACCAACATTTATAATGACTTGAGCATTGTTTCGAACTCGGCAAGCACTGAAGATCGTGATGCGGTGCTTCCTTACCACTATGTGTATGGTTGGTTGGGTGAATACTTTGGCACTCATTTTTCTTTGTCGACTCTAGACAAGTCAAGGCCTTCTTTATCGACTGCAGCCAAGCTGGGGCCTTTGATGACGAAATATTCTGGCGTGCTCTCCGCAAAGAGCCTTGATGATTTGCAGGTGCGAGCGCTGTTTAAAAGTTGTGAAGATTTGAGGATTAACCCCCTAGCGAGAGCTAGCTCGGTGCGGCTAGGCATCGTAGACAATTCGCCTCTCTGCTTCTCAAACTTGTCTTATCTTATAAGTCTTCACTCGGGGTTTGTTTCTTTGCCTTCTTGGATTATGATGTGGAAGACATCTTGGACTTCCTCTTCAGTGCCGTCATGTTGGGCTTGTTGGCATGAAGATTGTCCAGTGTGGATGATGGTACGCCTTCTTACTTTCAGTGGTCCATTTGTGTCAACCTCCAAGATTACTTGGCGCTTCATCCTTAAAGGAATTGAGCTTCGAATATCGCATTTTTCTGCTAGCCTGTCGAGCTTTTCTTCCTTTGACGTTGTCTCCCTATTTCTAGAAAACTTCTTGTTGTCTTCAAGTCGTTCCAAAGCTGACCGACGAGGAGGAGAGCTAGTCGTGTTGCTTTGCTTCTTAGGTTTTGACGAGGAGGAGAGCAAAGCAACATGGCTAGCTCTCTTCCTTGTCGGTCAGCTTTGGAACGACTTGAAGATAACAAGAATTTTTCTAGAAATAGGGAGACAACGTCAAAGGAAGAAAAGCTCGACAGGCTAGCAGAAAAAGGCGATATTCAAAGCTCAATTCTTTCGAGGATGAAATGCCAAACAATCTTGGAGGTTGACACAAATGGACCACTGAAAGTAAGAAGGCGCACCATCATCCACACTGGACAATCTTCATGCCAACAAGCCCAAGAGGACGGCACTGAAGAGGAAGTCCAAGATGTCTTCCACATCACAATCCAAGAAGGCAAAGAAACAAACCCCGAGCGAAGACTTATAAGATAAGACAAGTTTGAGAAGCGGAGATGTGAATTGTCTACGATGCCTTGCTGCACCGAGCCAGCTCTCGCTAAGGGGTCCATCCTCAAATCTTCACAACTTTTAAACAACGCTCGTATCTGCAAATCATCAAGGCTTTTTGCGGAGAGTGATAGAAGCATATTTATGCGACTTAGTTAACATGTTTTCTTGCACTTACTTAGTTAGTTATTGCTTATAAGAGTATTTTAAGCCATTTTCGTATGTTGGTAGGTCCTAATAACAAAGTTGGCAAGAAAAGTGCATTTTGGAGCAATTTTGGGCTGAAATGGATTGCATGCACTTGGAGACATGAGGATGGACGTTTTGGGAAGATTAGAATTTAGCATATGTGTGTGCAAGTGTGTGACCTACAACTAACAAACATCATAGCTGCCATGTGATGGAGACCATGTATTGATTGTGGCTGATATGATGAAGATGTGTGTGTGCAAATGCAAAAGTAAACAATGACAGCATAAACACATGGAAACCCACGGCAAGGACAGGTTGGAGGGCAGCAAATGGGTGATTTGTGGCTGAAATAATGAAGAGCATGTGTGTGTGCAAGTGTGACAGCTTGTGGATGTGGAAATAATGATAACATGACAACAAAGACACATGCAAAGAGGCATTGAGCACCATCCCTCACACTTGTGCAGCAGTAACCCTTCATCATTACTTAACATTTATGCCACAAGAACATGGAGACAACATCATACAAGGCATGTGCAAAAGAGAAACATGGACATCCAACAAATTCGTCAAAACTACCTGTGCAGATTAGCTGACTTTGGAAGCATGTTACGAACAGCTCAGAATAAATGAGAGAATGAGCCTTATATGCTTGGAAAGCTACGGATGTCTATTTTCTGGGGCAATTTACGGATTGTTAATATCATTTTTCTAGAAGAAGTTATGGGCATTGTAGCATTGAAAGGTTCAAAAAAGGGCTAAGCAGATTAGGCTAATAAAATGAGAAAGTAAATGCACTTGTTTTGTGTTTTGCTTTGTCATCAACACTCAGCATCAAATGGGGTTATGATTGCACTCATTTGGCTTTGGAGCAAGTGGAAATGCACAACTAGAAAGAGAAGACACACCCACATGCAAAGGAAAGGAGAAACATGGGCAGAAAATGGGTGGATTGGTGGCTGAAATGATGAAGCATGTGTGTGCAAAAGAAAAGGAGAAACATGGACAGCACACACCCATGCAATCTGCACATGCAAAGGAAATAGAGTGGTCCTCTCCCTAGCCTATAAATACATCCACCACCCCCTTCCAAAAGAACACCATCTTGATCCACAATTGCTAAATTTACAAACACAAGTCCCTTGCCGTGAGCTCCATTCCATTTCATCCATCTTCATCCATATACACACTACATTTCACAAACACAAATACATTTTCTCCCTTTGCCACGTTCTCCATCCAATCTAAACCTATCCATGATCCTTCCATTCATCCATAAACTCCATTTCCTTTGCATGGGTGTATGCTGTCCATGTTTCTCCTATTCTTTTGCACACACATGCTTCATCATTTCAGCCACCAATCCACCCATTTTCTGCCCATGTTTCTCATTTCCTTTGCATGTGGGTGTGTCTTCTCTTTCTAGCTGTGCATTTCCACTTGCTCCAAAGCCAAATGAGTGCAATCATAACCCTATTTGATGCTGAGTGTTGATGACAAAGAAAAACACAAAACAAGTGCCTTTACTTTCTCATTTTATTAGCCAAATCTACTTATCCCTTTTCTGAACCTTTCAGTGCTACAATGCCCATAACTTCTTCTAGAAAAATGATATTAACAATCCGTAAATTTCTCCAGAAAATAGACCTCCGTAGTTTTCCAAGCATATAAGGCTCATTCTCTCATTCATTCTGAGCTGTTCGTAACATGCTTCTAAAGTCAACTAATCTGCACAGGCAGTTTTGACGAATTTGTTGGCTGTCTATGTTTCTCTTTTGCACATGCCTTGTATGATGTTGTCTCCATATTCTTGTGGCAGAAATGTTAAGTAATGATGAAGGGTTGCTGCTGCACAAGTGTGAAGGATGGTGCTCAAGGTCTCTTTGCATGCGTCTTTGTTGTCATGTTATCATTATTTCCACATCCACAAGCTGTCACACTTAAACACACATGCTCTTCATTATTTCAGCCACAAATCACCCATTTGCTACCCTCCAACCTATCCTTGCCGTGGGTTTCCATGTGTTTGTGCTGTCATTGTTTACTTTTGCATTTGCACACACACATCTTCATCATATCAGCCACAATCAACACATGTTCTCCATCACATGGCAACTATGATGTTTGTTAGTTGTAGGTCACACACTTGCACACACATATGTTGAATTTTAATCTTCCCAAAACGTCAATCCTCATGTCTCCAAGTGCATGCAATCTATTTCAGCCCAAAATGCACTTTTCTTGCCAACTTTGTTATTAGGACCTACCAACATACGAAAATGGCTTAAAACACTCTTATAAGCAATAACTAACTAAATAAGTGCAAGAAAACATGTTAACTAAGTCGCATAAGTATACTCCTATCAGAGAGCACGCCATAATATTTTGTCATCAAAGGCCCCAGCTTGGCTGCAATCGATGAAGAAAGCCTTGACTTGTCTAGAGTCGACAAAGAAAAATGAGTGCCAAAGTATTCACCCAACCAACCATACACATAGTGGTAAGGAAGCACTGCAGCACGATCTTCAGTGCTTGCCAAGTTCGAAACAATGCTCAAGCCATTATAAATGTTGGTTAAGACCAGAATAGCAAGGCTAAAAGACTCACTTGCAGCCGTCTTGGTAGCAACTTTGAAAACTCCAGGACGAACTAAGTTGACGTCGCCTGTTGGGAAAACAAACTTACAAAGCCAACAAGCTAAGAAAGCAGCTAGGTAAGACTCCTCCACATGCTCTGATGCTATGCCAAGATTCTCAAACGCTCTCAACTCGTCAGAAGAGCAGCGCCTGGTTGAGCCAATAACACCGGACGGGTCTGATTCTCCCTTTGGCCTAGTGGTCTTGTTATGGCCACTATTCTTCAAATGCTTCTTATTCCTCACGGCCTCTTTGTACCGAAATCGGATCCATGAGGAAATTCTCACACCTGATTTACCTTGAGCATCCTGAAAAAACTTGTGATACGCCCAAAACAAACAACGGCAACTCGCAGGCAATCCTCAGCTATTGCAAAGAGAAAGTTCCTCCCCGCTGGGAACGACCTCGTCGTAAAACTTACCTTTGATCGGCATGCCTCCTATCCTGTGAAGATCCCAAAGTGAAATTGACATCTCCCCTTGCGTCGTGTGAAGTGTGTTGGTCGTCGAACACCAATGCTAAAAGAATTCACGATGGACGGAAGGATGGCGATCATAACTAAACAAAGATGCGTACACAGCGTGGTAAAGGCCCACGTTAGTAAGCACATATTTAGATCGGCTTATGACATCTTCAAGCCACTCCCAATAAAACTCATCAAAGACGGCCTCTTCAGTAATCGACATGGTACGATTCCAAGCCATACCTCCGCTACGGATGTGATCACCAAGAAGCTTAAACGAGGCCGGATGATTGTCACGAGCATGGTGTGAAGGATTCAAGATAAGAACCCTCGATATGCACGGCTTCTTCTTCGTATTTGGTTGAACAGAGTCTACCACCTTCCAAGATACTTCGGAAGACCACGACTTGATATGCATGGAGTTGTCTTTCGCGAGAAGAGCAAGCGCCTTAGGACCAGTCAGTGGCACGTAAAGCTTCAACGTTGTTCCCTTATCTTGCGAATCGCCGTCCTTCGCAAGAATGGTGATGGTGTTGCTCTTAAAACACTTGAAAAATACCATGACTGCAAGAAAAAAAAAATCAGCCACAAAACTTGAGCGGCACGGCAAATAGGGCAGCTACAGAGCGGTCCTTCAAAGCACGCTACACTGGCAAAGAAAACCAAAATGCTACGCAATCGCACTACACAACAAAATCCCGCTGCAGTCTTTTGCACAACACCACGTGGTCTGCTCCAAGCTCCAAAGTTCACCAGTCCGACAAGCAGCAAAGCACAGAAGAACGTTCACAGCAGAAGGAAGTTATGTCTATGGTCATTTTGTAGGCTCAACTCGTCCGTCCAAATGAAGAAAAGAAAAGAAAGAAATATATATGATAATAATATAATAAAAAAAAAATTTGGGTGCTTCATGCACCATGTTAAAGAAAACATAAAATATATGTATATATTATTAAAAAATTTCGGTGCTTGCAGCACCATGCAAAGAAAATAATAACAAAATAACAAAAAAAATAAATATATATCAGGTCTTCGATGCATCAGGCACCATCTTAAAAGAATAAAAAAAATATACAAAAGGTTTTTTTGTTTTGGTGCTTCAAGCACCATGAGAATAAAAAAATAAAAAGAAAAAAAATATTTATAATAAAAAATAAAGGCAATTGGAATGGTGCTGTGAGAGTTTGTGTATATAAATATTATATATGCAACAAAGTAGCAGCAGGTCATGCAGAGGCTGTTTAATGCTTCAATCAGTCTTCCTAAAAATATGCATTGATTGGTCAAGGCGCAGAGAAGAAAAAAAAAAGTACCACATCTTAGTTAAAATGAAATAAAACTCATTTATTATTTCTCTAAAAATTTACATAAATGAACATTTTTACATGAGTCCAAAAAATAAAATAAAATAAAATAAAATGAACAAACAATAGGGAGCCATCACAAAGTTTGATCAGGTGCCGCCTCATCACTCGGCGGAGCGCCAGGAAGAAGAGGCGCTGGAGGTTGATTGTTTGGAGCCTCAACACTCGGTAAAACTCTAGAGGACGAAGGCAATAGGTGCCTCTGGAGTAAAGCCACAAACATCTGATGGTCATTCTGAATCCAACTTTCGGATTCCTGCAGCTGGTCAATCTTTCTCTTCATGCTCGTCGAGTAACTATTGGCAAGCATGTGCAACTCTTTGTTTTCATGCTTAAGCCCTCTAATCTCTTGCTTAAGACTTGCCACCTCAACCATCAGTGACTCCACTTGACGGGTTCGAGCAAGAAGGCGTTGGCCCGTATTTGATACGAAGCCCGCACACTGAACACTGAAAGCCAGAGAGTCCTGAACAGCTAGCTCATCAGACCGTTTGGAAATGATCCTACTATCCTTGGGGGTGAAGATTTCTAGCAACCACAAAAGGAGGGAAATTCCTAACAGGTAGCAACTCTCTAAGTGTGTTTTTGAACACGATTAATGCCTCTATAAAAAGAAGGGGCAACAGGGCCTGTTCAGAAATCGAAGAGGCAACGTGGTTGTTCAGAGATCGAAGAGGCACCGCTCTCGGAATTTCAAAAGACCGGCTTTTCCGGATTTGTCGCCACTCTTCACACGCAACCTTAACTTTGCAGAAAGCACATGCAACTTTGTCAAAGATATCTGACAAAGTCGAAAACGCATGAATCTTACTGTTTCAATTACCCAACGGTTGCCGATAAGAGTAAAGGAATAGTGCCACTACTGGCTGTTGGGAAATTCCTATATATGTCGACCTTCCTCCTCCATAGTAAGGCAGACCTGCAAAAAATGCCCAACCCTTCCTCACTTCCGAGAGTGTACTCCCATCAGAGCCTCTCGAAATACTCAATTTTCTTCCTATCCAGGAATACCTTGTCAAACAAATGACACCAATGCAAAAGTATCTCATATCATCAGGGTAGAAAGCAAGAGTATCTCATATCATGCAATCTCCCTGTTCTTTCCTTTGTCATTGTTCTTACCTGCAAAGACAAAGATAAAGAAAGCAATATGTCGGAACCTCCACTCAAACTTCTGATCTGAAACTGATTGCCTGGAACCCTTCCCTGATTGCTTACCTAGCACTGCTCTCGAAGTACCCATTGTTTCAACATCTTGTGCTTCCAGAGAAGATACCACATCTGTCTGAAGAACATGTAAAGCAAGTGAAAATGATACATTGAAGCATATGGAGACAAGCACAACAAAGTATGTGCCGATTCATCCGCTACTTCTTCAAAATCAAAAGTATCTCATATCATCAGGGTTGCGATCACTCTGGGTTGGGTGGACTAGTTTTGACCCTCAAATTCTTGGGTCGACTCGCTAGGCGTTATGAGCTGCACGTGCCGATTCACCACCCTTGAATCAAATCCTTAAAGATTTGATCTCCGTAAGATGTTGATTTGTGGATGTTTTGTTGATCCAAGGGCCGTCGAGGCTTGATCTTGGATGAACTGTTAGAAGTTTCTTCAAGAGCTCTCGGGGCTTGATCTTGAAGGGCCGTTAGGGCTTGATCTTGAAGGAGGATTTGACGAATAACTAAGAGGGCTTTCTTGATCCTTCGGGATTTGCTTGAGTGCTTTAGAGTTTCGAAGCTTCAGGGTGTTTGTATGATGTGAATTGGTGTTTTTTTTAGGATGTCTGATACCTTGATGGAGAAGCCCATTTATAGGCTTTGAGAATGAATCACCACCACAAAATTTTCCCACTTAAGCACCATTACCTAATTTTCCCACTTAATGCAATATTGAAATTGAAGTGGTCTAACATTTGGCCTAATTTCCCACTTAATACCATTTTAAACTTAAAGTGGTCTAACTTATGGTCTAATTTTCCCGCTTGATACAATTTTAAACTTGAAGTGTGCTTGCTTTGTCAGTGCCCAAATGAGAAAAACTTGTTTTGATCTGTAATGGATTGAAATGTGCTTACCTTGTCATTGCCCAAAATGAGAAGAAAAACTTGTTTTCATCCATAATGGATTGAAGTGTGCTTGCCTTGTCATTGCCCAAACATGAGAAGAAAAACTTGTTTAATCCTCCAAGGATGTTAAACAAATCCAGTTCAAGATTAAGTTTGTGGAAAGTAAATTCAAACCCTTGGAGGAAACCAGAAAACCCTCCAGTTCAAGATTAAGCTTGTGGAAAATCAACAATTGGAGAAAACCCTCCAACCCAATTCAAGATCAAGCCTCGACGGCCCTTGGATTGACATCTACATTAAGGTACTTCAAAACGCATCTTCTACACGTGACAAACACATGTATACGACACGCCTTGAAGTGGAGGCATTTGTAGACAATGAAATTTCCGTAAATAAATCTTCACCAACGCATTAAAGTTTCGACGTGTCACGGCATACATGGGATGCGCCACGTGTCACACAATTGTACACATGGCATGTGACTCAACAAATTGGAAGAAATACCCTTGGAGGATTAAACAAGTTTTTCTTCTCATGTTTGGGCAATGACAAGGCAAGCACACTTCAATTCATTATGGATGAAAATAAGTTTTTCTTCTCATTTTGGACAATGACAAGGTAAACACATTTCAATCCATTACGGATCAAAACAAGTTTTTCTCTTTTGGGCAATGACAAAGCAAGCACATTTCAAGTTTAAAATTGTATCAAGTGGGAAAATTAGGCCATAAGTTAGACCACTTTAAGTTTAAAATGGTATTAAGTGGGAAATTAGGTCAAATGTTAGACCACTTTAATTTTAATATTGCATTAAGTGGGAAAATTAGGTAATGGTGGTTAAGTGGGAAAATTTTGTGCTGGTGATTCATTTTCAAAGCCTATAAATAGGCTTCTCCATCAAGGTATCAGGCATCCTAAAAAAAACACCAATTCACATCACACAAACACCTTGAAGCTTTGAAACTCCAACGCTCTCAAGCAAATCCCAAAGGATCAAGAAAACCCTCTTCGTTCTTCGTCAAATCCTCCTTCAAGATCAAGCCCTAACGGCTCTTGAAGAACTACCACCAATTCAAGATCAAGCCTCGACGACCCTTGAAAGTGTTCATTGTTCATCCTAAGATCAAGCCCCAACGGCCCTTTGGATCAACAACATCAACAAATCCACATATCCATTCTTCAAGATCAAGCCCAAAAGCTCTTGAAGATCTGTTCATCCTCAAACCTTCAAGATCAAGCCTAAAAGCCCTTGAAGGAACTTCCCTCAACCTTCAAGATCAAGCCCGAGGGCTCTTGAAGAAACTTCCCTCAACCTTCAAGATCAAGCCCGAGGGCTCTTGAAAAAACTTCCAACAGTTCATCCAAGATCAAGCCTCGACGGCCCTTGGATCAACAAAACATCCACAAATCAACACCTTATGGAGATCGAATCAGAGGATCAAGTTATAAAGAGATTGTAACCCTACAAATCTATTAACACCAAAATCTTTCTTTGTACACGTTCTTGTTTCAAGAATTTTCGTGTTCACAAATTTGGCACACCCAGTGGGACAGGTCTCTACCTCTCATCTCTTTCTCCATTCAAGGAAATCAAAGCACACATTTGAAAATCAAATGACATCAAGGAAGGTTCAAGCGGTTCTCGCAACCAACGCGAAGAACAAGAACATCCTCGCCGCAAGTGGTGACACCAAGAAGTTTAAACGAGGCCGGATGATTGACACCAAGGATTCAAGATAAAAACCCTCAATATGCACGCCTTCTTCGTATTTGGTCGAACAGAGTCTACCATCTCCTAAGATACTTCGGAAGACCACGACTTAATATGCATGAAGTTGTCTTTCGCGAGAAGAGCAAGCGCCTTAGGACCAGTCAGTGGCACGTAAAGCTTCAACGTTGTTCCCTTATCTTGCGAATCGCCGTCCTTTGCAAGAATGGTGATGGTGTTGCTCTTAAAACACTTGAAAAATACCATGACTGCAAGAAAAAAAAAATCAGCCACAAAACTTGAGTATTAACCAGCCTGTATATCTTATCATTATTCTGCTGAAAAAAAATTGATTATCATATGTTTGAACTCATTACGCATGCGTTTGTGTGTGCGCTAAACCTCAATCAGCACTCTGGTGTACCACTAAAAATTAAGCGCCTTGCTCGTGATTCTGAAAGATTCATTTGGGCAGTGAGTATGGCACCAACACGATGCATTGGCATGCAAATGAGAATTGGTGCACTTATTCAAGATGCAAATATGCTAATTCCTCATGCAGGTAAGCTTCTATTCTCTTCTAATCATCCACGTTTGATTTATAATTTCGATCTCGTGGTTATATTATAAAACTAATATTGCAATTGTGAGGGGAGAATCGAGAACTTATCTTTGTTATTATATATTATATTCTTTGTTCAATTTGGTTTTGACACCTTTGTCAATTTAAATCTAGCAACATTTGATGAAGAAACAACTGTGTCTCTGAAATTCAGTTTCTGTTTACATTAGTTGTGTTATGTACATATATGGTTTCTATTTTTACTTATCGGGATTTTGGAGCAAATGGTTTCCTTAAACCATCTGCATTCAGTGACCATTATGTTCCCTTTTATGTTAGATTGCTGTCTAATCAATTTGCTACATTTTGCGGACATGCTAAACCATTCGTTCGAGCCAAACTGCTTTTTTCATTGGCGTTTTAAGGATCGGATGCTTGAAGTGATGATAAATGCTGGAAAAAGGATTAAGAAAGGTGATGAGGTAATATCTATTCTATTTTATCAATTGACTTCGATAAATTCCTTTCACTGTTAAATGCTTGCAAGGATACTTATGCAGGGATGAGTTTCATTTTTTGTTTACCTGACTAACAGTTGTCAGGAGTAACTTGAGCTTCCTCGGCACTGTGTTTGGTCATCCTTCCCAATTCAAACTCTTCCTCCTTCAGTTTTTTATTTGAATATTTCACCCTCCCTCAATAATATTAATGTTGCACATATATGAAGATGATCTGCTACTAATTTGGAGGAGTATTACAGATGACCGTCAATTACATGAGCGGACAACAGAATGACATGTTAATGCAACGATATGGGTTCTCTTCTCCTGTGGTAATGTTCTCTTGCCAATGGTTTTATGGTGAAACCTCAACTTCACCGAAAACTAGTGCTTCAGATTATTTTTCTATTTCGGTTAAGTATGATAAATATTTGAATATATAGATCCAGTAATTAGAAGTATCATGGATTTGTACTTTTTCTAAAATTTAGTGCTCTCTATCTGGCTTGAAATTGCAGAACCCTTGGGATGTGATTCCGTTCTCTGGAAATGCACGTATTCATTTGGATTCCTTCTTGTCAGTATTCAATATGTCCGGACTCCACGAAGAGTACTATCATAACAGAATGAGGCATTTGGACTCTTTCTATGGCTTGTTCTATACAGGATTTGTAGTCCTTTATACCTATCAGCATCGTGGTTAAAAGATCTGTATAAAACTTGTAGCAGGTCGCCTATCTAATGATGGAGATACTTCTGTTGACGGAGCGATCATAGCAGCAGCAAGAACATTGCCCACGTGGTCAGAAGGGGACGTGCCTCCAATCCCAAGCATGGAAAGAAAAGCCATAAAGGAATTACAGGAAGAATGCCGGCAGATAATTGCAGCGTTTCCTACCAACTCTAAGCAAGACCAAAAAATCCTAGGTAAGGGGAAACCGAGCTCCCATATAATTTTGTTCTTGTCTTGACACCGAAAACGTATGTTTCTTCCCGTCTTACCTTCTGCAGATTCAATGCCGGATGCTAGTAGGACGCTTGAAGCTGCAATCAAGTATGTAATCATCAAATTATTCATTTCAGAGGTTTTTGGACTTAAATGTAGGGCAAACTAGAACCACTCTTGATGATTTCGCTGATCTCGACATACGCAGGTATAGGTTGCACCGGAAATTGTTCATAGAGAAGGTGATGCAGGCGCTGGATCTATACCAAGAGCGGATATTATTCTGATAAAAAGCTTACAAGTTTAGAAAAGCTAGGAAAGTTTTGTGGCATTCAATTTTGCACAAACTTATATGAGTTTGTGCAAAGATTTTTATCTTCATTTTTAGTACGTCTTTTTTTTTTCCCTCGAATCGTGGCGGATCATCTTATCGTAAGATTATAAACACTAATCATTTGGACCGGAGAAGAGATATATATGTGGCTTGAATGGATAAGAGCCTAGTAGCGTGGACTTGAACTAAGCAGGGCATTAAAGACTTGGATGCACGAAGAATAAGTTAAGGGGTGAGAGACTCATTGTCACCTTATACCAAGGTCAAAATAAACACATCCTATTAGCTAGAACAAAGGCTTTTGGCGGGTTTGTTTCGAAATAGAACCCTTCCCATATGTAAAATTTAGCCCTTTTTCCCCTTCGTTTTAGAAGATAACGAGCCAGCGGGTCGCATAACGGCTCTCATCGTAGAAGCGATAACTCCAGTAGTGCACCCATCGTATACCATTCCCATTTTCAGGTCTTTCTCTTTCTATATATATATGTATATATATATATATAAAGAATGGTTTGTTCATTACTGTTAAGATCAATCTGATATGTGGGTGTTTACATATCCCTGTATTTGCATCATTACAGTAGGTGATTGTGTTGCGCACCAGGTGTTTGATAAAATGTCAGTTAAGTGGACTGATGAGTTGCACATTGGATGTTTGATACACACTAGTTAGGATCAGTTTATATGCGCCCTGTAATTGCATCAGTACAGTAGCTTGAGTTGCACATTAGGTGTTTGATAAAATGTCAACGTGGTGACTGATGAGGTTACAATGGCACTATCAATTGAATTACGGTAGTGTCAAACTGTCTTGCATAGTTTTGTAACTATGAAAAATTTGGACTTCGCCTTGTGAGGTGACAAATAATCCTCAAATACTGAAAGTGTGTATCTTTTTTGAATTGGAGAGGTGAAGTGAGATGGCTACCGGTGGTCTAAAGAACATGTTGGTTGCGGCAGTCAATACCGGGGTGACTGAGGCTAGGGCGAGGATATTCGGGCACGTAATTAACCCAACGGGCCAGAGATCTGCCCATAAGATTCTGCGCAAGAAGTTGATCGGTGAGAAAGTTGCCCAGTGGTACCCTTATGACATCAAGAAAGATGACCCCCGAATCATGGCTATGGAAGAACAAGAGTACTCTCTCTCTCTCTCCCTCCCTCTCTCTAATGTCTTCTAAATATCTGTTTTTATGTTTTACTGGTTTATTCTTCAATGTAGAACTTGTAATTTCGGTAACATACCATGGCATTATTTATGAACACTTTCGTTATGGAATGTCATGCATTACAGCACTACCGTATTTTGTTTATAGAGCATGAAAGTGGGTAGTGTATATAGTGTTACTTTCAGTTTCGTAGGTAGATTCTCTGTACAATTGAGTGAGCAACTAATGCATATTTCATAGGCAACTGAGTGCTTATTACAAAAATAAGAACTGCTCCTTTTTCTACCTCGCGTTCGAGTGTTGCAACCTAGCCTTTGATCGATGTATTTCATCTTTGTTCTACATGAACTTTACAGAATGTAAATTGTACCGATTTCATGATTTGTATAATAAGAAGTATTAGTAGCTTTTGGTGACTAACAGTCCTGATGTTTCTCTACTTGGTGTATTTCTAGGCGCTTATCCAAGCTTGAAATGTTGAAGCGTCGAGGAAAAGGACCACCGAAGAAGGGTCAAGGAAGGCGTGCTGCCAAGCGTAACAAAAAGTAGTACTTTAACATGTTGGGTTAGGTTCTTGAGTAGTGTTTTGAATAAGAACACTACTAGTATTTGAACATCTTGTAACAATTTGGTCCTAAAATTCTGTTTCAAGACCCATTTCATTTTTCTGATACAAGAAGATTTCAGAATTCAACTCGTTTTCGTTTGTCAACGATGCTGAAGCAATGAATTTGGTAGTGAAACCATGTGCAGGGGATCTACTGGTATTTCTCAAATTCTTCTTCTTGTTCTCGCCTTTTCCCTTGTCTTGGTTGTTTAAGTCGATCCTCATGTCCTCCACCATTGCCTTGCACTGAAGCTCGGCCGCTTGCCCGGCATCCCCATCATTCACATATTCTATGATTTGATGTGGAGGCAGAGCGCCGGCTGCAATCTTGTACTGGACGCCGCCGCTGCCAGCGGCTTTCACGTCTGTCAGATGCTATGATCTAACGGTTCCGCATGTCATTCATTTTTCAGTCCTCTGGGGTTTAACCTTAACCGAAGGCTTTATTCAGCTAACTAAGGTTTTGAAATGGACGTTTTGAAATTCTATTGATTTACACTTTTTGGATATTTGAACGTCTAAATATTTATTAAGTTTATGAGTTTTTTGGTCAATGTAGTGCAAATATAGCTTACATGTCATCGCAGTTACGCTTTCATGTTCACCATGTCATCGATTTAACGAACATTCAAATAATTCATTAGACAAAATGTATATATCGATACAATTTCAAAACTTCAAATATCCATTATGTTTATAAGTTTTTTAAGTAATATAGTGCAAATGTAGCTTACATGTCATTGCAGTTATGGATTTTATGCACGTCATGTCATCAATTTGATGAACATTCAAATGATTCATCAGAAAAAATGTATAAACAGACGCAACTTTAAAATCCTCGGTGGGCAATATGAGAAAAACTGAAAACGAAGCCCATTTTGAAAATCACCCAAACATGGAGGTGTTAAATGTAATTAACCACTTTTATTTTGTACTTTGAGCGTGTTTGTAAAAACCGGCGTCTTCTTCCAACCAGAACTTCTTCACCTTACCTTCTTTCTGCTGCTCTGGTTTAAAGGATTCTGTGATATTCTGAGTTCGAAACCACTCAGCGAGTTCACTCGGAGAGTTAGCCTCTCTCTGAAACGGAAAAAACCTATCAAAACCCAGTATTTTGATTCCGATATCTTTCAACCCATTTGGAGTTTTATGCAGGTTTCAATCCAAAACCCAGAAGAAACCCTTCTAATCCCATGCCAAAATGCTCAACCTACTACTCGAAGCTCCTCGGCAGCTCAATCCCACATGGCGTTCAGAAGCTGGGTCTCTATCCAATCCCGCCATGTGAGTTGTTAACTTCTTCACTTCTCTCTCACTTTTCAGTTCTTGCAATTCCATCGAACCAAGCCCTAGAAGCTGAACCTGTAAATAATGACGAAACCCAGCCCCCATTTTCTGATGAAATGTTCAGGAAAGGTGCCAAATTGGGTTCTTACAGATCGGGTGATTCCACATTTTATTCACTCATTGAGAATTACGCCAATTCAGGCGATTTTAGGTCCCTGGAGCAGGTTTTGGATCGAATGAAGTGCGAAAGGCGAGTTTTTATTGAGAAGAGTTTTATTCTGATGTTTAGAGCTTATGGAAAAGCGCATTTACCCAATAAAGCTGTAGAATTGTTTTATAGAATGGTGGATGAATTTCAGTGTAGACGAACTGTTAAGTCATTTAATTCGGTTCTTAATGTTATTATACAGGAGGGTCATTATTCTCATGCTTTGGAGTTTTATTCCTGTGTTGTTGGTAATACAAACATAAACATTTCGCCCAATGTACTTAGTTATAATTTGGTCATCAAGGCCATGTGTAAGTTTGGATTGGTTGATAGAGCGGTCGAAATGTTTAGAGAAATGCCGAGTAGGAATTGCACTCCTGATGTGTTCACGTTTTGTACATTGATGGATGGGTTATGCAAGGATAATAGGATTGATGAGGCAGTTTTTTTGTTGGATGAGATGCAAATTGAGGGGTGCTTGCCGAGTTCTATGACGTTTAATGTGTTAATTAATGCATTGTGCAAGAAGGGTGACTTGGCCCGTGCAGCGAAGCTTGTTGATAATATGTTTCTCAAAGGCAGTGTTCCAAATGAAGTCACTTATAACACCCTTATTCATGGTTTGTGTCTCAAGGGTAAGTTGGACAAAGCAGTTAGTCTTTTGGATCGAATGGTTTCGAATAAATGTGTGCCTAATGATGTGACATACGGAACAATCATCAATGGACTTGTTAAGCAAGGACGAGCAGTTGATGGAGCTCAAGTGTTGATCTCTATGGAGGAAAGAGGGTGTCATGCAAATGAGTATATTTATTCAGTCCTTGTTAGTGGACTGTTCAAGGAGGGAAAATTTGATGATGCGATGACATTGTGGAAGGAGATGATGGAGAAGGGATGTAAACCCAACACCGTTGTCTATAGTGCTCTCATAGATGGCCTTTGTCGAGAAGGAAAACCAGATGAAGCCAAGGAAGTATTCTGTGAGATGGTGAGTAATGGTTGCTTGCCCAATTCCTTCACTTATAGCTCCTTAATGAGGGGGTTCTTTCAGACGGGTCGGAGTAAAAAAGCCATTCTTTTGTGGAATGAAATGGAAAACAAGAATTTTATGCGCAATGAGGTCTGTTACAGTGTCCTAATTCATGGGCTATGCAAGGATGGGCAACTCAAAGAGGCCCTGATGGCGTGGCAGAAGATGTTGGGAAGTGGACATAAACCTGATGTTGTGGCTTATAGTTTGATGATTCATGGCCTTTGCAATGATGGTTTGGTTGAGCAGGGTTTGAAACTTTTCAATGAAATGCTTTCTCAGGAGCCTGAATGTCAACCAGATGTTATCACTTATAACATACTTTTCGATGCCATCTGCAAGCAGAGTAATATCTCCCTTGCCATTCATATTTTAAATAGAATGATGGATAGGGGTTGTGATCCCGATTTGGTTACGTGTGACATCTTCCTGAGAACTTTGAGAGAAAAACTCAACCCTCCTCAAGATGGAAGGGAGTTCCTAAATGAGCTTGTGGTCCGGCTGTTAAAGCAGCAGAGGATAGTAGGTGCTTCCCAGATTGTAGAAGTAATGCTGAAAAAATATTTGCCACCCAAAGCCTCTGTTTGGACAAAAGTTGTGCAAGAACTTTGCAAACCTAAGAAGGTTAGAGCAGCCATTGACAAATGTTGGAGCAACCTATATTTCTAGTCTTAAAGTAAGGCTTTTATTTTTTTTCTTATCAAAGCTTGGTTAGACTGTGACTGGAACTATTTCTTTCTTACTTGGGTTGTCACAGCTAGGTATTAAACTCTTAAGAGTAAAAAACAGGAGGTGATGTCTTTTCATTTCATATCTCACGTATTTTCTAACATACTAAAATATAAATTTTAATGGCATGCAGTCTGCTTGGCTTTATATAGTTGGCTGTCTACCCTGTAACTTTGAAGATTGTTGATAATACAAATTTGTCTTTGGATATAATGGTACATAGTAAGCCGTGGAATGGAAAATCAATATTAGTTTCTGCTGCATAGAGTAGTGTTACTTCAGTATCAGTGATTGTTTTGTAACGTATTTTGCATATTCGGTCGGCATATTTTAGTTTCTTCTGTACATTGTTTTTGAGAAGGAAACCATCTATATGAAATAATGAGGCTAACTTTTGGTTGAAAGATTAATAATATATGTGATCCAGCCTTTCTTATTTACTTACCATTGGCATTGTCTACTTTACATTTTGTACCAATTTGTTCTCATAAGAAACTTCTGAAAAAGTAGATTTGTTTGAAGGTCTCTTACAGTCGGCACCCTTGCAAATACTGATGTTTGGACATCTGTTTTATGAAATGTGCAAAACAGGCTGCCTCATTTTTATTCCCCTAAGCAGCATATGTCAAATCTGCAGATGAGCAAAGGTACTTGACTGAAACTATACGAACTGCAATCAAATCTCTTATTAGCCGTTTGCTTCTTCTTCTTTTTTTTTCTTCAGAAAATACAGATAACTAAAATTTATTTTTCCTTGGTTCTAGGTTGGTGCAGGTCGACCCTGGGCAATAAGCTTGTTGGAGAATATTGAAATGTCTGTTGGTAAAAAGGTGAATTTGGAGTCAGGTACAGATTTGAAGACTGATCTCTTATCTTATGCTTGACATGTTATGGTCATCGATTTTCTTGAACCTTGAATTACTCGTATGTTTCTTCACTTTTTCCATTTTGTGTCTAAGACTAGATAGCTATTAATGCATTAATGCTAAAAAGGTGAAACAACTTTGTAATTTGACACCCATTCTAACAGTGGTTATCACAGAATCGCCCCTACAACTTTTACTAGCATAACGAATTTTTAATATCTATTTGCATTGTAGTGGTGAAATGTGTCTGGGAATTAACTCTCTTAATATTTTGTATCGCTTTCATTGCTGAGAAGACTGAGCACAAGTTAACAACAAACTTTAACTGAGACTATTGTAGATTGCATATTACAAAACAAAATATCCAGATAGCTATTTATTTTGGCATGCCTTCTTTCTTCCGACTGTGGCAAGGATGCTATGAACCCAGCCTTCTATATTTTAACTTTTGTATGCAGATGCATTTGATAATATTTTTCATATGTTCAGCTTTCATTCTATTTCCAGCATTATTCTGACATTCGATACTCATTTATTAGTAATCATCACATTGCTGCAAGTAGTATAGTTTTGTTTACTGTTACACTAAGAACAATTTGTACTCGGAACACGTTGCATCGTAATATGAAAAGAAACTAAAGAAGCATTCATAAAAACATTCAGAGAGTACTATGATTTCAAGGCTCTGCCTTTTCTATGATATTGCTGCCATTGACTTTCAGGGATTCCGGCATGTCTTACTTATGGGCCGTATCATAAGTTGCATGCAGACCAAAGAAGACGTAGTAAATAAGCATGATTACAGTGCAGATTCCAAATCTTTCAAAAGCTTCAGGACCCAAAGATCCCATAAGAAAGATGTTTGTTGCAATTGACAAGGATGGCAACCAAGGAACCAGCGGAACTCCCCAAACTTTTGGTGACCTCTGTTGAGGTAAAAACACTGCCATCGCCAAAGTACCAAAGAACCAAAGAGGAACCGTCACGACATAGCCAACCCAACCATTGGGATTCAGTCCCCAGTAAGCTGAAGTCCCCATTGAGGAAGCAATAATGATCAGCAAGAAAATGACTAGCTTCAAGAGGTGCTGTTGTGGGGTGATTTCTCTCACATAGTACCTCCTCACTAGAAGTGCGACCGCCATCATCATGAAGATAAAGAGCGTGCTCACTGATAACAGGCTCGCCAAGACATCCAAGCTTGAAAAGAAAGCAATGCAGCCACTTGAAATGGCAATCAAAACTGTAGCGTTTATGGGGGTTCCTGTCTTTGGATGAACAAGAGCAAACCATGGTGGAATCATGTGGGCTCGTGCAATATGAGTGATATACCGTGCCTGCCCAAGTGTCCCAACCAGAAGAACAGTGGTCATTCCCTTGAGGGCACCAAGAGCTACCAGGTACTTGGCCCATGCCATGCCCACACTTTGAAATGCTGCAGAGTACGCCGCATTGGGGTCTATATCTGTGTATTTCTGCATCATAGGTAGAAAAAGTGCCATTAAACAGTATATGACAGTGATGATTGTCATTGATCCAAGCAATCCTAGAGGTATGTCTCTGGATGGATTTTTTGTTTCTTCGGCCATGGTGGCAATATTGTCAAATCCTACATAAGCAAAGTAAACAATTGCAGCTGCTTGAAAAACTCCTTTGGCCCCAAAAGGAAAAAAGGGCTTCAAATTTGATGGCTTGGCGTTGAGAAACAATGCAATTATCACAAATAAAATTATAACAATATTGACTGCAGATGCTATCCAGTTTAAGAAAGAGGTCTTCCTTGTGCTGATCATTGCAATTGTTGCAGCTATTGCCAAAACAGCAACAGCAATTGGGTCCAGCAGATTGAAACCCACCGCCAGATTTGTGTGGATGAGTAACGAGTCGTAGGGACGATTCAAGAGAGATGTGAAGTAGGAAGTCCATGCTCTAGCAACTACTGCACTTATGACAATGCTTTCAAGAAGTATGTTTCCTGCTGTTATGAATGCAACAAAGTCCCCCAATTCTATCCGCAGGTAAGCAAATGCTCCACCAGCCGCTGGGATTTCTACTGAAAATTCTGTATAGCAAAAGACAAGAGAGCATTGCTGAGAGACCAGAAACAACATATGACAAGACAATAGCTGGTCCAGCATGTCTCTGAGTTTCTAGGCCAGTAACCGCAAAGATGCCTGCACCAAGGACCGAACCAAACCCAAACCACATGAGATCCCACCACGTAAGGCAGCGCTTCATGTCGTTCTCACTTTGCTTCCGAAGTTCCCCAATCTCATCGTTATCATTTGATCTGCTGAGGAGACGGTTCTTGAACCTGTGGCCTGTTTGTGACAGGGCCTTTCGGTATGTGCTCCAGTTCTGAAAGGATTCTTCCGGTAGGAAATCTTGTTTGCTGCATCTCCAGTAACTTCTTGGCTGGACATCGTCACCCACCACTTCCATGGAACCCATTACTCTCTATTTTCCCTCGTATTTTTCCTCAACTCTCAAGACAATGTGATATTTTAGAGTGCTGTCCTTCTATCCTTAACAATTTTAAGGTTGGTATGAAATGCTCGATTATATGGGATCCAGTCCCTAGATTTGCAGTCTCATTTCCAACTTCTTGGACTGTTTCTTCAATTATTGATAGTGAAGCTGAGGTTGTGTGAGCTTCATGCATAACTCTTGACATATACCTTTTTTCTCTACAATTGATAGTGAGGGACGGGAAAATCGAATCTATGATCTCGTATGCAGTGATAAATGCTCGTAACCAAACCACTTTGTTGATTGAAAGTGACTAAAATGCTGCAAGGGGGGCTGGTTTTGTGGAATTTTTTGCTGTGATGACTTGTCAATTTTAACTCCGCCTATGTAATTTTACATTGCCGGTCCCAAGCCCGGATAAAGGAGGAGGGGGAGGGCGTCAGGTAGTCGACAGCCGGCACTCCATGATCACGTCGAATCCTTATGAAAATGAATCCAGAACAAAATCGCGCTAAAGCTAGGGCGTCACCCGTAAGTGGCGCGCTGTGTGGCCCGAGCACAGTGATAAGTGAGCAAGGGTCGCTGTATCTCCATCGGCACCCGGATGCAGTGTTAAATGAGCAAGGGGGCCGTAGAAACTTCTTTTCGAACGACTCCACTCAAAGTTGTTTGGGAGCATATGCTCCTATCAACTTTACACGGGACACACAAAAGAAGTACTTTGATCCTATTAGACGGGGGAGGGTGAAGAAGCTAGGACAGAAGGGTAGAGTTCAAGAGAGCAAAATGCGTTTAGGAACGTGGAATATAGGAACCTTAACGGGAAAATCTATGGAAGTAGTGGAAGTTATGGTGAGGAGAAGGATAAATATTATGTGCCTACAAGAAACTAAGTGGGTTGGTAGTAAGGCAAAGGATCTAGAAAACTCAGGGTTTAAACTTTGGTATTCGGGCACAAATAGAACGAGAAACGGTGTTGGCATCATCGTGGACAAGACCTTGACACAAGATGTTGTAGATGTCAAGAGGGTAGGAGATAGAATCATGGCAATCAAGATTGTAATAGGACAAGAACTTATCAATGTGATTAGTGCGTACGCACCTCAAGTAGGGTTGGATACGAGTTCGAAGGAGAAATTTTGGGAAGACCTTGGAGACTTGGTGCAAGGAATTGCTCAGACGGAGAAGTTATTTATAGGAGGAGATCTAAATGGACACGTGGGCAGGGAGACAGGCAACTATGGAGGTTTTCATGGTGGCCATGGTATTGGGGAGAGAAACGAGGATGGGGAAGCTATCTTGGATTTTGCAATGGCATATGATCTCTTCTTAGCCAACACCTTCTTTAAGAAGAGAGAAGAACATGTGATCACCTACAAGAGTGGGTCGTCAAAAACACAAATAGATTTTCTTCTAATGAGGAAAGGGGATCGTATAACTTGTAAGGATTGCAAAGTTATACCAGGAGAGAGCGTGGCTAATCAACATCGCTTGTTGGTGATGGATGTACATATCAAAAGAGGGAGACAAAAGAACAAGACTTGGAAGTGCCCAAGGACTAGATGGTGGAATCTAAAAGAAGAAAAACAAGCCATTTTCAAAGAGAAGGTAATCACCCAATGTGTGTGGGATAGAGAGGGGGAAGCTAGCCAAATGTGGGATTCCATGGCTAGTTGTATCCGAAAAGTAGCAAAAGAGGTATTAGGAGAGTCCAAGGGCTTTGCCCCACACCAAAAGGAATCTTGGTGGTGGAATGAGGAGGTACAAACAAAGGTGAAGGCTAAGAAGGAATGTTGTAAAGCCTTATACAAGGAGAGGACCGATGAAAATGGTGAAAGGTATAGAAAAGCGAAGCAAGAGGCGAAGAAAGCGGTCAGAGAAGCTAAGTTAGCGGCTTACGACGATATGTATAAACGACTAGATACCAAAGAAGGAGAGTTGGATATCTATAAACTAGCTAGAGCAAGGGAAAAGAAGACAAGGGACCTAAACCAAGTGAGGTGCATCAAGGATGAGGATGGAAAGGTTCTTGCTACAGAGAACGCGGTTAAAGACAGATGGAGAGGTTATTTTCATAATCTTTTCAATGAAGGACATGAAAGGAGTGCTTCTTTAGGGGAGTTGAGTAACTCAGAAGAGTGTAGAAACTACTCTTTTTATCGTCGAATCCGGAAGGAAGAAGTGGTTGTAGCTTTGAAGAAGATGAAGCATAGAAAAGCAATAGGCCCAGACGATATACCAATCGAAGTGTGGAAAGTTTTGGGAGAGACAGGTATAACATGGCTCACTGACCTTTTCAATAGGATTTTGAAAACGAAGAAGATGCCAAATGAGTGGCGAACGAGCACTTTGGTGCCTATCTACAAGAATAAGGGCGACGTACAAAATTGCATGAACTATAGGGGTATTAAGTTAATGAGTCATACAATGAAGCTCTGGGAGAGAGTCATTGAGCATAGATTGAGGCAAGAGACACGGGTTTCGGACAACCAATTCGGGTTCATGCCAGGGCGCTCAACCATGGAGGCAATCTATCTCTTACGAAGATTGATGGAAAGATATAGAGATGGGAAAAAGGATTTACACATGGTCTTTATAGATTTGGAAAAAGCGTATGATAGGGTCCCAAGAGACATTCTTTGGAGGATCTTAGAGAAGAAAGGAGTACGAGTAGCATATATCCAAGCTATAAAGGATATGTATGAAGGAGCAAAGACTGCCGTAAGAACTCATGAAGGACAAACCGAAAGCTTTCCCATAACTGTAGGATTACATCAAGGCTCATCCTTAAGTCCTTACCTTTTTGCGTTGGTAATGGATGAGTTAACAGGACATATTCAAGATGATATTCCTTGGTGTATGCTTTTCGCAGACGATATAGTGTTGATAGATGAAACTCAGGAAGGGGTAAATGCAAAGCTTAACCTTTGGAGAGAAGTGTTGGAATCTAAAGGTCTTCGCCTAAGCCGATCAAAGACAGAATATATGGAGTGCAAGTTCAGTGCAGATGGAGGCCAAAACGAGTTAGGGGTGAGGATCGGAGATCAAGAAATACCAAAGAGCGACCGTTTTCGTTACCTAGGATCTATCTTGCAAAAGAACGGAGAATTAGATGGAGATCTCAACCATAGAATACAAGCTGGATGGATGAAGTGGAAGAGTGCATCTGGCGTGTTGTGTGACCGCCGTATGCCACTGAAGCTCAAGGGAAAATTTTATAGGACGGCAATAAGGCCGGCGATGCTGTATGGCACAGAATGTTGGGCGGTGAAGCATCAACACGTACACAAAATGGGTGTAGCGGAGATGAGGATGCTTCGTTGGATGTGTGGGCACACGAGAAAGGATAAGATTAGGAATGAGGATATCCGGGGTAAAGTAAGAGTAGCCGAAATTGAAGGAAAGATGAGAGAAAATCGGTTACGGTGGTTTGGACATGTGCAAAGAAGGCCTACTGACGCTCCGATTAGAAGATGCGACTATGGGACAGAGGTTCAGGGCCGAAGGGGTAGAGGAAGACCTAGGAAAACTTTGGAAGAGACTCTAAGAAAAGACTTAGAGTACTTGGATCTAACGAAGGACATGACACAGGACCGAGCACAATGGCGTTCTAAGATTCATATAGCCGATCCCACTCAGTGACTTAGATTTTCCAAGTCTCCAACCGAGAAGTTTTCCTCACTCGAAAAATTAAGGGAACACTACCCCAACCTACATGCTCCACTCAGAAAGCTTCAACATACAAGCTTCAACAAAAGAAAATTCAAAGAACTTAGCGAAGAAGGCTTTGGTGTATTTAACACAATACGTTGAAATGAAGGAAAACTTATTTATTGATATCCCCGATAAGCTACAAATATGTACATATACATGAGTCAAAATAAACAAACAAGATGGAGCCTTCACAAAGGTTGCTTAGGAGAAGTCTCAGCAGTCGGTAGAGCCCCAGAAAGAGAAGGCATCAGAGGGGGATCATTCGGAGCCTCAGTACTGGACAGAACCCTAGACGGAGGAGGCATCAGAGGTTGATCATTTGGAGCTTCATTACGCGGTACAGCCCCAGAAGACGAAGGCAATAAATGCCTTTGGAACAAACCCACAAATCTCTGATGATCAAGTAAAACCTGACCATCAGTTTCCTTCATCTGGTCAAGCTTCCTCTTCTTGTTTGTAGCATAGTCATGTGCGAGCCGGTGCAACTGTTTATTCTCATGCTTGAGCCCTCTAATCTCCTGTTTGAGACTCATCACTTCGGCCGCCAATGATTCAACTTGGCGGGTTCGAGCAAATAGGCGTTGGGCCATATTAGACACAGAACCTGCACACTGAACACTGAGAGCCAGTGAATCCTTAACAGCTAACTCATCAGACCGTTTGGAAAGTAGTCTGTTATCTTTGGGAGTGAGAAGGTTCCTGGCCACCACCGCAGCGGTCATATCATTCTTCATCACGGAATCCCCAACGGTAAGAGGACCAGTAGGGGAGACGAAGGATGGGCGCCATATGTTGTCTGGAGAAGGCGGGGCTGCCTCTTCAACAAGGTTCAAGTCAAAACGACGGTCGGAGGGGCCAGACATTTTCAAAGGTATTGAAGAGAGAAGAGGTCGGACAAATCAAGATCTTAGAAGTGCAAGAATGGAGCTTCTACTGGTGGAGATTCAAGTGTGCTTTGGAACTTAATGCCAGCCCCTATAAAAAGCTGCACTCGACGGAGCTTTAGACATCGAAGAGGCGCCTGCTCAGAAATCGAAGAGGCGTTTGCTTTCTCAAAAGCTGGGCTGCTTAGAGACCACGAAGGTTGATCTCATAAATCGAAGAGGTGTTTGCTTTCTCAAAAGTTGGGCTGCTCAAAGACCACGAAAGCCGATCTCAGAAATCGAAGAGGCGCTCGCTTCCTCAAAAGCTGGGCTCCTCAGAGACCACGAGGGCCGATCTTAGAAATCGAAGAGGCACCTACTTTTCCAGCCTTGTCAGCACCTGTCACACGCACACTCAGCTTTGCGGAAATTATGGGTATTCTGTCGAAGACTTCTGGGGAAGTAGAAAACACATGAATCTTACTGTCCAATCACCCACTTCCCACACGCAGCAATAGCTCATGGGTACCACAGATAACTTTGCCAAAGTTCTCTGCCAAAGTTGAGCACGTGAAGCTTGCAGCTCCCACTACATCGCTCTGACCAAGAAGGGTAAAAGAATAGCAAAGAAACAGCACTAACAAAGTTTAGACCCATAAATTTTGAAGGTCTAGCTACCATATTATTACCCACAAGGGTAAAGGAACAGTACCACTGTTGGATAATTGGAAAGTCCCTGTGTGTCAACCTCCGTGCTTCGTGGCAGGGTAGACTAGCAAACATGCCCAACCTTTACTCACATTCGAGAAAACACTCCCAATAAGATTGCTTGCTCCAAAATCGAAGAGGCACCGTCCTCCGAATCTCGAGAGCCAGACTCCCAACATGACTACTTTCTCAAAAATCGAAGAGAAGGTAAAGGAACAGTACCATTGCTGGATAATTGGAAAGTCCCTGTGTGTCAACCTCTGTGCTTCGTGGCAAGGTAGACTAGCAAACATGCCCAACCTTTACTCACATTCGAGAAAACACTCCCAACAAGATTGCTTGCTCCAAAATCGAAGAGGCACCGCCCTCCGAATCTCGAGAGCCAGACTCCCAACATGATTACTTTCTCAAAAATCGAAGAGACACTGCTCCCCGAATCTCGAGAGCCAGACCCCCAGCATGATTGCTTTCTCAAAAATCGAAGAGGCATCGTTCTCCGAATCAATCGAAGAGGCGCTCGCTTTCTCAAAAGCTGGGCTGCTCAGAGACCACGAGGGCCGATCTCAGAAATCGAAGAGGCACCTTCTTTTCTAGCCTTGTCAGCACCTGTCACACGCACACTCAGCTTTGCGGAAATTATGGGCATTCTGTCGAAGACTTCTGGTGAAGTAGAAAGCACATGAATCTTACTGTTCAATCACCCACTTCCCACACGCAACAATAGCTCATGGGTACCACAGATAACTTTGTCAAAGTCTCTGCCAAAGTTGAGCATGTGAAGCTTGCAGCTCCCACTACATCGCTCTGACCAAGAAAGGTAAAAGAATAGCAAAGAAACAGCACTAACAAAGTTTAGACACATAAATTTTGAAGGTCTAGCTACCATATTATTACCCACAAGGGTAAAGGAACAGTACCACTGCTGGATAATTGGAAAGTCCCTGTGTGTCAACCTCCGTGCTTCGTGGCAAGGTAGACTAGCAAACATGCCCAACCTTTACTCACATCCGAGAAAACACTCCCAACAAGATTGCTTACTCCAAAATCGAAGAGGCACCGCCTTCCGAATCTCGAGAGCCAGACTCTCAACATGATTACTTTCTCAAAAATCGAAGAGACACTGCTCCCCGAATCTCGAGAGCCAGACCCCCACCATGATTGCTTTCTCAAAAATCGAAGAAGCATCGTTCTCCGAATCTCGAGAGCCAGATACCACATACCACTTTTTCAAAGTGCTCTGACAGAGTTAAAACATGTGAAGCTGGCAGCTCCCACTACCGTGCTATGACCAAGCAGGGTAAAGGAATAGCATTACTACTTGTTGTTAGGGAGACTCCTATATATGTCGACCTCCATCCCCAACGGACAGGCAGACCTGCAAAAATGCTCAACCCTTCCTCATATCTGAGAGGGCACTCCCAACGAAGCCTTTCGAAATATTCAGCTTTCTTTCCCCCCGATAATACCTCTGCAAACAAGCTATACTAGAGCAAGAATATCTCATATCATCAGGGTTAAAAGCAAGAGTATCCCATATCATGCTTTTTCCCTGTCTTTTCCTTTGGCCTTGTTTTTACCTGCAAGATAAGGAGAAAGAGAGCAATCAGTCAGCACTTGAAATCAAGCTCCCAGCCAGGAACTGACAGCCTGGAACCCCTTACCTGATTACTTACCTGGCATTGCTCTCGAGTACTCATCTTCAACATCTTATGTTGCCAGGGAAGATACCGCATCTGCTTGAGGAACAGATAGGGCAAGTGCGAAGGATACAAGGAAGCATGTGGAGATAAGCGTAACAGCACACGTGCCGATCCATCCATTACTCTGTCAAAAGCAAAAGTATCCCATATCAGCAGGGTCGAACGTACTCTAGATTTGATGGACTTGTTTTGACCCTCAAATTCTTCAGTCGGCCTTATACTCTGGAGGAAACCAGAAAACCCTCCAGCTCAGTTCAAGAATAAGCCTGTGGAAAGTTACTTCTTCAAAAGCAAAAGTATCCCATATCATCTCTTCTCATTTTTCTTCTCTTTATCCTTCATTCTGCTGCAAGATGGGGAGAAGGTGAACAATCAGCCGGAGCTCTGATTGCTTACCTTGTCTGTCACCTCTTTCAGCAAATCCCCTAGCTCGGCGACTTGGGGGACTCCTACTACATGGTTTGTATCGCGCTTGACCAAGCCTGAAACTACAAGTAAGCTTCAAGTGAAATTGATACATTACCTTGTGCATCTCCACCAGTTAAAGATACCACCCCTGGATGGAGGAAGAGTACTTCCAGAGAAGCTGCCACATCTACCTATGAGACAGATAAGGCAAGTCAAGATGATACCACACTCCGATACTTAGAAGTTTTGTGATTACGAGATCATTCTCCCACAATATTTCCTAATGTCATTTGTACTCTAATGTCATTTGTACTAAATCATTCACTTGTACTCACTAAAGGAGAGCTTGAACCTATGTACTTGTGTAAACCCTTCACAATTAATGAGAACTCTTCTATTCCGTGGACGTAGCCAATCTGGGTGAACCACGTACATCTTGTGTTTGCTTTCCTATCTCTATCCATTTATATACTTATCCACACTAATGACCGGAGCAATTTAGCGAAGATCACAAAAAGCGACCGTTTTCGCTACCTAGGATCTATCTTACAAGAGAACGGAGAATTAGATGGAGATCTCAACCATAGAATACGAGCTGGATGGATGAAGTGTAAGAGTGCATCCAGCATGTTGTGTGACCGTCGTAGGCCACTGAAGCTCAAGGGAAAATTTTATAAGACGGCAATAAGGCCAGCGATGTTGTATGGCACAGAATGTTGGGCGGTGAAACATCAACACGTACACAAAATGGGTGTAGCAGAGATGAGGATGCTTCGTGGGATGTGTGGGCACACGAGAAAGGATAAGATTGAGAATGAGGATATCCGAGGTAAAGTAGGAGTAGCCGAAATTGAAGGAAAGATGAGAGAAAATCGGTTCCGGTGATTTGGACATGTGCAAAGAAGGCCGACTGACGCTCCGGTTCGAAGATGTGACTACGGGACAGAGGTTCAGGGCCGAAGGGGTAGAGGAAGACCTAGGAAAACTTTGGAAGAGACTCTAAGAAAAGGCTTAGAGTACTTGGATCTAACGGAGGACATGACACAAAACCGAGCGCAATGGCGTTCTAGGATTCATATAGCCGACCCCACTTAGTGGGAAAAGGCTTTGTTGTTGTTGTTGTTGTTGATGACTTGTCAATTTTGAAATGCGGTTGCTTCTGAAACTGCAATTTGGGTCGAATAATGTTTGCAGTATTGTCATTTAGTCTGATGATTCCACAAAATAATGAAGAACTGCCGTCTCTAAATAAACCAGGAAAAATTGTATTTCTGTCGCATTCAATAACGGGTCTTGAATTTAAACTTTGACCGCGAGCGTGACGGACCTTTCAACTTCTAAGAAAATTGAAATTTCTGTTGGTAGAAACCTGAATTTGGCAAGGATGGCATGAACCCAGCCTTCTATGTTCCAATTTTTGTACCCAGATTAATGCATTTATTCATATTTTTAACATGTTGAGCTTGCATTCTATTTCCAGCATTATTTTGACATTTGTTCATACAAATATTTAGAGAGTACTGTGATTTCAAGGCTCTGCCTTTTCTCTGATATTGCTGCCATTGACTTTCAGGGATTCTTCTGTCATGTCTTGCTTATGAGCCACATCGTAAGTTGCATGCAGACCAAAGAAGACGTAGTAAATAAGCATGACTACAGTGCAGATTCCAAATCTTTCGAAAGCTTCAGGACCCAAAGATCCCATAAGAAAGATGTTTGTTGCAATTGACAGGGATGGCAACCAAGGTACCAGCGGAACCCCCCAAAGTTTTGGTGACCGTTGTTGAGGTAAAAACACTGCCATCACCAAAGTCCCAAAGAACCAAAGAGGAACTGTCACGACATAGCCAACCCAACCATTGGGATTCAGCCCCCAGTAAGCTGCAGTCCCCATTGAGGAAGCAATAATGATCAGCAAGAAGATGACAAGATTTAAGAGGTGGTGTTTTGGGGTGATATCTTTCACATAGTACCTCCTCACCAGAAGTGCGACTGCCATCATCATGAAGATAAAGAGCGTGCTCACTGATAACAGGCCTGTCAAAACTTCCAAGCTCGAAAAGAAAGCGATGCAGCTACTTGAAATGGCAATCAAAACTGTAGCGTTTATGGGGGTTCCTGTCTTCGGATGAACAAGAGCAAACCATGGTGGAATCATGTGGGCTCGTGCAATATGAGTGATATATCGTGCCTGTCCAAGTGTCCCGACCAGAAGAACAGTGGTCATTCCCTTGAGGGCACCAACAGCTACCAGGTACTTGGCCCATGTCATGCCCACACTTTGAAATGCTACAGAATACGCTGCATTTGGGTCTATATCTGTGTATTTCTGCATCATAGGTAGTGAAAGTGCCATTAAACAATATACGACAGTGATGATTGTCATTGATCCAAGCAATCCTAGAGGTATGTCTCTTGATGGATTTTTCGTTTCTTCAGCCATGGTGGCAATATTGTCAAATCCTCCATAAGCAAAGTAAACAATTGCAGCTGCCTGAAAGACTCCTTTGGCCCCAAAAGGAAAAAAGGGCTTCAAATTTGACGGCTTGGCGTGGACAAAAGCTGCAATTATCACAAACAAAATTATAACATTATTGACTGCAGATGCTATCCAGTTTAAGTAAGAGGTCTTCCTTGTGCTGATCATTGCTATTGTTTCCGCTATTGCCAGAACAGTGACAGCTATCGGGTCCAGCAGATTGAACCCCTCCGCCAGATTTGTGTGGATGCGTAGCGAGTTGGAAGGATGATTCAAGAGCGCTGTGAAGTAAGAAGTCCATGCTCTAGCAAGTCCTGCACTTCCAACAATGCTTTCAAGAAGTATGTTTCCTGCTGTTATGAATGCAACAAAGTCCCCCAATTCTATCCGCAGGTAAGCAAAAGCTCCACCAGCCACAGGGATTTCTATTGAAAATTCTGTGTAGCAGAAGACAGAGAGCATTGCGGAGAGACCGGAAGCAACATAGGACAAGACAATAGCTGGTCCAGCATGTCTCTGAGTTTCTAGGCCAGTAAGCACAAAGATGCCTGCACCAATGACCGAACCAAACCCAAACCACATGAGATCCCACCAAGTAAGGCAGCGCTTCATGTCATTCTCACTTTGTTTCCGAAGTTCCCCAATCTCATCGTTATCATTTGATCTGCTGAGGAGACGGTTCTTGAACCTGTGGCCTGTTTGTGACAGGGCCGTTCGGTATGTACTCCAATTCTGAAAGGATTCTTCTGGTAGGAAATCTTGTTTGCTGCATCTCCAGTAACTTCTTTGCTGGACGTCTTCACCCCGCACTTCCATGGAACCCATTATTTTTCCTCGTATTTTTCCTTAACACTCAAGGCACTGTGATATTTTAGAGTGCTGTCCTTGTATCCTTCCTTAACAATTTTAAGATTAGTGAGAAATGCTAGAATATATGGGATCCAGTCCCGAGAGTTTTAATCTTGTCTCCTACTTCTTGGATTGTTTCTTCAATTATTGATATGCATAACTCGTGACGTTTACCTTTTTTTTTCTTTTTATGTACAAACGAGAATGAGGGGACGGCTAAATTGAACCTATGATCTCGTGTGTAGTGATAAACGCTCGTAACCAATTGGGTTACCAGTCTCTTGCATAACTGTTGATTGAAAGTGACCGAAATGATGCAGGTGGGGCTGGTTTTGTGGGATTGTGTTGTTGTGATGACTTGTCATAATTGATACGCGTTTTGTTCGGAAAACTGCATTTTGTGTTGAATAATGTTTGCATATTGTCATTTAAACTGAAGATTCCACTGCCTTGATCGGTTGTATTGTCATCTACCACAAAATTATGAAGATGCTGCCGGACCCTTTTAACTTATACAGAATTGGCATCGGGAAGTTTTCTAGTGACTGTCACACTGTCGCATGATACCAACAAGCCAGCTAAGTCGAATTTGCTAGTTCAAAATTAAACGAGTTGGTAGAACTTCATGTCATCTAACTGACTGCATTCGTAAAAAAAGTCTTAGATTCGACAGCACCGAATCGGAATCAAAGGTAACATCTTGAACAAAATGCTGAAAACTAACACAGTAATAAAAAAGTCATTCTATTCTCCGAACTTTCTCAGAAAATGGCAGTAAAGAAAACCTTAATACTCGAGCTCTATCGTGCGAATTACATGTTCAAAACTGTAATTCTTCTGTAGTTAACGCAAGATGAAGTTTACATTTCCATTCAAGGCTTGCTTTCTCCCTCGGTTTCTTATTACATGATGTCGTAGGCCGCTGGTAGCGATAATTTACTCTTCCTTGGTACAAAGAAAGTTCTTGTTTATGTTATGTTTCAAGCACCTCACCTCTTGTTGAATCGGACTGCAAAACCACGCTTTTAACGTCCATCCCATACTAAAAGTTTCTTCCTGAAAAAGTCTCGCACCAAAAACGGCATGAATAAATAAAAAAGAGTTATGATCTCCAGGATTTCCATGCCTTGCTCATTTTAGCACCAAGATATCTCATGCCATTAATGCCACCAACAGCTATGAGACCAGCTACTGCCTGTCTTGCACTTGAAACCATGACCTTTCGCCTCAAAATACTCTGCATGCATTTAGCAGCCTCGTCTTTGGATCCAATCACAATATCGTGAACAGCTCGACCTGCATTTGAAGTAAGTGACATGTGTAATGATTGACTCCAATCGGGAGTTACAAGTACGCTGTTAAACTGCCATCCTAGCTAAGTCAAACACTATCTTTGTGCCACACAAATCTGGAAGTTTGGGATGAATTTTCCTTTCCTTTTCTAACAAGCGAGGTTTTCCTAAAAAACTTCGGGAACGGTTATGATCATTACATATGAGATTAGATAAATACTTCAAATACCTTGAGAAGCGTAATGCAGATGAGTTAAGGTTCATACCAGAGCCGCACAGTGCTTTCTTCTCTCCTAGCTTCATCCCCATTTGGCTTCTGATCATCGGGGGCAGAGAAGAAACGAGAGATCGGGCGGCTGATAAACCACAATCCTGTTTTATCAGGCAATAACGTATATTAATCTTCGAACACAACAAAAAGTGAACTGTAGACTAAATTAAATAACTTTCAGAAGAATTAGCCATATACTTAAGTCTTTAAGTTGATATTTAGCTTAATAAATTCAAAAACATGCAACCAAAGATCCATGAAATCAACCATTTAAATACTTTTAACGTCTAAGAAACTATAAATAAACACTTTGACAATAAGAGTGATTGTGGATAAAAGGGTTTCACGGAGATCAAAGTTGCAAAAAAGGTTAAACAAACTACAAATGTTTCGACTTCCAAAAGCAGGAGCTAGCAATATAATTAACAAAGATGAAAGCAAAAACGTGTTGTATACAAATGAAAAAAGTACACGTATTTTTGTCAAAAACATTTTGTATGCTATCCATTAGGCAATAAAAGTTGGAGAGATAATGTTGGATCAACTCATCAATCCCACATTGACAACCTGAGGGTTATAATATACCTGAGATATAATTGGTTGAGGATTCCCAGATAACGAGCGTCTCAAAAACTCTTTGGTCTCATACTCTTCTATAAATGGCTTATACATCGACTGGAACAATTCAAATTGCCCTTGTACTATTTTCTTCACCTGCAGTAGATCATCTAAATTAAAGAAATAGCTTAAGTTTGGCTACATAATTAGAAGACCCACCAACTGAATGCAAGTTTGTGGATTTGTGTAACCTGAGATTGAGCTTTACCTTATTTCTGTCCTCTGCAAAAAGCATACGCACGTCACCCATATACGAGAGGCTACATATTTTGGCATACAGATCTTCCTGCATTAAATGAAGTATGTAATAGAACTTCAGACATTCTAAACTGATTGAGCAGTGACTAAGAATAAGACCTCAGTGAAATTGGATGGCAAAAGAAGGAGCGCAGCAGACATTGCAGCCCTCAAATTAACCGAGTTTACATTTGTGATATCCGAATTATCCAAAAGTACCTGAACCTGTTGAAAAAAAAAAACATTGAAAACTCCCAATACAACTAGAAGTTCTGGTACTTAGATTTTCCTCATGTAGCAAACAGTGCTACTAGAAGACAGTTGAGAAAAATGTAACTAAGCAGGAGTTAACTAAAACCAAATAAGCGGACAATTATGGAGCTGAAGATTAATGTCCCACAAATACAAACCCACACAACAAAAAAAGTGAGAATCAATGAGAAAGACATACTGGCTTTTGTAATCGGCCGCTCAAATAGAACCTCTCCCAAGTTAGCACATCCTGAACCAAGTTGTGCATGCCAACAACCCCATACTTATACGTCTGTAAAAATTACATAGTGTTAGTTTGTGATGAATCACGAAAAGATACTAAGATGCAAAAGATTGTGGAATGTATACCAAAGTACTAGAACAATATCAGTTTAAAACATGGCAAGAAAGCTCATATGCCTAACAGTCTATACTTGAACATACAAGCGGCTGAGTGATCAATACCTTGTCATTCCAACTAACAAAAGGATTGAAGTGCACTCCTACACCGATTTCATCTGCAACGCCAGTAATCTAGCATGCAAGAATATAATGTGTCAGAATCAATGAAACTACAAATGAATATGGAAGAGAGAGGGAGAGAGAGAGAGAGAGAGAGAGAGAGAGAGAGAGAGAGAGAGAGAGAGAGAGAGAGAGAGAGAGAGAGAGAGAGCTGACCAGCCTTGCTCCACCAAGGAGCACCATCCATGAGGCGTAATGATCGTTGTTCAATTTCAAATTCTACTTGTATAATGCACAAAAGAAGTAAAAGCCGCGAGAAGTTATCGATACATCAAAAAGATGCAAATAATGAGTTGTAGTCTAAAAGCTCACCTCAGAATGCCATTGCTGGGGATCTGATACACCAAGAATGCAATCCACCATAGTTGACTGCCACCCCAAAATTCACAAATGCAAAGTAAAGCTTCAATATTTACACAGTCAAGTAAAAAAACAACCGGTAAAATAGTAAAAAAGAATTGCAGAAGCAAAGTAAAAAAAACCGTGGCAGTGGAAGGATGGCTGGGGTGAAGAGATGAGCCATAGACACAGCAGAACTCAACAGGGGGGAGAGTTTTGAGAAAACTCTGGAGCTGCGCTTCGTCGTGATTCTCCATAGTCACACTAGCAATGCACACAGAAAAATTGAGAAGAAAGACTGAAGGGGAATTTCATCAAACAGGTGGAGTGCAAGCCAAGAGGTGGTCTTTCACCTTCGGACCCAGCAACACAAGTCCGATAAAGTTTTCGACTTTTAAAATTTCCAAAGCAGTTGAAGGAAATACAGATTTGAATTCGGGAACGACTAACGAGCATCAAGGGTTTAGGGTTTTGGTGGATCGATTGGATACTGGATGCCAGCATGCAGGTTTTGAGTTCGCTAAGGCTAAAAAGGTCATTTCATTTCAATTTTACTTGTAACGGGGAAAAAGAGGAAAACAAAACTTTCTCAAATTGCTATTTGAGAAAAATTGTAGAGGTGTCACATTAATAAATAATTAGTTGTAATTTGTCACATATGGTAAACTCAATTAAATTTCGAGTAAAAAAAATAAAACATGTATAACATGCATGACTTATTTCCAAGAACATATTAGTCTTTTAAAGGTTATTTGTATCGAAAATTTGTAATTAGTTGGTAATTTAAGTGATGCAAGTGGTTGATTAACCTGATAGTTAATTTTTTTTTAAATTCAAATTCTCGTCTTTGAATAAGTTAGCATAGAATATTATTCGTAAATAAAAAATTGACAATTCAAGTGACAAATTATAAATCAGGTAAAGTTTATGTTGCAAATTCAAAAAGTTCCCCATTTTTTTACTAACAAAATCGTTGTTTTTTAGCCAACACGGGTTGGTTTAGGTGGTAAGGTCCCTGCCTTGTGTGTCACCCCACTAAGATTCGAGTCTTGTTGTCAGCAGACCAATGTTGATGGGCGAGCTGTAAAAACTAATAAAGGGGCATGAACCCCTCTGTAAGCCTTCAAAAAGACTTGTGATATGACCTGACCTGGTTCTGAAATGGGGTCATCTCCCCTCCCCCTAAACTTTTGTTCACCAAAAACAATTGTTGCATTTTTTTGGTAGATATTAAGAAGTGTTATGCTAAATGAACCTTGTCCAATGGCACCTCAGTTATTTATTTCCTACTTCTTTTTTATGCGCAATTACTTTATTACCCTTGTTCCAGCGGAAGCATACTAGAAATCTCAACCATAAACGAAAAAGCAGAGAAACAGAAGAGGATCCAGAACAAGAAGTTATGAACAAAAAACAATTCAGATACATTTGCACTCAATCCATCCCAATCACAATGCCATGCACGACACCAATCTGTAAAGATCTCAGAATTCCCGCAGAGCCCCAACAACAAAATGCAGTTGAATCTCCTCTCACCAAATGTAATTACAAAACCAAACCCCCCAAAAAAACTAGGACCCTGCAGATGTCCCCGAGGACTCAGCAACATCCTTCAACCTCAACGCAACCGCCACTTCTTCGATCATTTTACCCCTCTCACCCACGCCATCCACGGCCCTGCTCAATCTGTTCAACCATATGTCATAGTCCACAGGATATGGTGTTCCACAAAGGCTGTCCACATAGTCAGCAAATGCCTTGAGGAGAGGTGAAACCTCACCTAGCTGCTGCTGGATTGAGCGCTTTGCCCAGCTCGTCTCCCTCCATTGCAACGCAGATTCGATGGAGTCCTGCTGCTGCATTGCTCCACCGCATACGAACAACATGAGGTAAACAAGGCTTTCCGCGTCTGATGATGGACAAAGTTTCCCATGCTGAAGTGCATGTGATGAAGAGAATTGTAGGTTTATGGCTGGACTGTCCCGGTCTTCCAAAACTGCGCGGCCCCATGATATTGGAACATAGAAACTGCTGTTTCTTGAGCCTTGTTCGTCAACAACCCGAATTATGTTTTCCGGACAAATATCACCATGTTGCACATTTGGCATTGCTGCACTTCTTAGAGCAGCTAGGCAGTCTCTGCAGCAGCGAATTGCCTCCTCAGGGGAAAGGGGGCCATCTTGAGAAACAACGTATGAAACAGGTTCACCAACTGGAGATGTCACTAGTATTGGAGTCCCACACAACGGATGATCACATCGACCCCCGGGGGTCTGCTTCTTGCAGGGACCAGAATGCAAAATCCGCCCTGAGGCAATCATTTCCGGCAAATACTTGCTTGTAATTCCCTGATGCTTGAAGATGTTTAGCACTTTTGTTTGCCTCTGGACTTGGTACCAAAGACTCATGTCCTCCCAACAAGGTTCAAGTCTGGTCGGATGCGCGCCAATGTATAAAGTCAACAGCTGCGCCGGACAATCTACACAAACCGCACTATAGAGGTAATGGTTCCCTCCCACCAGAGACTCTTGTACTTGGAAAGTTTTCTGCCCCTGCTGTTGATCTTCCAGTAGCAAAACTTCGCCCTGATTAAGCCTTAAGCGCGAAGCATTGTGTTTGACAGCTCGACCATTAGTTTGGTCAACTTCAACAATATCTTCTTGCTGGTGGCTAGATTGTTGGAAGGGAACCAGAACATTCCCATTCTGACTGAGGCAGAACTCCATTCTACGCTTCTGAAGGCGAAGGCTATGATCTGAGACTAATGAAGCTACTGACTTCCTAGGCAGTCCATTCCATTGTACAATAGCATTGTAAGTTGCCAAAAGTACCTGCAGAGTTCCTAGGTCCCCCCAATTTGCATTCCCGAATTTGTTCCATATCCGGTCCACTGGAGAAACACAAACTTCAGCATGATTTTTGATCCATTCAACTGCAGACTTGTACGGATTACTTGAGCTTAAATCGAGTTTACTAAGATCACCGCCAAGTTTAACCACCCCTCCATAATTAGAATCCAGAACCAAAAGGAAAACAGAACTGCTCTTTGTAGCTTTAACCTTGCTCAAACACCTAGAAACAAGTATATGAAAACCATAAAAGAGGGCTTCACAAATAACGGGAGCTGATAATTTCATCTCATTTCCAGACAATATATCAGCTTTAAACAGGGCAAACTCCATGATCTGATCCCATTGGACTTTCTGATCACCCCCAATTTTCGATATCAAAGATAAACCGCAGAGCTTTCTAAGCCCTCCCCTTGATATTGCCTTCTCTACACTATAAAACTTGGATCCAAGAGAACGCGGACAAGATACAAATAGCGGCAGCTCACCTCTTTTATGCCAAAATGCATGCCATAAACCACTCACTACAGCCTGAAGGAAGTCTTCCAACGCAAGATACTCATCTTCATTTGGATCACCGGAAACATTAGGTGAGCATGGCATCCGGACGAGTTGCTGAAACAGAACACCCTCCAACGCCACATCAAGCTTGCGCAATTCATCAATCATGAATGGGGGACTGAAACCAGTGTCTGAATCCTCACACGTATTCTCCGAAACCCAATCCTCAATACAATGTGTGAACAACTCGAGGTCAGCAAGTTTCCTTGCATAGTCCTTTAGCCCATTGGACACTCTTCTGGAAGAAGAGGCATACTTACTTGAAGCGGCGGACTGTGTGGAAATAACGGAGTTAGACCTCCGAAAACTACCATTCGAGCTATGGCCCGGAGACAGCAGTCCCATATCATTTTGCAGCAAACCAGATGTGAACTTTCTGAAACTTCCACTCAAACTTTGCTCCAAAGACGAATCGAAATCGTTATGTTGGTAACCTAATTTCATTGCTAACATTCAACAGAACAAAACCCAGAAGCAGGAATACAACAATAACAACACCAATGAACTGATGATTTAGAGATCTTTGAGGAGTCCAAGGCTTGCATTCCTCACAACCCAATAAACAAAAACCATGTTTTGCAATGTTACAACAAGAAGATTGAACCCTCATTAAACAAAAAAATGTGCAGAAAAAATGAAAGGTGGGAAAAAGATTGAAAATTTACTGAAAACCCAGGAGCTTGGAGAGTCCCATTCAGATCTCTGAAGCATTGATGGCCGAAAAAGTGGATGGGAATGTGAAAAGCATTTGAAAAATGCAGATGGGTTCTTCTTCTCATCCTTCAAAATGGATGCTTTTTTTTTTCCAGAGAACAAAAATGGCTGCTTTTTAACCCCAAAAAATGGTTGTTCTTCTTGTCCCTAGTTGTAGGTGTGGTGGTGCATTGGCTTTGGAAGTAGGGTCCAAAAAACTCTCAGCACCTCTCAGGAGAGAGAGAAGAGAGAGAGAGAGAGAGAGAGAGAGAGGGAGGCCTGTAGAGCTGGGACATCAATAGAATAATAAAAAGTTGACGAGTGGGGGAGGCAGAAGAAGTGCAATAACAGGGACAAGAAGCAAAGGGGTTGAAGGCTGAAAGGAACCCAAGTGAGCTTTGTCTATCCTCACAACGATGGGGTCGTCTTGGTAGCTGGCCCCTTTGGTCCCATTCGACCCAGTGACAATGACCATTCTTAATGTAGTTAAAAACTGAAACAACTTCTGACCCAAAAAAGAAATTATAAATAAAAAAACTAATAACAAATCATTAGTTTATACATACAAGATTCTAATTTTCTAGCAAGACAATACTTAAAACTATTTTAATTTGCAGGAAGAGATTCAAATTTGGGTGTGAGGGGTCGAAACAATACTCTGATCAACTAACTTGATATAAATTTAAACTTGAGTACAAAGTTGCAAATATATTGTTCTGACCAACTGCTATGTTCACTTTTCCAACATGAAAAACATTCTTAGTGGTTTTTAAGGATAATGAATATAAAAAACAAAGGGGACAATAAAAAGTTTGAAGGGGGGCACAAAGGGTCAATTAGAGTCAAGTGTTCATCTAGTATGTATTTTGTGTCATAGAAAATTAGGTAAAGTTCTCACTTTGGGTGGCCAAAATCTTGCAGGTTCACAGCTCTCATCTTTTCCTGCAATCATCACAGACAGTTGGATTGCAAAGTTGTAGGCTTGCTTTATTAACGTGACTGATTTCCGGATTAACCACCACTATCTGAATCTCACAAAGATCTTCAATTATTTGCTACTTGCTTGCAAAGGAAGCAAAAATGATTGAAACCAAAAGCATCTCTCTTCCTTTGTAATTTTGCTACAAGTGCTACAGTCTCGATTCATATGGCACAGAAACAAATTTCACAAACAGACCCCCGGCCGAGTACTAGTTAACGAAATTTCATTGATTACGGGTAAGAGATTACAAGTTAATAGCATCACCGGCGAAAAAGCCCCTCTGCAGCTCAGCTGGCTGACTTCTCTGTAGTAAGCCATTCTTTTGCAGCTTCTAAGTCGGGAAAAAGCCACTCATCGGCATCAGATGTCTTGAACCTATCCAATAACAATTCAAGCATCCCAATGCTGTTGCTGGGACATAGTCTTTGCGCGTGCTGTCCCCTATGTGCAGAACCTCGTCCAGTGACAGATTTCCAGCCCTTTCAAGCACAAGCTCATAAATTCTCGGGTTTGGTTTCTCCACACCTTCTATACCAGAGAACACTCCAAAATCCCAATCAGTTCCCTGAATAAACAATTGGTATGATACCATCAGGAAGAGAAAGAAATGAAAGCAAACCAATCCTAAGGGATGTGCATACTGAAGTCTCAAGTAATGCTGCTGAAACAGAGATTTAAATCCTTGTTCATGGACCCATCTTAGAAAGGGTTGGGAGTCAGGAAAGATAGAATAAGGAGCAGAGGAACCAAAAGGATGCGTACATACGTCAGTTCTCAAATGTCTCCTCATCGTACTGATATCCAGCCTATCATAAAAAAAATAGATGTCCATTTCAGAATAAATGAACAAGGAAATTATTCGAGAAAATATAAAGTCCTAGCTGATGCTATTTATCGTCTAAATTCATTAGGGGGTTGATGTTTTCATTTTTCTAGATTAGCAAGTTCTGTGAGTTATTCAGAGGCACCACAAAACCCTGGCATCACATACAACGGTTGTCGAGAAGCTAATTATCACATCGGACTGTACCAAAAGATTGACAAGCCATGTCAAATATCTTACCCTTATAAAGGAGTCTCTAACACAAGTTTTCCACCACATGATGTTGGACATTTTCGCAGCATGCCTGAAACATGGATACTTGGTGGCCATGTCTTTATGTGCATATTTGAAGCCCTCATGCACGCTTTTGTAGCCAGGGCATTCCGGCCGAACAGCTTTGGCTGCCATGCAATAGTATTCACGAAGTTCCCCCTTGTAAGCTAGCAATGTACCAGTAACATCCACTGTAATGCACCGCAACTTTGCCAACAAGGACATTGTAAAACTGTTTTGTAGTGAAACCCCAAAACTGAACCAGAAAATGCAGGAACTTTCAGTATACGATGGGATCAAAGCACCAAATATTGCTGGAGTCAACCAACCTCTTCAAGGAGTTCCAGTTATCACTGCATTTTCATAGTAGATTTATTAGGTTATGATGGGAACGTTCCAATTACGGATGATGAGTTCTGTCAAAATAGCATCAGATTCAGATTCAGATTCATAATCCTGTAGGGCTTATCTTATAGCATTGCTGTCATCAGACTCGGAATTCTATATAGGGATGAAAACGACTCAAACAAATGACAGACACCCCGTGAATACCACCCCATCTATATATCATTCCTGTTATGCTAACTATCTTCCTTGTACAAGTAAAACTAATATGAATGTTCTTTAAGTCAAGTAGCTCGATGTACAAAACTGGAATGGAAAAAGATGAGCTGCATCAGCTATATCTACATTTCCTACTTATACATTGCTTCTTATAGTCTACAAAAACAAAACAAAAATGTAAAAGGCAGTGCTTCTTAGTTTCTAATAACATAAAAACCTCACAAACATAGAATGGAATCAAATACAGATGCAGATCAACATCACTAATTAAATAATTATGAAAGATCAAAGCGAGTAAGCCCTTCGCCTGACATCAACAAATGATAGATGTAACAAATCTATACATCAGGACCAAATGATTTCTGAATTGCATGGTTAATAGCATCAGATACTGCATCAGTTGTTGAAACAAAAGCTAGGCCAAAAGGGCACGCTCGTTCCCATAAATTAACGTAATAATCAAACGGATACCTTACCCTAGATTTTTTTACATAGTATCTTGATGATAACGAAATGTCCACTTAGTGGGATAAGGCTTGGTTGTTACTGCTGTATCTTGATGATAAAGAAATGCCCTTCCCCCAACATATAATTTTTGGTTTACTAGTGCACACTGCACACACAAGCATTAAAGGATGAATCTGCAACAAGTCCAACTTCCAAGTCAGAACTTACCCAGATGCCCAAACACATATAAGATTTTTATCTGTATCATCAAAAGTTTTAGCCTTTCTAATCATCCCCAATCACCAAAACTAAAAATAAAAAGTTTTAGCCTTTCCATTTCATTTCTCTTCTAATTTTTCAGCAAAGCATCCAATATTGAACACATAAACAAAAGAATCCACTCAAAGGTTAACCCTATTAAATTAAGAAAACTTTAATGAAAAGCTCCGGTATTGTTCATTTTAACAAAAAATCACATTTTTACACTAAAAAGTTAATCATGTACTATTCACTTTACCCTTTATTTTGTCCTTGCAATTTTCATTAGTTTCCTTTAAATTAATTCTGAGGGAAAAAAATACATATAAAAAATCAGAGAAAATGCAGCTTGAAAAAATATGAGATACCAACTAAATCAAACTCAAATTATCACCAAAATAAAAATTAGTAAAATTGAAAATATTGAGCAAGAAGAGATTTTGAAACTTACTCACATGCTGAAATTGGCAGGGAACCTGAATTTCTTAGGAGAAAACGCAAAGTCGTTTGAGGCTTGGACTGCACATTCATGGAGGAAAAAAATAAAGGGAAGGGGATTATCTCCTTATCCTTTCCACCAAATCCATCTAGTCCGCGATCCGGGTCGTTGGAATTTGATCAAACGGCTACAATTATTATAACTTTGAAAGAAATCCTCTGTTTATAGCCGTTAGATCAAATTTCAACAATCCAAATCCCGTACTAGGTGGATTTGGTGAGATCCCTTTCCAAAATGAAGGTCCTGAATTTATAGAGTAGACCAAAATGCATCAAATACAGCAGGTGCAGTTAATTGGAATCTGCGTCCCTGGACTTCAGAGCTTTTGCATGATTTTTTTAGTTTAAATTTGTAAGAATCATAAAAAGTAGGCTAAAAATAATTTCCTAGTACAGGATATGGCTAGTTATCCAAAATTTTCAATATTTTTATTATTACATTGTAGCGGACTGTGTTTTGGCACATGGAAAAATATTTCCATTTCATTATTTATTTGCTTTAAATATTTCACCCTTCACTTTTACTTTTTGTTTAATTTACCAAGGCAACAGGAGGGGCTTAAAAGAAATGTAATAATTTAGGAAAATGAGAATTTTAAATTCAAGACACATAGGTAGGAAATCAACACCTTAAATCCTAAATACATCAATTAATTGTTTGTTGGATTAGTGATCATACAATCTTGTATAATGGCCAAAAGGATGGCACTATTGTTACATCAAGACTAAACATGTAAGGCACCTTGGAGACAACATAATATGCTTCTATATAGTGACAACTTTAATATATGGTTGCTTACGTATGGTTTCACTATAGTTCCCTTTATCAGTTTCATTTAGAAATGTGAATCCACATTATCTTCTGAGCCACATATACAATAGCCTCTTGTCACACGCTCATGCGTGTAAGGCATGTTGTCCACAAGAGTCTGATTTAATCTCATTAAAGTTAGCCCCTTATTGCTCCAAACACGAATTTAGTAATTCTAGTTAAGCCAGTCAAGTTTAATAAAACTTAGTAAGGGCAGACAAACACCCCTTGAATACTTTTTATTTTTTCTTTAATAAACGATATTATCTGCACTTAAGAAAAGGGGGGTGAGCCTCCGCCTTACAATGAGTTAGCAATAATGTGGTTTAAGCACGCTCTAAAGACTTTGATTCCTAAACTTTACATGGTTTTGCTAATCTAGTCAAATTCAGTGGACTTGCAAGTGGCAAACATGTAAAATGGGCTGCCCACTTGAAATCGGGCGGGTGATAATTTGAATATTGATTTTACACTTCCCTAACTTCCCCATAAGTATTCGGTCATTATGCTCAGTAGCCACCTGCACCAAAGAAAGCAAAGAAAACTCGATTTTTACGACAATGTATACCTTTGCAAATTTATGCAATCCTATCCATCGCCTCAGTATTGCTCCCTATTTCCTTCTATTGCTTTTGGTCTCTTCCTACAAGCAGAGTAGTACTAAACCTTGTTTCTGTTTGGCTAGTGATGAACTTTCAAGCACTGTGAAAACAAATTCATGCATTCACGAAGAAAGACAAGCGCTTCTCATCTTTAAACAACATCTTGTTGATTCTTCTGGTAGGCTTTCCTCTTGGGTGGGTCACGATTGCTGTCGATGGGAAGGAATTTCATGCAACAACAGCACTGGTCGTGTCGTGAAGATGGACCTCCGGGATCCAAATCCATATGCCCAATATGATATCGAGTGGAGCGAGTCGGCTCATGAAAGGTCTCGCTTGAGAGGTAAGATAAATGCATCTCTGTTGAGCTTGAAGCATTTAAATTACCTGGACCTAAGCGATAATGATTTTCAAAGCAATCAAAGTCCTAAGTTCTTTGGGGAGCTTGAAAGTTTGCAATTTCTCAACCTCTCCTCTGCATCATTTGTGGGAGAGATTCCTCCTTCTCTTGGTAACATGTCAAGCCTCAATTTTCTTGACCTTGGGTGGAATCAACTCTCATCTTCCAGAATTGGCTGTCTCACCTCTCTTCTCTAAAATACCTTAATCTAAATGGCATTGACCTTAGGAGCACAGGAGGCAGTTGGGCGTATGATATTTTTGTGCTTCCTTCATTGTTAGAGTTACACTTACGTTCGTGCCTAAATGAAAGTCTTCCACTCATCTCACTGCAACACATTAATTTGACATCACTTTTAGTCCTTGATTTGTCACAGAATCATATAAAAAATTTTGCATTTCACAGTTAGCTTTTTAATCTTACCAGCCTCATAACACTTAATCTATCCTTTAATGATTTGAGTGATACCTTCCCAAGTGAATTTGCAAATTTCAAATCTATGAAATACCTTGATTTATCTGAAACAGGTTTAAAAGGTCAAATTCCCAAAGTCCTTGGAAATTTATGCAAGCTAAAGTTTTTGAGTCTTACCCAAAACAATTTTGATGGGGAATGGAAGAGTTTTGGAAGCGTTTCTCAAATTGTCCAAATAATACATTGGAGTCACTAGATTTGCGTTATTGTGGGATGCAAAGCCAACTGCCGGCTTCCTTAGGAATGTTTAAAAGTTTTCAGAATCTTAAACTTGGAGGAAATCATTTGTGGGGCTCAATTCCAGATTCCATTGGAAACTTGTCATCCTTGAAAACATTAGACCTCTCTGATAATGATATGAACGGCTCCATTCCAGAAAGCCTGGGACAACTCTCGGAGCTAGTTTTCCTACTTCTGTCTGATAATTCATGGGAAGGTAATCTGACTGAAGCTCATTTCATAAATCTTACCAGATTACAATATTTTCTAGTAGGAGACGAAAAATCCCTCATTTTTGACGTGACCTATGATAGGGTTCCTCCTTTCAAGCTCCACACAATTGAGATCATAAATTGTAGGGTAAGTCATGGTTTTGGGGTATGTCTTCAATCTCAAACTGAACTGATCGACGTCACTCTTAGTGGTAATGGAATATTTGAAGATTCCATACCAGAGGAATGGTTGTTGAAGATATCTTCCCAACTCATCTTTCTAGACTTATCTTATAACCAATTTCATGGAAACTTTCCATCCCATTTGAAATTCCCAAATTTAGACACCATTGATTTGAGTCATTATAAGTTGGAGGACCCACTCCCACTTTGGTGGTCCACTAATTTCTCTGTCCTTTCTCTTGAAAGCAATTTATTTTCCGGGCCAATTACATCCAATATTGACCAATTGATGCCAAATTTAAGTATTCTATCTCTTTCTGAGAATAATTTGAATGGCACTATTCCTTCCTTGGTTTGCAACATGCAAAAATTGGAAGTCTTGTCTCTAAGGAGCAATCAATTTTCTGGAGAATTCCCTCATGCATGGAGTGTAGAGAGCCCTATGTTGTTTCTAGATGTTAGTCAAAACAATCTCTCTCATAACATTCCCACTTCACTAGGGGTATTAAGTTCATTGGAAATATTAAAGCTCAACAACAACAATTTTGGTGGTGAAATTCCTGATTCCTTGCAAAATTGTTCTAGTTTGATGAGTATTGACCTCAGAGACAACAAGTTCTCTCGAGAAATACCACAATGGATAGGAGGATCAAATGTACACATGTTCTTTATGCTACGATTACGGTCCAACTATTTGAGTGGACATATTTCCCGGTAACTGTGCAATCTTCAGCACCTTCATATCCTCGACCTTAGCAACAACAACCTTTGAGGTACTATTCCCATGTGTTTGGAGAATTTGACTTCGTTGGTGGATGATCCAGATACAAACTCTATTACATATGGTGAGCAAGCCACACTCACGCTAAAAGGAAGAGAACTTGATTACAACACGACCCTAGGTCTTGTAAAGATCATTGATCTTTCATCAAATAATTTAGAAGGTGAAATCCCTGAAGAAATAAGCAATTCTATTGGGCACTTTAAATTTGTCCATGAATCAATTGATTGGAAAGATCCCCTCCAAGATCGGAAACTTGCGTTGGCTCGAAACTCTTGATCTCTCACACAACCGCCTCTCAGGACAGATTCCTCAAAGCTTGTCATTTTTAGCCTCTTTGTCCCACTTGAACTTGTCTTACAACAACTTGTCTGGAAGAAATCCTTGGGGAAACCAGCTTCAAACACTCAATGATTCGTCCATTTATATGGAAAATCCATCGCTATGTGGGACTCTTCTCTCAACTAAGTGCCTTTGTGATGACACTTTCCTAGCTAAAGATGCAAAAGACAAGAATGAAGATGGAAATGATGATAAGTTGTGGTTTTATGTCAGCGTGGTACTTGGCTTTATTGTAGGCTTTTGGGGCATTTGCAGCACGTTGGTCTTCAAGACATCGTGGAGGTATGCTTATTTGTAATTCTTTGACAACATCAAAGATAAGGTAGCACTAGCAATTGCAATGAAAGTGGCTCGTTTCCAAAGAATGTTTTCTTATATTAGATAATACTATGATAATCTGATTTTTTTTCCTTTCTACTTTGTGTTTTTGGTAATTGTAATTTATGTATTGAATAAAAGAATTCTACCACTTGTACTGCATCAAACAATGGTTCTCTATTATTTTCGAGCTATTCATTTGCCGACATTCTTTCTTGGGGTCCGGTAGGAGCGTGTCCTTTATTAGCTTGAATTGGTCCTGGCTTCCTTCAGGCTCTACAATGCAACACATCAAGAGAAATACGTCTTTCAGTAAGAGTAGACGAACTTCATCACTATGGTTTTTGAAAAAGAATTAAATTGATTACAAACCAGCCGTTTGAAGGATCTACCTTGAGCAGCCTTTTTTTCCATTTTCCATACCGGGTTTAGCACGATCAAGAGCCTGAGGGAAAAAAAACATATGTATACTTTTACACATTTGTCAATGCAACCGGGTAAAACAGCAAAGAACTTATTTCCTGCACTCCAATAGACTAAAGTAAAAGGCTGTATTTCAGACTGCAAACTAACCTCAAACTCAACACAGTTTGTCTCCCCCATTCCCAAAATTCAATCCTCTATATTCGGCTCCATTTCTTCGCAAGATTTAGAGGCTATGACTTGCCATTTGTGCTATTTCATTTCAGATGGGATTCATTGCAATCTAGGGATCAAACACAAGTAAAAGAAAAGCTACGTTCGATCTCTTTGCTTGTGATACAAAATACTGATGAGTCAAGTTAACAAAACATGTGCATGTACTGAGAGAGGAGGGAGGAGGGGAGGGTGGAAGATGGGAAAAAGAATTTTCCATTTTCCATTCAAATTCAGATTCCTTTTTCTCAAGGTAAAATCAAGTATGCATGAAAACCTCTGAACACTGCAAAACAATATGTTCAAAAACATAATGAGATCAAACAAATGGAGAAATACATACATATTAATCAGTGAAGACATATATAGACGCTTCCAAGCTGCAATCACAGTCAATAACTTACAAACGGACATAACATAAAAGTTGTGCGGGACAAGGACTATGAAGTTGGTCCACCATTACGAAGTCCAGAAAAACTGAACAACGAGCTGTAAACAAGAGTAAATTAGACAAAGCAAAAACATATATGACAAAGAAAAAAATCTTACTTCCTGAACATAAGATACTAACTTTATACAATTTCCAGATAATATCATATCAAGTCATCAATAGAAAGTAATATAACATAATTTGTTCAAGTAATGAGGGCAAAAGATGGAAAGAACAAGTTTAGGTGAAAAAGGTCACACCTTAACCTGGTAACTAACATAAGCATGAAAAGTTGTTAAACTCCAAACTGTTCGATCCAATTTCTTGCCTTCCACGTGATGAGGGAAAATAACTGTACGTCTTGCATCCACAAATTCTTAACTGGTATTTAAACCATCACACTTAGCAATTAAAACACGTCAAAACAAGAGTTAATAGATCCAAGGAAGCGTAGGTTGGAGGGTACCAGAGTTTAACAAGCTCGCATTATCGAAGGCATCTACCACAGTCCCTCTTGGTAGCCAAAGCACAGAACACAAAAGCCACAAAGAGCAAAATGATAACTTGTTTAGCTAATGTAATTTTAACCGAGGAATAAGGAAAAAGGACTCGTTTGGTCGATGCGAAAGAGCAACAAGCCCATTATTACCGGATGGGTTCTGCCCCGCCCCGTTCTAATTACAAACTGGGCCGGTCCATTTACCAATTCCTGTCAACCTTTAACCAAAGACCATGAGCACACTCACCACACCGGTTATATTGGTGTTGCGAGTTTTATATATTAATTAAAATGTAAATAGTAGTCTGTTGTCTCAAATTAACGAAGTACATAAGTAATATCAATTGTAACTTCTATATATGCTCTACTTTGGAGATTAATGAATATACAAGAAATTTTCAAATATTGTCATATATATTTTTGGTATTTTACCATGTTTAATTCAACTATTGGGATACCACTTAATACTACGGTTTAATGATATTCTTCTTCACTTGTAAGGATTCTTACCAAAGGTGAATTGAACCACATTATTGCTAGCCCATTGTGAGGCTTGGCCTACTCTTCCACCCATTAGTGTAAAAATATCATTGTTCAACCACAAAAAAAAAAGGTAAAATGTGAAATAGTGATACTAGAGAGACCGTTTATTTAAATCATATTTTGTAAATCATCTGATGTGGCGGTTGATAATTGAATTCCTTTTTTAAATCATTAAATAAATAAATAATTAAACCATGCATCACATGTTCTATAAAATATAGTTTAGATATATGGTCTCCCTATTATTTTAAATGGAAAAAATAATCTGGCACGTAGCAACTTGTTAACAAGACTTTTGTCCCTCAAACACTGATTGGCTCCAAACAAATTAAACTGTGATCTCTTTGGATTGAGAAATAGCTCTCTATTGGGAAATATCCATTTTTTGTTGTGTCTTGCAAGTTTTATCGCTTTTTGGATGGTTCGATAATATTAAAGATAAGATAATGCTAGCAATTTCAGTGGGAGTGGCTTGTTTTCAAAAGAAATTTTGACTAGAAAAGAAATATAGAAGTCATTATTGAACCCAAAGGAAATTTTATGTAACCATGAAATTCATGTACCATGTGATTTCATTTTATTTTTTTTTTGAATTTTTATTCTTCCCTGTATTCGAATTTACAAATGTAGTTGCACTACGCGATTGAACAAACCGAGGAATTCTTCATCTTTAGCTCTCGTCGCTGCAAACCAAAGTTACAATCGAATGTTTCTGTTCTTGTTCTTGTTTGCTTGTTTTCTTCTTGACTGGAATTTGTTGTCTGGACTGGATGTTAGACGAATTAGTTTAATTTATTTTCTGCCTAACAAATACTGGTGACTCACTTTTCAAAGTCAGCTAAACACTAATTAGTGTGCCAAGATTTTCCACGGCTAATTAGTAAAAAACAAATAAGAGTCTTAGGGGGTGTTTGTTTCCCCTCACTAAAGTTCAGTGGACTGGACTAGACTAAAGATTAGTCCAGTCCCGTGTTTGTTTCCTGGCTGGACTAGTTTTAATGGGATTAGCCAGGATTCGCTTTCACTAACAACCTCACTAGCCGTTCTTAGCGTGTCCCCTCGAAAACCATCGGACTAGCTAAGAACTTCTTCGTTCTGCTCGAATCACCTCTCCGACCTCGATTTCGACGGCACAAGCTTCGGGCGCGGCTTCATCTCCATCGACGAACTCGTCGACTTCTTCATCTCCGATGATGACCTCGTCGATTGGGTCATTTCCGTCATCTTCTTCTCCTTCGCTATTGCCATGGTTGTGGCTTTGAAGCTACTGATTTTGGCTTTGCCTTCAGCTTGCCTCCCCATCGACTGGGTCATCTCCGCCATGACTGCTTCGCAATCTCAGTAAATAAATTTTTGTTCTGGGTTTTTGGGTTTATTTTTTTTCTAGTTTCTGGAATTTTTTTTTTCTTCTAGGATTTGCAGGTTTAATTGGTTATTGGAAGGCTTGCCTTTCTTTTTGGAATCTCTGAAGGCTTGGCGAATGGTTAACCAACAAAGTCTCTTAATTATACAAGAAAAGTAAGAGATTGATGCATAATTTGATAGAGAGAAAATGATGGAGAAGAGAAACGAGGAAGGGTAAAGGAAGGAAGGGGAAAGAAAATTTGCTTGGGTTCACTGCCCTTTAATTATTAATTTTTGTATAATTTTTGAGCCAAAAGTGAATTAAAAATGGCAAAAAAAAAAGTCTGTGACTTAGTTCGACACTGTACCAAACATTTCACTAAGCTAGTCCAGTTTAGTCTAGTTTAAGTCAGTCTAGTTTAGCCCGTGAAGCTAATTCAATCCGAGATAGTCCAGTGCAACAAACGCACCTTTACAGTCTAGTCCCCCACCCCACTCGCACGTTCCTTGCAATTTCATGGTGGGACTGGGACAGCATTTGTTATTTGATTTCTTTTTTTCTAGTCAGGTCGTGTTTCAATTACCCCCATAAATAAAAAAACTGAAAAAAACCAATTTGTGATAAAGCAGCAAGTAAACAGAGTAAATATTGTTGTTTTGGTAAAGAAAGTTATATATTCGTAGGCAATAATACATGTAAGTATTGTAGCCAATTTTATATATATATATATATATATATATATATATATATTTTGAGTATTTCCAACCCCAATAATACATCATGGAACGGCCAACGCAATTACAATTCGACCAGCCAAACATATATTGTTGGACAATCGTTGGAGAATCGTATTTATGGGGAAGGTGTATATTGTTGGAAAATCGTATTTAAGGGGAAGGGCGTTCATTGAATTTCTAGTTTTTAGAGAGCATAAGTGTGGGTTTTTTTGCGTGTGTTTTCCTTATTCGTTTTTGCTACGTGAATGCTAGAGTTTTGTCTCCCAAAATACATTTAGTTGTGGCATTATAAAGCCAGTTATTAGTATAGAAGTTTTGCTACCATAAATAAAATTGCATTTTTTGCCAGTTTTACAAGCATCACACTCATCTTAAACTGAAAAGGTTGAAGTACAAGATTAAGGTAACATTTCTTATTATTTAATTTCATAAACATGATTATAATTTGTTAACTCAAACTTGACAAAGTATTTTCAGTTTTTTTTCAAGTAACTAGAGTAGAAGTATTGCTACGAGTAAATTGTCAAAGTTAAAGGCACTTGGGTTAAAACTTATGTTGGCCATAACTTTTAATTATACATATTAATAATTTCACAATATATATACCTTCTCATAATAAAATTCTTGTCAAATGACTTTTATAAAAAAAAAGACTTTTTTTTTTATCAAATTCCTTGCAACCTTTTATATTTGGGATTGTGCATTATAGTGCATTAGTGCTTGTAAATTGACTTTGAAAATCTGAAGAATTAGTGCAAACAAATAGGTGGCAAGCATGACTTTGATGTCACAAGTAGATGCCTTGTTTACATATGTACATATTTTTAATATTTTTCTTTGCTTGATACAATAAAACGGACCATGGTTAAAGAGACCATGATTTGGTAATGGCACCATCACATTACAAGTAGACTTTATGTTTTTGTATGTATATACTGTTCATTCAATGTTTTGGATCAATGTATCAAAACATACCATCATTTGGTCATGATACCTTGAAAAAATGTGACCTACATCGTACAATTAAACATTAAAGTCATTTTCATTTGCACATTTATCAAATATATTTAAGAGATTGCGCATCGCTCGTAATAAATAAAAGGACTTCCGCTTGCGCGTATGTTTGTACAGAAAGGCTAGTATTTGGAAAGTGAGAAATTACGTTAGGTTATGGTTGGTAAATATTTGTAGAGAAAGTGAAATGCTGAAACAAGAGGAAAAAGGCAGAGCAGAGAGATGCAAGTTCATTGAATGAGAAGCAAGCACACAGGAAAATGCATGCACAAAGACCAACTTAAAAAAAAACGATATTATTACTCTAATCGACACTAAAATATGGGGAAAATGTTTGAACTCAGTACACATTGAGTTAAAAAGAACTGTTCAATCTACTAGAGCAAGACTAAATGAGAATTTATTCCTTAATTTCCAAACATAATAATAATTTTTTTATAACAAAGATTCTGTTGTGAGTAACTATTAGTGATATGCCATTTACCAAGACTTTAAGTCAATAAGCCATGATTGCTAGTGATTAATGGTTAATAAGCCTTACTCCTTCAGAAACCCACCAACCCACCAAAGAGGCAAACACTTCGATGCCAAAACTTTACATGGTCTTCTCTATTTTAATCCCGATTTGCTAATCTAGTCAAATTTGGTAGACTTCTTGATTCATACATCGGTTTCATATGATAGTCTCGAAAGTTTTATTTTAAAATTTTGCCTTTTTTAGCAAATTTTCATCATTTTTCGTTAAAGCAACCGATATCGATATTTCAATAAATTTGCATATCAATATTTCCACCTATAACTATATTCCTACACTAAAGTGTGAGGAAAAAATTGAACCCAAAATACAATGAATTGAAAATAACTACTTTATTCAGTCAATCCACCGTTAGTAAGACTAAATTACACTTTATTCCTTAATTTTCAAGCATAATAATTATTTTTTTATAACAAAGATCCTGTTACGATTAAATATGTCATTTACCAAGACTTTTGAGTCAATAAGTCATGATTATTGATTAGTGCTAATGTAAAGTGGTTTATAAAGCCTATTTAACTCCTTTCTCTTTCAGAAACCCACCAACCCACCAAAGATGTTGATGCCAAAATTTACATGATTTTGTCTATATTATAATCCATAGTTGAGATTCGACGTTATTCCTTTTACTTGCTCATTGATTCCTATATATATTGATTTTTCTGCAACCAATTGGGAATTATACATTGACTTCTCCAATGGATACCTTGTGTGCGAAAAACTTGTTCAAACCTATCAATCACCTCAATATTTCTCACTGCTTTCTCATTCTCTTTTTGGCGTCTTCGTATCTACCCACTGATATACTCTGCTTGGGTGATACCGGAACTCCGAGCACTAGGACTGTGAAATCAATAATATGCATTGAGGAAGAACGACGAGCGCTTCTCAACTTTAAAAATGACCTTGTTGACCATTCTGGTAGGCTTTCTTCTTGGGTGGGTCACGATTGCTGTCAATGGGAAGGGATTTCATGCGACAACCGCACCGGTCATGTTGTGAAGATGGACCTCCAAAATCCATATCCATATTTCGATTTTTATGATACACGAGATGAGCCGGCGGCTTATGATGAAGAGTCTTGCTTGGGAGGTAAGATAAATAATTCTTTGCTTAGTCTAAAACATTTAAATTACCTGGACCTAAGCAACAACTTTTTTCGTAGCAATCAAATTCCTACGTTCTTTGGGGAGCTTAAAAGCTTGCAGTATCTCAACCTTTCCTTTGCATCATTTGAGGGAGAGATTCCCCCTTCTTTTGGTAACCTGTCAAGCCTGAACATTCTTGACTTCGGGAGGAATTACAACTTATCTTCCAGAAACTTGAATTGGCTTTCTCACCTTTCTTCCCTGAAATCCATTAATCTCAGAGACATGAACCTTAGAAGCACAGGAGTCAGTTGGGCATATGATATTAACATGCTTCCTTCATTAGAGTCACTAGATTTGTCTGGGTGCAGTCTGGAAAGCCAATTGCCGGCCTCCTTAGGAATGTTAAAAAGTTTGCATCATCTCAACCTTGGGGACAATAATTTGTGGGGCTCAATTCCATTCTCCATTGGAAACTTGTCATCTTTCGTGACATTGGACTTGTCTAGTAATAAAATGAATGGCTCCATTCCAGAAAGTATAGGACAACTCACCAACCTACTTTACCTAGATCTGTCTCATAATTCATGGGAAGCCATTCTAACGGAGACCCATTTCATAAATCTTACTAGATTACAACATTTTGGTGTAGGAGGCCGATACCAACCCGTGTCCCTCATTTTCAACGTGGCTTATGATTGGGTTCCTCCTTTCAAGCTCCACACTATTCAGATCATACACTGTCAGATAAGTCTTGGTTTTTGGGTATGGCTCCAATCTCAAACTGAATTGTCTTATGTTGGGCTTCGTGGTAATGGAATCTCATATTCCATATCAGAGGAATGGTTGTCGAAGATATCTTCCCAGCTCATCCTACTAGACTTGTCTTACAACCAATTTCGTGGAAACTTTCCATCTCATTTGAAATTTCCCAAATTAGAACTTATTGATTTGAGTCATAATCAATTGGAGGGTCCACTCCCACTTTGGTGGTCCACTAATGTCAAGTACCTGATTTTTTAAAGCAATCTATTTTCCGGGCCAATTTCCTCAAATATTGACCAAATGATGCCTAATTTGAATGAATTGTCTCTTTCTGAGAATCATTTGAATGGCATTATTCCTCCATCTGTTTGCAACATGCAAAATTTGAGTACTTTGTCTCTAAGGAGCAATCAATTTTCTAGAGAATTCCCTCATGCATGGAGTGTGGGGAGCAATATGGTGTTTCTAGATGTTGGTCACAACAATCTATCTGGTAATATTCCCACTTCATTGGAGGTATTCAGTTCACTGATGGTATTAAAGCTCAACAACAACAATTTTAGCGGTGAAATTCCTGATACCTTGCAAAATTGTTCTAGTTTGATGAGTATTGATCTCGGAGGCAACAAGTTATCTGGTAACATACCTCTATGGATAGGAGGATCAAAATTGTTGCTAAGGCTACGATTACGGTCCAACTATTTAAGTGGACAAATTTCCCAGCAACTGTGCAATCTTCAGTACCTTACTATCCTTGACCTTAGTCACAATAGCCTTTCAGGTACCATTCCCAAGTGTTTAAACAATTTGACTTTGCTGGTCAATGTTAATTATGATGAAGGCTATCCTAATTATAATGAGCAAGCCACACTGACACTAAAAGGAAGCGAGCTTGTGTACAACAACACTCTAGATTTTGTCAAGAGCATTGATCTTTCATCAAATAATTTAAAAGGTGAAATCCCTGAAGAAATAAGCAATCTCATTCAATTGGGCACCTTGAATTTGTCCATGAATCAATTGACTGGAAAGATCCCCTCCAAGGTCGGAAACTTGCGTTCGCTCGAAACTCTTGATCTCTCACACAACCACCTCTCGGGACAGATTCCTCAAAGCTTATCATCTTTAACATTTTTAAACCACTTGAACTTGTCTTACAACAACTTGTCCGAAAGAATTCCTTCGGGATACCAGCTTCAAACGCTCAATTTTTCATCAATTTATATGGAAAATCCATTGCTATGTGGCGTTCCTCTCTCAAATAAGTGCCCTGGAGATGATATTCTCCCAGCTAAGGATGCAAAAGATAAGAATGAAGAAGGAAATGCTGATAAGTTGTGGTTCTATGTCAGCGTGGTACTTGGCTTCATCGTAGGTTTTTGGGGCGTTTGCGGCACATTGATCTTAAAGGCATCGTGGAGGTATGTCTATTTTCAATTCTTATACAAGATCAATGATAAGTTAGCATTAGCAATTGCATTGAAAGTAGCTTGTTTCCGAAGAATGTTTTCTGAAGTTTGATTGTACTATATATATATGTGATGTTTTTCCCTTTCTGCTTTGTGTTTTTTGCCCTTGCTACTTATGTATTGAATAAAAGAATTCTATGTTTCAATAAATGTTCCCAGAAAAATTTATGTATTAACCTGGAATTAACAAAATAACACTTTGTTGATAAAGTAGATAAAAGTGAACGTATATTCTTCTCTTGGGTAAACTGTCGGTTTACCCCCTGAACTTTCACCTCACTTTCGATTTCCCCCCTGAACTTTTCTATTGGAAAATTAAGGACTCAAACTAATTTTTTTAGCCAATTTGCCCCCTACCGTTAGTTTTTCATATATTCCATCCATATTTCCGTTAAGTGAGACCATGTGCATAACATGTGAGGATAGTTAAGTCATTTCAATTTAAAAATGATTAAAAACTGAAAATAAATAATAATAATAATTTTCCCTCTATTTTTTCCCGCTAATTCCTATCCTCAATTTTAATTTTCCCTCTCATTCCTATGCATGAGAAATAACATATGGTGTTATTGTCTTCATAAGTAGCTAAGTTAATCTTTTTTTTGAAGCATGTACTACCATTTTTATTTTCTCTAACAAATTAATAATTTGACAAATGCTTATGGTGTTATTGTCTCCAAAGCAGTGCATTAATATAAGAAACATGTCCATAAAAAAGACTAGGGTTTCTTATATTAATGCACTGCTTTGGAGACAATAGCACCATTAGCATTTGTCAAATTATTAATTTGTTAGAGAAAATAAAAATGGTAGACAATAACACCATATGTCATTTCTCATGCATAGGAATTAGAGGCAAAAATAAAATCGAGGATAGGAATTAGCGGGAAAAAATAGAGGGAAAGTTTTGCTTTTTTTATTATTTTTAGTTTTTTAATCATTTTTAAGAGTGAAATGACTTAACTACCCTCACATGTTGTGCACATGGTCTCACTTAACGGAAATATGGATGAAATATATGAAAAACTAACGGTAGGGGGCAAATTGGCTAAAAAAATTAGTTTGAGTCCTTAATTTTCCAATGGAAAAGTTCAGGGGGGAAATCGAAAGTGAGGTGAAAGTTCAGGGGGTAAACCGACAGTTTACTCTTCTTCTCTTTTACACTTGTAGAGAAACCAAATACAACCACTTGTACTGCATCAAACAATGGTTCTCTATTATCTTCGAGCAATTCATTGGAGGACATACTTTCTTGGGGTCCGGTACACCAATTTCATCATTATGGTTTTTGAAAAAGCATTAAATTGATTACAAACCAGCCGTTTGAAGGATCTACTTTGAGCATCGTTCTTTTCATTTTCCATACCGGGTTCAGCACGATCAAGAGCCTGAGGGAAAAAAAATATGTCGATTTTACACATTTGTCAATGCAACCGGGTAGAACAGCAGAGAACTTATCTGCCGCACTCAACAGAGTTTGTCTCCCCAGCCCCAAAATTCAATCCTCTGGTTTCGGCTCCGTTTCTTCGTGTGCTATTTCATTTCAGATGGGATTCATTGCTACTAATTATATCATCGGCAGTTGTCTGAATCTAGACGTTTTTCAAGGTAAAATCAATTTAAAATTTTCAGAATGGCGGGGGGTTAATATAGAATCACTCAAGATATTATCAAGCAACTGAAGAAATAGAGATAATGTAGCTTGAATTATACTGGAAAGGTAAAATACTACATCAATCAAAGATTCCACGCGACCTCTCATCCTTGAATGCATGAAACCCTATGAACATTGCAAAATAATATGCACAAAAAGAGATTGAGATCAAACATATCTGTTCAGATGATGCAAAAAACTGAACGACGGGCTACAAACAAGAGTAAATCAGATGATGCAAAAAAAAGTTTACATCTAATTTAAGAGAATTTTAACAAAAAGCTTCCGGTACTATTTACTTTAACGAAAAACCATATTTTTACACTAAAAGGTCAATCCTGTTACTATTCACTTTACCCTTTATTTTGTCCGTATCGTTAAAAATCAAAATTTTCAAACTATTTTTATTTGTTTTCCTCTAATTTCAAAGTACAAAACTAAAATCTATCTATGTAGCTAATCATCGGACAAGTCAAAGACAGTACAAATATTAAAATATGTAGATACAAAGATACAATGAAAAACGCCTCACGAACCTAAATTCTACTGGTGAACAATGCATGCAGGCAGCAAACTTACCCAAGTTGAAGCACCGGAAAGAAGGCAAATCAATATTTTACTTGTAGTTTGATGTAGTTAGTGTCCATTAATTTTATTCAATTCATTTTATTAACGGTCAGAAATTAAAAAATAAGTGAAAGATAAAAACGAATATATGAATAGCCCCACTCATTATGTATATTTATACAAAACCCTTCTTGTAGCACTGGCGGACCAACGTGTCAACCTTTTGTAACCTAAGCTATTTACTACCTCTTTCATCAATGTATCAAAAGAAAATTACCTCTTTCATCATTGTGTTGAGAACAACACTCGTAAAACCATGAAGTAATCAAAGCAGAAATCATATGCCTAACTGTCTCCAAATCGAATGAAATATTTATGGATAAGATTTTACAATGAAAACATTCAGTTATCCTCGCTATACAATGAAGGCATCGTTTTTATTTTTTACTGAGTGTCACTTCGCGTTGTAGTGTTGTTAAAGTGTTAAATTCCTATGCCTATGTTCCGTGGGAACGTATTCTAGAAGACCAAATTCCATCGAGCTTTAATGTTAGAATTCAGAAGGAATTATAGCAAAGCTAAAATCCATCGTATGTTTTGAAAGAAAGTCATACAAAGTGATCAAACATACAATTCAAATGTTATAATGCCAAATCATATTCTGAAAATCACGTCCATTATAACGAAGAAACCTAAGAGGCCTCGGCGGCAGGTTGAGTCACTCCACTCTTCACCAACAGTTTGCTCAGCGCATCTGGCGAGCACACCTGGTACTTCACTTTACCCGAAGGCAAGACAAAGACTTCCGCTAACTCAAGCTTGTCGGATGTCAGACTAGTGCTGTCCATTGTCTTGCTGAGCACCTTCAGTGCAAGCTCAACCGCCTCTTCCCTTGTTATTTCATCCTTGTAGTCCTGCTTCAGCATTGACTGTGCTGCCTGGTTGTTCGCTCCAATGGCTGCAGCCTTCCAGCCGCCATAGTTTCCACTTGGGTCGCTCATGTACAGCTGAAAGCCGTAGTTTTTGTCCCAACCTGCAAACAGAAACGAAACGCCAAATGGACGGAGCCCACCAAACTGCGTGTAGCCTTGTTTTGTGTCACAGAGAGACTGGACTAGTTGCTCAACTGGCATTGGCTCTTGGTAAGCAAATGTGTAGCGCTGTGCTTGAACCCTGGCTGTGTTGATCAGGATGTTGGCATCAGACATTATCCCAGCCACGGCACATGCAACATGGTCATCAATCTTGTACATCTTCTCTGTTGATGTAGAGGTCTGAAGGAGCTTGGAAGTCACCTTCTTTTCACCTACCAACACAACTCCATCTTTCGACAATATCCCAATTGCAGTCCCTGCATTTCCAATGGCCTCCATAGCATACTCAACTTGGTAGAGACGACCTTCAGGAGAGAAGATCGTCGTGCGGCTGTCATACCTTCGAGACATTTGGTATCACACTGGAAGAATTACAATGAAATTGAATAAATACCAGCCCATAAGAAGTATCAATGGCAATTATCTCAGTTTTTTTATAAGAACATGGAATTAAACGAGTCAGGAATGCATCAAATAAACAAGTCATCTTCACAAATAGTATCTATAGAAACAATAGAAATACGTAGTAGAACCAAGAAATCATTGTTACTCATAAAAAAAACAAAACAAAAAAAAAAATTGTATTAGAAGAAAGGAAAAACACTAATTGAAGTGGCTCTTGAAATTTACCATACAGTGGAAAGGAAGAAAAGAATAGTTCTTGTAGGTTCCAGTAAATAAAGTTGAATTATTAAAACAAAATATACTTCAGCAACATCACTGAGTTCCAAACTGGACTTGAAGGGGTAAACTTTCCACAAAGTTGTCAGATTTAGAAATAACGCATAAAAGACTGAAATTCTCTGCAAGTTTTTGTAGCTGCATTTTCAATCTAGCTGCAAAATGTTCCTGTTCACATTATGCTGCTTCAAATCCAGTTGTTCCCAATAGCTGAATATCAAGGTTCCAAAAAAAATTGCATACATCTATACTACTGATTTTTCGGTGAATGGAGAGCTTTCCCCTCCCTAATGGCCTTAGAATATATCGATATAATTTCAATATGTGGTAAAGACTTCCACCCCTTTTTCTGGTTTCATGGATTGGGAATACAGAAAATATTGGTACGTGTCTGCAGATATACCAACCTCCTAACAAACAAATATAAATAACACATCTTGCATCGTCCACTTTGATGTTATTATCTGCCGCGATCACTAATACATGCAGTAAGAAAGTTACTATCTACTCCTTTAAGAGAACTGCTCAACTACAGGGCCAACTGTTCACGTATTTGCCAGAGGCAAACAAGTCTTACAGCAGTAGAAAAACCACACCAATTCCCACATCAATAAAGATATTATAACACAACCCTTCAAAGAAAGAGGTTGAAGTTTATATAGCATCAATACACATCTCAACACAATGGACAAGGCTACTAGGTCAATAACTAGCAGAATTTAAGTGTAGACTACTTCTGAGTACAACTTGAAAGGGAAAAGAACAGAACTAGATCCATAACCAATAAACCTGATACTAGCTAATTTACGAGAAGATTCGAATTTAAACCTGAAAACTATATAAATTGTTCCCGGTATCCAGGTTAAAATCCTATACCTTAATTACAACCATAGCTTATTTCCAGTCTTTTCTGACTCCAATTTCCTACCAAAACTATCGGGAATCGATAAAAAATACTACAAGTCCTATAGCAGTAGAAAATTCCTACTAATTTCCACATCCAATGAAGATACTGTAACTTAACCATTCAAGGAAACACATTGAATTTTATTTAGCACCGTCGGCGAATCAGAAAAGCCGACAAGCCTACTAGGTCAAGAACAAGCAAAGTTTACGCATTGACTACTTCAAAGTCGAACGGAAAGCATTGGAATTAGAATCACAACCAATAAACCCGATATTCGCTAAACATACGAGAAGATTCTACTTCAAAACCATGAAGATGAAAAATTGATCTCGCTAACAAGGCTAAAGTGACGAAATTCTCAGGAAATATCAAAATACTATCAGAATATGACCTAGAAATATCAGAAATGAACAAAAAGCTTCATCTTTTACCTTATTCGACTTCTAAAACCGCTGAAGAAAAGAACCCAGAAAAAAAAAACTGTCACTAATTCCTCCTAAACGGCGAGTAATTGGACTGATTGAAAACAAACAAACGGTACCCAGCTGGGGTTTTACTCGCTCTCTCCAACCCCAAAAATTTAAGCACGAATCAACCATGAAAAGCAATGCGTATGTAAATTCACGACACAAAATTCAAGTAATTTACACAAAGAGAAGAGAAGCGGACCTGATTGGGTAGATCTTGAGCAGTAGGGAATCGGAGATAGTCTTTGTAGCAGCAGGTGTGTTCTTGTATCTCTCTCTCTCTCTCGTTTTGTCTTGCGCAAAAGGTTAGTGCTCATCAATCTGGGCCGTCGCTTCGAAACACGACTTGGATCAGCCCAAATTTATACCCGAACCTTCGGTTTTCGACCAGTTATGTTTTATTTAAGAGCCCCTTTTTTCGACCAAAACCTTCGGATTTTTTTTTTTTTTTGGCTTTTTAGCTAAAATGATCATTGAGATTTGCATAACTCCTCATTTTGATCCCTGAGATTTCAAATCAATAGAAGTGGTCCCTAAGATTGTCCACCATTCATCGTTTTGGTTATTCCGTTAAAAACTTCGTTAAGTGTCCTGGAACTCTTGGCTAGAAGTTTGGGCAATTTTTAAAGCTTCGTAACTTAATCGTTTCTTAACCAAATTCGACCCATAATATATCAAAATGAAGATAGGAAAGTGTAGAATAAGATTATACCTATTTGGAAGCCTAATGGTTGCCGGAGATGGTCGGAAAATAGCCTCAAAAGTTGACTGGTCTGAGAGAAAATTGGAAAACTTGCTAGAAACTGAGTAAACTTTTAAACGTTCATAATTTCTTCAATACTCAACGAGCTCAAGTGATTCAAAAACAAAAATCATACTTCTCAATGAGACTAAGATAATGGTATCTTTTTAGACGTCTAAATCATCGTGGTTTGGTCGAAAAGCGGCTCAAAAGTGGCTAACTCGAGACCAAGATGGCCACTTTCGAGCCATTTTCCGGTTAAACCATGGCTATTTAGCCATTGAAAAAGGTACTATTCTCTTCCTCTCATAAGGAAGTATGATTTTCGTTTTTAAATCACTTGATTTCGTTGAGTATTGAAGAAGTTATGAACGTTTAAAGTTTACCCAGTTTCCGGCGAGTTTTTCAGTTTTCCCTCAGACCAGTCAACTTTGAGGCTATTTTCCGACCATCTTTGGCAACCATTTGGCTTCCAATTAGGTATAATCTTATTCTACACTTTCCTATCTTCATTTTGATATATTATGGGTCGAATTTAGTTAAGAAATGATTAAGTTACGAAGTTTTGAAAATTGCCCAAACTTCCGGCCAATAGCTCCGGGACACTTAACAGAGTTTTTAACGGAATGACCAAAACGATGGATGATGGACAATCGCAAGGACCACTTCTATTGATTTGAAATCTCAGGGACCAAAGTGAGGAGTTATGCAAATCTCAGGGACCATTTTAGCTAAAAAGCCTTTTTTTTTTCATTGACGGTCGAATTTTCTTTCATATAACGATATATTTGTGAGTGAATAAACTGATATCGAATTTTTTTAAAAAAAAAATTGAGACTTCTGTCACTTAGTACTACGGTTTAGTTGTATTCATTTTCATTTGCGAGTGAGAGGTTTTAGTTTTGATTCTCGTAAAAGGCGAATTCGAACAACATTATTGTTAATCCATTATGAGGCTAACCACACATTTTTCTCTTAGTGTAAATAATATTGTTTGCTAAAAAAAATTTGAGGTTTTTTACTTACAAAATTAAAAGAATACTACGATACCATAATTGATTTGATTGACAGTCAAATTCCCGAACGCCAAACTTTTGGCCCCTTATCTCTACTAGTGTATTATCTCTACAATTATAAAGTCAGCCCCTGTGTTTGGGGTCACAAAGTTTCACAAAAAATAATTAGACATAAATACCCTTAAAACAAACAAAAAAAACTTAACCCATGCAATAAATTATGAAGAAATTAATTTCAGTCTCCCCATCTTCTTCTTTACATACATCCCTTGCTATATGCAATTTTATTAAATTTCTACAGATGTCATAAACAAATGGGAATGTTTAATTTATTTTCTTTGATCTTTTCTTTTTTTAATGAGAAACCCCAAAGCATTTTTTTTTCCTTCAATTTCTACTCTTTTACTTCATTTTTTTTTTCATACGGTTTTCGAAAGAGATCCTTGTAGTATTTGTAAACTCTGACTTGAAGAGATCCTATAAGAAAGTGTTAAGAGTGTTGCTTTTTGTTTTTTTTCTCTATTAAGTTGTTACCAAGTATACTTGGGATGCAAGTAAGGTTACTTGAATTCTCGTAATCCAAATACAACTAGGACAAGTAAATATATCCTAACTCGGAAGAAAATCATGAACGGATTCTTCCTCTCCAACAAATTTGATTGGGTTAAACTCATTTTTCAAGTTTGTGTTAGTACTACGGTCTAGTGATATTTCTCTTCACTTGTAAGTCTGTATTCAATTGATAGGATCCAAATCTCTAAGCCCTTAATCAACTTGTCTAAGTAACACAGAGTGTTGATGCACAAAATCAGTGAGGACTTTGGTACAAGAGAAAGTGTTAAATTTGTGACCTTCGCTAGATTGCTCCGGTCACTAGTGTGGATAAGTATGCAAATGGATAGAGACAGGGAAGCAAACACAAGATTTACGTGGTTCATCCCGATTGGCTACGTCCACGGAGTAGAGGAGTTCTCATCAATTGTGAAGGGTTTACACAAGTACATAGGTTGTAAATTAAGAAAGTGTGCCTAAACCTGCTTAGGCATCCGTCTAGCCCGCCTAGGCGCCCACCTAAACCCGTCTAAGTCGCGACTTTCACTTAGACAAAAAATCGATAACTTTCATTTTGTATTTTATTTTTGGGAATTGTTATTAACACTCCAAAAATCTCATTTGGCACTCCAAACTTTCTAGAATTAGAAGGAAAAATACACTTGTAAGGAGTGTTGAATAAGATTTTTTGAGTGCTTATAACAATTCCTTTTTTTTTTCAATAAAATGAAGGGATACTTGTTGAATACTTGGATGAACACTAATTATATGCTTGTTTCACATGTTTTCAATATGTTCTATTACTTAAGTCTATAATCTACATGTCATTTTATTTTGCAATATATACACACACACACATACAATTATGTGTTTTTAAAGTATAAATAAACACTTATTTATAAAATATAATAAATTTACTCAATCCGCCCAGTCTGCCTAGGCCACTACCTCGACTCTGCCTAGCCACCTAGGCGCTAGGCCCAAGCCCAACTAGCACCTAATGTTTTTTAGAACCTGGATTTTAATGTGTTTCATACACTCATGGAAAACAAGATTTGTTGCAATATGCAAAGTTGCGTGATTATAACATAACAATGATGTAGGAGCTTTTTGTGGGACTTTTAAATCCTATAAGATATATAGCTCAACCAAGTGAGCTCCAAACATGTGTTAGCCATATATAGCTCGATATTCGGCTTCTGCTAATGGTCATGGTTTGTTTCTTAGACTTCCATGAGATGGGATAGTTTTCAAGAAATACACATCATCTAGTAACTGACCTTCTAGTGGTACGACAACCTTCCCAATATGAATCACAAAAGAGTTTGGCAGGGGGTATCCAACAAAGATGCAGTGTTTGGTACGGGGATCAAATTTGTCAGTAGGATGAACAACAGTTGCATAACATAAACAACTAAATACTTTCAAGAGATCAAAGGATGGTGGGCGGTTGTATAACATCTCAAAAGGTGACTTGGTGGATAAGAGTGGTGATGGTAGGCAATTAATGAGGTAGACATCGGTTAAGACACATACTCCCTAGAAAGAAAGGAGTAAGTGGGATTGGAACAATAAGGCTCTTGGTACGTGAGAATGTGTCAATGTTTGTGTTCGGCAACATGAAAAAAAACTCAGACCCATTGTCTACCCTGATGGCTTTAATTTTGGCAAGAAATTGAGTATGAGCAAAAGCAACAAAAGATTATAAAAGATATTGAGTTTCAGATTTATGTTGCGTAAACTCATCTACAATTGCAAGAAAGAAAAGTGTTCTGAATGTGTGGGAACTTTGTGCGGACCCCAAATATCACAATGTAACAAATTGAATGGAGCATGGCTTGATATAGAACCTAAAGGAAACGGAAGTCTTGTTTGTTTTGCCATGGGTCAAATATTGCAATTATTATATAGAAATATTTTTTTTTTGAAGATAGTATGGAGTCACTAATTTGAGACGAGAAAGCGACGGGTGACCAAGTCGCATATGCCACAAATTGGAGGGCTACAAAACTTGATTTGGGACAGGTGTCCTCTATAACGAAGAGAAGTAATAGAGATAACTACGTTGTTTACCCGAACCAATCATCTTTCCCATAGAAAAGTTCTACAGGACATAAAAAGTGGAAAACAAAAGGACACAACAGTTTAAAGAATTAGTAAATTTACTGGCAGACATGAGATTTAAGCGGAAAGAAGGAATGCGTAAAACTTTGCCTAAGGTGTTATCTAAGTTGAAAGGTACGGTGCCAGTGGAAGTAAATAAGACTGTAGATCCAGTGGTTAAATTAATAATGGGTATTGAGCAAGATTCTTTCTTGGTGAAAAGCGTGGAGTTAGAAATGATGTGGTCACTGGACAGTAGCTTCACTATAAAAAAATCCAGGGTTTAATGAAGGCATAATTAATCGAGACATTTGTAAAAGACGACAGACCTGAAGCATTTGCATAAGAATTGTTATTACTAAAAACATGATTTGTATTTATTATAGATATGCCATGAACAAGTTGTTGAAGCTCCTTTGCAGAAAGCCCATTTAATGGGTTCGGTTGAGAAGATTGTGAATTGGAGAACTGGGCGGCGCATGAAAGCTTTGAACTGCTGGCGACAATGGGCTGGACGTGCAGAGGCATTTGCTGCGTTGGCAGCATGTAAGAAGGCAGGTGCCTTGTGGTCCTCGCTGGCGGCATGCGTTGGCTGCATTCGTCGGCATCCTGCGCTGGAAGCATGCTTTGGCATCATGCTACGATGATGAACTGATGATGATGATAACGATGTTGCACTTGCTGATGATGCACCTGATGGTCAGCCCAATAAAAGTCTGATCACCGATGGCTTAGTCAACTATGCATTTCACGTGGTGGAATTTTTTTGAGAATTGGGTTTCGTCTTTTCTTTGGTAGTGTTTGATTTGACACGGTGTTTGAGAATTGGATTTTGTGCTTACTGGGAGTATTTGATTTGACATGGACTTTCCGGGAAAAGAGAAATCAGGCGCTTAGGATAGTGCTATGATACCATCTTAAGAATAAAAATTAAGGAAGATTGAACGGAGAATTTGTTTTTTTTTTTTTTAAACCAAAGGTAGAAATTTATAATTGAATAGATAGATTTACATCGTGAGCTAAAATGTTAAAAAGAAAATCAGGCCCAATACGATCCCAAACAAATTCCTTACCCTCTTGGAAAACATACTTGGCCACCGAGTGCGCCGCACGGTTACTTTCCCGAGAAACAAAATCGAAAGTTACCGACTCCAAACCACGGGCTAGAGTCTCAATGTCACCTAAAGTACATTCCAAACTGAAGTCAGGGGTAGTCTTATTCCGAATCATTTGGATTATAGCCTTAGCATCTGATTCGATGGCCACAGAATTGAAGCCATGTCGAACACAGAAGTCCAAAGCAGCTCGGATTGCAAGCGCCTCAGCTGCTGCAGTACTATGGCATAGTAGCCCTCTCGAGCCCCCCCCGCCGCCTGCAGCAGCCCAGCAAAGTCACGGGCAACCCATCCCACACCTACACATAACGTCTCCTTGCGCCAAGCAGCATCAGTATTCACCTTGATAGTGCCAAAACCCGACTTCTTCCACTGTCCAGGTCTTCTCGCCGAAGATGGTGATAACAAGCCATCAGTAGGTTGTGCGCCCTTCGTCCTTTGAGATCCCGCCTCCCTGAACTCGCCCAGGTTCCTCATCCAGAGCCCAAGGATATCAAGGGGTTGATGGATCACGCCTTTGAAGACTAAGTCGTTCCTGTTTTTCCAGAGACGCCAAAGCCCAAACAAATTCTTGCAACAACTCCATTTCGTTATCTTTCCCCTTGACTCTGCTGCAGAAGGACCCCCAGGAAGCAAGGAAATCGTTCCCTTCCAGGTCGAAAGAATTGAGCTGTAGAGGGGAGCAAAACCAAAAGATATGACTGATTTCACATCGAAAAAATAAATGGTTCTCCGTCTCGTCAGGCTGCATACACCCCTCGCAGATATTGTCAACTCTCATAATTCTTATTTTCAGATTCCTTCGAACAGCCAAAGCATTATTACAACATTTCTAAACAAAAAACTTCATTTTATTTGGGACCTCCAGTTTCCATATTTTGTTCCAAACCTGAGTGAGGCTTGAAACTAAGCTTGGCATTCCCCGCCCTTTCTTTCCCAAATCACCATTTTCCATGAGCCCCAAGGCTACCCCGTATCCAGTTTTAACGGTATACTCCCCGTTCTTAGAGTGATGCCAAACCAGGCGATCGCTCATGCCGCACCTGCTAAGAGGAATATTGAGAATCGAGGACACATCCTCTTTCAAGAAACCCCCTTTAACAATGTCAGTTTTCCACTCATAAGAGCCAGGATCAATAAGGTCTCTCACCATAATTGCTTGCAGTCCCTCATGCACCCGAACCTTGAACGGAGAATTTGTTAAGAGTTTACATAAGGGGTATTCACCATTTCTTTTTTATTTCTCACACTCTTATAATTTTCAATCGTCGGATCAAATGAATTGAAGAAAATCAAATAACAGAAATTAATAAGGAGTGTGTGAGAAGTAAAAATGAATGCGTAGATAGCACATTTCTTTGAATAATAAGTAATTGGGTGAATGATTTTCTGAATGCTCTCATTGTCAACAATACACGATATAGATACAAATACAACATTCAACCACACCTATTTCTAGGGCTAGGATTCCGTGATCCCCATTTGGTGAGATTTGATCTAAGGCTAAATGGTGGGATTTGATCTACTAGACTAAATCAAGAAAGTAAATATTACAAAGATAATTCTTAAGATGATTAGATCAAGTGATCAACTGGTTTTCCTTACCGGCCTTTAATTTTTAGGGTTTTTGTGCTTGCGTTTATGACTCGGACAGTGGAAGTACTTGAAATATCAAATTGTTGGTTATTGTTTGATCCTTGAAAAATCGATGACCGGCCGGAATAGAGTGAGATGCGGGGTGGTTTGAGAAGGACCAATAAATATGAGAGTTGAGGAGGGATAATTCCCTATACTTGATACATTGCAGCTTCAAACATCCTACTAGCATGATCATTTGGCATAGAATCTGTAGAGGATCAAATGGGAAGGAACATGAATGTCCAATATCAAGAGCATGTTAATTTTACACTACAATAATCAAACCACATAAAAATTTATGGTAAGTTGGGATTAACGATGGGTAAGTAGCTCAATCACAGATTCTCACATTTTCCAGATTCTGGATGTGGATGTGCAAGTCTCACATTTTTAAACGTAGAGATTAGTTACACAAAATATTATTATTGCATAGTCTGGCAACGCAAATTTGTAACCATGCGGATTATTGAAGTTATTGTTTATTGGGTGTTGCAATGTCACATTAAGCATGTCCTAGATAGGGCACCCCGCTCGTTATGGGCTCGTTTAGTACACATAATTGAATTGAAATAAATAACATACTAAATCAAAGGTACGTCGAAAGGAGAAAATATAAAATTATGACCACCTAGATGATCGAAGATGGATTACTCATGAAATTTTTTTATCCATTTTGTAACGACCCGTCCCCAAATTTTATGGTTTTTATAATTGTAAAACGTGAAATTATGAAAATGCCCTTTGAGGTAAAAACATTGACTTTTATTGACTATCTTGTCATTTCATGTAAGATCCATTTTCTTAACATATCCTTGTAGCACTTGTCGCTACGAACGAGTGGGCGCGAGTGGAATTGAATTTGGAGTTTAAACGAAGATTTTACGGGACTCGGAACGATAAGGGTATTTTGGTAATTTTGCAATTAAAATGTATTTCCCTATTAGGGACCACTGGGATGGTGACACATGGCAAAATTGTCCCCATTTTTGGGGTGTTCCTTTTCCTCTCCCGGGATCTCTCTCCCATATTTTTCTGTCACCCTTTCTCTCCCCCAAGCACACCCATATACCCCCTTACTCCTATTCTCTCCAAGCAACACCCACCACCATTTTCACCATCTACCATCTCCAGCGAGCACAGCCGAATCACCTACTTGCTCTAGGCCTCGCAACAAGTCACCCACAACCATGATGTTCCCTTAACAGCCATTTATCTCTCATTCACTCTGCAAACACAGAGACAGCACCACCACCACCACCTAACCTCTTGAACTCCGGCGAGTTCTCCACGATTATGGCCAAGGTGGGCCTCAAGTATGTTCTACATCTTATACATTCGTCTTCGTGGTTCGATTTTGAGTATGCTTGTGTGTTTTGGAAGGGTGTTAGGATATAAAATAGCTCAGGGAAACTAATTCCCAGATTCGGGTGAAGTCCGAAGGTTTGCAAACCTTTTCCAGCCAACTCCGGCCACGACTCATGTTCCACTTAGGTATATTTCTATCTCATACCTCTTGAACTTCATTTTGGCTTTTGAATCTTTGAATTTGGTTGAGAAATAAGTTTGTTATGGCCATTTAAAGTTTTCCGGCCACTTCCCTGCGATTCCGGCCTTCTCCTTCATTGGCTTCGGCGACCCGTGAATTTTATCAGGTCAGACCCGACCCACAGCCTAATAGCCAACCCAACCCAATCAGATCCAACTAAGCCTAATCCACTAACTCGGCCCAAACCTTGGGCCTATGTAACCCAAGCCCTAAACTGGATCTAAACCTAATAGCCTAGGCCCAGTCCTACACCCGACCCAATCCGGCTATCCACGGCGGTGCCGCCAACTTTTCTGGCAAACCAACTCGAAGCGTAGCTGCGCTTGCGGTGGTGCGTGGTCTTCCAAGTCAGTGCGACGGCGAGTAGGGGAACCCGAGGTCCCTCTTTAGGTTTTTTGACGTGCTGGATCCGAATTCGCTATCTGTTTTCCCTAATTCTGTCGTTTTAGTAGAGTTTTATTAAATGTCCTCTCTTTGTGTTTAGGTGTCGTCGGTTGGAAATGACATCATCCTCGCTAGTTTGAGCGGATTACGGGCGATGGAATATTGTGAGTGGACCCCTTCTAAACTTGCATGTTTTTTATAAAATATTAGGCTTGCATGCATTGCACATTTCATGAATAGAGCATGATTTATAATATGTTTTTTTTTTTTTTATGGATTTCTATATTTATGATTTACGGAGAAATTATGATTTATTTAAATTGCTTTTACGAGATATTTACGACTTATTGAATTTACGTTTTACGAAAGGTTATAAATTATTAGATTTTTGTATATGGAATTCTATGGATTTGCGGATACGATTGATCTATGAACATGAATTATTATGGATTGATGGGATAAGGCTTTGAGCTTTTGAGCTTCGGATTTGAGATGAGATTTTGAGATATGTTTTCGGTACTTATCTAGTGGGTTATCATACAATACATCCACACAACGCTGGTATTTAGACATCTATGGCCATAGGACACAGTTGAGGATATCTACGTATATAGTTCTTCTCTGGCGTAAGCCAGAGCTGTACAGCTTCACCTTCGGGTGATAAGGCCTACCATGTTTCTTCACTAGCGTAACCCAGTGTCGTACAACTTTACCTTCAGGTGATGGGCCATGGTTTCTTCACTAGCGTAACCCAGTGTCGTACAGCTTCACCTCTGGTGATGGTTATGCCTTCGGGCCATTATGATACCCCTAGTGAGTATAGTATTGATGAGATTTACAGATTTGCCTTCGGACGACAATAACACCATTATTGAGCATCGTTTTATATGTACATGTTTTATGAACGTTTTCATGGCATGTAGAGTTTTCAGAAAACTACTATGTAGTACTATGTATGTGTTTTCAAAAGAGGGGGTTAGTATATTCAGAAATAAAATGGTTTTCTTATTATTAGTATTATTATAAACTTGGTCCACTCATCTTTTTTGTTTTGCGCCCCCTTCAGGATTTAGATTCGAGGCACACGATCCCGACGTCAGGGCACTTTCGCTTAGGCACCTTCGAGTCTCCTCTGTGTAGGATCCATTCCTCGGTTTGTACCTTTCTATGATAATTCCTTCACATTATTCTTGATTAGTTGTATGCTCTAAACACGATTCTATATTGGTGTAACTCTTTCTAATGACATATTTCATTAGTATGCATGTTTAAAAATGGCTTGGTCACCCTCAGGTGTCGGCCAGCACGTGCCAATCCTCGTATTTAGGGATATCGGGGTTGGGGCGTGTCAATTTCAATAAATGGTAGTATTAAAAATGATGAAATTATTCATATCTAAACCTTTTCTAATCCCTTCCAAATACAAAATCATTCACTTTCATCTTCAATTTCAATATACCTTGAGGAAAGGGATCCTATCCGGATCCTTTCATTCTAATCCACTAACTCCAGGGATCCGGGCCATTGAAATTTGATCAAACGGCTAAAGTTATTATAATTTTTAAAGTGAGCCCCTGTTTGTAGCCGTTGGATCAAATTTCAATGGCCTAGATCCTTAGACTTGGTGGATTAGGAGGAAAGGATTCGAAGATGATCCCTTTCTATACTTTGAAACTTATGAGTTCTGCATTCCAATCCAACCATGTGTGTCAAATGAACCTATGGATGAGTCGAAAATCTCACCTATAGGCCTAAACTTTTTCGGAATACAATTACCAAAATGCAAGGTTCTTCTAACTAGAAGTTTTTTGAGTTATGGTTGAAATTTTTTTATTTTAGTTTTTTCCAACGAAAGTCCTAACAGCTTATAGGCTCTAAAGTGACATATTGTGATATGTTACACGATGTATGACATGCACCCCTTATCACCGCCTCTACTATCATTGTTATGTCTGCAGCCCAACAACCACACTGCTTTATATTGGCACCATCACAACCATTGCCCTCGCTACCATTGTCGTCATCACCACTCACACTATCATGTCCATTTTTGCAATTATACACAACTACATCATTTTTACATTAAATTTACCAAACGCTTTTACATTGTTTTTCATACTCACAACACTTTTAAATATACAATTTATCAACGCTCAACTACATTATTTTGTAACTGATTATTGTTAAAGCATAGCAGAAACAGTTTTTTTTTTTTTTTTTTTTTTTTTTTTTTAAAGCACATCAGAAGCAATTTTTAAAAAAGCACAACAAAAGCAGTTTTTTTTCTTTTTCTGTCCATGCGTTAATTTTACATTGGTAAATTTTATTTATAATCATCATTTATGTAGCATAAACAGTGCATTTAAGTAATCAATTTCTATATCCTCTTATCTTCTTTTGTGTAATTTTATATTCACAGATTTTGTTTGATATAAATATGAGAGACTTTGGATGCGATCCCTAACTATCAAACTTGTTTTACTGAAACCTTGTTGTGATTTAGTTTTTTATCGACATCCAAGACATTAATGTAATAATGTTTTTTTTATGTAGGTTGTTATATTTTTTAAATTAAGAATTGAATTTTAGTTGTTTATATTAATAAGATTTTAAATAAAACCTATAATTTGTGGGATACATTCTTGTACACACACACATATATATGGATACATTCTCAAATCAAAACTTGTACCACCACCAAAAAAAAAATGAGGCTTAATAACATTAGTAAATTTCTTCGATTAAACTTGACATGGATACATTTTCAAATCAATAAAAAAGAATGTACCCGTATAAGTTAAAAAAAAATAGATTAGAAAAAAATTGAATGGATTTTATATACAAATAAAATAGGTACATTTTATATTAAAAAAAAGGTACATTTAAGATTTAAAAAATTGAAAAATTATATGAATGTTTTTTATTAAAAAAAATTGAAACTCTTTTTATAAAAATTTAATGGGTAGAAACTTATTCTCTCTTTTTTTTTCTTTTTTTTTGAAAATGTTTTGAATTGGAATTAATTAGGAGTTTAATAAAGGTGTGAGTACAAAATCCTAAATCAATGACTAGTTTTCATTTAAAAAAATTATGTAACTTACATGTAAATTCATTAATAAATTAAGGTTAGAGACTTTTATCAAAATCTGAAAATTAATAAGGTATCAGTCAGTGAACATTAGTAATTAGTGACATGATACTAATTTTTCCTATAAATATGTATGAACTAAGTTTATATGTGGTAGAATAAGGGCACTTAAAGTAAGGGAAAAAGAAGACAATTAGAGTGGTATCAACCAAGGGATGCTATAGTTTCCAAATGGCAGGTTTTGAAAGCAAGCCAAAAAGACTTCATTTGCCATCGCATGTGTAAAACACATACACATGCCCGTGGTTCAAATACAACTGTGAAAAATAAAATGGAACTTTGTACATCTGTTCTAGTCATGGTTGTGGTTATATATAATTTGTTGTCTCCTAAATGAGATTCTTTATGGACTCTCTCCCCCTCCCTCTCCTCTCTTTCAATCCCCCTTCATCAATCATGATTTATGAATTTCCACGGCTAGCCATATGGATTTTCCACCAAAGACTAATTGGTGTGCCAAGATTTCCAAGGCTGGCTATCTTATTCATGGATTCATTATCATCTACTCCTACACGGCTTCATTAGAATTCGGACATTCCATAGAAAAATATCAGTATCTCTCATTAGTGAGCAACAAATAAGAAAGTGACTGGTGTGACAATGATGATTTTTGAATGTTAATAACAATTCCAATATTTAGAAGAAGAAAAAGTATCTAATGAATTATGAGTTCAATACATCCTGTTTGGCAGAAAGACGGATATTCCTTACTCATTATCAAACAATCACTTATTCACAAACCTCCTGTAGGGCTAATAGTTTTCATTTCTCATCTCATGGAAAACCCATGTATTCCTTGCTCATTATCAGACAATCACTTATTCACAAACCTCTTGTGGGGCTAATAATAGTTTTCATTTCCCATCTCATGGAAAACCCATTTGTAAATAACGACACAACAGTCCTATTCAGTTTGAGACTCACAGCATGTGTGATGTGGACGATGGACTTGTAAAAGGGTTATGAACGCCCGCCATTCAGTTCAGTTACGCTTTTTACTTTTCTCTATAAGACGAATGTCGTTTTCAACTCCCCGGCCTACATCTATGATCTATTCCTATAAATTTCGGTGTCGCGCTAATTTAGAGCTAAACATCATCACTAGCAGAGCAAAGCAAAGAAAAGAAAATTGTGTGTGATAATGGATAGCCACTATCACCTCAGTATTGCTCGCTATTTACTTATATTGCTTTTGGTCTTTTCCTACATGCAGACTACTACCAAACTCTGTTTCTGTTTGGACGGTGATGAACTTTCAAGCAGTCTGAAAACAAATTCATGCATCGACGAAGAAAGACAATCGCTTCTCATCTTTAAGCAACATCTTGTTGATCCTTCTGGTAGGCTTTCCTCTTGGGTGGGCCATGATTGCTGTCAATGGGAAGGTATTTCATGCAACAACAACACTGGTCATGTCGTGAAGATGGACCTCCGGAATCCATATCTGTATTCCATTTCTGATGACCAGTGGGAGTACGAAGCTTATGAAAAGTCTCTCTTGGGAGGTAAGATAAATGCTTCACTGTTGGGCTTGAAACATTTAAATTACCTGGACCTAAGCAAGAATTTTTTTCATAGCAGTCAAATTCCTAAGTTCTTTGGGGAGCTTAAAAGTTTGCAATATCTCAATCTCTCCTTTGCATCGTTTGGAGGAGAGATTCCCCTTTCTCTTGGTAACCTGTCAAGCCTTAATTTTCTTGACCTTGGGTGGAATCAACTCTCATCTTCAAAAAATTTGAATTGGCTTTCTCACCTCTCTTCTCTAGAATACCTTAATCTCAATTACATTAACCTTAGCAGCACTGGAGTCAGTTGGGCGTATGATATTTCGATGCTTCCTTCATTGTTAGAGTTACACTTGTCTTCGTGCCAAATTGAAAGCATTCCACTCTCATTGCAGGGAATTAACTTGACATCACTTTTTAATCTTACCAGCCTCATAACTCTTGATCTATCCGGGAATAATTTCAATGGTCCTTTTCCAAATGAACTTGCATGTCTCAAATCTCTGGAATACCTTGATTTATCTAAAACAGGCTTAAAAGGTCAAGTTCCCAAAGTCTTTGGAAATTTGTGCAAGCTAAAGGTCTTGAGTCTTTCTGGAAACAAAATTGATGGGAGGGTTGGAGACTTTTTGAGGAGTTTCTCAAATTGTTCAAATAACCCATTAGAGTCATTAGATTTGTCTAACTGTGAGCTGGAAAGCCAAATGCCGGCCTCCTTAGGAATATTAAAAAGCTTGCAGTATCTCAACCTTTGTGGAAACTATTTGTGGGGCTCAATTCCAGATTCCATCGGAAACTTGTCATCCTTGGAAACATTGGACATCTCTAATAATAAGATGAATGGCTCCATTCCAGATTCCATTGGAAACTTGTCATCTTTGAAAACTTTGGACCTCTCTTTTAATAAGATGGAAGGCTCTATTCCACAAAGTATGGGACAACTCACTCATCTAGTTTCTCTGCGTCTATATGGTAATTTATGGGAAGGCATTCTAACAGAAGCCCATTTCATAAACCTTACCAAATTACAAGATCTGCAAGTAGGAAACAAAGACCGACCCATGTCCCTCATTTTCAACGCGGCTTATGATTGGATTCCTCCTTTCAAGCTCCACACAATTGAGATCATAAACTGTCAAGTAAGTCCCGGTTTTTGGGTATGGCTTCAAGCTCAAACTAAACTGTCTTCTGTTATTCTTCGTGGTAATGGAATGTCGGATTCCATTCCAGAGGAATGGTTGTTGCAGATATCTTCCCAACTCATCCAACTAGATTTGTCTTACAACCAATTTTGTGGAAACCTTCCATCACATTTGAAATTTCCAAATATAAATTCTATTGATTTGAGTCATAATCAATTGGAGGGCCCACTCCCACTTTGGTGGTCCACTAATGTCTTTTCTCTTGATCTTGAAAGCAATTTTTTTTCCGGACCAATTCCCTCCAATATTAACCAAATGATGCCCAATTTGAAAACTCTGTATCTTTCTGAGAATCATTTGAATGGCACTATTCCTCCCGGTGTTTGCAATATGGAGCAATTGAAAATCTTGTCCCTGAGGAGCAATCAATTTTCTGGGGAATTCCTTCGTGCATGGAGTGTGGAGAGCAATATGGTGTTTCTAGATGTTGGTTACAACAATCTCTCTGGTAATATTCCTAGTTCATTGGGGGTATTAAGTTCAATTCGAATATTAAAGCTCAACAACAACAATTTTGGCGGTGAAATACCCGATTCCTTGCAGAATTGTTCTAGTTTGGAGAGTATGGATCTTGGGGACAACAAGTTAACTGGCAACATACCTCTATGGATAGGAGGATCAAATTCATCCATGTGGTGTATGCTACGATTACGGTCCAACCATTTCAGTGGACATATTTCCCCACAATTGTGCAATCTTCACCACCTTCATATCCTTGACCTCAGTCACAACAACCTTTCAGGTACTATTCCCATGTGTTTAAATAATTGGACTTCACTGGTGGACGATTCCAATACAAACTCTACAGGTTATATTGAGCAAGCCACACTAACACTAAAAGGAAGCGAACTTGTGTACAACAAGACTCTGATGTTGGTAAAGAGCATTGATCTTTCATCAAATAATTTACAAGGTGAAATCCCTCAAGAAATAAGCAGCCTCATTTTATTGGGTACGTTGAACTTGTCAAAGAATCAATTGACTGGAAGGATCCCCTCCAAGATTGGAAACTTACATTTGCTTGAAACTCTTGATCTCTCACACAACCACCTTTCAGGTCAAATTCCTCAAAGCTTGTCATCTTTGACCTCTTTGTCCCACTTGAATTTGTCTTGCAACAACTTGTCTGGAAGAATTCCTTCTGGAAACCAACTTCAAACGCTCAATTTTTCGTCCATTTATATGGACAATCCATTGCTATGTGGTGCTCCTCTCTCAACTAAGTGCCCTGAAGATGACAATTTTACTACTAAGGATGCAAAAGACAAGAATGAAGATGGTGACAATGATAAATTGTGGTTCTCTGTCAGCGTGGTACTTGGCTTCATCGTAGGCTTTTGGAGCGTTTGCGGCATATTGATCTCAAAGACATCATAGAGGTATGCCTGTTTTCATTTCTTCGACAACATCAAAAATAAGGCAGTACTAGCAATTGTATTGAAAGTGGCTCGGTTCTGAATAATGTTTTTAGAAGTTTGATTGTACTATGTAAATGTGATGTTTTTTCTTTCTACTTTGGGTTTTTGATACTTGCAACTTATGTATTGAATAAAAGAATTCTAGCTTTCAATTATGTCTTAATCTGCAACTAATAAAAAATTCTAGTTTGTAATCAATCGCATAATACCAGATACATGCGACGGTTGTGTATTCAATGTTGCACTTTAACAAAATAACACTTTGTTCATAAAGTAGATAAGCGCACGTATGTATTCTCTTCTTTTACACTTGCAGAGAAAATGTAGCTTAAATTATACTGGAAAGGGAAAATACAACCTTAATCAAGTATTCCACGCGATGTCTCATCCTTGTATGTATGAACCCCTCTAAACACTGCAAAAGAATATGCACAAAATGAGATTGAGATCAAACATGTCAAATGAAGAAATGCATATATATTAATCAGTGAAGACATAGTACACTTCCAAGCTGCACTCACAGTCATAAGTTATAGAAGGACAGAACAAAAAATTGTGCAGGACAAGGACTAACAGCATGAAAAAGTTGGTCCAACATTACTTCTAAATGAAGTTCAGAAAAACTGAACGACAAGCTGTAAACAAGAGTAAATCAGAAAGAGCAAAAACATATACAACAAAGAAAAAAAATCTTACTTCCTCATGCACATAAGTACCAACTTTATACAATTTTCAGATCATACCATATCCAGTCATCTATAGAAAGTAATTTGACATATTTTGTTCAGGTGATGAGGACAAAAGATGGAAGTAACAAGTTTAGGTGAAAAAGGTTACACCTTAACATGGTAACTAACATTGCAAGTGACCCTTTACCATAGTGGTGGAAGGGTGTTGAACTCTTACATGACGGAGTAGGTTCAAATCTTATCGGTCGCTAATCTAACATCTAATATAACAAAATCTATCGTTTAACCAAAAAAAAAAAAAAAAAAAACATGGTAACTAACATTAGCATGGTGTTCGGTTTTATCAATGAATTAGTTTAGAATATTGCTAGTATCAGAAATAAGTAAAAATAAACAAAAATCCCACATATAAATCATCCTCAATTGCATTGCAAAATGCCTCTTTCTTCTCTCTTCCAATCCCTTTCATCAGTTATGATTTATTTTCCACATATAACGATCTCATCCAAGCATCATTATCATCTACTCCTACGCGGATTCACCAGAATTCGAAAAATTACGAAGAAAATGTCTTGTAATCCCCATTAGTGAAAGCCAAATAAGACAGTCTAGTCCCCCTCCCCACTTGCACTTTCCCTGCAATTTCATGGTGTGACAGCGTTGGCATTTGGCATTTGATTTCATTTTTTTCTAGTCAGGACGTGTTTCAAACACAATAATACATCATGGAAAGTTATATACTTTGAGTATTCCAAACACAATAATACATCATGGAAAGTTATATACTTTGAGTATTCCAAACCCAATAAATACATCTTGGAAAGTTATATACTTTGAGTATTCCAAACACAATAATACATCATGGAAAGTTATATACTTTGAGTATTCCAAACCCAATAATACATCGTGGAACGTTCTCCTAATCTCAATTACAATTCGACCAGCCAAACATATATTCATACCAAAATCATACCAATAAAGTCATACACCCTTCCGTTATTGCTTCAACTACGTAAGTAAAAAACTTGATCCTAGTTGATTATTTTTTGTAACCCACAACTTACCGTTGGACTGAACTTTTACGCAAGGAGGAATGACTCTCTGCGAGTAAAGAACTTGACTACCTCATTGGGCAGCAGTCTTGCAAGTTGCAAACCTGTGAATTACAATCTTAGTAACCTGCCAAGTCCAAATTTTCTTGATCTCGGGTTGAATTATGACTTATCTTTTAGAAACTTGAATTGGCTTTCTCACCTCTCTTCCCTGTAATATATTAATCTCAATTCCGTTGACCTTCGCAATCAGTTGGCCATATAATATTAACATGCTTCCTTCGTTATTAGAGTTACATTTATCTTTTTGCCAAATTGAAAGCCTTCCAGTCTCACTACAGAGGATTAAATTGACATCACTTTTGATCCTTGATATGTTGCATAATGGTATTCAATTTCTCAGTTGGTTTTTAATCTTACCACCCTCATAACGCTTGATCTGTCCGGGAATAATTTCAATGGTCCTTTTCCAAGTGAATTTTCAAACTTCAAATCTCTGAAATACCTTGATTTATCTTCTATGGGCCTAAAAGGTCACAATCCCAAGGGCATTGGAAATTTATGCAAGCTAAAGTTCTTAAGTCTTACACAAAACTATTTGTGGGGCTCAATTCCATAATCCATTGGAAAATTGTCATCCTTAAAAACATTTGACGTGTCTCACAACCAATTTCATGAAAACTTTCCATCCCATTTGAAATTTCCAAATTTAAAGACTATTGAATTAAGTAATAATCAGTTGGAGGAACCACTTCGACTTTGGTGGTCCAGTAATGTCTCTTCCCTTGATTTTGAAAGCAATTTATTTTTCGGACCTTTTCCTTGGAATATTGACCAGATGATGCCCAATTTGATAGATTTGTATATTTCTGAGAATCATTTGAATGACACTATTCTTCCTTTTATCTGCAACATGCAACACTTGGGATTCTTGCCTCTAAGGAGAAATTAATTTTCTGGAGAATTTTATCATGCATAGAGTGTGGGGATCTATATGTTGTTTGTAGATGTTGGTCACAACAATCTCTCTAGTAATATTTCTAGTTCATTGGGGTATTAAGTTCACTGCAAGAATTAAAGCTAAAAAACAACAATTTTGGTAGTGAGATTCCTGCTCCCTCATAAAATTGTTCTAGTTTGTTGAGTATTGATCTTGAAGACAACAATTTATTTGGAAAAACACCTTTATGGATAGGAGATCAAATGAATCCATGTTGTATATACTATGATTACAGTCCAACTATTTTAGTGGACATATTTCCTAGCAACTGCGCAATCTTCAGAGCCTTTATATCCTCGACCTTAGTCACAATAGCCTTTCAGGTACTATTCCCATATGTTTACGTAATTTGACTTCATTGGTCAGTGATTCAAATACATACTCTACTGATTATCTTGAGCAAGCCACACTGACACCAAAACGAGAAGAATTTGTGTGCAACACGACTCTAGATCTTGTAAAGAGCATTGATCTTTCATCAAAGTATTTACGAGGTGAAATCCTTGAAGAAATAAGTAGCCTGATTCTATTGGCACTTGAATTTGTGTATGAATCAATTGACTGGAAAGATCCCTTCCAAGGTCAGAAACTTGCGTTGTCTCAAAACTGTCGGTCTCTCACACCACCTCTCGAGATAGATTCCTCAAAGCTTGTCATTTAAAATCTCTTTGTTCCACTTGAACCTATTTTACAACAACTTGTCCGGAAGAAATTATTCTGGAAATCAGCTTTAAACGTTCAATGTTTCATCTCGTTATATGGAAAGTTCAACGCAATGTGGCGTTCCCCTCTCAACTAAGTGCCATGGAGCTGATGATAGGATTAAAAGCACACCACAAGTAGCACACAAATGTCCTATTGATTTTCCTTGTTAACACTAGATTTGTCAATTGTAGCATATGAAAATAAAGGTCTTTCCCGCAGAAGATTGTTTTATCTATCTACTTAAAATGTCACAAAAACTGGGCTGTTGTCCCTACTGACCAGCCACCGAAAAATAATTATTAGACCAACTTACACTTATCTAAAGTCTATGAAATTTTATAAGAACACACTAGACACACAGAGCTACACTCACACAAATTTTTGGGATTTTTGGAGTTGATTTGCTATTTAAATTAAATCGAACAAAAATAGGACAGAAACAAATTTTAAGTAGTTCACAAATTAAGAAAAACGAGTTAGGGGAATTGCTATCCACCACCAAATAATCATGCAAACATGTTATGTTTCATTCAAATTCCTTTTATTTCCGGATGAAGATTCTCTCAACCTATTACTCTTTCTTAAGTAGTATGTTAAGAGAATGACGTTTTCAACTTAACTTAGTCTCTAGCATGCAATCTAAAATGGCATGTTCATAGATTTAACAAGTAGAAATCATTAAGAACGAAAAGAGTTTGAGTCATCACAAGGCATCGTAAGTACTGGCGCTGTCTTACTTATCCTAGAAATTGGTTCACATGTTAATCGCAATTAACAAGTACTACTCTAGAACATATGTAGGTCCTCATTCGACAAGGGCAGACACACACATATTCATAGCATTAGAATCCTAGATATGCTTACTAAGTATGCATCCGTAGAAAACACATAAATAATTCATCAATGGGACAAGTAGTGAACCAATTTTCATCCATTCATAAAAGTAATTCAACTAAATGTCATAACAAACTTGCAATCATATTCGGGGCTTCAAAACAGCCTCTAACTACTAAAAATTTAGTTACACATTATTATCAAATAAAACCAAAAGAAAAACATGGGTTTGAGAAGATAAAACTAAAAGAAACGAGTCTCCCCTTCTCTCCTTCCTTCCTCAATCCTGCTGCCTTCTTCCTCGTCTAACTTCTTGCTGCCTTGCTTTCTTCTCTCCCATTTTCGTCAGCTGCACCTTTCCATTTTTTTTCTTTTTTTTTCTATCTTTTTTCTTCCCCTTTTCGTCACTGCAACCTGCAACCTTTTTGTTATGCTTGCTGCCCCAGTTTTTTCTCCATAACTCACCCACGTGAGAAGAAATGGTAAAACAATTGTAACTCTTTGGGTAGCCTTTATGCCCATTACTCCCACTTAATTCTCATCTTTATTTCCATTTCCTCTGATATTTGGATAGGTGTCAGCTGACTTGTTCTTGGCTGCATCAGTTTTGGCTGCTAGATTTATTGGATTTATTGTTTTCTTGTCAGTTACAAAATGCTCAGCCTCTTGGGAACCTTTCAGTGTTAAAATGACCATAACTTCTTCTAGAAACATGATATTAACAATCCGTGAAATGCTCCAGAAAATAGACATCCATAGCTTTCCAAGAATATAAGGCACATTCTCTAATTCATTCTAAGCTGTCCACAACTTGCTTCCAAAATCAGCTGACCTGCACAGGCAGTTTTGACGAATTTGTTACTTAAAATCCCACTTGTGCTATTTTTCTTTTCTTTGCTTGACAAATCCCACAAAACACAAAAACAAAGTAAATAGCTCAAAAATATAAGGAACTAACTAAAGAAAAGACAAATACTATAGACTTTTATCTTAATAAGATTTTAAATAAAACCTATAATTTGTGAGATTAAAAATAATAAAAGATAAATTATACCCTATGTATCTTGTACACACACACACACACATACACACATATATGGATATATTCTCAAATCAAAACTTGTACCACCACAAAAAAAAAAAAAAAAAAGAATGAGGCTTAATAACATTAGTAAATTTCTTCAATTAAACTTGACATGGATACATTTTCAAATTAACAAAAAAAGAATGTACCCGTATAAGTTAAAAAAAACATATTAGAAAAAAATTGAATGAATTTTATATTAAAAAAGGGGTACATTTAAGATTTAAAAAATTGAAAAATTATATGAATGTTTTTTATTAAAAAAAATTGAAACTCTTTTTATAAAAATTTAATGGGTAGAAACTTATTCTCTCTCTCTCTTTTTTTTTAAATGTTTTGAATTGAAATTAATTAGGAGTTTAATAAAGGTGTGAGTATTAAAATCCTAAATCAATGACTAATTTTCATTTAAAAAATTATGTAACTTACATGTAAATTCATTAATAAATTAAGGTTAGAGACTTTTATCAAAATCTGAAAATTAATAAGGTATCAGTCAGTGAACATTAGTAATTAGTGACATGATACTAATTTTTCCTATAAATATGTATGAACTAAGTTTATATGTGGTAGAATAAGGGCACTTAAAGTAAGGAAAAAAGAAGACAATTAGAGTGGTATCAACCAAGGCATGCTATAGTTTCCAAATGGCAGGTTTTGAAAGCAATCCAAAAAGACTTTATTTGCCATCGTATGTGTAAAACACAAACACAAGCCCGTGGTTCAAATACAACTGTGAAAAATAAAATGGAACTTTGTACATCTGTTCTAGTCATGGTTGTGGTAATATATAATTTGTTGTCTCCTAAATGAGACTCTTTATGGACTCTCTCCCCCTCCCTCTCCTCTCTTTCAATCCCCCTTCATCAATCATGATTTATGAATTTCCACGGCTAGCCATATGGATTTTCCACCAAAGACTAATTGGTGTGCCAAGATTTCCAAGGCTAGCTATCTTATTCATGGATTCATTATCATCTACTCCTTCACGGCTTCATTAGAATTCGGACATTCCATAGAAAAATATCAGTATCTCTCATCAGTGAGCGACAAATAAGAAAGTGACTGGTGTGACAATGATGATTTTTGAATGTTAATAACAATTCCAATATTTAGAAGAAAAAAAAGTATCTAATGAATTATGAGTTCAATACATCCTGTTTGGCAGAAAGACGGATATTCCTTACTCATTATCAAACAATCACTTATTCACAAACCTCCTATAGGGCTAATAGTTTTCATTTCCCATCTCATGGAAAACCCATATATTCCTTGCTCATTATCAGACAATCACTTATTCACAAACCGCTTGTGGGGCTAATAATAGTTTTCATTTCCCATCTCATGGAAAACCCATTTGTAAATAACGACACAACAGTCCTATTAGGCGATGGACTTGTAAAAGGGTTGTGAACGCCCGCCATTCAGTTCAGTTACGCTTTTTACTTTTCTCTATAAGACGAATGTCGTTTTCAACTCCCCGGCCTACATCTATGATCTATTCCTATAAATTTCGGTATCGCGCTAATTTAGAGCTAAACATCATCACCAGCAGAGCAAAGCAAACAAAAGAAAATTGTGTGTGATAATGGATAGCCACTATCACCTCAGTATTGCTCGCTATTTACTTATACTTCTTTTGATCTCTTCCTACATGCAGACTACTACCAAACTCTGTTTCTGTTTGGACGGTGATGAACTTTCAAGCAGTGTGAAAACAAATTCATGCATCGACGAAGAAAGACAATCGCTTCTCATCTTTAAGCAACATCTTGTTGATCCTTCTGGTAGGCTTTCCTCTTGGGTGGGCCATGATTGCTGTCAATGGGAAGGTATTTCATGCAACAACAACACTGGTCATGTCGTGAAGATGGACCTCCGGAATCCATATCCGTATTCCATTTCTGATGACCAGTGGGAGTACGAAGCTTATGAAAAGTCTCTCTTGGGAGGTAAGATAAATGCTTCTCTGTTGGGCTTGAAACATTTAAATTACCTGGACCTAAGCAAGAATTTTTTTCATAGCAGTCAAATTCCTAAGTTCTTTGGGGAGCTTAAAAGTTTGCAATATCTCAATCTCTCCTTTGCGTCATTTGGAGGAGAGATTCCCCTTTCTCTTGGTAACCTGTCAAGCCTTAATTTTCTTGACCTTGGGTGGAATCAACTCTCATCTTCAAAAAATTTGAATTGGCTTTCTCACCTCTCTTCTCTAGAATACCTTAATCTCAATTACATTAACCTTAGCAGCACTGGAGTCAGTTGGGCGTATGATATTTCGATGCTTCCTTCATTGTTAGAGTTACACTTGTCTTCGTGCCAAATTGAAAGCATTCCACTCTCATTGCAGGGAATTAACTTGACATCACTTTTTAATCTTACCAGCCTCATAACTCTTGATCTATCCGGGAATAATTTCAATGGGCCTTTTCCAAATGAACTTGCATGTCTCAAATCTCTGGAATACCTTGATTTATCTAAAACAGGCTTAAAAGGTCAAGTTCCCAAAGTCTTTGGAAATTTTTGCAAGCTAAAGGTCTTGAGTCTTTCTGGAAACAAAATTGATGGGAGGGTTGGAGACTTTTTGAGGAGTTTCTCAAATTGTTCAAATAACCCATTAGAGTCATTAGATTTGTCTAACTGTGAGCTGGAAAGCCAAATGCCGGCCTCCTTAGGAATATTAAAAAGCTTGCAGTATCTCAACCTTTGTGGAAACTATTTGTGGGGCTCAATTCCAGATTCCATCGGAAACTTGTCATCCTTGGAAACATTGGACATCTCTAATAATAAGATGAATGGCTCCATTCCAGATTCCATTGGAAACTTGTCATCTTTGAAAACTTTGGACCTCTCTTTTAATAAGATGGAAGGCTCTATTCCACAAAGTATGGGACAACTCACTCATCTAGTTTCTCTGCGTCTATATGGTAATTTATGGGAAGGCATTCTAACAGAAGCCCATTTCATAAACCTTACCAAATTACAAGATCTGCAAGTAGGAAACAAAGACCGACCCATGTCCCTCATTTTCAACGTGGCTTATGATTGGATTCCTCCTTTCAAGCTCCACACAATTGAGATCATAAACTGTCAAGTAAGTCCCGGTTTTTGGGTATGGCTTCAAGCTCAAACTAAACTGTCTTCTGTTATTCTTCGTGGTAATGGAATGTCGGATTCCATTCCAGAGGAATGGTTGTTGCAGATATCTTCCCAACTCATCCAACTAGATTTGTCTTACAACCAATTTTGTGGAAACCTTCCATCACATTTGAAATTTCCAAATATAAATTCTATTGATTTGAGTCATAATCAATTGGAGGGCCCACTCCCACTTTGGTGGTCCACTAATGTCTTTTCTCTTGATCTTGAAAGCAATTTTTTTTCCGGACCAATTCCCTCCAATATTAACCAAATGATGCCTAATTTGAAAACTCTGTATCTTTCTGAGAATCATTTGAATGGCACTATTCCTCCCGGTGTTTGCAATATGGAGCAATTGAAAATCTTGTCCCTGAGGAGCAATCAATTTTCTGGGGAATTCCTTCGTGCATGGAGTGTGGAGAGCAATATGATGTTTCTAGATGTTGGTTACAACAATCTCTCTGGTAATATTCCTAGTTCATTGGGGGTATTAAGTTCACTTCGAATATTAAAGCTCAACAACAACAATTTTGGCGGTGAAATACCCGATTCCTTGCAGAATTGTTCTAGTTTGGAGAGTATGGATCTTGGGGACAACAAGTTAACTGGCAACATACCTCTATGGATAGGAGGATCAAATTCATCCATGTGGTGTATGCTACGATTACGGTCCAACTATTTCAGTGGACATATTTCCCCACAATTGTGCAATCTTCACCACCTTCATATCCTTGACCTCAGTCACAACAACCTTTCAGGTACTATTCCCATGTGTTTAAATAATTGGACTTCACTGGTGGACGATTCCAATACAAACTCTACAGGTTATATTGAGCAAGCCACACTAACACTAAAAGGAAGCGAACTTGTGTACAACAAGACTCTGATGTTGGTAAAGAGCATTGATCTTTCATCAAATAATTTACAAGGTGAAATCCCTCAAGAAATAAGCAGCCTCATTTTATTGGGTACGTTGAACTTGTCAAAGAATCAATTGACTGGAAGGATCCCCTCCAAGATTGGAAACTTACATTTGCTTGAAACTCTTGATCTCTCACACAACCACCTTTCAGGTCAAATTCCTCAAAGCTTGTCATCTTTGACCTCTTTGTCCCACTTGAATTTGTCTTGCAACAACTTGTCTAGAAGAATTCCTTCTGGAAACCAACTTCAAACGCTCAATTTTTCGTCCATTTATATGGACAATCCATTGCTATGTGGTGCTCCTCTCTCAACTAAGTGCCCTGAAGATGACAATTTTACTACTAAGGATGCAAAAGACAAAAATGAAGATGGTGACAATGATAAATTGTGGTTCTCTGTCAGCGTGGTACTTGGCTTCATCGTAGGCTTTTGGAGCGTTTGCGGCATATTGATCTCAAAGACATCATAGAGGTATGCCTGTTTTCATTTCTTCGACAACATCAAAAATAAGGCAGTACTAGCAATTGTATTGAAAGTGGCTCGGTTCTGAATAATGTTTTTAGAAGTTTGATTGTACTATGTAAATGTGATGTTTTTTCTTTCTACTTTGGGTTTTTGATACTTGCAACTTATGTATTGAATAAAAGAATTCTAGCTTTCAATTATGTATTAATCTGCAACTAATAAAAAATTCTAGTTTGTAATCAATCGCATAATACCAGATATATGCGACGGTTGTGTATTCAATGTTGCACTTTAACAAAATAACACTTTGTTCATAAAGTAGATAAGCGCACGTATGTATTCTCTTCTTTTACACTTGCAGAGAAAATGTAGCTTAAATTATACTGGAAAGGGAAAATACAACCTTAATCAAGTATTCCACGCGATGTCTCATCCTTGTATGTATGAAACCCTCTAAACACTGCAAAAGAATATGCACAAAATGAGATTGAGATCAAACATGTCAAATGAAGAAATGCATATATATTAATCAGTGAAGACATAGTACACTTCCAAGCTGCACTCACAGTCATAAGTTATAGACGGACAGAACAAAAAATTGTGCAGGACAAGGACTAACAGCATGAAAAAGTTGGTTCAACATTACTTCTAAATGAAGTTCAGAAAAACTGAACGACAAGCTGTAAACAAGAGTAAATCAGAAAGAGCAAAAACATACACAACAAAGAAAAAAAATCTTACTTCCTCATGCACATAAGTACCAACTTTATACAATTTTCAGATCATACCATATCCAGTCATCTATAGAAAGTAATTTGACATAGTTTGTTCAGGTGATGAGGACAAAAGATGGAAGTAACAAGTTTAGGTGAAAAAGGTTACACCTTAACATGGTAACTAACATTGCAAGTGACCCTTTACCATAGTGGTGGAAGGGTGTTGAACTCTTACATGACGGCGTAGGTTCAAATCTCATCGGTCGCTAATCTAACATCTAATATAACAAAATCTATCGTTTAACTAAAAAAAAAAAAAAAAAAAAAAACATGGTAACTAACATTAGCATGGTGTTCGGTTTTATCAATGAATTAGTTTAGAATATTGCTAGTATCAGAAATAAGTAAAAATAAACAAAAATCCCACATATAAATCATCCTCAATTGCATTGCAAAATGCCTCTTTCTTCTCTCTTCCAATCCCTTTCATCAGTTATGATTTATTTTCCACATATAGCGATCTCATCCAAGCATCATTATCATCTACTCCTACGCGGATTCACCAGAATTCGAAAAATTCCGAAGAAAATGTCTTGTAATCCCCATTAGTGAAAGCCAAATAAGACAGTCTAGTCCCCCTCCCCACTTGCACTTTCCCTGCAATTTCATGGTGTGACAGCGTTGGCATTTGGCATTTGATTTCATTTTTTTCTAGTCAGGACGTGTTTCAAACACAATAATACATCATGGAAAGTTATATACTTTGAGTATTCCAAACACAATAATACATCATGGAAAGTTATATACTTTGAGTATTCCAAACCCAATAAATACATCATGGAAAGTTATATACTTTGAGTATTCCAAACACAATAATACATCATGGAAAGTTATATACTTTGAGTATTCCAAACCCAATAATACATCGTGGAACGTTCTCCTAATCTCAATTACAATTCGACCAGCCAAACATATATTCATACCAAAATCATCAGTATATACAACCAATAAAGTCATACACCCTTCCATTATTGCTTCAACTACGTAAGTAAAAAACTTGATCCTAGTTGATTATTTTTTGTAACCCACAACTTACCGTTGGACTGAACTTTTACGCAAGGAGGAATGACTCTTTGCGAGTTGTTTGCACTCAAAATATACCCATTTTTACTTATTTGGGTAATTTGGGTAAAATATGGCATTTGGAGGATTAATGAGCAAGAAGACTAATTTTGAAGATATTTAGCTATCAAGTGGAGGGGTTTGACACTATAATATTGTTTCTCCCATTTGTTTGAGTGGTGGAGGTTTGTCAAGCCTTTGTTTAATCAACAAATTGCATGCTTGCAAAAGGGTTGGAAGGCAACATACGGATATGGATGCAGAGAACATGTGAAAGAAGCCAACTTGCTTCTTTTAAAGGTTAGTTTATTACAAGTGGGAAGACATGTGGTGAAAGTATGTGGTGGAAATGCAAGTGCCCCTTTTAATATTATTTCTCCATGCAAGTTGGCAAGTGAAATACAAACTGCCCAAGTTTCTTTCGGGCAGATGCAATGTCCTCAGCAGGGGGGTTTCTTCCAGACCTCTATATAAAGGAGCACAAGCACAAGGATTAGAGACACTCAAAATAACCAATCAAAACTCTACTCAAATTAGCTCATCAGCTTCCTTGTAGACATTTATTTTTAGCCAAGCATCCTTTGCTTTTCTTGTTTATTAGCTCTGCTACTCACTTGTAGTATCGATCTTATTTGTAGCTTTTATGTACAACCTTCTTTTAGTCATTTAATCTACAAGCAATCTGCAATATTAGTCACTTTCCTCTGTCATTTATATTTCCAAGCAACATTATCATTCACATATTGTTCTATCTCTCTATATAAGTAAAGTCCTTATTTTTAAGGCAAACAAAGAACCTTAATTTGAGTAACTCCCACTCAATGGCACAATCTCTTGGTTTGAAGTCAAACTCAGGTGCAACCTCAATCATTCAAATCCCGTCTACTAGCAGCATCTAGTAGTGGCACGCCCGCACCCCACCAATCTCGTATGTGAGCAAATTCCCGGCATGCCCGCAAGGCCCATGGCGGATTTAGGGAGCAAACATATTTTGGCACGCTCGGTGGGATACTTATATGAAGTTAGATCATGAACAATCCTTATGTTCATGATTTTTCTGCTTTTTCGGAGTATGAGGAGGATGGCGGTGTTGAAGAACGCCCAAACTATGGCTATCACATAGAGCCAACTTATGAGTTGCCAACTTATGGGTACATGGCTAAAGAATACTCAAGGCCCATGGAATATGATTGTCGGCCAACTAATGGCCATCAAATAAATAATAATCTTGAAGATTGGCCAACTTATGGCTATGATGAAGGTTATTATTCTTTTGAAGACAATCACCCTTTTGAATACTATGATAGGCCAACCAATGGCTTTGAGTATCAAAAGGCTTCCAATGAGTACATAGAGCCAATATATGAAATGCCAACTCATGATCATCCAGATGAAAAGCTCTGCAGAGAGGATGTGGGCAAATTAGAGAAGGTGTCCAAACTCCATATGGCAAGCATCGAATATGGTGAAGAGGTGACTAAGTGTTTTAGAAAGGTGGAGGAAAGCTATACAACTTTTGGAGAAACTTTGAGAAAGTTGATAGATCAAATGTGTCAAATCCCCTCTACAAAGCACACTCACCCTACTACAACCAAGGAAGAACAAATCATACACGTTGATGAAGGCCAAACAATGGCCCCACCCAATGAAAAATCTATGAAAATAGATATGGTTGTAGAAGACCAAGCCGACATATCGAAACCGATAACGGCTAAGATGGAGCTTGTGGCTATTGTAGGCCAAACACCGACGCTCGGGGGGCTCGAACTCACACCTCATGTGGAGCCCGAAGAAGAAGAAAAAAGCTCATACACTCCTCCCCGCCAACACAAGCATGTCATCCAAACTGAGATCTCAAGGAGGACAAAGCTTGGGGTCAAACATGAATGGCCATCTCCTATGGTTCCCAAGCTACATGGCATGGCCAGTTTAAATGATGGATATGATCTCTCTACAGTCAATTTTAAAAAGAGCAAAAGATTTGAGTGTTAAGAGATATCTGGGCAATCAAGGGGTTTGACCAATAAGCCCAAGTTGTTGTTTCCTCTTTTGCTCGAAGTAGGTTTCCTGATCCTTTCTTTTCTTTGCTTTCTCTCATTTCTCCTTTCTTTCTTCTTTCCTTTTCTCTCTTTTTGCCTTCTTGTCTAAAAAGACCTTTCTTTTGTTTACTTACTTTTTGATTTCAAAAAAAGAACAAAACACCAAAAACAAAAGAAAAGCTAAAAAGAAAAATAAAAAAATGTGTACCCTTTTTCTCATATTTTGCCCGAAGGGGGTATAGTTCATGTTTCTATTAAAGACTTTCTTTTTGGTGTGGTTTGCCCGAAAGGGCTGTCTCTATCTCTCCCCTTTTCTTTATTATTTATTATTTTTCTTTTTTCAAGCTATACTTTACCCAAACGGGCTTCATGGTATTTTACTATATAATATTATCCATGTATGATTTGAAAGCATTTAGCTCGTATGGGCTGTGTGTGTGTGTGTCTCTCTCTCTCTCTCTATATATATATATATATATATATAATATAATAGTATTCTTTTACGTTGCCCGAAAGGGGTTTTGTTCTTGTTGTTTTTGTTGCCTGTTATCTTCCGTTTTATTTACCCTTTCTTCCTTTTTCCAACTTGCTTGTCAAAGGCCTAGCTTTCTTTCTTTTTATTTGTCTCTTTCCTCTTTCCAGTTGCCCGAACTGAGTTATGTGATGAATATAAAAAAAAAAAAAAAAAAAAAAAAACAGAAAATATAAAGAGTTAGCCAGTTTGTGAGTAGCCATTTTTACCCTTCTTTCCACTTTTCTGTCATCCAATGGGTGTATTTAGCCCGAACCCAAAAGTTGAAATTAGAAAACCATCCAGTGGCTATACCCAAATTCATGGAGTGAGGAGTTTCATAAAAAGCCGAAACTATGGCTTTCCTGCAGAAAAGCATGTCATCTGTTTCTCAATGGCTATTGTAAGAAAGCATGGGGTTATCTTACCCGACTGATGGTGCCCGATGGAACCATAACCATGCCTGATGGAACTAACGTCTTCCCTGCTCACCACCAACAGACTCTGCATGTCTCCCCAACTCTCACCAGCTCCTACAACCAAGGGTCGGGCTACTTCGACGACTACCATTGGAGGCTACAGTTAGAGCTTTTGATGTGGCTACTATTAATCACTGGAGACTAGTTTTCATGGGTGAGAAAATAGAAAAATGGAGCTGCATCTAAATGTGAAATTCGAAAGCTGGAGGAAGATGATAGAAAATTATGTTGTTGTGGCCCGACGGAACGACAATTTTGCCCGAAGGACATGATATCTTCTCCACTACAATTGATTTAGATATTGTCAATCAAATGTGGGGCCCCACATTCGATCTGGCAAACATGAAGTGTTCTTGTTACATACTGCGCTGGTTGCTCTGTTTCCTGCACACCCTCTTTGTTATGGTAGAAAGGTAGAAAGGGGTAGAAAGGTCCTCGTCAGCCAAGAGGATGATGAAATTGGCTTTGCTGTTTGGAGCTTCTGCTTTGAGAGACATCTCTTCACTTCTCCTAATTCCAAAGATGCAAAGTTTAGGAACGAAGAAGGATTGTTCTCTCTCTCTTTTTTCTTTTTCTTTTTTATCTCTTTTGTCCCCTCTTTTACCCGAAAGAGGGACTTCTTCTCTCTTTCTTTTTGTTTTTTTTATTATTATTTCTCTTTCTTTCTTTTTCTTTCTCCTTGTCTCCTTGTCTCTCTCTTTCTTCCATTTTGCCCATTAGGGCTCTCTATATATCTATATTATACTACTTGAAAGGAGACAAGTACTTACTCTCTTTATATATTTGGAATATATTATATTATAGAAAAAGAGTTAAAAAAGAGAATCTGGGCACTTTGCCCGAAAGGGCTCTATATATATATATTATACTTGCCCGAATGGGCCTTCTACCTATATTTGTATATGTATTATATTATTATATTATATTACATATGAAAAGAGGCAAAAAGAAAAAGAACAATAAAAATAATAGTTGCCCAAGTTTATTTTTCTCTTATCCCTCTTTTCTAGTTTGCCCGACTTTGGGCATTTGTCCAGTTTATTATCTATGTAATCAGTGAGGTTGCTCCCATGTTTTTTGGTATCCACAAGAAGGAATACAAGCCAGACATAAACATTCTTTCCAATGCTAGTTGCACTACCAATTGCCTTGCTGCTCTTGCCAAAGTTTATCAACGACAGAATGACCAAAGAGGTAGACGTGCCTCTTCCTTCGACATCAATCCTGGCAACATTGGAGTCGTAAGTTTCACAAACTTTGCTCAAATTTGTAAAACTTGGGGGGCACTGTTTGCACTCAAAATATACCCATTTTACTTATTTGGGCAATTTGGGTAAAATATGGCATTTGAAGGATTAATGAGCAAGAAGACTAATTTTGAAGATATTTAGCTATCAAGTGGAGGGGTTTGACACTATAATATTGTTTCTCCCATTTGTTTGAGTGGTGGAGGTTTGTCAAGCCTTTGTTTAATCAACAAATTGCATGCTTGCAAAAGGGTTGGAAGGCAACATACGGATGTGGATGCAGAGAACATGTGAAAGAAGCCAACTTGCTTCTTTTAAATGTTAGTTTATTACAAGTGGGAAGACATGTGATGAAAGCATGTGGTGGAAATGCAAGTTCCCCTTTTAATATTATTTCTCCATGCAAGTTGGCAAGTGAAATACAAACTGTCCAAGTTTGTTTCGGGCAGATGCAATGTCCTCAGCAGGGTTTTCTTCCAGACCTCTATATAAAGGAGCACAAGCACAAGGATTAGAGACACTAAAAACAACCAATCAAAACTCTACTCAAATTAGCTCATCAGCTTCCTTGTAGACATTTATTTTTAGCCAAGCATCCTTTGCTTTTCTTGTTTATTAGCTCTGCTACTCACTTGTAGTATCGATCTTATTTGTAGCTTTTATGTACAACCCTCTTTCAGTCATTTAATCTACAAGCAATCTGCAATATTAGTCATTTTCCTCTATCATTTATATTTCCAAGCAACCTTGTCATTCACATATTGTTCTGTCTCTCCATATAAGTAAAGTCCTTATTTTTAAGGCAAACAAAAAACCTTAATTTGAGTAACTCCCACTCAATGGCACAATCTCTTGGTTCGAAGTCAAACTCAGGTGCAACCTCAATTATTCAAATCCCATCTACTAGCGGTATCTAGTAGTGGCATGCCTGCACCCCACCAATCTCGTATGTGAGCAAATCCCCGGCATGCTCGCAAGGCCCATGACGGATTTAAGGAGCAAACACGAGTAAACAACTTGACTACCTCATTGGGCAGCAGTCTTGCAAGTTGCAAACCTGTAAATTACAATCTTAGTAACCTGCCAAGTCCAAATTTTCTTGATCTCGGGTTGAATTATGACTTATCTTTTAGAAACTTGAATTGGCTTTCTCACCTCTCTTCCCTGTAATATATTAATCTCAATTCCGTTGACCTTCGCAATCAGTTGGCCATATAATATTAACATGCTTCCTTCGTCATTAGAGTTACATTTATCTTTTTGCCAAATTGAAAGCCTTCCAGTCTCACTACAGAGGATTAAATTGACATCACTTTTGATCCTTGATATGTTGCAGAATGGTATTCAATTTCTCAGTTGGTTTTTAATCTTACCAGCCTCATAACGCTTGATTTGTCCGGGAATAATTTCAATGGTCCTTTTCCAAGTGAATTTTCAAACTTCAAATCTCAGAAATACCTTGATTTATCTTCTACGGGCCTAAAAGGTCACAATCCCAAGGGCATTGGAAATTTATGCAAGCTAAAGTTCTTAAGTCTTACACAAAACTATTTGTGGGGCTCAATTCCATAATCCATTGGAAAATTGTCATCCTTAAAAACATTTGACATGTCTCACAACCAATTTTGTGAAAACTTTCCATCCCATTTGAAATTTCCAAATTTAAAGTCTATTGAATTAAGTGATAATCAGTTGGAGGAACCACTTCAACTTTGGTGGTCCAGTAATGTCTCTTCCCTTGATTTTGAAAGCAATTTATTTTTCGGACCTTTTCCTTGGAATATTGACCAGATGATGCCCAATTTGATAGATTTGTATCTTTCTGAGAATCATTTGAATGACATTATTCTTCCTTTTATCTGCAACATGCAACACTTGGGATTTTTGCCTCTAAGGAGCAATTAATTTTCTGGAGAATTTTATCATGCATGGAGTGTGGGGATCTATATGTTGTTTGTAGATGTTGGTCACAACAATCTCTCTAGTCATATTTCCAGTTCATTTGGGGTATTAAGTTCACTACAAGAATTAAAGCTAAACAACAACAATTTTGGTAGTGAGATTCCTGCTTCCTCGTAAAATTGTTCTAGTTCAACGTATTGATCTTGAAGACAATTTATTTGGGAAAACACCTTTATGGATAGGAGGATCAAATGAATCTATGTTGTATATACTATGATTACAGTCCAACTACTTTAGTGGACATATTTCCCGGCAACTGCACAATCTTTGGAGCCTTTATATCCTCGACCTTAGTCACAACAGCCTTTCAAGTACTATTCCCTTATGTTTAAGTAATTTGACTTCGTTGGTTAGTGATTCAAATACGTACTCTACTGATTATCTTGAGCAAGCCACACTGACACCAAAACGAGAAGAACTTGTGTACAACACGACTCTAGATCTTGTAAAGAGCATTGATCTTTCATCAAAGTATTTACAAGGTGAAATCCCTGAAGAAATAAGTAGCCTGATTCTATTGGCACTTGAATTTGTATATGAATCAATTGACTGGAAAGATCCCTTTCCAAGGTCAAAAACTTTCGTTGGCTCAAAACTGTTGGTCTCTCACACCACCTATCGGGATAGATTCCTCAAAGCTTGTCATTTAAAATCTCTTTGTCCCACTTGAACCAGTTTTACAACAACTTGTCCGAAAGAAATTATTCAGGAAATCAGCTTTAAACGTTCAATGTTTTGTCTCGTTATATGGAAAGTTCATCGCAATGTGGCGTTCCCCTCTCAACTAAGTGCCATGGAGATGACACTTTCGCAGCTAAGGATGCAAAAGACAATAATGAAGATGGAAATGATGATAAGTTGTGGTTTCAAAAGACAAGAATGAAGATGGAAATTATGATAAGTTGTGGTTCTCAGTCAGCATGATACTTGGTTTCATCGTAGGCATTTGGGACGTTTGCGGCATGTTGATCATAAAGACATCATGGAGGTATGCCTATTTTCAATTCTTCGACAACACCAAAGATGAATCGAAGATAGATTGCTCATAAAGAAAACTTATCCATTCAAGAAATGGTAGGATTAGAAATGATGATTTTCTTCATATCTAATCATTTTCTATTTCCTTCCAAATGAAAAACCATTCACTTTCACCTTCAATATACCTTTGAACTTGAGAGTTCTCCATTCCAATCTAATCATGTGTATCAAACAAACCGTACAGGTGAGTAGAAAATCTCACCTTTAGGCCTAAACTCTTTCGTTAAACAATTACCACAATGGCAAGGTTCTTCTAACCAGAAATTTTATAAGTTATGGTTGAATTTTCTTTTAGTTTAGTTTTTCAACAAAAAGTCCTAACAACTTGGGAAAAAACTAATTAAAATTAAAATTTGATTTGTTTGGGTGTGTCAAGCCTAAGTGCAACACATGGCGACGCGTGATAGCTTCAATAACAAGTTATTGTAGTAGGCTCTTTCATAAAAAATTAATTAATTTAATATCGTGTAGATCATTGACTCACGTATCAAATATTAAATTGATAAAAACAGATAATATACTTGATCTTAACTAAAAATCAGAAAAAAAGTATGCTTATTCTCTTATGAGAGAATTTTCAGTGTGACCGGAACACGGGGTGGTACACCACGTGTCACTATACAAATGGTGGGATATGTGTGTTAAAAAATTAATAACTTAAAAATAAAATTTATCACCACTTATATAGAAACGTGGTGTCCCACTCGTGTTCTGATCATAATAAAAAATTTCTCATTCTCTTATGATGCAACCTATTATTTGCTTAACCTTTTGTAAGTGGCGAGAGTTCTCTTCTTGTGATATCCCCTTAGACCATCTTCAAATGAGATGTCAAATATGCCAAATAGGATTAAAAAGACATTTATGTGTTCTCCAATGGATATGCCATATATAATATGACATGTGAGTCATTTGAGTTATTGCTTTTTAGCTGCCTTTTTTGATAGCAAACAAAGAATGAGTCAAATATATTTAATTGAATTTTTTTAATACATGGGTCTCATTAACAACCAATAGAATAAAAACTACAATTATTTTTTATTATTTTTTAATAATTAATGTAACTCTAGGCCCAATAAAATAATAAAATAAATATTTGACACATCCATTGGAAAAGAAGAGAATTTAACACTTGTATTCAATTTGTCACGTCAGCCATCAAATAAAATTTTGACATATTATATTTGACATCTCCTTTGGAGAAGCTTTTACCTTGTCTATGTTGATCGACCTTGTGCAAAGAAATAAATCTCGCAGCCTCGTACTTATTACTAAAACCATTGGGTTCTGGTTGCATATGAGATTAATTAGTACTATGGTCTAGTCATATTCTTTTTCACTTGTAAGTGAGAAATCATAGGTTCAATTCTCGCCAAAGGGAAATTTGAACTACATTATTGCTAGCCCATTGTGAGACTTAGCCCACCCCTCCCCCTTAAGCCATCTCCAACCGAAATGGCTAAACATAGCACCATCTAGAAATAAAGCCCTGTAAAAAAATATTTTTAAATGAACAATATCAGACCATATTTATATACAATTTCCAACCGAAGAGGCTAAACATAGTCCTCTCAATAATTTATTAGTTTTAAAGTTTATACTTTAAATTTATTGGTTAATCTAATTAAACTATTGTTGAATGTTTTCAAATCTAGTCGTTAAATTTGAATCAATTATTGCAATTAAGGAGTTGAGCGCCAAAAAAGGGCTAAAGGGGGGGGGGGGAGGGGGGCTATATTTAGTCAGATGCTTCTTGGCTAAATAATGGCCTGATAAGCTATATATAATTATAGTCTAGTCATCGGTTGGAGATGATTTTTTGGACAAGTCATATCATTTTTTGGCTTTTAGACATTTAATCTTCTCTATTGGAGATGACTTTAGCGTAGATAATGTAATTTGTTAAAAAAAAAACAATAAATGGAGAAATTGACAACTTGTAATTAAAAATTTATTTAAAACGAAAAAAAATACAAGAGGACGAATTGCTATTTGCATCATATTTTGGGCACTAAGTTTCTGATTAAAACTCCGAGTGCTTGGTATGAAGACCCATTTTCCATCAAAGCAATCCTACTCTTCTCTCTCATCTCTTTCACCCTACCTCTCACCACATCACCACCGTTCATCAGCCGCTTTATGCTTATATCCACCTCCTCTCCCATCACCAAATCACTACCCTCTCTATAATCCAGCCTAATCTCAATTGCCAATCTCAATTCCTTCACCATCTCAAAGGCATTCATTTGTTGCTCCGCGTAAATCGGCCACGTGGCAATCGGTACACCGTACCACAAGCTCTCGAAAATCGAGTTCCAACCACAATGCGATGTGAACCCTCCGATCGATTGGTGGGCCAAGATCTGCGCTTGTGGGATCCACCCGCACACCATGCCCAATTCACATGTCCGCTCCAAGAACCCATTGGGCAACACATCTTCCACGTTCGCGTGGTCGCTTGGGAGATCCAATTGGGACTTGGGCGGCTCACGTAATGCCCATATGAATCGGACCCCGGCACGTTCAAGCCCATATGCTATCTCCCGCACCTGTGGTCCACTAAGACTCCCCATGCTTCCGAAGCATAACAACATGACCGATGATGAGGGCTGGTCATCGAGCCACCTGATGACGCTTTCATATTGGTTTAAATCCCGCTTTTGAGTCGGTTCGTAAAGATCAAGAACCGGCCCAATTGGGTAAACCTGTGGCACTTGACTCGTATTCAACGAGTCAAGTGCATGCCGCTCCAATTCTCTAAACTATTCACAACAATACCCTTTGTTTCGGTGTACCTTCGCGCGTGGGATAGATACCACGAGTATGCATCTCCCTTCTATTCAACACGGCTGTTGGTAAAACGGGTGGTGGCACCGAGTTGACAAAACCCGGTATGCTCAACTCGGTGCCCAAGTCAATGAACTCGGCGGGGGTTTTGGGCATCCAAGAATGGTAAGTGGAGCATAAAGCTCAGAAAAGTTGCTGGGGGAGCAAAATACAGGTAACAAGTAATGTCAAGCTCGTTAGCAACCTCAATCATGGAAGTACAAAACATGTCAACAAAAAACCCTACAACCCGGTCCGAGTTAGATGAGTTTGACTCGGCCGAGTGGGACGACATGAGTTTGGTGATTGCATTCTTTACGTGGGGTTTGTGGTTTTGTATGAGTAGGGATATGTAGCCCATGGTGGACCCGTACTGGTCCGGCGAGGGCGGGTCCACCAGAGTCAGGCGGAGGAAGGTGATGCTAGTTGACGTGGCAACACGGGATTAGATGTAAGCGTTGACAATGGGCCTTTGGGACATGGTGATGATGAGGATGGTGGCGTGTAAACGACGGTCATGATTGACAAGGAGCTGAGCAAACTCGACGAGTGGGACAAGGTTTCCGATTCCAGAGTTGAGATGAAGACTACATGAAATTTGGCCATGGTGATTTTTTTGCTGTATGGTTTTGTTTGGTGGTGTTATCTTTTCTTGTGAATTTTGATCCACATATAGGACCTTAAATAATATATAATCGGAACGAATACCTTGGAATCGTAAAATACTCACAGCAGGATGCTTAAATTCATCGCTCGTTGACAAGAAAATAGGTCGAAGGTAGGCCCATTAATTTGGAATTACATGCTCCATTATTGTACCAATTAGCCTGCCGGAACATATAAATAAGATCGTAACGTATAGGTAACAAATAAGATAAAGAGTAATGATATGGGGACCAATTATTTAGATCAAATTTAGTAAATTATATGACGTAATTGTTAATGATTGAATTATTACTTAACTTTTCTTTAACGTGTTTATTTTTATTAATGATACATCTATATTTTACAACTTTGATAAAAAAAATTAGTCTGCCTAGCTTTACTCCAAGCTAAATATTATTCTATAGACAACAAATGAAATATCATATTACCACTTTTATTGAAACTATAATACTAAAAGGGATGGATTGAGTATAAAATCAAGAGAAGTGCTTATTGGAATATTTAGTTCATAAACAATTCACATTTGCTTCGTCACTCTTTATGAAAGAGAATTTAATCCACCCTTTTCTTTTGACGAAATACCAGTTTAGGTTAATATATTTTCTTATATATAAGAAATTTTGATTTTGTTATAAACAACAAAAAATTTAAGGGTCCCTTCGATAATCACTTTATATTTTGTTTAGTTTTCATTTGTTGTGATAGAGATAGAGAGAAAATATATGGAAGAATATGAGAAATGGCCGAAAGAGATAATGCACATGGGGAGAAATTAAGAAGGGTAGATAGATGGAGAAAGGAGGGAGAAATGAAGAAGAATGTGGGAAACAAAACTAGAAAATAAAACCTTTAGGTTTCCTTTCATGTATAATTGTTTTTACTTATTTCATGTATATTTATTCCCGTTCACTCCCACCATTCTTTTTCTAGGTGAAAAATAAGGGACCAAGCGATATTAGCTATTCGTCCGCAATCATGGGCAAGACACCTACTCCTGTTCGAAGTGGAAAATATTGTTGCATCAAGAAACCCTTGGCTCATCCCCCTCTACCAATTTTTATTAATAGAATAACAAGAAATGAAGGAAAAAAGAGAGGCCTTGGACATGTATATATACAAGCCGCAAACTTCAGGATTGACGACTACCGAATCATAAGCCTATAATGCAACTCTATAAGAAGCTAACGTATATATCTGCAGTTAGGCTACCTTCATGAAAATATATGTACATAATGAAACTCGTTTGACAAAGAAGATATAATCAATTACTCCAATCAACCAACAACAAGCGAAACACTATAGTCGGAGCCTTGTAAAAGAGGTGAAGAAAGTCTGTAACTTTTTTCTATCTAAAGGAGCTTCAAGTCAGGAAACCTAACCATAATCCGTCGACGGCAAAAAAAAAGACAACGGAGAAGAAAATTTTCATCGTGAGAGGAACATATGGTACATTACGTATTATTATGTCAATGGTGGAAAGTTTTATTCTTTAAGTTGTTAATTTCATAACACTAGTATCTCACCACTTGTATAACACAAGTATCTCACCACTTTAAGTTTCACGATCACATCAAGGAAATAAACGAAAGGAGAGTATTTATAATTGTTGTTTCCTACATTGTCCCACCTACCGACCTCCACCTCTGCTCATTCCTTATTTCTCTCTTGTATTTCTCCTGTATTACTAACAAAAAATGGAAACTAAAACTTATAACTTGCCCTAAAATCTTTATGAACTTGAGTTGAGGAAACGTGAGACAATTGACATGTGAGTCAAGTGCAGGATAGGTAACACAAGCCAATTCAATATATCTCATTTCAATTCCTAACTTCAATTTGACTTTTCTATTAAACCTATATGGCTGAAAATGTTGTATCTTGTGTCTTTGAAGACTAGCTGAACTCTTACAAGACCTATAGGGCAAAATATTGCACCTGCTCCTGCCATTGTCAGGGAAAGAGAGCTAGCTAGATGAATTCATGAAGATAAGCTTTCTTCAAAAGCCATTATAAATAAATAAATGTAGTGTAATTTCAAATCTGACTCATCTGCTCTAAACAAAAGTTGCATTGGAGTATTTATATTCATTAATTTATGTATTTTCTGACTAAAAAGGGTTTATCATGATATTTCTGTTTCTTTAGTTTTGACTTTTGCTTATTGCTTGTGTCATATGAAGTGAAAACTGATTTAACGAACTAATAAGCATGCCATTCATCAAGAGCCTAGAAACCTTCAGCAGCAGATGACATGGATGGATGTGAACCAACTCTCCCACAGAACCATCACTACAGGAAGATTGGACATGAGTTCTGCAATCTGACTTGGTAATTAATCAACTTTTGAAAGCTTACTAAAAATAAATAAAACTATTGGATGATTGTTTTTATCACTGATTTTTTCTTAATCACATTCAATATTGAAAGAATCACTGATTTTTTCTTAATCACATTCAATATTGAAAGAAACACTAATTATACTTTAATTTTGGTTTAGAACCTCTCTAAATGACTGACTACCTCACTAGCTAGCTAGCTCAAGGAAGAAACCCTAATTATACTTTAATTTTGAAAGAAAGAACATCTATAAATGGATACTTATTTACCGTAGATTTCTTGAAGATAATTGTGTTTTAATATCTCTCTCCCATAAATAAAGTAAAAGCTAAAAGAAGCTCCATGAAATTTTGGGCAAGTCAAAGTGCCAAACCAAACTAGATACAAATGAGGAACCGAGACCAAACTAGCTAGCTAGCTAGCTAAAGGAAGAAACATTGACATGAGAGAGAGAGAGAGAGAGCGAGAGAGAGAGAGAGATGAGTACTGTACTGACCTGCTGGGTTGCTTGAAGTAAAAACACAATTGCCAAATAGAGGAGTTAGCCTTTTTCTAAATATGGAAGTTTCTTGAGGGAAGAAATAAATTTCCAAATATGAGCGACCCAACTTTTTCCATCTTTGAAGCATTAACTCTGAGACAAATGATAATACTAAATAGATTGACGTAAACAAGACATGGTGATTGTTCTGACTCAGATTTGCTTCTCTTAACAAAACCAAGCAAAAGCCGAAGGGCTACGGAAAGAGAATATTATGATTCAAAGAAAGGAGAAAGAAGAGTAGTCAGAAGGAGCAGATTACACAGCTTCTTTACAGCAAGTGCAATTAATATTAAATTATAATTATATATAATTTGAAGCAAATTTGTGAAGCCTCAAGGGTCGAATAAAGTATTTTGTTGTTCACGCCGATGTGTACGACTACTGCAACAAAACCCATCAATGAGATTGGATTGGACATATGATCTGACAAAGTCTTTGTGTCATACACACCACCTGCGTTTAGGGTTGATGATGTCTTTGCCACCAAGTCAACAGTATGATAATACCAACTTATCCAGATACTGTTAAAATAATTACGTACTCAATTATGTTCCTTACAATAAGCTTGTTTTTGTGTGATATAGTGGTCCTTAGAGCAAGTCCACCCCTAAAGACTTTATACCAGCATCCAGCGTATTTATCTACTCAAGTGAACAGTAATAGACCCCAGTGAACAGTAATAGGCCAAAACATCTCCACCCTTAACAAAAAATAGCCTAGTCCATTTTATTAAAATATTAGTATTTTTATTATAAAATAATAATTTTTAATTTATGAATTTATAAAAAATAAAATAATATTTTTATTTTCTCCTTCCCATCACCGCCTTTACCGTCGAACAACCAGCGGCGTAGAGGGACCTTGAGAGTTGGGGAGGTGGTGGCGCAGAGGGACCGGACAACGACCGCGGCAATGAGGGGAGAAGCGGGAGGAAGTAAGATCGGATGTCGACGGTGTTGATGAAGATTGAGTAGGTGAGGAGGAGGAGGAGGAGGAGGAAGGCGAAAAAAATCCCCAGAGGAAATCCCCAGAAGGAGGAACGCGAAGGAAATCCCCAGGAGAATGGAGATATGGGTGCAATGGTGGGGTGAAGTTGGCTGGCGCGGAAAAAAAAAAGGTCCCTGATGTCACGCAGGCATCAGATAGACCGGTCCCAAGCTCAGTCAAAAATGGGCTGGTCTGGAGACTGGCACGGGCTGGGTGCCAGGCAAGTTTGTGGGCTGGAATGGATTGACAGGGTGCCAGCCTTATTTTTTGACTGGGTGCTGGGCTATTTCACCTCCGGTGGAGTTGCTCTTAATGTAGTCGTAGTGTACAACTACAATTAGATAAGTCATTTAGGCGAGTTACATCAAGAAGTTTCAAATGTGATGAGTTTAGTTAAAGTAGTAGATTTTTTTCAGGTTCTTGTTGTTTTACTAACATATTAGTATGATGACATTCAGAAGAGATGCATGTGTAATCCATATCCATATATGGACATGGTGTGAGATTTGAGTTTGTCACGTGGTCGGAAATGTACGGTTTGAGTTTGATGCAAAGAAATTGAGGTCATCTCCAACCGAATGGTCCAGAGGGTCAGAGGGTCAGGGGTCGAAACCGTCTCCAACCGAGGGCTAGGCTAGAGGAATCGTGGGCCCCATGGAATCTGGAATGGCCAAAGGGCCAACCAGCTGGCCAAATCCAGCCAACCCCAAGCTGGGCCAGAAATTCTAGCATTCTTGTCGAATATAACTGACAAGAATATATTTAATATAAATATATTCATGTGGGTTATATCCGATATGAATTCTAGGCCAAATTTCAAATGCAACGGCTAAATGACGTCAGCTAGCCGTTATTTTTTAATTTTTAACTTTTTACAGTTTAATTTTTAATTTTTTTAATTTTTTTTACACAATTTTTTTCCTATAACTTCTTTTTTTTTTCTATAACTTCCTATAACTTCTATTTTACAAAATTTGTTTCATATTTTTTTTAAATTCAATTTTTTTCCTATAACTTCCTAAGCCATTATACAACATTAAATTAAATTAAGTAACATTAAACAACATTAAATAACATTAACCAACATAAAAATTAAACACCTACTCCATGCTATTTTTGGCCCAAAGATATGCAACAAGATCTTGTTGTAGGTACTTGTTTGTATCATTCTACCAATAGCTAGCTGACGTCACTTAGCCGTTGGATTTAAATTTAAGTTGTAGTTTTTAAATAATAAATTATGTTTGGCCTTATGACCCTCGGTTGGAAACAGTTTTTTGTGACAGGGCTAAAACGAGCTCTATGGCCATTTGACCATCGGTTGGAGATGGAGGCAAATATGGCCATGTATTGTTCATTAAAGTATTAATTTCTTGGAGGGCCAGAGGGCTAAAACGAGCCCTCTGGCCAGCTTTCGATTGGAGATGGCCTGAGGTTCAGTGTTTCTGTCCGAAAGATGGGTGTGTTTCATGAACTTAAGGGTTCGATATCAACTAAATCAAGATTCAAATTGACACTTTTTTGTCAAAATTCAGACAGACACTTTAGATAAGAGAAAAATTTGTATGCATCAATATATTTCTTATGTTGAGTAGTTCATATATCTTTTATTATGTGATTTGAGGATCTACATGTGGAGAAATTTTTCATTGTAACGGGAACACGAGTGGTACACCATGTGTTTTTATATAAGTGGTGGGAAATTTTATTTTTTAAGTTATTAACTTTTTAACACACAAATCCTACAATTTGTAAAGTGACATGTGGTGTACCACTTTGTATGTCGGTCACACTGAAAAATCTCTCCTGCATGTGTGCACTTTTCCCTTTAACCCGGGTCTAGCTAAAGGTTCTAGACTCCTAGATTGTACGTTCGAGGTCTATGGTTTAGGAAGGGAGTTGAATCTATCATTTTGGTGGATTCGGGTCTAGCTAAAGGTTCTAGACTCCTAGATTGGTTGCATTCACTGTTCTAAAAATTCCCGCCTAGGCCCCACCTAGGGGTTAGACGGCTAGTCACCGTCCCGATTAATGATTAGGCGTTTGAAAATTAAGAAAGGGTGCCTAGACCAGTTGAGGCGCCCGCCCAGACCCGCATAGGTTGCGACTCACTTAGAAAGAAAATAAATAACTTTCATTTTGCATTTAATTTTTTTTTCAATAAATTGTAAGAGACTTGTTGAATACTTAAATGCGGACACACTATATATTTGTTCCCTATGTTTTCATTATGTTCCAATACTTCATAATACATTATGTCATTCTATTTTGTAGTTTATGATGAAATCATATATATTTTAAGTATAAACAAACACTTATTTACACGAAATATAATGGATTTACTTAAATCCGCTTAGTTCACTTAGGCGCCCGCTTAGACCCCGCCTAACCGCCTAGGCGCTAGGCTCCAGCCCACCGCCCAACTGGCGCCTAGCATCTTTTAGAATCTTGTTGTGAACAATGATTAGTTTTAATGCTAAGGTCTTCTCCAATCGAAGGGTCCAGAGGGCCAGAGAGTTGAAAATAGCCAGACAACCATCTCCAACCGAGGGATAGGCCAGAGGGCTCGTGGGCCCCATAGAATTTGAAAGGGCCAACCGGCTGGCCCAATCCAGCCAGCCAGCCAGCCCCGGGCTGGGCCAGAAATTCAAGCATTCATGTCGGATATAACCGACAGAAATATATTTAATATTCCTGTGGGTTATATCCGACAAGAATTCTAGGCCAAATTTGAAATGTAACGGCTAGCTGACGTCAGCTAGTCGTTATTTTTGAATTTTTTTTTACACAATTTTTTTCCTATAACTTCTTTTTTTTTTCTATAACTTCTATTTTACAAAATTTGTTTTATATTTTTTCTAAATTATATATATTTTTCCTATAACTTCTATTTTACAAAATTTGTTTCGTATATTTTTTAAATTCTCTTTTTTTCTATAACTTCCAAAGCCATAAGCCATCATTCGGAGTGCAACAATAACCTTCTGATGAGGTGAGAAACCAGGGCGATCTGCTCTGTCTCGCTTCTGTCGAAAGTATGGATTGACCAACTGGACATCATGAAGTAAATGCTCGAACACATGATGCCTTATTTGGAAGCGAAGTCTGAAATCCTCTTCTGTGTACACCGAGTTAAGGTTTAAGTAGTTATTCATCAGATTGGCATTCGTCATTCCCCTGTTTCGTGGTTTGTAAGAGTGACCAGAAACAGAGCCACCCATTGAGGTTGTTCCTCAGTTAGCTGACACACCATGGCTGCAGTCATCACTACAAGAAAACATAACTTATGTGGCGACAGACATTCGTCATATTTGATTATATGTGACGAAAATCCAGCATCATTATGTTCGTCACCTATACAGTGTCACATATAGTTCATGTGACAAATTTTACATTCGCCACATATTTTTAGTATTTGTGACGCCAAATTCGTCACTTAATAACTTTAACTGTGACAAAATAAGTGTCACAAAACATAAAAGTCAGTGACCTATAAGTTTGTCACATAACAAATGTATAAGTGAGGAATTTATCATCACTCAATTTGATCCTAGAATGCTATGGCTAAGAATAAGTGAGACTGAAAGCGTCACATATTCCTTTGACATGTGGCGCAATTTGTGTCACATGTGTCAAAATCATAAACCTATTAGAAACAATTCGCGACGAACCAATTACCACATATTCCCTGCTTCATCATCTAGAATTAGAATTCATAACAAATATGAGGCAATACTTTATTTAATCACATTTCATTGATCAATAAGTTAGATTACATCCAATACATACACCAAGTGTATATCTCAAAAGCTAACATAAGCATCCTAACACCTCTAAACATATTGAGATGCTAACAAGATTCTAAGGCATTGAGTCGGTAACAAAACAGGTATACCGTGTGCATATTTGAAACCAACAACAAAATACATAATATAAGTCATCAGCCATGTCATGGTCTTTAGTTCAGCACATGTATCATTGTCATTTGAAAGATCACCATCACTACCTCAAGTGCTTCTTGAATACTTTCTCCTTTAACTTCATCCTTCTTTTTCTTCATCTTATCCTTACATAATAAAAGAGAAGAAAATAAATATTGGTGTCTAGAGAATAGCAGGTGCATTGAGAATTTGAATAACAAAAGAGAAGAAAATAAGAATTGAAGGAATAATTAACAGTAAGAAGAACGAAACATAACAGACGAGCCTATCTAAATTACACAATGAGTTTTATATGTACTTTAATTTCATTACCTTGCAAGCCTTCCTTGCATGTTGGATGAAATGGTTTTGCCCCTCCCTTGTGGTAATACTTTTGTTTCTTACAATTATATGAATTTTGCTTGAAAACATCCTACATTAAAGGGCCATTAATTAACAAGAAAAACATATCTAGTTTCATACCATAGACTACTTATTCACTGTAATTTTAAAACATTCAGCTTTTATAAAGATCAATTTGACATCACTACTAATGAAGGCTAAATTGATGTCACTACCTCTGGAGATGTTGTTGGTCCACCCTTGGCTTGCAATCCTTCAGTTGTGCTATCATATCCTCATTTTCCTTTTGCTTATTTGATTTCACTAATTTATCATAGCCTAGTTAGTAAGTTATCAAGACTCCAAATGTCAGGACTAGATAATCTACTAATAAAAGATAAAATTAACAAAAAAACTACTTAAATTATAATTAAACTTCTAAACCAATCTGCGATTGCAAGAATATGAAGATCTGCCAAAATTTAATAAAAACCCAACTCCAACTCCAACACCATTCCTAAAAAACAATAAGACCAAAATCTAACTTAGTATAGAAAAAAAAAGGTGAATAACATATTAGTTTTCGAAATTCAATATCCTTCAAAAGGTGAGTTCTGGAAGTTGTGGCTATCACTTAAGTTACCAAGTATGTTGATAAAGTGAGATTAAGATGAAAATACTGAAAGCAGAACAACCCCAAAACTTGCAGAGTATAAAACCTATACCAACAACATCTTGGTTTAAAAACACAAGCAAGAGAACTACCCTTGTCAAAAAACATGACCAACCTGTAAACAACACAATCACAAGAAGTCATCTAGATGTCAATCTTCCTCAAATTAAGGGATTAGACTTAATAGAGAATCTCATGGAAAGAGGAAACATAAAATATGGCAGCATCAGTTACCCCATATCGTCTAATATTCACATACAACATCAGTCATATGCAGCATTAGTCACCCCATATCGTCTAATAAGAATTGAGCAGCTGAAAATATATATATGAGAAATATATGTGTTTCTTAAATCCTTCTTTATATAGTTTTTCATGGTTTTCTAGGACTCCAAATAATAACACCAATAAACAGAAAAGACATTGCCACTAATAATTAGAAGAAAGAAAATCATCTATGATGGGGGAAATCATTCTGCTTGCCCAAGAGACCATTTTCAATCTTTTCAAATGCAGAGCACTTAAAAGAATTATGGTTCAAATTTAAGAGCAATTCAAAGCCAAATCAAACAACTTTCCTTTTCAATAAATGGTATCACCAACTCAAAATTTTTTACCTTCAATCACCATGTAAAACCAATAAGCCCAAAAAAAAAAAAAACCAACTTGCAAGTTCATAACAAACAAAAAATTGAAATAGAAAGACCAAATAAAACAACTTATTAAAGCCTCCATATGTGCAAATAAATCATTTGAATAATCCCCAACGATTACCCTGAATAAAATAGCCAGGGACAAATACATATAATCTCACAAGAAAACAAAATGTAGCAAGAAAAAAGAAGAAATTCTTACAAGTTTCTTTGCTAAAGTTATTGATTAATGTTCCTTCCTTCAATTTTTTTTGTTTGTAAATTTGTGAATGTAAACCTGCAAGTTCCAAAAACAAATAAAAAAAGCCAGGGATATATATATAAATCTAAAAATTAAAAACCAAATTTTACCCAATTAGAGTCCTTGAAAGATGGATGAAGAGGTCGAGGGGCTGCTGGCGTGCTCAATTTGGAGGCAATTACCTGCAAATCCAAAACCCTAAGTTAAAAAGAATGATAAAAATTGAATTCGTTAACCATTTGGCCACATAGTGGTCTCGTAGGCGTGGAGAAATTTTGCATAGATTTATTTAGTTGGTGGAAAGGGTTTCTATGGTTCTTGGGTTTTCGGTGGTGGCACAAGAAACTGGAAGAAGGTTGAGACGCGACAGGGTGTGGGTTTGGCTTGTTGGTTGAATTGGTCTCTATGGTTTTTGGTTGTGGAGTGTGATAAACAACGAATAGATGAGAGAGGGTTTGAGCATTTGGCTTAGAAGATCCCAGTAATGTCGCGATAGAGAAATAAGAAGATTAAGAGATGTGTCGGTTGGCTTGGGTCACAGTGATGAGAAATGGGAGAAGTCTGAGAGACAGAGAAAGTGAAAGTGAAAGAGAACGGTTTAGAATTTAGATGGGCTTTCTCAAATTTGTTTAATACTTTACTATGTTTCTTTTAACTTTTTTTATTTATTTACTATTGAAAAGTGATGAATCACTTTCGTCACTAAGAATACACATATGTGACCCTTTTGCAATTCCTCACATATCATACTTCGTTAGGCCGCCATTGTTCCTGGCCATAGACTTTAGTAAGGACTTCAAAAAATTTGTGTCACCACTTTTTCATCTTAAAAGATATAAAATAATTGTAATTGACGCTTATGATTTTCGTCACTCCATTCTAGAATAGGTGACGTATTTATTGTCACCTAAGTGTTCTCAAATTTCATACCTAAAAAACTAGTCATGCGTGACTCTCTGAACAATTCGTCACCTATTCCATGTTTTCTTGTAGTGCATGACTGCTGCTCTGTTTTGTTTGTTGCGCCTTACTTGAACTTCTTCATCAGACTCATCATCTTCTCGTCTTATTTGCGCCCATTTTTCTTACAATTTGGAATTGGATGAGGACCCCTAGTTGGAATCCAAAGAGGATCCAAAGTTGGAATTCATTGCAAACTTGAATGGAAAGAGATTGAATTCAAATAGATTGAATTCAAAGTTGTGTGAATTATAGCCCAATATCCACCTTATTTATAGCAAAAAAAAAATTCAAATCCAACGGCTAGCTGACGTCACTTAGCTGTTGGATTAGAATTTAAGTTGTAGTTTTTAAATAATAAATTATGTTTGGCCCTCGGTTGGAGATGGAGGCAAATATGATCCTGTATTGTTCATTAAAATATTAATTTCTTCGAGAGCCAGAAGACTAAAACGAGTCATCTGACCAACTTTCGGTTGGAGATGGCCTAAGGTTCCAACTTCTGTTGCCTTGCACTGTTCCTCTCTCTCTCTCTCTCTCTCTCTCTCTCTCTCTCTCAAAATTGCACATGTCTCAGGAACCTCGGCTTTGACAAAACAACACCAAATTGACTGATGCATCCATCAGAATCACCGCTCAGGAAAAGGAATACAAAAGAAACCAATTTGCAAAAGATAAAAACAGCACACATTAGAGAGACCATCCAAAACAAACGCAAGTTCCTTTAGAGCTATTTTGGGCACTACCTTTTTACGATTTTCACACATTCATTTTCTTTGTATATGCATCTCTCTTTATTTTTCGTCCATAAATCAAATAAAATAAAAGATAATCAAAGAATAAAAATATGTAGAGATGTGCAAAAAAAGAAAGAAAAAAGTGCATATATCATTTTTCTAAAAAAAAGTTATATCCCCAAAGTTTTCTTCTATATATGAAGTGAAGTTTCAGCTCCTTTCTCCTAGCCTTCAAACCCTTCACTCCAATCCCATGAAAGTTAACAACAAACCACCCTTCAGGTGACTGCCATCAGCTGTCTCTCTTGCAGTTCTTTCTTCTTCTCCCAGTAGAAACCCATGCCTTCTCCAAAACCCACCTGAGAGATTTTCCAGTTTTATGTTCACATCTTCCAAAACAAAATTCGCACTGCTTGTGAAAAAAGCAAGCTTGCATGTAAGCACTTATTTCCCAAATTAGCACTCTTCAATTCCCTCCAATTTCTTTGCTTCGTTCCACTCAACACGTACTAAATTTAGAGGCATATTTTACTTATAAGCCCTTGTCATCCTACACAAAAATGGAAGCTTTTCATCCTTCTCTCACATTTCCCTTCTCCTACACCTTCACTACTACTACTAGTGCACTTGGTGGTGTCATTGCTGAAAACATCGACACATCATGTCCTAATCCATGGATGGATGCTAGGATATGGAGCAAGCTCCCCCACCGGCTCGTCGACCGTGTCATCGCCTTTCTCCCACCGCCGGCCTTTTTTCGCGCTCGATGTGTCTGCAAGAGGTGGTATGCCCTCTTGTTCTCCAACACCTTTCTCCAACTCTACCTCGAAGTGTCTCCGCGCCGTCATTGGTTCCTCTTCTTCAAGAACAAGAGCCTCAATGGAAGCTACATATACAGGAACAACAACAATGGAGGAAGCAATGGTGACAGCAACAGGGGTGATACTAATTGTGAAGGCTATCTTTTTGATCCTTATGAAATTGCATGGTACCGCCTTTCGTTCGCTTTGCTTCCCTCCGGCCTTTCCCCTGCTTCATCTTCCGGCGGTTTAATCTGTTGGGTTTCAGACGAGGCTGGCCCGAAGACTCTCATTCTATGCAACCCAATTGTTGGTACTGTGTCTCAGTTGCCTCCAACACTAAGATCAAGACTCTTCCCTTCCATAGGGTTGAGTGTCAGCCCCACATCCATTGATGTAACTCTTGCTGGAGACGACTTGATCTCTCCATACGCTGTGAAAAACTTGACTGCCGAGAGCTTCCATATCGACGCAGGCGGGTTTTTTTCGCTGTGGGGAATCAATTCTTCCCTCCCAAGGCTCTGCAGTTTCGAATCAGGTCAAATGGTTAATGTTCAAGGAAGATTCTACTGCATGAACTACAGCCCTTTCAGCGTCTTAGCCTATGATGTGTCAGCAAACAATTGGTGGAAGATTCAGGCCCCCATGAGAAGGTTCCTGAGGTCTCCAAGCTTGGTGGAGAGCAGGGGGAAGCTGCTTTTGGTTGCTGCAGTTGAGAAGAGCAAGCTCAACGTGCCGAAAAGCTTGAGGATTTGGGGGTTGCAGGCTTGTGGAACAACTTGGGTTGAGATTGATAGGATGCCTCAGCAGCTCTATGTGCAATTTGCTGACCTGGAGAATGGGAGTGGGTTCCAGTGTGTTGGACATGGAGAGTTCATCACCATCATGATTCTGGGTTCGGACAAGGGGTTGCTGTTCGATATGTGCAGGAAGAGGTGGCAGTGGATTCCTCCGTGCCCTTATGTTCATGCTGGGGTTGATGGGGACTTGCATGGCTTTGCTTATGAACCCCGGCTCGCTACGCCGGTCACTGGGCTGCTTGATCAGCTGACTACAATTCCGTTCCAGGCTTTCAGTGCTTAGGAGGGTTCAAGTTGCAATGCATGTGATCTTAGTATGTAGCCGTAGGACAAGCAGCGGTTGTGATATGGGAGTTGGTAGGTTTGGTCTAATCTCGTAAAAGCAGCTACTTGTTATAGTTTGAAGTAATCTGCTATGTATTTTGTCAGTCTCTTCTACCTAGTGTATGAAATGAGGAGATAGTCTGCATAACTATTGTGATAAATGTAGTAATATTTCCTGGAATTAACTACAAGATTGAAGCCAAGTGTTTTTTTTCTCTTCTTATTATTATTTTTTATTGCAACCGATATTTACACTAGGGTCTGGGGAATTTCAGCTAAACCACCCAATAGACCGATTAAAATAACGAAGTATCAGACTCACAATTTCTGAAAGTCGAAGTTAAGGCCTTTCATTTATAAATAAAGAAAAATACCACTTTAGGTAAAAGGGGAATGTTTTAAAGCTTCTCTTTCCTGCTTGGGATTACCACTAGGATGAAGTTTGTGCCGTTTCCGAGATCTATCATATTTTTTCCGTTCTTAAGCAGCTGCTTCAACTGTAATCAAATTGATCAACAAGATTTCGAACGATGAAACGAATGATTTGTTGAGTATAAAAACTGACAGTCAGCCCTTACTAGGTATTCTTCCACTATTACCTGGGAATGGGGACATAATACATATACGGGAATGGGACATAATACATATACGCGATGAATGAGATATTCACAAGGAGATACATGGTTCTTTAAACCCTAAACTCGTGACTTTGCAATACGCGGTTCAAATGAAAGTGAAACAATGCCAAGAGTCCAGGGCAGAGACTCCATTTCCGTACAAACAAGCATGGAGGGTGCGGAGCGTACAAATCAATTCCTGTACTCCTTTTACACATGTTGAATTTTACAATTCCACAAGCAAAGTACAAAGATGGATATATAAGGAAAAAAATTGTTAGTATATAAAGAGGAAAGATTTCATATCAAAAGACTTGCTATTGTACATTCTCAAAATTTCGGGACTAATGTGTTTGCCTGCCAAGTTGGAGTCTTCCAGTTATTCGTCACCCGCCTCCATCCCCAAACTAAAGCTGATACATTTCTGCCACTCAAAGCTACAACTCTGGATGGCCTTCATAAAGTTGATGGTACTTCCTTTGTATACACTTCAAAATAGGGTTGGATCAAAATGTCGCGACTTTTTACATTCAGCTCCATTCACTAAACTTGTCGTAAGTCTGACCTTACAAATACATCTCCTGATGGATCGTATCCCTTCTTGACATTCAACTCGATTTTCCAATGTATCATTTAAGTCTAACCTGGAGAATGAGATGGACATCCCTCTTGAAGATGGACCGTAGCTCCTCATTAGCTTCCATGCCAATTCTCCTGTTTCAGAAGCATGTATTCAATTCAAATTGGCTCGTGTTAAAAGCAAAGTGATTCCAATACGCTAGGACTTCAGTATTTACCCTATTTTATTGCCCTTCTTTCCTACAAGGATCTTGCGTTGACTTAATTTGTTCGTGATAAGATGCTGTTCAATCCGAAGAGAGCCATCTCGCAACTCCTTCCAGTCCATCAACCGGTGTTCAATAGTGTATGGGATTTCCTAAAACAAGCACAAGTTGCCATTATTGAAGATTCTCAAATTGCTTATTAATTCAGACCTTGGGAATGAAAATATAACCAGACAGAAATGATAGCCTCAAAGTACTTCGAAACAGAAACTGAAGATCTACCTGATGCACATGGTCTAACAATCTTTCTCGGACAACTTCTAATGATATATTCTTCATAACTTCCTCAGTCATGATCAATGGATCTTCATCCCAAGATCGTTTAACAGCCTATACATAAAAAAACCACTGAAGAACTGAGGATATAGTGGACAGCAGTAACATTGGCTAGAAAGATAATCAGATTCATGTAAACCAGGCATATCTTGAAAAACTCTTTCCAACCGAAAAATACATCTAAAAAAGGCCTTCGTAACAGAATATTTTTGACAGGTAAATGTCAGAGGAAACTATCACAATGATGACAATACTAAAAAGCTCACATGCCTGATCCATCAAATATTGAGTAAGATCTTTCACTCCGGAGCCCTTCAGACCAGAAATCATGAAATGCCTACACGGTTAAGAAAGAAACAGATGGTTAGATATACTCTTAAGGTCCGTGGTCAAAAAGAGAAAACACACCATCTTTGATTTTGAACAAGTAAAATCCACCTTTCATAACCAGGAAGATCTTTGAATTCCTCAGCAACCTTTAACAAGTCTTTCTTCTTCTCAACTAAATCAACCTTGTTCATACATAAAATTCTCTTTTGTACTGGGTGTGGTAGTGCTCCCATACGCTTGATCAATCCAATAACCCTTACATCAGGCCTATATAAATGGAAATACAAAGAACTAGGTGATTAGGGACCAAAAATACTGAAACAGGGACGAAATTTAGAAAAAGGGGGGGGTGATGGCATATAGAGCAAGCCGATCAACAAAATGATAATAAACTTGAGTGATAATGTACAAGAAGTCAAACAGGAAACAAGCAATAACTATGTGTTTCCCCAACAAGGCAGGGAATGAGGATAATGGCTGAAATTTAAAAAAAAAAAAAATTGCACGATTATCAAAAGCGATAAACATTTGCCCAAATGGAATCCACCTGCCATATATGTCTAGCTCTGATGCTTATGTTTGTTTCATGCATAATATGGTACAGGATATCAAATGGAATGGATTACTAACCTGGTAAGATGCCTATGGACGTCGAATATAACTATGAGCACATCGTATAAAGTAACTGAGCTCCAAGCACTTTCTACTCGAACCTTAAAATCCTTGTAAGGACATCCCTTGTTGCTTAATGTAAGACCTGGAGTATCAAAGAAACACTGCACAGGCATACATGAAGACAGTCAATAAATGTCATATGATTCAATTTTTGTGCTCTTCAGTCAGTGAGGAGAAAACATAATAATAACATGTCTACACATCACTAGATGAAAGTAACTGATGAGAAAATAATATGCAAAGATGACCCATCACCTTTACCCTTCATGTATCAACCACTCTCATCACTGGATGAAAGTAAGTGTCGCAAGCTCATCAGATTGTTTTTTGTGCAATAATTTCATAAATAAAGAACTGAGATAAAGAAATTAACTGCATATTGATTGTGAATAATTTTCAGAGCTCATTTGGACATAAAATAAATTAATCAGAAAACATTCCCAGTCCAGAGAAGCAGGTTGATTATAAACTATAAACAAGAAACATACAATTTGTGTGTCTCCTTTTGTCATAACTCCTAATACTTCATGAGTAGTGGTGTTTGTCTTCCGTGAAACAGCAGAAACCTTTGTCCCAACCTATAAGAAATGCAGAGAACGTATGTTAAATCTGCACAATATGTCATCATAAAGGTTCTGGTTACATCTAAGGCCAGTAAAGTAAAAGCTTAGATCACATGATATGGTAAAAAATATTACAACAAATCATTTTGTATCCTACGAAGTACATTAAAGATTCAAGTTTAAGAACAAAGTATAATCTCCAAAGCCAATACATATCTCAAATAGAGAATTCTCGCAAGCTTTTTCATTTCTTTCCCTCCAAATAATTTTTTTTTTTATCGGGACAACTTCAGACACATTAAAAAGCTCAAGCATGTTTTGGCCTCAACAACTATTTGATATCTATCTGACCAAAGTGCAGTGAGCATGAAACAGATACTGATATCACTTTCGGGGAAATTAGGCAGATTGTGCCATATCCATGGTCAGTACAAACATAATCCTGAGCAACATAGACGAACCCTATTTGCCACGAAATATTAAACCACAGTCGATTAAGCAAATGAAAGAATACATAACACAAAACTTTACCAAAATCCCTTCGAATGAAACAATTATATAAAACCATAAACAACACTCAATACAATCATTGACTTCACCAACCCCATGTTCAACAATTCATCAAAACCCCCATTAAATTAAACATCTTTCAACAATAAGATCCAAAAGAACAAACCATGTAATTAGTCAGAGCAGACTTTCCGGCATTCGGGGCACCAATTATCCCAACAGACAGCGCCTTTTGGTCCTCTTCCTTCACCATTTCCTCCTCCTCCCCTGATTCCTCATCATCTGCGCGCTGCAAAGCCGCCTCGAGAAGCGCCTTAGCGAGCACTCTGCTCTTTTGCTCCTCCTCTTCCTCCAAACGCCTCAATTTTTCCTTGGGGGTGTCCACCCCAATCAATTTATTAGCTTTTGATCGGTACTTGTTGTCCCAAGTCGGCTTCCTAGGGGTTTCGGGCTTAGAATCCGAACCAATGGATGGTATGGCGTAATGGGTACTGTCGAAAACCGAGTCTGAACCATTTTCGGAGTCTGAGAAAGATGGGTTGTGGCCAGAATCGTCCTCTTGCGGCTGAGCTGCGTAAAACCGGTGGAAGAAGGAGGCTGGGTTTAAAGGGGTTTTGCTGGGTTTTGAAGAGAGGGTTCTCAGAACTCTCAATGCTTTCATCTCAGCTGCTGATACCGAGTGTCAAGTGACAGAGACAAAGAGGGTGTGCGCGCGGGTGAGATCTGAGGTTTTAGGGGTTTTAGCCTAGAGCCTTGTCTAGTCTCTCTGTAGACGATCACTCCTTTTTTGAGTAATTTTTCTGAATATATAAATATTTTGGGGCAAATTCAAAATGTACCCCATAAAAACTTATATTCTCTTTTACTTTTACTTCATGGGAACACCTCATTTTACTTCTCACACACCTTTTTAATTTTCGGTCGTCGGATCAGATGAATTAAAGAAAATCAACAAACATAAATTATCAAGGGGTGTGAGAAGTAAAATGAGGTGTGTAGATAGCACACCCCTTACTCCATTACCGATGGGTAGTGTTATTCACATACTTTTCTATTTATTTTTATTCATTAATCTTTAATTTTTTTGATCCGACGGCCACAAATTCAAATGACTGCATGAGATAAAAATGAATATAAATAACACAACTTTATTCACGAATTCTTGAATTCATGCGCGTCTTTGACACCAAAACAATTGAGAGACAAAATAAGTTGAGAGCAAATAACTTGAGAAATGCACGTACGTACATTTATCATGCAATGCAACCGTATGATCAGAATCGTTCGTCTGAATAGAGATTCGGTTTAACGTTCACACTAAATCAATTGAATTTTCACAGAAGTATCACCATTGTGACGACATATAGAAGTCAAAACCAAACATCTTCGAAATAAAAACAGAAAGCCCGCGAGCAAGAGTGCGAGTTGGATTAAAAATTCCGTCCAAGAAAATATTGTCAAAGCACTGGAAATATTAAAAGCCATATAATAACTTCGTCATCTATAAATAAACCGAAGAGAACTGTCGAAGTACCGGAGAAGAATGAAAAAAATTACATTTAACACTTAAAAATTTGCTCTTCTACTTCACGCTCTTGCAAAGAATACAAACACGAATCTATGACTGGTTAGTAGTCTGGTAAACCGCCTTTCACTTCATATAAACTTTGCCGGACATGAAGCGTGCATCGGCATGAAGTTCCGAGGTCCACACTTCATCATGAGATTCCGAAGGCGCATACATTGTCATCATCGTCCCATTGCTGCTATTTGATCTAAAATGCCATTCGACCAGCAAGCCTGCTCTCCAAAATCCTTCTGTCTATGGCTGCATCGATTGAACTCATCTGAAAAACAAAACCACAATGAGATCATCAGAGAGGGACTGTGGGCACAATCATTTGGTTAAAGCCAGATAAGTAAACTGGTCCTATGATCTAACCGGAGATGCCAAACTTTATGAAAGAATCTGACCTGGGCCAAGTCTGGTTTCACTGTTCAACGATAAAATAACGTTGCTACAATTATAAAAAAAATTTATTGGTCTCAACATTGTTTCACTCGAACCCCAAAACCGCAAAAGAAAGCATGGGGAGAGTGAACAACAGATAAATCCAAATTTTAAAAGAGCAAATATATACATTCCGTACTTAACTGAGTACAATGCTAGGTAGGAGAATCCTGGATCCCATTGCAGCAAGCTTGTCAAAATTGTAAATACTAACTAACAGCAAAAATAATGTAAATACCTACTTGAATCTTTTGATGCAGTTGCGTGGAAACCGGAGAATGGCAGTATAAACAAAACAGCATGCCCATCAACCAATTGGGTTGGAAGGCAGAAAGATGGATGATTAAAAGGTTCACATGTTCTTTCTTAATTTGTTTGTTTTCAATGGAAAAAGTTCAAACTCATACAGTACACAAATACCTCTCTAATCAGGAAACAATTGGTAAACAACCCAGTCTGAAAAGACAGAACATAAAGCCTACCTAGCTGGTTAGAGCAATGCAACCCCGTAAGTTAAAGAGGTAGTATGACTTACCTGGCTAGTTTCATCATGAACCTGATACTTCACTAAGGACATTCTTCTTTCCTCCTGCAAATCAAATTAACCCATTTAACAAGTTAGCAATCAGTCCGAACCAGAAAACATAAAACAAGTTAGTAAGAACCAGCAAGCCTAGCAAAGTGGAAACGTAACAAACATTTGGGAAATTAAGAACGACTTACCATGGACATAGCTTCATCATCCCAAACTAGATACACCTCATTAGCAGCTGGCTGGGGAGCAGGAGCTTTGTTTGCAATAACAGGGGGTGGTCCAATTGATGGACCACCAGTGTTTGGACCAGATGCATAAGAGTGTGAATTAACACCTGTAGCAATTAAATGCAAAGGAAATATCAGATTGACAAGCCTTGCCCGTATGAAATCAACAATCCAAAGGCATCAACAAGGAGAATTTAGCAATGTGGTAGGTATTCTTTATTGCAACGGGAAAATACGTAAGGCTTAGCATACCAGAACAATTACTAGCTAAGTTTAGATAAAAACAATTACAGGATTAATTGGGTGCATATCAAGGAACATAAAAGATGCCTTTGTAATAAATCAAACACTAAGCCTACAAGGGAAAACTAGCCATTGCTAGCATATCCAAATTTGAAGTTCACCAAAACAGAACTCTCTATAAGAATCTCAGAAGGCAACTAGAATATAAAAAAAAACAAAAGAAAAGCTGAAGTATCTACTACTTATTTGATCAGACATGAAATATAGGTCGAACTTAAAAGCAAGAAGACAACTCTGACACCATACTGCTATCATGCACACAAAGGAGCATTTAAAAAAAAAAAAAAAAAAAAATCAACAATAAGAAATCAAAACTGAAACGCTTAGAGAACTACTTGTTTGGAAAGTTTTAGTACCTTGATAAGCATCCGTTGGTCCTTTAACTTCAGCTGGAGAATTTAAAGGAATACTTGTTGAAAGCATGGGAGCAGAAAAGGGAGAACTTTGTGTTGGTACATTATTTATACCAACAACAGGAAATAGGGGTTGTGATACAGGAACAGGAGGCATGGATGTAGGAAGGCCAGGAGGGGCTATATGTGGAGGCAGAAGTCCAGGGGTGGTTGTTGATGGTAGAGGTGGTCTCCCATTGTGCACAGGAAACAATGGCTGCTGCACATAACCCAATGAGGAAGCAGGTACTGAGACTGCTGGAGGCTGTGGATACCATGGCTGGGGACGAGGTGGAACTTGCCAAGCATTCGGAGTCACCGGAACTGCAGAATTGTACCTGGTGCAAACAAAACCAAAAGAAACAAACAGATAAGTTATTTAAGTAAATGCTAATCATGATGTACAGCAGTGACATAATTTCAAAATTTCACAAAGCCGGTTGCAGAGGATATGCAAGAAACCTGACTAAAAACATACATTGGCCGCATTGCACCCAAAGGTGGTTGGGGAGGATATGCAACCCCCATCGAACCTGGCACCATACCACCAACAAACTGGGTTGTTGGGATGTTTACCTTAGCTACTTTTGATGGACCGTCTTCCTCTGCACATAAATTGAGATATTTAGAAAATAAACTTAATATATATGATTAACGCCATAAACTACTCAAAATGATAGGTATAGTACATTTTTTATTTTTTTTATTAGTCTTTAGCTCAAATGAGACAACACTTTCAAATGGATTGCACAGTCAATATTCCATGGCAAAACATTTTATGCAGAATTCGTATGCAGAGATTAGGACATCCAAATCCATATGAATGTATATTTGCAAGAGTGCATAAGCATAACTTAGTTCAACCATGAACACAAGAGAATTTGAAAAACTGTTACATGGACAAAATATAATAAGTATATTACATGGATACTGCTATGAACATTCTAATAGAATGTCTAATTCAATACATTATATTATTCAAGGAAGTCCAAAATAGATGGGTCCATCTATGCATACTTGAACGTATCATCACATCCAGGTCACAATTTAATGCGAGTCAAACCAAACCATGGCATAAACTAGTTGAATTTGAAAATGACTAAAAGTTCACACATCACCAAATACCAACGATGATAACATAACATGAAGATAATATATCAAAATTGTCTGGATAAACATCAAAACCAGTAAGGATCCTTTTACCTTCCTCTCCATAATGTGCAGCCAAGACGTCAGGTGGGATTCCTTGCATCCCATAAATTTCAATATCCGTTGACTCCCTGCCATCCTTCGCATTGGGAACCCTGTAAAATACATTTTTTGCCGGTTTGACTATCAGCAAATTTAAATTCATGAAAAGGAATTATTTTGAGCCACAGCTAAAATATAATGGACATACTTCAACCATACTCTGTAATAGCTCATTAAAAAGATCAAGTGAAGTAGTTCAACTTTAATCACAAACAATTAGCATCAACAACCATCTATGACAATGTTCTTATGTCCCAGCTAGAACAATTGAACTGGGGATTTTGAATATGTTTTGTTCTTAGACATAAACTGAAAGTTACTTTTGGTAATAATACAGTAGAAAAAGATTAAGTTCATCATCAGTGTACAGTGGCATCCATTACAAAATAACCTATGGGCATAAAAATCATCTTACAGTCATGAGTAAGAAGTCAACACAATCGATTATCCTCCTGAGGTTTCAGGTGCTCTCTTATTATCAAGCAGGCCCCTTACGTAAACAAGTTCATATTACAGTATATCCCAACAAAAGAGAACAGAATTTATATTAACAGACCCATTGTTTCCTGGATTCCCAGTTCTACTAAAATTACAAGCACTCACAAAATCTGCCAAAGTCCCGCACTTTTGCACTTAATCCACCTTCAAGCTACCAAAATTATTAACACCTATAACCCAAATTTGCTCGAAAGTCTAAGAGACCGTCGCAGCCTATCAATTCCATTGACCATTAAGTTGCATCTATGCAGCTAACAAAAAGATATAATCCCAAACTATCTTTCCAGCTAAAAAATTGTCCAAAACTGCCGAGCCCACATTACAAAATCACACCCAACTGACCAAATTTAGATTTTTTTCAGCGATGAAATTTCCATTTAGACCCAAATCCATTTACAACAGAATAAAAACAATAAAGATCATAACTTTCTATAACAGGGGATCAATATCATAGAACAAATTCATCGAGAAAGAAGGCATAAAAATTAGGGTTTTGGCAATTGGGGGAAAGGTATAGAAAGCCATACTTGGTGACGCTCTCTTTGTGGACCTGGAGGACGTGAATGGCCATGCCGCCGGCGGTGGAGAGCTTCTTATGGCAGACATGGCACTTGAAGTGCTTGGCTTTCTGATGCTGCACCAGTATCTTCTCATCGTCGAATTCTCTATCGCAGTAGTAGCACCACACCTTCGACGCCACTCTCTTCTTCTTCTTTCCCATACTGCCCTTCTACCCCCTTTGCCCTCCTTCTGCGGCTCTTCTTCTTCCTCTGGTTCTTCTCCCTTCTCTCCCTCTCTCTCTCTCACTCTCTCTCTCTCTGTCTGTGCGAGCCTTTGGTTTTGGTATTTGGGTTTTTGTTTTGGGGTTTTTATTTCTCTTGCTGTGATTTGTGGTTTGTTGAATTTCATGTATTTGTATTTATAGCGTGTTTACAATTTTTTTTTTAAATTTTTTATTTACCGAGAGTTGTAATGGTAAATCGGATTTGGGCTTTTCCAATTGGTGTTGACCCGAGTTGAGCCCCAATCCAATAATTGACCCGTTCAAGTTGTTTTACTAATCCACTTGTCATAACATAACACCAACTAACGATGTGACGGTTACATAAAAAATTTACTGTGACATTTTGACTCATAACTTTTCTGCCCTTCGAAAAAGAAATTCGCACTTTTTTTCTTAATGTTGACTAATTGTGTCGTGATTTCATCAAGCTCTGGCAAGTAAAAGTACAACCAGAAAGAAGCTTGTGATTGCAAGCATGATATCATCTCAGGTTCAAAAGCATCCGACAGAAAACGAAAACTAGCGGACATGTATCAAACGGACTGCAGACAGCCGCATACAAACTTCAGAACTCGTTCTTCCAACCGTTGAAACGCAGAACAGCACATATCCTACCCTTCTTTCTTGGAGGATTGGGAAGAATCAGCGTCGCCTTTTAATTTGCTTACACTAGCTTCGGCTTCAGCAAGAAATGCAGGATCAGGCTTGTGTTTGTCTGAAGGTTCTTTCATTGCCATATATATGTAAAATGCGATAACAACGTTGACAGATATAACAGCAAGAAATCCACTCAACAATGTGAGTGAATAGGGAGACATGTCGCTTACACCTGTTTCAAATGAATAACCACCTTGCTCAGAGAACCAAAACAAAAACCTAGGGAAGAAACTTTACGAAAAACAATTAGTAGCCCCCTTCCCAAATTCGACGATAGGATGCCATCTTCATTTTTATAAATCCCATTCACCGTATCAAATTATGCAATTCGCATAAACAATATAGATCCCAATGACAATTTTTCATGTGAGACCATTAGTTGGAATTTGGAAGCAAGATTTAGAAGATTTGACTGAGACTTAAATACAAAATGCGAACTAGAAATGGTCTGCTTATTTAGAAAAAATATGGGTAAGCACACAAACATTATCGAAAAGAATACTTAGGTAGATAACTGTATAGTAATATAGCACTAAGAAGAAAAACCCAGCATAACTAGTGCAAGTTTTTGTTAGAATAACTCTATGAGGGACCTCAAACAAGATGCAGTACTATGAAAATGACAAAAGCTGCAGTACTTGACACAATAACCTTACCGGGAAGCAAATTATTGTTGAACGCATATAATATTGCAACGGGAATTATCCACATAAACATTGATGCAGTAACGAACTTTTGTATCACTCCTGCCATTGTTATCTCCAATCTGCATAACAAAGAGAAAAACAATCAATCCCAACAGAACAACAAATCACAGAGAACAATAAGCCATACACAAACATTGCCGAGGGAGAGCTGTAAAAGACCATCGAGCCAGAAGATATGCAACTGAATTTCGGAACAAACAACTGAAAACAGTTCCTATATCTGTACCTAAACATTATTCTTAATGATCGTAAATTCATGAATCGAAACTTATATCAAATACCCATGGAAAGGAAAGAAAACTAAAGAATAAGAATTGCAGAGATGAGTGATCCAGATGTCTCTTTAGGATACTTGTATGCAGTGCTTAAGTGAAGTACTAACTACTTGATTTTTACTGGGATATGATATACCACTAGAAAGCCATCTATATATACAAATAAAGATCAAAACTTTTTCATATGCAATCAAACAACAAGCAACCCCACAAGCGAACAAAGACACCAACTTTCAAAACTTTACATTGTTTTTCAAAAGGGTACATGGTATAAGAGTGACCTAACCTCACACAGACATTAAATCGAACACTTGGTGTGCACATACTCAACCGACAAAACAACGGAGCGAGAAGGAGCGTACCCAAGCGAGAGCCTTGGATCGGGAGACTGAGAGTAAACTAGAAACGATTTGACTTCCCAGTGTTAGCTTGGCTTTTGCTGCGCAATCCAATCGATTCTGCTACAGAAATTGCATATCGGCAAAGGGGGAAGCAAAACCTGTGTTTTGGGTGCTGGCTAGGTGCTGTACAATTGTGAGCCGTTGAGATCAATCTTACGGTGAGTGTTTTAAACGAGCTCATGCGTAGAAACGGGTGAAATATTACCCGTATTACAAAGCAAACACCCGACGGCTCCTGTCAAATCTCAAGCTCTCTCGTATCGAAGGTGGGGCGAGTCCCTTGGCCTCCGACCTGAAACAACATCTTCTTCCTTCTCTGTCTGGTGTTTTCTGAGTAAAAACACTTTGCTGCTGCAGAGTAGGGGAGCTGTGAGTAAAAACACTTTGCTTCCGCCAGCTCCCTTCCCCTTCCCCTTCCCCTTCCCCTTTCTATCGATAGACTATGACGATCACTATGTAGGATGATCACAGTCGTTGGATCTTCTTCCGCACCGTTGGACCGCAGGAGAGACGCTCAAGGACATATCGAATGGAAACTTTCTACGTGGGCTTCTTCAGTGACCGACTGAAACCCAATTAGGACATAAATGAATGTCCATAAAGAACATTTGAAATTTATCAGTCGCTAGAAAAACCCTAACCCTAATGCCGCGCTGCAAAAACTAAAGGAAGCTGCAGTAGGATATTATCAAAAGATCATCAACGTCAACCAAGTTAAATCCACCAGAGTTGATCATGGATTGTATTGTTGATCTTCCCGAGCATTTATTGGTTGAATCCTCCTCCTCCCTAACCCTAACCCTAACCCTAATAACTTCTCCCTGTGATTACTACATAAGCAATGGCTTGCTGTAACTCCTTCTCCTCTCAGGTGACGGTATGTAGTAGTATCATCCAGTTTAATGCTGAGTACAGGTGGACGGTGGTGCTAATGCATCGAAATTTGTCAGGTGATGTCTGCACCTCCTTCCATGTGGCGATGATCTCTTCTGAGACTAGTGGTGAATGGAGGAGGGAGTTGGCTCTGTCATGCAGCCCACAACAGATACAAGTAGATAAACAGATTTGACCTTATTATTTCACTCCTCACCAGCCAGTCGTTTTTCACAATGGAATATTTTATTGGAGGCTTTATGGGTTTCCCTTACTTTTGAGTTGGGTCCGTCTGGTAGTTATAGTAGTGCTGACCATATAAATGGCATTTGATTGAGGACCCTATGACTCGATTTGTTGAACACTCTCGATGTCTTTTAGGTGTCTGCGGATATGCCATTCTAGATGGAGTGGTGATGATCTATTCACTGTTTGGGAGTTGAAGCTTCCCCATATTTCCTTAGTCTGAGGTGTTCCGCCATTGCCTTTAGTTTTCGTTGTCTTTTTTTAGTGGACTTTGAGTCTTTGAGAGCTGCGTAGAGATGTATGAGGGCATAATCTTTAGTATTGGGGGCGTGCCATGCATCCACAATTTCACTTTGTGCAAACCACATGCACAAGTGATTGAGAGTAATCTTCATGTGCATGGGCACTGTATCTAGCGAAATCCTTAAATATTTTGAGTGCATACCTACACATCATTCAATACAAAAATGTATGTTTTGCATATGTGATCCACACATCCTCTCTTGTGCCTGAATTAGAAGAAGTAATTCAATCGATCAATTTTGAGACCATTTGGGAAATTTATGTAGAACTAAAAAGAAATTCAAAAGCTTCATCATGAAATTGAAATATGATGCCACAGGTCTAATTAAATTCTTTTTTCTTATACAGTTAATTGGGAACTTGGGATTGAGGAGTTAAGTTGTTGGTGTCAAAATATATTCATCTTTTATTTCGTGCTGAAATTCGAAACTTTACGCATTTATATAGTTAAATATGTTGTCAAGATATCTGATTAGTTAGGTAAGTTAGACTCTTGATGAATTTTATCACTGAGAACAATACAGAATATCTATATGTAGATTCTTGAATTTTATAACCCCTTTTAAGTTGATGACAAGCAGGTAGCATTGCCTTATCAAAAGTTCGTAATAAATCAAACCTCCACTTTTCATATCTTCGTGACTTGGAATCGGTTTGTGATGGCTTTATACACCGGTTAGTCGTGCCATCTGAGATCCACCTGTCCCAATGTTTTTTCTGGGATGCTAATTGTAATCCTGCAGGTACGTACATTTTCATAGACACAAACACACAAGTGAACTTTTAGTTTGTTTGGTTTCATTTGTGTATAGTGTTATTGGATATATATATATATATATATATATATATATATATATATATTAGAGCCAGCCTTGAGACTGTGCGAAAGTGAATTGGAGGCCCTAAAAAGTACTATGAATTTTATTTTTTTTATTTTTTTGTCCAAAATAATAATTTTAGTTTTCAATTGAGCTTCTATAAATTCTAATAGCACACAACAAATTTAACAAATCAACAAGTGAAAAGCTGGCGTATTGTTTTTCCTTAACTATTTAGAGGGTCAGAGATCGAATTTTCATGTTATTGTGTGGAATTTTATATTATTTTGTGGAAGCTTATGCATTTAATAAAAATATAAACTGAAAAAATGATGAAGATGAGCTTTGAACCCATCTCCTAGGCCAATGTAAAGAAGCAATAATTCCACTTGCGCTAAGACTCAAGTTGGTAATATTCTACACTTATTATTATATATACGTATATGCATGCAAAATTGAAAAAATCGGGGGCCCTTCCGATTTGGGGGCTTGCACCCCCTCAGCACCAGCCCTGATATATATATATATATATATATATATATATATATATATATAATTTTTCATTGGGAACGTCCTCAATTTTGTTCTTTCTGCAATCGTTGATATACAGAAATACCAAAAATAAATGATTACAAATATAAAAATCGATGCACATTTCTTAGGCACATCGCTATTCATAGTGTTGGAATCGATTCAAGTCACATGAGAAAATCTGATAATGGCTCCAATGTGCTGTGGCGACAGGAAAAGTGCACATAGAACTACTCTAATTGGTAGTTTACTTCAAACTCATAAAATTAAAGTTGTGGGATTTCAACTTTTATCATTCTTAGCTTATTTATTTGTGGAAAATTATTTTCACATTTTTTTAGCTCCAGTGTATATTGCTCTTTCATAGCTATTAGATTAAATAAATCAAAATAGTATTAAAGAACATATATATATATAACAAGTCGAGAAGGAGAAAATAGGAATGTAAAAATCATTTTCCCTATTTACCACAATGAACCTATGTTTTCTACAGCCTTTGAGTTAGCTTCAGTGGTGAGGGAGGGTCGTCCAATTCATTAGAGGTCGAATAGATTCAGGTTATCAATCGACATGGATTTTTTCATTCCCTTTTTTTTCTCATGTACTTACGTCGATTATGTTTTCCATTCCTTGTAATGCCCGCATATTTGGAAGGTATCAACATCAGAAAAACCTGTGAGGCATGGAGACTAGTGTTCCTACTCAAGATTTTCAAAACTGAACTATGGCACATATCCCATCTTATTAGGTTAACACATTACTGTTATATTCATTCCAAGTTTTTAATAACTTTTTTGTGGATGGAAGAATTAGATTGCTTTTAGTGACGCATTGAGCATTACTAAATTTTCACTATACCATATTACAATACGAAAGTACACGGAAAAACCTAACAACAAAAGCAAAAACAAAACCCAAAGGAGCCCTAATTACGTTTGAGGCATTTAGGCCCATTTGGCCAAAAGAGACATACATCCACAGCCCAGAAGAAGTGAAACATTAGCCCCAAGCTGGATCCTTAGATTGCTCTGCATTCTAGGGTTCATAAAATCTGCTGCTAGCAGGTCAACCAGAGCCATGTATATTAGGATCCCAGCTGATGCAGAGTTGAAGACTCCTTCCACAATTAGAGCAGTTGGGCTGGTATCATTGTAAATGTTTGATATTCCCATTCCAACACCAATTCCAATTGGGGTGGTGAGGGAGAAGAAAAGCACCATTGTTGCAATGGCCCTGGACTTGAAGTTGGCCTGCACATACAATTGGGACATTATATGTAAATTGTATGAAAATAGAAATTGTAATGGAGTTTACCCTAATTCACATCTCGAAAATGTTTCAAGAATTGGGGAGTGAGCGTAGATATTTTGTCTTGCCGTCCAGTGTATACATCAGTCGATGATAAATATACGGAGACGACTGTTTGCACTTCGTGACACGACAGTTTTACACAATTGTTGGATTAGGAAGAAACTTGTGGGCCTACGAACCCTCATTGGTGAAAAGACACATCAATCCAAGTGTCCTAAAAGATGAACGTTGACTGCTGAGATAAACGGATGTGTGAGGCCTTTAAGTTGCGATGATATGCAATTGGACCCTAGAAAGAATATGCAGGATCTCTGAATAGGTGCCTAGAAGATTATGTGACAATCAACAAGACTTTTTGGAGCTCTAAAACCCCACAAAATGGGAACCGGATCCCCTCGTGAGCATAGGGTGGGGATTCTCCTGACCGGGCCATCTGGGCCATTGAAATTTGATTTAACGGTTACAATAATTATAACTTTTAGAGGATCCCCTGTTTGTAGCCGTTGGATCAAATTTCAATAGCCCAGATGGTTCGGTCAGAAGGATCCCCACCCTATGCTCAGGAGGGGATCCGGTTCCCACAAATGGTATCCATGTGGCCATGTGAAAATTGGTCAATGGCTAGAAAATCGTAGCCTAGGATTAGAAATTAAAGTTTCAAAGACAAAGCATGGTTTCAGTTGAAGTTTGACACATCAAACATGTAAATATGTATCATACTATTATCACATATATGGGAAAGGTGATGTATATTTGGTTTTTGAGAAAATTGGAGTATTGATGTCTAGATTTTGGTCAACTGGGGTCTTAATTCTGAACTAAAATCTGTAAATATTGATCATTCAATATGTCGTAGGGTGAAGTAATGAGTCACTTTCAATAATACCACCAGAAATTCTGTCAAAATAAAGTGTTTAGAGGAGAATATAAGAGATGGGAGTTCTAACACAGTAACCCAAAAAAATCATTGTTCCACATTTGACAAGTTCAAAACCCAAATACTCAAGAATTTTGTTCATGGACCAATAATCCCCACTAAAATTCAGGAACCAATCCAATTTGTTTTTTTGCATGTGGTCTAATATCATAATAGATAGTCGATGTCCTACTAGATAGAGCGTTGGGTTCCTAGTTACTACTCATGCATTCCGAATTCGAAACTTTCATCTTCCTTAAATTATTGTAATATTTTCAAACCCTTACTCATTTTTTTTAAAAATATAATAAATTTAAAAAATAAGATTCAAATTAAAATACAAGACGACAGCCACACTGCTCTAACCAGTTAGTTTCCATTTATAAGGGGATTAAATGACAATGAAACAAGAATTAAATGTTTGAGGAAATAGATGATACCTGAGTTATGCACCCACCAAGGCCCATGCCTTCGAAAAATTGATGGAAAGTAAGAGCTGCTACAAGAGGTTTGATTGTTTTGGGACTCTGTGAGGCACCTAAAGATATCCCAATAATCACTGAATGAACCAAAATTCCCAGCTCCAGAACCTGAAAAATTATTCATGCAAAGAATTTCCATAATTAAATCAGAAAAAATAGTTAATATAAAAAAGTTAATAAAAATGGAGAGTTAGAAACAGGGGGAAAACAGTGTGCACCAACCCAACAAAATGTAGCACCAAAAATTGAAGCATAAACAACTAGAGAATCTAAACCAAACTCTACCTGTGATATCACTCGATGCCTAACAAGCTCGAAAGAAGGAATCGAATCCTCCGCCGCAATCACGCCGGAACCATGAGCACGGCCGTGTGTGGCATGAGTGTGACCATGCACATGACCCTCAGGCACCCTATTCATCTCTTCATCCTCATTCACCGGCAGTGGCTTAGTGAAATGAGATCTTCTATAATAGCTGGTGGCAAGGGTATCGATCATCATCGTCCCAATCGCCGAAAGCATGGCGATGAAGCCGGTAAAGGGGAAGTTCCCCCACGGGGTTTCGCTGAGGCAAGGGCTTGTCAAGCTCTCAAAAGCGTCCGGCAGCACGTGGATGAAACCTGTTGCTAGAATGACACCGGCAGCAAAGGCCTTGATCATGAAGAAGATGTCATTTTCGGGGTTTAGAGCCGGAATTTTCTTGCCCAACATTGGGAGGGAGACACCAAGGAAACTTGCTATGAGGATTGAACTTATTGCAACTAGCTTGAACTTGAGGACTTTGAACTTATCATGGTCTACGGTTTCCGAATTGCATTCGCATCCCGCGGAAACCGAGATGGGGACAAAAAGGAGAAGGAGAAGAAGAGGAAGAATATAAGCGGGAGTGAGCTTTTTCATGGCTTTCAGAGAGACAGAGAGGGTTTTGAAATGGGATTGTGAAGTGGTGAGCTGAATGCTTCCTGTATATATGAGTTGGAGAATTTGGGGAAAGCAAAGGCATTGAGGTAAAAATGGCGACATGGAATTGGGTTCTGTTTGTTACAAAGGGAAGTGGGGTTGCTAAGTGTGTGGTTAGTGAAGCCAAATGACGACATTATGTGGTAATGCAACAGTTTAAAGGAAGTTGGGGGACTTACGAGTCACTGTCTGAACTGTCAATGACTATTGACTAGGACTGTGACTATTGACTAGGACTGGGGACTTTAGTATTTGTTAGTGATGGCAAAAAAAGGCACTTGAAACATTTAAGTACGAAGTATTCCATCTTGAATGGTATTGGGCTATGAGCGATTGCATGAGCTTGGATTTTATTCAATGCCTAGGAAAAGAAATTGACTTGTCGTGTTGGACACCATCGAGCACTAAAATGGCTTTGATTTTGAGTAAAAAAAGGAGAGATTTTTTCTGTTGCATGTGTTTGGGGTTGGACTTTATTCATGTTCCAATGTCAGCAAGTAATGCAGATTAGAAGTTATGATCGTCACACCTTCACTTTGTATTGTTACTTTGTTCTTGTACTATTATGGATTTATTTATAAAGATATATCAATTATGTTATTTGGCCTTACATATGACAGTATTGACGCTACCAAAACGAAACATTAAAGCTAAGTCATTGGAGTGCTAAAAACCCTATGCTACCGCGACTTAGAGGGTCGCAGGTCTGCTGTCCCTAAATTTCATGTCTCTTTTGTGTCTCTTCTATAATTGTATGACTTGTGTCTCTCAACCTAACAGGATTTAACACTGTTAACTTTTAGTATTTTGTATTAAAAATATTAAAAAAAAAACCCCAAAAACATGAAGGCAGTGGATGCCCAAAGCTCTACAGCCACCAAATCGTCATGACCCACGACCAACCCACCTCACCGAATCGCCATCAATCTCCACCGATCAGCCCCGACAGCCATCGAATGGTCATCACCCATGACCAACCCAGTGCGATTGCAGGCAACGAATTAATTAGATTTCAATTATAAAACGTTTGAAATTTGCATTGTAGCTCTTGATTTTTCTCATCTTGATTTTGTCCTGGTACATGCGTGCACATAATTTTGTGAATTGAGGTTGTGTTTATAGCATTGGCTGGAAGATTGGATTATATTATTAATAAGAGATAAGGAGGAAAGCAAAGAAAAATGGAGAGAAAGAAGAGGATTTTTTTTCCGGCAACTACCAGATGGGGTCTTGTCGACCGTGTTGATCTGGGTTGATATAGGTGTACCCAAAGGATTTTTGAAACTCTATTTTAATAATTCAAAATAGTAGAAGTTAACAGTGTTAATTCTATGTTAAATTGAAGGACACATGTCAAACAATTAGAAATGAGACACATAGGAGATACGAAGTTAGGATACAACAGACCTGCAGCCGACTTAGAGCGATTAGAAGGAACATAGCCGTCGTTAGAAACCCTCCTCCTCCTCTAGACACCCATGCCTACCAAAATTTGTTAGAAAGGAAAAGAAATTTTTTCTTAACATTTTGTCATCTTCTTCTTGTAACTGTTCGATATGGTCGAGAGCTTTGGTTTTGGGAGGTTGTCTTTCAAAATTGAGAGGGAGGAGAAATTTTTAGTTATGACAGGAATATGAATGGTACATCATGTGTTTTTATATAAGTGGTGAAAAATTTTAATTTTTAAGTTATTAACTTTTTAACACACATATCTCACCATTTATATAGAGACATGTAATGTACCACCTCGTGTGATGGTCACACTAAAAAATCTCTCGAGAGGAAGATATTATATTTACTAGCCTCTTGCCACACGCATACGCGTGTGGCAATTGACCTTTTTATATATTTTTATTTAAATAATTAATTTACATATTTTTTTTAAATTATTAAAAAAAATGAATTAATGACTTGAAACCACCCACTAACGTGGGAGGTTTTGTTTTTGTTTTTTTCTATAATTTTAAATATTAAATTCATTCAAAATAAAAATATGGTTAAATACTTTAGACCATCTCCAATTCTGGGCTAAAAGCCAAATTACCCCCCAAATTACCCCCCCAAACACTCTCCAACCCATGCTAAAATTTTAGGCTAAATGCCAAATGCTATTTCTGGGCCAAATACCCCCCAGCTTTCCCCCCGAGCTAAATGCGAAATGTTTATCGGAATTTAAATTTTTTTAGATTAAAATGTTCATAAAATTAATTTACAATAATATACATATTTATTTTAAAAAAAAATTGATTTAAGAAAAAAATTTAGGCTAATTTCATTCTTTAATAAGTCCGGGCTAAAATTTTAGGGTAGAAGAGTTGGAGCAGAAAAGATGTTTCTGGGCTAAAAGCTAAATTTTCCAGGCTAAAAAATTTGGCTTTTAGCCCAAGGGTTGGAGATGGTCTTAGCTTCTTTTGGTTCAATTGTAATTTATGAAATTCTTAAAGGGCAATTTATGGTATTTTGAATATATCATCATTTTAGGATGCTCATTATATATATATATATATAGACTAACCTCTTGCCACACGCGTATGCGTGTGTCAATTGGCCTTTTTATATTTTTTTTATTTAAATAATTAATTTAAATATTTTAAAAAAATTATTTAAAAAAAAAGAAATGAATTAATGACTTGAAACCACCCACTAACGTGGGAGGTTTTGTTTTTTTTCTATAATTTTAAATATTAAATTCATTCAAAATAAAAATATGGTTAAATACTTTAACTTCTTTTGGTTCAATTGTAATTTATGAAATTCTTAAATGGCAATTTAAGGTATTTTGAATGTGTCACTATTTTAGAGTGCTCACTTTATATATATAGATATGAGTTGTGTTAGTAACAGTTATTTAGTGCGTTGATTGTCTGTGACCGCCGAATTGCTGATACATTGTATAATCCACTTGCATGTTGAATGAATGGTTGATATCCCGGCTGTCTCTCTCTCGTTTCGTATATGTTTATCTTGAAGTCAACTAGTGATTGTCTAAATATTGACGACAACAGTAATTCTCATAATTCTTAGAAGCACTTCATTGTAAATATTATTTTCGAAACCAAACAACAAGAATATAAGTGCATGCAAGAATTGCCAGTGCCATAGTTGCATTTCAATATTTTTTTTTTTGGAGACTTTGGATGCGGTCCCTAGTTATGAACAATCTTTGACTGAAACTTTGTTGGTTTTCAATTTTTGATCCAAGTCCTTAAAATTAATTGATAATTTATTTCTATGTACGTTACTATATTTTTTAAATTAAAAATTAAAATTTATAGTTGTTTATAGTAATGAGATTTTAAATAAAAAACATAATTTGTGGGATTAAAAATATTAAAATATAAATATACTATTGTGTGTGTGTGTAAACATGGGTACATTCATAAAAAAATAACCAAAAAATGATTGTATCAAAACATGGGTACATTTAGCAAAAATAAAAATGGGTACAAATAAATAAAAAAATATGGGTACAATACAAATAAAACTGTAAAAAATATGGGCACAAAAAGAAATTAATATATGGGTACAAATTAAAATTGAAAGGAAAATTGGTACAAATTAAAAAAGGGTTGCAAATTAAAAATGGGTACAAACTAAAAATAAAAATATATGATAAAAAATTTAGCCATAAATATAAATATACTAATTGTAACATTTTTAATATTAAATGAATATATTTAGAAATAAAAAATATTTTATTATTGAAATAATTAATGATATTATTAATACAAATGACCTTGATCAAAAATTGAAAAGTAATAAGGTTTTAATCAATAGAGTAGTAAAAATAAGGATGAAAACCTACTTACTCTTTTTTTTTTCACCTGAAACAAGCTTTCTATTTTGTATCAAATACCATACTCAAAAATCATAATATATAAGATAGTAAAAAACATTCCATCCTAAGTCAAGTTCCATGCACACCATCAAGTATCAACACTAAATTATTATTAAATTAAAAACGCTAAGATGAGAAACTCTTTATTTGAAGTAGGATTCTCTTTCCTTCAAATTTCCTCCTCTTTTATTTGAACAGTTACGATTAAGTCACGTCAACATCTTGTATTAAATATTTATAAAAAGAGAAATTAAAGGGGAGAATCATACTCCCCTTTATTCCTGCCTCAAAGCGAGGAGAATTTTATTACCCGAGGTCTGAACTATGTGGACTCTCACACACAGAAGTCTTTCTATATTTAATCTCACCTACGTAGAGTTGGTTTCAACCGATTGTTCATGATGCTTTAAGCCAACCTTTAGACAAAACAAGACTCCCACCATTGAAAGAAGGGAGTTTTAACGAAAAGCCCATGATACTGTTCACTTTAACGAAAAACCGCATTTTTACACTAAAAAGTCAAACCTGGTACTATTCACTTTACCCTTTATTTTGTCTTTATCGTTAAAACTCAAAATTTTCAAGCTCTTTTTCATTAGTTTTCCTTTGAAAGAATTAGATATGCCTGGACATTTTTTAGAATATAACAAATTAGACTTCCGTTTACGTTTTTTCACCTTAAAAAGATTTCTTCACTTGTTTAATTTTTTATGCTATATGCTAGCTATTTTTTTTAGTACATCAATATTTTTACACAAGGGGCAGCCTAATTTGGTATCAAATTCGCCATCCACGAGATTTGAACCTAAGACCTTCTAAGCGAAGAGGAATACATAACATTGTTGTAGAATTAGTGGGTGAATGCCCACTCAAAGGAATAAAGACTTGGAAATAGTATTTGATACTTTCAAAATGTCATCATTGTATTTGGATGATTGTTATTACATGAGTTGTTCTATAAATAAAACACTCCATGTGCTATCAAAACACACTGCGAAAGAAAGAATCAAAGAAATAATATCAGTATCCATCCCTTTTTTTATCTGCCATTATGACTACTAAAGTTACAGTATGATATTTTGCACCCCCTTCGCTCATGTCCATAGCAAAAGTTATCTCTCTAACTTTTGCCTATTTATAACACGCTATAGCATGATTCTCTAGTCTTAACTAGTTCTCATCTCCCTTCATTGAAAAGAAAGAAAATAAATGCTTCCTCCAAGGATTTTCCTGTTCTTCTTCTTCCTTTGCCTCACCTGCATGATGTACCTTCGCAGATGAACTGCTAGCACCATGCCTGCTTCTCATTCTCAATTTAACAATTACTTATATCTTTGATTTCTTGTTTGGTGTAGTTCATGATTACTAACCCAGTGTTTATTTATGTTAATTTTACTGCAATCAAAGATGGTGCGGTACAATCGCCAATTTTGAACTACAAATTTAATTTCAATGTGATCAAAGATGGTGCGGTACAATCACCTATCTTGGGTTGCAGATTTAATTTTATTGCAATTTTAGGTGGTGTGGTATAATCGTCCACCATGCTCTGCATATTTAAATTTTCTTGCTATTTAAGTGGTGCGGAATAATTGCCCATCCTATGCTTGCTTCAATGAGAATAGTGCGGTACAATCGCCCTTCTCATTAATCATGAAAATCTCAAGCTTGAAGTTTCGAGTGCTTATCATTTTGGCCTGAAGATTAAAATAAAAAACTTGTAAGAACCAGAAGTTTTAACATTATATTCCTCCATGAATACATATTATTGCAAGTTTTTACACATCTCATTTTTCCTTCAGAAAAGAAAATGGTGAACTTGGAAAAACTTTATTTTGTTGCCCTGGACATTACTAGGAAGAACTACCTTACCTGGGTAGTGGATACCAAGATCCATCTGAAGGCAGGGAATCTTGGAGAAACCATTAAGGAGGAAAACAATGCATCATCTCAAGATCGGGCGAAGGTCATGATCTTATTCGTTCTCACCTTGATGAAGGACTAAAGAGTGAGTACCTAACGGTTGAAGATCCGTTATCTCTCTGGAAGACATTAAGAAACAGATACAATCACCAGAAAACAGTGATTCTTCCAAGGGCTCGTTATGAGTGGACTCATTTAAGGATCCAGGATTTCAAGTTAGTGGCTAAATACAATTCTACGATGTTCAGAATTAGCTCCCAGATAAAGCTTTGTGGGGAAACCATAACTGAGGAAGATATGCTGGAAAAGACTTTCAACACCTTTCATGCCTTAAACGTGCTTATGCAGCAGCAGTATAGAGAGCGAAGCTTCATTAAATACAACCAGCTGATATTTGTGCTCCTGGTAGATAAACAAAACAATGAGCTCTTGATGAAAAATCATCAATCCCGACCTACTGGATTTGCACCATTCCTAGAAGTGAATGCTGTTTCCCTTGAAGTGAACGCCACATCCTCTGGTGACAATAATCATAAACGAGGATGTGGCCATAAACAAGGTTGGTGGAACGGGAAAGGCAAGAATCATGGTGTCCAGTTTCACAATTAGATTCCAAGGCATAATTCAGGCCTGAGGTTCAAAATTGTAAATCGCCACAAAGGCAAAGCTCATATGAACAATGCTCTTAGAAACTCTGAAGGAGCCTACCATAGGTGTGGTGGTAATGTGCACTAGGCGCGTACCTGTCGTACCCCAAATCATCAGGTGGATCTATATCAAGCCTCCCTCAAGGAAAAGGGTGTCGAGACCAATTTCCTTGACCAGGCTAGACCAATGGATATACCTGATCCAGTGTGTGACTTATCAGGACATTTGAACACAACCTACCTAGATGTCTCGAACTTTATTATAGAAAGAGGGAATGAAGTGTATCGATTCGATTGAATCATTTATGTTTGATGTATTTTATTCTGAACTTGTAGTTTAAAACTTGCATTTCAATTCAATAAAAGTGGGATTAAAATTTCCTTTTATTATGAATAAATTGTTTTTAACCGTGATCCCCTTTACTCAGAAATCATGGATAAAAATTATGGTTATTCTAAAAACAAGAGAAATGACGGAGATATTTGTCTTGCAAACAGTGCAACCATGCATACAATACTTCGAGATCAAAAGTATTTCTCAAGCTTGATGCTTACAAAAGTAAGGGTAATAACAATATCAGGCCAATCAGATGTAATTGGAAGCTCAAGAAAAGCCCAAATCATGTTACCAAATGGAACAATATTGTCTATACAAAATGCGTTGTATGTTACTCGATCTACTCGAAATTTGTTGAGTTTTAAAGCCATATGTTTAAATGGATACCATATTGAAATAAAAAGTGTAGAAAATGTGGAGTATCTATGCATTACCTCCAATGATACCCAGAAGTGTATATTGGAGAAGTTGTGTGGTTTGCCAAGTGGATTGTATTATACATAGATTTGAATCACATATTATCATGAACCAGAAGTTCATTGATTCAAAGGTTTACATGTTTTGGCATGACCACCTGGGTCATCCAGGATCCACCATGATGCGTAGGATCATTACCAACTCTAATGAACATTCATTATTAAGCAGACACATTGCTATCTCAAATGATAACCCTTGCAAGGCTTGTTCTCAAGGGAAGTTGGTGATTAGATCATCACAACTAAAGGTTGATGCTGAATCTCCATCATTTTTGCAAAGAATTCAAGGATATATTTATAGGCCTATTCAACCATCTTGTGGATCATTTCGATATTTTATGGTTTTGGTCAATCCATCTACCCGATAGTCATATGTTTGTCTCTTGTCTACTCGGAATGTAGCTTTTGAGAGACTTTTTGCTCAAATAATTAAGTTCCGAGCACAATTCCCAAATTACCCCATTAAGTCAATACAGGTGATATGTTTACAACTCGTTTTGTTGATTGTCACTTTGATGAGATAGTCTTTCCGTCATTAAGGGGAGAAAAGACCGTTCCAGAAAAACGGCAAGAGCTAATATAAGTTGTACCCACATTGTCTCATTTTGATCCACGTAGCACTCAATGTGAAAATGAAGTGAAAAATGATCGTTCATCTTCTTAATATTGCTAATAAAAAACCAAATGCATTTAATGATGCTATGAAAGTGACAAAATCACATATATCAGCTACAAATGCACCTGTAAGAATTGATGTCCCTGTTCGACAAAATAAAGTGGCAGCGAATGAATTATCTGGTGCACGCCTGAAGTGTGGTAGACCCTCCAGGTTTAAAAGATTCGGCTCCTCGAAAGAGAAAGACGATGACACAACTGAATCCGAATGAAATCATTCAGGAAGAGAGAATGAATGACAAATCCACAACCCATGATTCTGTACTTTCAGAAAAAGAAAATGTCCTTAATGAGACACATGTCCCTAAAAAGACAGAGGTACATGAAAGCAAAGAAATCTCCATAAATTATGCATGTACTAATGAATTGTGGGATCATAATGAAATAATCATCGACAATATGTTCACATTCGTAATAGTCATTGAAATCATATTAAGTGATGATATTGAGCCCCGCTCTATTGATGAATGCAAACAGAGACAAGATTAGCCTAAGTGGAAAGATGCAATCCAGGCAGAATTAAATTCCTTAGAAAAACGAAGTGTTTTTGGACCAGTAGTTCAAACTCCGCCTGATGTAAATCTTGTGGGTTACAAATGGGTATTCACAAGAAAGCGCAATGAGAAAAACGAGATTGCAGGATATAAAGCACGACTCGTTGCACAAAGCTTTCCACAAAGATCTGGAATTGATTATGAGGAGACATACCTTAATGTAATGGACGCAATTATTTTCCGTTACTTACTAAGTTTAATGGTTTCAGAAAAACTTGACATGCGACTTATGGATGTCATCACTACGTATCTATATGGAAAATTAGATACTGACATATGCATGAAGGTCCCAGAAGGACTTAAATTGCCTGAAAAAACTAACAAACCACGAGGTATGCTATCTGTTTATACCATACTTAGGGCCTCCGTATTTAGACCTCGTATAAATACTCGAGGGACTTAAATGTAATTATGTAATAAATGGATAGGCAAATATGTAATAAGTGAGGAGCCCTTATTCTATAAAAGGACCCTTCACCCTCACAATTAGGGGAGACCAATTCTTAGGCCATATCCTCACATTCTCAGAGCTCTCATCCTCACAGAGAAGCTCTCTCTCTCATTCTTCAACGTCTTAGAGAAATACAATAATCAGTGTGGACGTAGCCCAAACATTAGGATGAACCACGATACATTTTGTGTTATTTACTTTCATGCAAATTCACGGTCGGATTTACGTTGTCCCAAGACCCCTCCGGTTTTATGCATCAACATTTGGCGTCGTCTGTGGGAATCGACACAAAAAGCTATGTCGGTTCTCTCTCAATTTTTCACCTTCACTGTGAATCTGCAAAATCTACACAAAAAAATCCAAGAAAACCAAATACCACAGCAACCACAGCGTCTTTTCATGTCTCTAAATATAGATTACTTTTTGCCCTTTCTCAGAAGCCATAGATTATCTGCAACCCAGTCTTGGAGCCCAATAATTTCAAGTTTCGGCCTTTTATTTTTGCTTCTCTCTTACCTTGTTCCTGCAACTGGGTTTTCATTTCCATGAAGACTTCACTCTCGTTTGCTCCAAGCTAAACCAGCGACGGTGAGAATAGCGGGTATTGTCAAAACGTCAGGGGCTTTCACGATGACGCCCTCTCAAATCTCAGTCCCGTCTGCATACTGCTCCAGATCTATGCGTCGATCTACATACTGCTTCAGATCTACGCATCGCCCTCTCAAATCTCAGTCACGTTCCCCTTCTCTACCATCGACCAACACAACCTCGTCGCCAACGCCCACAGCTCTGGCGCCTTCTGCGCCTACGCCGCCATCCTCCACCGCACCGCCTCCTTCGACTCCAAGCGCACTGCCACCAGCGACCCCTAGCGCGCCGCCTTCTTCTGCTCTTGTATTTCGTGACAGGAAACGCTTGCCCTCTGCACTCTGTGTTGTTCTCTGTGCGTACGTCGAATGAGGGAGGAAGCGGAAAGAAAGATCAGTTAGGGCCGTGATCAGCGACGGAGAGAAGGTGACTGGAACGTTCTGTAACACCATTGCAGAGTAAAGACGTTGATAATTTGTCTTCTTCCGAAGATGGAGAGATCCAGGTGAAAGCGGTGGTGACGATCAGGAAGAAGATGAAGGAGAAGATCACAGAGAAGATTGAGGATCAGTGAGAGTTCTTTATCAATGGGATTGGATAAGGAATTCTCACTCAGCTGGTCAGCGAGCAAGTTGATCCTCACTGTGATTTGTAAATTCGAGCAAAACGAAGCACTGTTCCAAGTTAAGACCACAATCATAAAGTTATAAATGAAGGAACTTGGAGAGGCGGAGAGGCACTTTGGGGCAGTGGAGGATGAGTACACTTTTGCCGTTGCCCTTGCTGTTTTGCTAATTCTCTCCGAGTAATTAAAGATGGTAGATATCGTTAGGGTTCAGAAGGAGCTTCAAGAATGCAGGAAAGACATCGAGCGCTCTGGCATTGAAGTCATCCCCAAAAGCGAAGCCACTCTTGCCCGTTTAATCGGAACAATTCCCGGCCCAGTTGGTACTCCTTATAAGGGCGGCACTTTCCAGATCGACATCGCATTGCCAGATGCGTACCCTTTTGAGCCTCCCAAAATGCAGTTTTACGACCAAAGTTTGTAATCACCGCAGAACGGAGACAGAGAGAAACACATGGGGGACAACAGAAAAGCAAAAAGAAAAAAGGAAAAAGAGAAGTGAGAATGGATGGGCACGACCAAAGCAAGTGGGCTTGCAAGCAAAAGATACCTTACAAAGCAAGGTGGACAGAGAAGGAGCGGGGAGATCAAGAAAAGCATAAAAAAACAAAAGCAAAAAAGAAAAGAGAAAAGAAAAGAGAAAGCAAAAGAGAAAGCAAAAGCAATGAATAAACACCCTACCAGAATGATGTGATTTATTATCTTTCGGAGACATCTGTATAAACCCCATCAGAGGGTAATCACAAAAAAAAAAAGGCAAAGCCCAAATATAAATGGGCTGGAATGTTGTGTGGAGGGCGAAGGCCCATAAGCCCAAAATAGCACCAACCAGGTGACCAAATGTACGCCCAGTACTACAAAAAAATTATTCGACACCCCGCCGCTATTATTGCCAACCAAGTGATCAAAAGTACACCCAGTACTTTAAATTATACATGAGCATTACTCGTATCAATCATACATAAACATTCATGAGCATCACTCATGTCAACATTCATAAGCATCACTCATGTCAACTCCATGAGCATCACTAATGTCAACATTCATGAGCATGAGTGAACATCCATGAGCATCACTCATGTCAATCAACATAAACATTCATGAGCATTACTCATGTCAATCAGCTTCAAAAGCTTCATTTACAAAAGCTCTAGCTTTAAAAGCTTCATTTACAGAGCTCTAGCTTCAAAAACTTCATTTACAAAAGCTCTAGCTTCAAAAGCTTCATTTACAGAGCTCCAACTTCAAAAACTTCATTTACAAAAGCTCTAGCTTCAAAAGCTTCATTTACATAGCTCTAACTTCAAAAAGCTTCATTTACAAAAGCTCTAGCTTCAAAAACTTCATTTACAGAGTTCTAGCTTTAAAAGCTTCATTTACAAAAGCTCTAGCTTCAAAACCTTCATTTACAGAGCTCCAGCTTCAAAGCTTCACTTGCAAAGCTTCACCTACAAAGCTTCAGTGCGGGGTATACAAATACCGCCTCTGAACAACTGCCACTTCGGCCTATACATGGATTCAATTTGAAGTCTCCAGCCAACAGACTCTATTAACCGAAGACTTGGGGGCTACACTATGTACCATATATTGGGCCTCATGAAAAATACTTGGGAGACTTAGCCCATTATTTATGTATTGAGGAGCGAGCCCTTATTTTATAAAAGTGACTCCCTCACCATCATTAGAGAGCATCAACTCTAGCCCATTATTCATGTATTGAGGAGCGAGCCCTTATTCTATAAAAGGGACTCTCTCACCATCATTAGAGAGCATCGTCGCCTACTAAGCTACCGCCTCGCTGTGAGCATCAACTCTAGCCCATATTTATGTATTGAGGAGTGAGCCCTTATTCTACAAAAAGGACTCCCTCACCTTCAAATACCACAAGCCGAGCCAACCAAGGCAACATAAGCCACAAGCAGAGTAGCCTCGCAACATGTGCTACTTCTAGTTGAGCATCATTTCAGATTAGGTACCGCCTCATATCGAGTATCAGTTCTAGATGACATCTAGTTACTTTGGCCAACACATGGACTGAATTTCAAGTCTCCAGCCAAAAGACTCTATTGACTAAAGACTTGGGGGACTACTGTTTATACCATACTTAGAGTCTCCGTATTTAGACCTCGTATAAATACTCGGATGACTCAAATGTAATTATGTAATAAATGGAGAGGCAAATATGTAATAAGTGAGGAACCCTTATTCTATAAAAAGACCCCTCACCCTCACAATTAGGGGAGGCCAATTCTTAGGCCATATCCTCACCCTCTCAGAGCTTTCATGCATGTTCACAATCGGATTTACGTTGTCCCAAGACCCCTCCGGTTTTGTGCATCAATACTCTCAATCAAATTAAGGCGATCATTGTATGGGCTGAAACAATCTGGACGAATGTGGTATAATCGTCTCAATGAGTATTTGATCAAAGAAGGGTATACCAACAATTTCATTTGCCCTTGTGTGTTCATTAAGAAATCCAATTTTGGATTTGCTATAGTGGCAGTATATGTCAATGATATGAACCTAGTTGGAACCCCTAAATAGCTCAATAAAACTGCTGATTATCTGAAAAATGAATTTGAAATGAAAGACCTTGGAAAAATAAAATATTGTCTCAGCCTGTAGATTGAGCATTGTGCTAGTGGAATTTTGGTCCACCAATCAGCTTATATTGAAAAAATCCTGAAGCGATTTGGCATGGACAAGGCTTATCCACTCAGCATGCCAATGGTTGTTCGTTGTTTAGACATTAAGAAAGATCCATTCCGCCCGAAAGAAGATGATGAAATAGTCCTTAGTCCAGAAGTACCATATTTGAGTGCAATATGTGCTTTATTGTATTTAGCAAAATGTACTAGACCAGATATAGCTTTTTCAGTTAACTTGTTAGCAAGGTATAGCTCTGCTCCAACAATTTGTCATTGAAAATAAGTCAAAGATATTTTGCAATACCTTCGTGGGACAACAAATATGAGTTTATTTTACTCAGAGAAATCCACAAATGACCAGATCCTTGTTGGATATGCAGATGCTGGTTTTCTCTCTAATCCGCATAAAGCCTGCTCACAAACTGATATATGTTCACTAATGGAGATACAACAATCTTATGGTGCTTAACAAAGGAAACATTAGTTGCTAAACCTTCAAATCACTCAGAAATACTTGTTTTACATGAAGTAAGTCGTGAATGTTCTTAGTTAAGATCAATGATCCATTATATCCAGAATTCATGTGGTCTAACTTCAAAGACAGACACTCCAACTGTCACCTATGAAGATAATGCAGCCTGTGTTGCCTAAATGAAAGAAGGATTCATCAAGGGCGATAAGACTAAACACATATCTCCAAAGTTTTTTAGTGCACATAAGCTTAAGAAGGCTAAAGTTATTGAAGTTAGACAAATTCGTTCCAATGAAAATTTGGCAGACATGTTCACCAAATCTGTCACGCCCCGATCCCGACATACGGCCAAGATCGACATGTGACGTCACCAAGTATCTGTATATCTAACATACCGCACCTACGAGTTATGGACAAAGCACAACTCATACCTTGAATTTCGTAGTAATTTTTCATATACTTTATGGCTGCATCTAGCCTCCTCGTTAGACTGCCTACGTACTCTCAATAAGAATCAATTCATTCGTAGTTCACCCAAACACTTCCCCCAACTTTTATCACAGTACGTTTAAGTGGAAAATCATAGCACTCATCAATCAATTATTAGAACTCGACATGCATGAAATTACTAGTTTCAGGATTACATAACGATCTCACATGACCGTTTATATTTCCACTTCACCCATCGCATAAATCATCATGTTTCTCCACATAAAATCACAATACATAGCATGTAACATATTAAAGAATCAACAAGCACAATATTATTTTCTAGCCACATTGATCAACTAAAATAATCATACTAATAACAATCATATCCAACGTCATTCCACAATCCTGTCACTTAATCAAGTCATGAATCAAAGATGCACGATTTTGACTTTTAACTATGTTCATCAATCAAGAGAGAACAAATCATTTCACGAATTTAATTAAAGAGCTCTATATACTTTCCTACTTGGATTTTGAGTAATAACATGGTATATAAATTCACAAGGCTAAATGTGGGTAATTCCCATTCACTTGAATCTAGGATTCTAAGATAACCTTATGGAAATGAGCAAGAGCAAGGATTCCAGACCACTCAACGGAATCTAACAACATCGGGTTCCAGACCACACAACGGAACCAAATTATCAAGCGGTTTCTCGTAACTACCCAAACCTGTCACATGTAAAATCAATGCCTACATTATGGGAATCGTACAATGGGAAAATCAGGCACTCAGATAAGCTGTGAGGCTCGGGTTAATGTGTCACGCCCCAATGTCAACATACGTCTAGGATCGACACGTGACGTCACCAAGTATCCGTATATCTAACATACCCCCGCCTCCAAAATATGTACCAAGCACGCTCAAGCCTCAAATTGAGTAGTGATTTTTCGTATACTTTATGGCTGCATCTAACCTCCTCGTTAGACTGCCTATTTACCCTCAATAGGGATCGAGCCATTCGTAGTTCACCATTTCACTATGCTCGAACATTTATCACATAAATCACTATGTCTCAACAATATATCACAATTCATACCATGCAATATGTTCAAGAACCAATGACGAAGCACAATATTCTTCTCAAGCCACATTGATCAACTAGAATAATCATAATAATAACATCCATATCCAAGTCATTCCGCAATCCCATCAATTAATCAATTCATGAATAAAAAATGCATGATCTTAGAATTTATTTACGTTAATCAATCAATGCAATAACTTATCATTTCACGAATTTAACTAAGGAACTCTATATAATTCCCTACTTGGATTATGAGTAATAAAAATGGTAATTCTAATTTATATTCACAAGGTCTATTAGGGGTAATTCCCATCCACTCAAATCTAGGGTTCTGGACTAACCTTATGGATATGAGCAAGAACAAGGATTCTGGACCACTCAACGGAATCCAACAATTTCGAGTTCCGGACAACTCAACAGAACTAAAATACCAAGTTGCTTCTCGTAATCTACCAAGAACTATTATATGTGCAATCATGCCTACATTAAGGAGATGGCACACTAGGCAAATCAGACACTCGGATAAGCTGCGAAGCTCTGGTAAGTGACAATAATACAAGTATGTGATATTCAATAAAAACAGACCATCAATCATAATCTATAAACCTCAGGTATAGAATCATGCTTTATGAAATCATAATCAAGCCGCTGAAAACTCCGAAGGAGTCACTCAAACATCCAACGACTTTTCTAATTCAAATCACAAGATTCTCAAAAACCATTGTTCATATGTATAATGTACATTAAAAACTAGGGTTAGAAGGACGCAATTCAGCCGAAGCCTACATAATAACCAAATAGGAAGTGGCCCCCCAAAATGGATTAACCAAGCAAAGCCATCCCTGAGAAAGTAACTAAGTAGGCAGTGACCCCCAATGCGGATTAACCAAGCAGAGTCACTCCTACAGCTGTTAGGAAGTGATCACCCAATGTGGATTAACCAAGCGTGATCACTCATAAGTACACATGGCCGTAAGGATCGCCCATCGCAGATTAACCAAGCGTGATCCATAAATAATATGGTCCCCCATCGCGAATTAACCAAGTAGGACCATCCATGTACCACTGCTACATGGTGCAGACTCGGTGTCATCTAACCCCGTGACACTAGGGTAATGGTCCTCCACTAGCTCTCATGTTTAACAAACATTTCAATATGCACTTCAAATCACTTTTTTTCACAAATATTTCCAATCCACGAATCAGATCACATTGGACAAAAATAGATCAATGGCCAATTATCAAAAAATCACATTTTAATAGAAAACACGTTTATAAAACCATGTCATATCCACAAAGGATACTAACATAAGAAAACAGGGTAATAACCATATCACATTTATTAAAGTCACTCACCAAGACAAGTACGCAAAACCTCATTGAATCTTTAGTAATACTAAGTTTAGTAAAAAATGGTTCCAGACATGTTAACCAAAAGTCAACTCTCAGTTAACGTTGGCGTCCACACCCTAGCTAAAATTTCATCACGATCCAACGGTTAAATCTTCGCCAATTACTAGGATTAGGTGACTATTAACAATTTATTTTACAACTTAGAAATCCAATTCGAAAATATCTGTATGTCGAATTCTCGATCCGTCAGTTCCTGATATCCTCAAATATTATGTTCTATTTTTTATAAAAGTTTGGAGACGATCCAACGATCGGATCGTCGATTCATATGTTGATCAAATAATGTATCATAGTGAAATTAGGTTCAAACAATCAAACCATGTCATACGAATATCAATTACAAATTTAGAACATCTAATTGAACTTGGAAAGGCATCGTTGGCCCACTGGCCAAAGTGCCTCCGCCAGTGGCGGTCGGCCGCCTCGACTCGCCGGAAAATTCAACAATTTCCAAGATTTATCAAAATACTTAGATCTCAATGAGTATAGCAAGTTTCATACTTGTGACCAAGGCCAATTTGGCTTGGAAACACTCCAAATAAACCACACACCCGCCGAAACCTTAGAAAGGGTGTTCTCTAATTCTTCCTCCTCGGTGTTTCGGCGCCCCTACAACTGATTGAGCTTTGTTTAGGGGCTCAATGGGAGTCTAATGGTGGTAGAGATAGAGGTAATTTGCTTCAAAAATTGGCGAATTGTCACCAAGAACACCATGGTGTCGTCGCACCCTACGATGTGGTTTTTCACAAAATCAAGGCCAAGCATCTTCAATTTTTTGGTGTAATAGGTAGAGGGGACGATAAGGAATGTTTTCCCGATGGTTAAGTGATGGGAATTGCCGGAAAAAACTGACGAAATCCCTCGGAAAGATCAAGGGGAACCGGTCTAGTTGCAATGAAGGGGGACGGGTCCATGATCCCGTGCCTTCCCCCACCCTCATTTTTCCTTCTTTCTTCCCCTCCTAATTGGTTCTCCCCTATCCTTTATTTCTGATTGGTCCCTAAAAAAAACTGATTGGTCTCTTTCTCAATATTGATTGGGCCTCTTGTGGGAATTTATTTAACTTAAAAACTATAGTTTAGTGAGACGACTTTAAATGTCTGTAACTATACCGTTATAATTCGGATTTGCAAACGGCTTTCACCTATGCGCTTGTAGTTTTGAGATCTATTCGAAAACATTAATTGTGACCTCGGAAGGTCTACATATTTTAATTAATTAATTTCCAAACTTCAAACTTCGTAATTAGTTTAATTAAAATCTAAATTCAAATAAATTAATATAAATTCCCGAAAAATAATATAAAATCTCAATAATACCAATACGTAGATTATAATAGTGAAATCCAAGAACAGGGTTTCACAAAATCTCTACCAAAGTGCACGTTTCAGAAGGTAGTGCCTAGTATCGGATTACGTTGGCTTACCAATCAGCTAAATTTAAAGAATGCGGAATCAAGGGGAGATACATTTCAAGGAGAGCATCCATGATACATGTATGTTGTACTCTTTTTCCTTCGATTAGGATTTTTCCACTGGGTTTTTCCTATAAAGGTTTTAACGAGGCAACATAAGCATACATAACACTACATCAACAATCCAGGTAAAGTTGTACTCTTTTTCCTTTGCTATGGGGTTTTCCCACTGGGTTTTTCCGAGCAAGGTTTTAACGAGGCAACTGATGTTGATATGTGAGCATCCAAGGGGAAGTGTTGTAGAATTAGTGGGTGAATGCCCACTCAAAGGAATAAAGACTTAGAAATAGTATTTGGTACTTTCAAAAGTGTCATCATTGTATTTGGATGGTTGTTATTACAGGAGTTGCTCTATAAATAGAACACTATGTGTGCTATCAAAACACACTGCGAAAGAAAGAATGAAAGAAATAATATCAGTATCACTCCCTTTCTTTATCTGCCATCCTTTTGTGTTATAACTACAAAAGTTACTGTGATATTTTGCACCCACTTCGCTCCTATTCCTAGCAAAGGTTATCCCTCTAACTTTTGCCTATTTATAACAAACGTAGAATTATTCAATGTCGTAAAACCTACTCCACCCTTTGTGACCTGACAACTTTGCCTTATCCATATACTTCATGGGAGGTCCAGATTTACATCATACTTTTCATTTTTTATTTTTCATTCCTTCCTCGTCAATTGACATTGTTAAAACAAAATCATGGTGGCATAAAACAAAAAAAATTAAAGCTAGTTGCCAATAAGTTCGATGCTTATTTAGGGCACTAGCTAGCCATAAACGATTGAACTTGTTACAACTAGCTTGCATTTGAGAGCTTTGACTTCGTTCCGATCCTCGGCATCGGTACTGCATGTGCATTCTGCAGAAACAAGAGGTTAAAGGGAAAAGAAGAGGAGGAAGAAGAATGTAAGAAACATAAGTGGTACTATAGACTGGTCTTTCTGAAACTGTGAGCCTGTGGCTTATTAAGGCCTACTCTATATACTGCGTATTTATATATATGAGTTGGAGAATTTGGCAAAAGAAAGGCTGAAGTAAAAATGACGATATGGAACTGAATTCAGTTTGTGTGGAAGTGAACAAATGACAAGTGTGCTTTTAAGCCAATTTATGATATTATGATCGAGATGATGTGTTACACAGTCGGCGTTGTTAATTTACCTAATGTTATTAACTCACGTGTTATAGTATTGATCGATGATATGATTGATAATTTTAAAACTTGAGATATTGTAATGCACTACTAGAACATAAATAAGTTATAATACGTGTGGTAGTATGACATATACCGAAAAATCTCTGCTAATCTACCTTCTGGACAAACCTTCCCATATAAATTGCACTATGCAGCTATTTCTTATCTGAACAAAAGTTTGTTCCACGCAACAAAAGTCAGTACATAGTCTATAGACTAAAACTAAATTGTGATAAATTGAGAAAGCTAAGATGAGAAGCTGCTTTATTCTAGCCAAAAAACCTACAACATTTAAGGCCCATGTTGAGTGGATCATGTATGTCCACACCAAATGAAATAATACATTTTTTGAAGATAAACAAATTAGACTAGAAAGAGAGATCCAAGGAGCCTAGGCTCCAATGTCCTAGAGCTTCCACCACTTTTTGTTATGCATATACTTCATGGTGGGTGTCCAGATTCTATTAGGTACTCTTCAGATGTTGGGTCTACAATTTGCCTTCCCCTTGCTCTTTGTTTCAAAATAGAACACCATGACTATTGTGAGGATGGAAAGAATCTCATGTAGAAAGTTAAGAAATCTTTTTAAGGCTATAATGAGTGGTGTTCCTTTTTTCGTTGTCAACTAACTTTTCGATTGAAACCTGAACTTTCTTTATGGTTCGCCCGCACACATGTATGTGAAGCTCAAAGGTAAAATATGTTATGACACACCCCGACTTGAAAAGGTCGAAGCATGCTGGCCATCACCGTGAGGTGACGTAACCATAAAGGTAAATGATGCAAAAAGTGAATGAAATTAAAACTAATTAGAAATAGATTATACTAAACAGTAAAAGAGTGCGCAATCGTGGGATGAACCCACTACAATTATTCAGAGCGTAATAGACGGTGAGACTATAGAAAAGTAGTCAAAGTAACTAAGTACACTTATTACACAACAGTGATAAGTTTGTATGTCTAAACAGAAGAGAATGTCAGAACTGCCAAGATTCCTCGAGTGCCACAAGAGTACAATTATCTAGGTCCTGGAGGGGCAAAAAACAAAGTTGAGTGGGTCAGCAAAACAATGCTTAAACGAAATCCTTTATTTTCAAATATACTAACCCCTCGCCGTAAAATAAGTATAGTTTCCTTAAAATATATTACGTAGGTATGTAAACAATAAATCAACAACATTAAAGTAGTATAGAAATCAGAAATATGTCAAATCATGATGTATCGAATGCCACAATAATATAATCATGTGATAATCAAGTATAGCTAAGTGCTCATCCATCTAAACTGACACACGAGTTCGAACATATAATTTCTGATACGAACAGGACTGGGTGTAATAAATATGCTTTAGTACTACGATCACGTGAAGACTGGTGCAGAAGCACATCACATACAAGTTGGATTGCCTAATGCAATCTACCTGACAGGTTTGGCACCTAACTTGGATCCAAGGCGAGCGAATGGTGTGATGTGAACATACACATGAAGGACTGGCCTTGGCCCTGAGGCGAGTACTAACACCAGTGCAGCAAGATGAGCATGTACAAATAATGTCATGACAATAATATCTCAACCATATAGTAGCATTTATCACAATATTATATCGCAGTAATGAATACTTGGCAATATAAGCGTAAAAGTGTAATAACTACGTAATTAGGGAAACTATCAATATGTATAGGTATAAAATAAACTGTCCACTCACAAGTACGTCGCTGAGTCGTAACCCTCAAGCCTAGCTTGGCCTCGAACGTCCTCGGGATACGTTTCCCCTATATGTGAAATAACTAAAATAAAATTAATTAAAGCACATATACGGAAACCTAAATAAAACCCTCATAGTTTGCTCAAACTTAAGGTTTAAATATACCATCGTGACCTCCTCAACGTCACGAACATCCCCAAATTTTTAAAATAATTTTTGGATGGCTCACGCTCCCCCACTCGTCGTCAAGGGCATGGCTAGACGCGCCCCACGCGCATGCCAGTGCCTGACGTCTGTCAGGAATATTCCACGGAATATTCCGTTAAAAGCTAACATAAGTTAATGGCATTACCTGACGCTATCAGGAATATTCCATCAACTCTGCGGAATATTCTGTCTTCTTCTCCAGTGAGCCTCGTCGTCTCGTCGTTTGCAACTCGGTTTTTCGCCGGATTTCTGGAAAATTTTCAAATTCACTATTCTCCGTCATATCTCACCATTTTCGACGTACTTTATATGGATTTGAAGCTAGAAAAAGAGTAGAATCGCGTTATACCTGTTTAGAGTCCAAAAAGTGGACGGAGGTCGCCAGAAAAAGCCTCGCAAGTTCCGGCCAAAAGTGAACTCTTCGAAACTCGGTCGTTTCACGTCGACCTTCTTCCAAAACAAGCCTAGGACCTTTAGAAAGTTGTGTAGAAGCCTTCCCAAGCTTCAAAACGTCCTAACTCGTTCGAAAACACGTTGAACTCAATGTGCCCGAGTTCGGACCTCACGAGTTAACGAGTCAAAACTCGTCTAAACTAGGTTTCAAGAACATGCTTGTGATCGTGAAGATCATAGGAGTACAATGGTGTGGTTTTTGGGTTCGATCCGCGAGCTTTGAAGCTCGTTTGAAGGTTTTGCAGAGAGAGAAGAGAGCATACGGGAGAGAGAGGGAAAAGAGAGAAAGAGAGTTCCTTTTTTTTCCCTCTTTTTTGATTGGGGGACAGAAATGAGGAAAATATGTGATTGGTGAAAGAGTGAATAATGGAGGAGGGTGCACGGGATGGGCTAGGTAAAAGCTAGGGATAAGGTTTTAGATTTTGTACAAAAAGTGAATCTAAAATCTATCCGGAATAATGTTTTCAGATTGCTAAAAATAATCGTACACTCGCAACAATGTGCACAATTCAGATACGATAGCTAGAAATAGAATAAAAGCGATAAGAATACGTCCACGTCACTCGCCAGCCAATAAGGGCATAACAGTCAATATACATATTCGGGGAGAAATTATATAGAAAAATTAGAGACGGGTCGTCACATGTTATACGTCGCCCAATCAAATTGTCTATTTCTTAAGTTTAATTTTTTTTTACATGCAAAGGAAAATACGAGAATATAATTAATTGTCCCACTTCAAAAAGTTCATAATGTTACAGTCTTATTGGATTATGAATGTAATTGTGTAAATCATAGTGTATCTTAGAGTATCTTGTATATTCCCTTTAGTAGTTTGATTCTTATTAGAGTTGTAACCTTAATAGGGTAAGGATTTAACCTGCCCTACTACTATAAATAAAGGCACAATAGGGTGATATAACACACACCTCATAATTACATCTCTCCTCTCTCTGTCGTCACCGGCCCCTCTCTCTCTGTTCTTTATACAGTTCAGTCAAATAGGCCTACAACACATAAATGTTTTTCCTTGTAATTTTTACTATTTCAGATTGTTATTTTTTGGTATTATTGTTCACTTGGCCACATATCTTTTCGAAAAGAGGAAAATTCTCGTTACCTGTCCATCCCATATGCAAAAGACTGATAAGGATGAGAAACTGACGAAGCCCTGTTGCCATTCGATGTCTGTGGTTCCATGTCGTCCCTGCTCCTTCCCTAGTGTGTCTCCCTTCTCCGCCCAAAATCCAGCAGTAATTTCCAACAAAAAATATATTATATAGAAAGCAATAATTTGATTGGTTCCGAACATAATTCCAATATATTGGTTTGGTTGGTGGTCCTATAGATTACACAATACTATTCCTGAAGGGAATATATTTAGCAACTGGAATTTTAATTTTGGACCAGTTCACTACAGTTTACCAATATCAATAAAACAGATTTAGGACATATTTTCAAGTAATGTGTTAAAAATAAGCTCATAAACAAAAAGGGATTTCCTGCTTTGGTTGGACCCCAATAAAGATTATTTATGATGGCACTTTGAAATCCCAAATGCCAACAAACAATTGGAGTAGGATTTTCTTCTCTCCAATTTCCTCCTATTTGAATGATTATAATAAATCACATCAATATCTTGTGTTGACTTCTTTATAAAGAGAGACAAAAAGGAAGATATGAGAGGATGGAAGGAAGGGGAGGAGATTTAGAGGGCATTTGGAGGAGAGAGAATGCTAATCTCAAATAATTACAATTTACTGACCCCAAAGGTAAAAAATAACATATGTTTGCATATTGTGTTTCATGCTGCTTGTGCAAGGAATTTTATTTGGTAACGGGACTTGGCTTCCCAGAAGTTAGTAACTATTGATTAGAATATGGTGTGTAGACCTTAGCAGGAAAGTGGGCTTGGTCTTCTTGATTTAGCTTTTTTGAACTTGACGGCTTTGTTTGGTTTTGGCTGGGATGCTTTACAATCCCGTTCTTTCTGAGGTTCTTTCGCTCAGCAGGTTTTCCCCTTGTGCATTATAAAAAACAAGATATTTATTTACGGTTTTCTGTGTGGCATGGTTTAAAGCATGCTTTGCCTGTCAAAGTTTCCTTTTGGTTCGACAAATGGTTGGATGACCCTATTATTAACACTTCGTTATCTCCCGTTATTTCGCCTATGGTTCTTCTTGGTTTCAGATGATATTGAAGCTCAAAGTTGGTCTTTGTCAAATTATTTTGTAGATTTATTCCCTTCTGTAGTGCAACATATTTTACATTTCCTTTGCCTTTAAATGTAGAGATGACAAGTTGATTTGGAGATTTCATCTATTGGGATCTTTTTCTTTTCTTATGGTTATCATCTTCGTCGAAGGAAACATAGTGATACTGGTTGGGCTAAAGTTATTTGGCGACATTTTATTCCACATGGACTATCTATTTTGGTTTGGCGGCTTTTTTCATGATAAACTTCCCACCAAGGGTGCTCTAAACTGATGTGGTATTTTTTTGGCATCCAATTGTTGTTTATGTCATAATTCTTAGGAATCTCTTGCTCATTTTTTTTTTTCGGCTATCAGATATCTAGGCAGCTTTGGAGGTGATTAGCATGTCAACTTGGTACTTCTTTGCCTATTTCATATTCTTTGGCTTTTTAGGGATGTATACGTGCGTAAGCCCTTTTCCCAACAGTTGCAAAAAAATTTACGGATCTTTCTACTATTTTGGCTATTTAAAAAGCTTGAAATAAGTTTATTCTAGCCAAAAAAACCTACAACATTTAAGGCCGAGTCCACACCAAATATATTTTTGGAAAATAAGCAAATTACACTAGAAAGAGAGATCCAACGAGCTTAGGCTTCAATGTTCTAGAGCTTATACCACTTTTTGTTATGCATATACTTCATGGTGGTTGTTCAGACTCTACAACGTACTACGACTTTTCATATGTTGGGTGCACAATTTGCCTTCCCTTGCTCTTTGTTTTCCACAGTAGAACACCATGCCTGTTGTAAGGATGAAAAAATCTCAATTATTCAAAAAGTTAAGAAATTATTTTTAGGGCTATAAAGAATTGTGTTACTTCCTCTATTGTCAATTGATTTTTCGATTGAAATATCAAGTTTCTTCATGATTTGCTCACATGCATATAAAGCCTAACAACAAAACGCGTTTTACGTCACCCAATTACGTTGTCTATCTCTTAAGTTTAAAATTATATTATAGGATTTTTCAAAAAAATATTGTATTACAAGAAAATACGATAATTAAGAAATATTTTCCATTTAATTTTACTATTTCATATTGTTGTTTTTTGGTATTATATGTTGGAGTTTGTATGCACATTGTCACATATCGTTAGTGTACATATTATCAAGATACTTGATATTATATTCTTCATAATAATAGTAATTTGGTGTGAATAATATGTTATAAATGTCTGTTGGTAAAAGATCGAACATGTATTTGGATAAGCCAAATTCAAAATTTCATGCTTATCTCTTCATTTTGAATATTTTACTTATGCGGGCAGTTTCTTAACTTCCCAATACCTATTGGGAAAGGATACTTAGTATCTTATATAATACCAAAGAGGTTAGACATGAAAATAATAATAGGGTAAAAAACGTTTTACTACCCTCATGTTTTGTGGTTTTCAACATTTAGTATATCAAGTTTTTTTCGTCTCAGATTCATACCTAAAGTGTAAATTTTGGGACAGTCTCATACATCAGTTAGTCAAACTATTAAATCTGCCGTTAATTGTGACGTGGCGCCCATGTGGACAATGACTGTGCGCCACGTGTCATCCACGTTTTTTTTTCTTTCTTTCTTCTTCTTCTTGTGACGTGGCGCCCATGTGGACAATGACTGTGCGCCACGTGTCATCCACGTTTTTTTTTCTTTCTTCTTCTTCTTCTTCTTCTTCTTCTTCTTCTTCTTCTTCTTCTTCTTCTTCTTCTTCTTCTTCTTCTTCTTCTTCTTCTTCTTCTTCTTCTTCTTCTTCTTCTTCTTCTTCTTCTTCTTCTTCTTCTTCTTCTTCTTCTTCTTCTTCTTCTTCTTCTTCTTCTTCTTCTTCTTCTTCTTCTTCTTCTTCTTCCTTCCTTCTTCTTCCTTCCCCTTCTCCTTCTTCTTCTTCTTCCTCCGAATCTGGGGAATTTTTTTTTTGACGTGGTGCCCATGTGGACAATGACTGGGCACCACGTGTCATCCAATTTTTTTTTCTTTTTCCTTCTTTTTCCTCTTTCTCCTTCTTCCTTCTTCTTCTTCCTCCTCCAACTGCAACTTTTTTTTTCTTCCTCCTTCTTCTACTTCTTCCTTTTCCTTCCCCTTCTTCTCCTTCTTCCTTCTTCCTTCTTCTTCTTCTTCTTCTTCTTCTTCTTCTTCTTCTTCTTCATCTTCCTCAATAAGAAAAAAAAAGACCTTCATCTTCCCTAGTTTCGGAGGAGGAAGAAGAAGAAGAAGAAGAAGAAGAAAAAGAAGAAGAAGAAAAAGAAGAAGAAGGAAGAAGGGGAAGGAAGAAGGAGAAGAAGGAGGAAGAAAAAAAAAAGTTGCAGTCGAAGGAAGAAGAAAGAAGAAAAAAGAAAAAAAAAACTGAATCTGGGCAGATTCGGAGGAAGAAGAAAAAGAAGGAGAAGGAGAAGGAAGAAGAATGAAGAAGGGGAAGAAGGGGAATGAAGGAGGAAGAAAAAAAAAGTTGCAGGAAGAAGAAGAAGAAGAAGAAGAAGGAAGAAGAAAGAAGAAAGAAAGAAAGAAAAAAAACATGGATGACACGTGGCGCCCAATCATTGTCCACATGAGCACCACGTCACAATTAACGACAGATTTAACAGTTTGACTAACGGATGTATGAGACTGTCCCAAAATTTACACTTTAGGTATGAATTTGAGACGAAAAAAACTTGATGTACGAAAACCACGAAACATGAGGGTAGTAAACAATCTTTTACCCATAGTAATAATAAAATACATCTACTACATATAATATACATATCATTTGGAAGAGAAAGCATTCAAAAGTTTGCTAGAATTCAAAGCTCCGGTGCTCGAACTTTGAATTACAGATAGTTGGATCATGGGGGACAGATGCCTGTTGAACTACAAGCACGGAGTAGGGGCGCAATTCAATCTTTAGGACATTTCAAAATCTGTAGGCCTCTATCTTTTCGATGAAGTCAGTTTTCCTACTTTCTTGTTTCTTTAAGTTTACAATATTTCAGTTACAAATTGGTTGTAATACAATATTGGATTATAGTTATTTCAGTTGTTTATTATAATTTGTTATCAATAAAGTTGTTTTTTTATTGTTTGTTCTAACAATCTAAAGGCAGAAATTGTGATGGATCAAACATTAGTGAATGCAACAGGCGTTAAGAATCATCCCCCTAAGAAACTAGAGAAATTCAAAGGTATGGACTTCAAAAGATGTTGTTCTTCATGACCACTTTGAACCTAGCCCATGTTGTGAAGGAGGAGGCTCATGTGGCAATTAAACTGTCAGCGAATAAGGACATGTTGTCTGTAATATATGCTTGGACTCACTTTGAGTTTCTTTGCAAAAACTACATTTCGAATGGGCTGGACGATTGTCTGTATGATGTATATTCATCATGCAAGATTGCCAAGGACTTTTGGGATTCACTGACCAAGAAATATATCACTGAAGATGCTGGATCAAAGAAGTTTCTCATTGGTAAATTTCTAAAATTCAACATAGTGGATTCCAAACCTGTCATAGGCCAAGTTGAAGAACTCCAACGCTTAATCCATGATTTACATGCTGAAGGATGCTTGATTAATGAACTCTTCCAAGTTGGGGCAATCATTGAAAAACTACCTTCATCTTGGAATGACTTTAAAATCTATATGAAGCATAAGCGCAGGGAGATGTCTCTGGAATATTTAATTCTCACGCTAAGGGTCGAAGAAGATCACAGGAAAGGCGACAAAGTTGATGCATATTCCATGGAAGCCAAGGCCAACTTCATTGAGGTAAGCAATCCAAGGCCAAAGCATTTCCAGAAAAAACAGGGGGAAGAATGCTAAAAAGAAAAACAACTCTTCTATCCATGCACCAAAAACAAAAGACTTCAAAAAAAAATCAAACGAGCATGCTGGGTGTGCGGAAAACCAAGGCATATGGCACAAGATTGTCGCTACCAAAAGGATATGAAATCTACCAATTCAAACACCAACAATGGCAGGACCAATGAAGTCAATGTGACTGAAGGACATATGTTGGTTGGTATTGTTTCAGAAACCAACATGGTGTCTGATACAAGTGAACGATGGTTTGACACCGGAGCAACGAGGCATATTTATGAGGACAAAAACTTGTTCTCTACCTATGAACCAAATTCAAGTGGTGAAAAACTTTATATGGGGAATGCCTTCGCTACAAAAGTTGTTGGAAAAGGAAGAGTTGTACTAAAGTTCGCTTCTGGGAAGGAACTTACCATGCTAAATGTTCTCCATGTTCCTGAAATTAGGAAAAACTTAGTTTCAGGGCCTTTGTTAAGCAATAAGGGCTTCAAGTTAGTGTTCGAATCCGACAAATTCATGCTTAGCAAGGGAAGAATGTTTGTTGGCAAGGGTTATTTTGCTGAGGGATTATTCAAACTCAATGTAATTGTTGATGTTTCTATTAATAATATAAATAAGGCTTCCATTTATACTATTGTGTCTATTGAACTTTTGCATGCTAGATTAGGCCATATTAATTATCCATCAATGCATAGAATGGCTAATTTAGGATTAATGCCAAAACATGCTATAGATTTCAATAAAAATATGAAATATGTGTTGAATCAAAGTTTGCTAGACAAACTTTTAAATCAGCTTTTAATATGTCCAGTGAGTTGCTTGATTTAATACATAGTGATTTATGTGATTTTAAATCAACACCAACTAGAGGAGGAAAGAATCATTATATTTCTTTCCTTGATGACAACAGTAAGTATTGCTATGTTTATCTAGTTCATAGCAAGGATGAAGCCTTGAATATGTTCAAGACATATAAAACCAAAGTTGAAAATCAACTTAACAAGAAAATCAAAGTTCTACGATCAGATAGAGAAGGCGAGTATGAATCTTCTGCCTTTGCAAACTTTGGTAATGAACATGGTATTGTACATCAAACAACGGCACCATATACGCCTTAACAAAATGGTGTAGCGGAAAGAAAAAATAGAACTTTAAAAGATATGATCAATTCCATGCTTAATAGTTATGGGCTTCCACATAATATGTGGGGTGAAGCTTTACTTACTGCAAACAAAATCTTAAATCAAATTCCACATAAGAAGACAAATCAATCTCCTTATGAATTGTGGAAGGGAAGGATACCCACTTATAAAATATTTAAAGTGTGGGGTTATTAAATCAAATTCCACATAAGAAGACAAACTAAGCTTGGACCAAAAACTGTTGATTGTGCATTCATTGGCTATGCTAATAACAGTGCATTGTTCAGATTTTTAGTTGTAAAATATGAGATTGTGGATATACATGTGAACACAATTTTGGAATCTATTGATGCAGAGTTCTTTGAGAAGATTTTTCCATATAAAGAGAATAAATTAAGTTCTAGTAAAAAGAGATCACATGAACAAATTTATGATGATACTCCACCAACATCTGATGTCCAAGTTATAGACTTGGAATCAAGAAGAAACACTAGAATGAAAATCCCTAAAAACTTTGGACCTAACTTTATTGCTTTTTTGTCAGAGGCCGAACCGCAAAATTTTAAGGAAGCGATATCCTCTGTTGAGGCTCATTTTTGGAAGGAGGCTTACGTAGTGAAATGGAGTCAATAATGCAAAATAACACATGAAAATTGGTTGATTTACCACTCGGTAATAAATCGATAGGTTACAAGTGGATATTCAAAAAGAAATTAAAACCAGACAGCTCTGTAGATAAATATAAAGCCCGTCTTGTAGCCAAAGGTTATCGACAAAGAGAAGGGCTGGATTATTTTGATACATACTCGCCTGTATCAAGAATTACATCGATTAAGATGCTAATTTCTATCACAACCATATATAATTTGGAAATGTACCAAATGGATGTTAAGACGGCTTTCTTAAATGGAGAACTTGAAGAAGAAATATACATGGAACAACCATAAGGATTCCTAGTGAAAAGACAAGAGAATAAAGTTTGTAAACTTGCTAAGTCCCTATATGGACTAAAACAAGCACAAAAAATGTGGCATGAAAAATTTGATCATACAATAATTACACACGGATTTAAAATAAATGAAAGTGATAAGTGTGTGTATGTAAAGAGCAATAAAAATTCGTGTGTCATTGTATGCTTGTACGTAGATGACATGCTCATTTTGGGAACTGATAATGACGTTATTAATTCCATAAAGAAGATGTTGAATTTTAATTTTGACATGAAAGACTTGGGTCTTGCAGATGTCATGTTAGGAATTCAAATTAAAAAATTGATGAAGGTTATATACTGACACAATCTCACTATGTGGAATCAATACTTAAAAATTTTGGTCATTATAATTACAATGTTGCTGTAACTCCATTTGATCCCAGCTGCAAATTGAAAAAGCATGTTGGAGATCCAGTCTCTTAATTGGAATATACACGAGTTATTGGAAGTTTAATGTACTTAATGAACTCTACAAGACCTGATTTGGCATATTTCATAAGTAGACTTAGTAGATATACAAGTAATTCAGGGAAAGATCATTGGAAAGCTTTGGTTAGAGTACTACGCTATTTAAAAGGCACAGTGAACTTTGGATTGCATTATTCAAAATATCCATCGGTACTTAAAGGATGTGATGCAAACTGGATTTCAGATAGCTTGGAAACTAAATTCACAAGTGGATATGTTTTCACATTTGGAGGAGCAGCAGTGGCATGGAAATCTTCTAAGCAAACATGTATAGCATGTTCGACCATGGAATCAGAGTTCATAGCTTTAGAAATAAGTGCAAATGAAGCAGAGTGGCTTCGAAATTTTATGGAAGATATTCCATTGGTGCCAAAGCCTGTAACAGCGATTTGTATACATTTTGATTGCATGGCGGCAATTGCAAGAGCAAAAAATAAGATGTACAATGGGACGTCGCGACATATAAGACGTAGACATAATACAATTAGACAATTGCTCAAAAATGGAATTATATCCATTGATTACGTGAAGTCAAAGGAAAATATAGCAGATCCTTTGACAAAAAGCCTACCGTGTGAGCAAATTAAATTTTCATCAAGGGAAATGGGTCTAAAACCAATATAATGAGTTGAACCAGACGGAAACCTAACTTAACTGATTAGAGATCTCATGGTCTAGGTTCAATAGGCAAACTGGTTGGGTAAGACCCAATAGTTGAACACACAATTGACCATTCCTAAGATGAATGTGTGTTGTTTGCAGTAGGTTTAGGTTATATATCTTACATTTAATGACACCGATATCTTTATATATCTTAATTGGTGGTCACCTATATGAGAGTAAAGGTGGGGTCGCATTTATGAGAACTTTATGGCTAAATTCTCTAAAGCTCTAATGAAACCAAGATGTTGTTGAGGACCAAAACGAACACAAATGTATGAACCTAAGTATGTAGAAGTGAAATATGTGTGATTCTTATTATATCGGTTTATCACAAAAAGATGAACAATTAAAGATCGACTATATCTATTACGTCATCAGGTAAACCCGATAAGTACTCACTAAGAAAGGTTCAAGTCCAAAAGACACCTCTTTCGATGCATGTTTTGTTTCGTTTTTCTCTTCCAAGGTTGCATGCATTTCATTTGTGACAATTTCCATACAAATGTGGGGTATTGTTGGAGTTTGTATGCAAATTGTCACATATCGTTAGTGTACATATGATCAAGATACTTGATATTATATTCTTCATATTAATAGTAATTTGGTGTGAATAATATATTATATAGGTCTGTTGGTAAAAGACCAAACATGTATTTGAACAAGCCAAATTCAAATTTTCATACTTATCTCTTCAATTTGAATTTGACTTACGTGGGCAGTTTCTTAACTTCTAAATACCTGTTGGGAAAGGATACTTAGTATCCTATATACTACCAAAAAGGTCAGACACAAAAATAATAATAATAATATACATCTATTGCATATAATATACATTATCATTGCAAGAGAAAGCATTCAAAAGTTCGCTAGAATTCAAAGCTCCGGTGCTGGAACTTTGAATTACAGATAGTTGGAACATGGGGAATGGACGCCCGTTGAACTGTAAGCACATAGTATGGGCGCAATTCTATATTTAGAACACTACAAAATCTGCAAGCCTCTATCTTTTCTATTAGGTCAGTTTTCCTACTTTCTTGTTTCTTTTATTTTATAATATTTCAATTATGAATTGGTTGTAATATAATATTAGATTATAGTTATTTCAGTTGTTTATTATAATTTGTTATCAATAAATTTGTATTTTGATTGTTTGTTCCAACGTTATATTGTTCACATGCCACATATCTTTTCGAAAAGAGAAAATTCTATCACTTCCCTGTTGATCCCATATGCAAAAGACTGATGAGGATGAGGAACTGACCAAACACCGTTTCCATTCGATGTCTGTGGTTCCATGTTGTCCCTGCTCCATCCCAGTATGTCTCTTTTCAGACTAATCAAAGTAGTAAGTTCCAACAAAAAATATAATATAGAAAGCAATAATTTGATTGGTCAAGAACATAATTTCAATATATTGGTTGGTTGGCGGTCACATATTTCGAATATATTAGTTGGTTGGTAGTCCTACAGATTTCACAATACTATTCCTGAAGAGCAACTGGAATTTTAACTTTTGGACCAGTTCACTGCAGTCGACCACTATCAATCTAAAAGATTTAGAACATAATTTCATGTAATGGGTTAAAAATAAGCTCATAAACAAAAAGAGATTCCCCACTTTGGTTGGACCCCATTAAAGATTACTTTTGGTGGACTTTGAAATCCTAAATGCTAACAAATAATTACAATTTATTGACCCAAAAAAACATATTGTGCGTACTGTTGTTTCTTTGAACTTCTATTTGAAGTTGTACCCACTCATGCTAAAAAGAACTTCGGACTTGGAGTAATTTAGATCATGTCAGCATACATATACGACTTTAGAGCTTAGAGCTATGTTGATAATTATTTCATGTTTAGTTTTTAGTTTTAATTTTCTTTGATTAGAGGTAAATAAGACATGAGGTAAATGAAAAATGAAGAAGGATGTAAGAAGCATAGTCGAGAGAATCTTGTATACGACTACTGCATGCATGCTGCTTCTCTCTCAAGCCGGTGGGACCATGGGTGGGAAAGTGGGAAGAGGGATATAGAAGAGGACTCTCTTTTCGTGTCGGTAGTTGTACAATCACATAGTTCAATGAGCGAACTTTAGAATTTGTGAGCATGGTGGGAGAGAAATGTGGAAGATATGTATAAGAAACGATACGCACAAGACTAAAACTAGGTATAAAAAAACTACAACAATTTTAGATTTGTTTCACTTTCAAATTTTTGTTTCATACATTCTCTATCATTTCTCCTCATCCCTCCCAGTCCCACCACCGTCATCCACATTTCTTCACTCCTCTTTTCTCTCACATACTTTGAATCTTGAGCACAGAAAGTGAAAAATTAAGACAAAAAGGCTATCAAATGAACCATTAATAAATTGAATTGTAATTATGATTCTCCCCATTTTGCCATCAGAGACATAAAACATACTCCAAGAAGAAGCGTGAACCTAGCTCCAAGTTGGAGCTTGGGATTGCTTAGCATTTTGGTATTGTTTATGAAATCAGCAGCAACAAGATCAACAAGCGCTATGTAAATAAGAATCCCAGCAGATGCTGATAAGAGAAGCCCTTGAACAATTAGTGCAGTTGAGCTGCTCTCATTGTAGGTGTTTGATATTGCTATGTCAACAGCTATCCCAGTTGGTGTGGTGAGGGAAAAAAATACTACCATTATTGCCATGGTTTATGATTGAATTTTGCCTGCCCAAATCATAAATATTCTAAGGGTTCTTTAGATATAGACCCTTGCAACTCTTATTTCCTAGACAAAAAACCCACATAGTTATAAACATCCAAATAAAACCCAAATTTAAAAATGATTGCCAAGTATATAAGTAATTGCCCTATTATTACAAAATATTTACAATTTGTACCACAATATTCAAAATAAAATCAATAAATGTTATTACTCATATATTATTACCCCTGACACACACATATATATGTTCAAATGTATATATTACTACCATAAGCTCAATATATATATATATATATGTGTGTGTGTGTATATATACATATATAGTTTACCTATATATATATATACACACACACATACATACATACACACATACTATATATATACACACACATACATACATACACACATACTATATATATATAGAGTACTACTATACGTTCACATATTTATATATATATATATATACACACACACTGTCACAGCCCGTCCCGGAATTTTAATTCCGAGGACGTGAAAAGACCAAAATGCCCTTAAGCGGGACTAAGGGACGAAAATTTAACAATTGGATTTACATTAGTATGTTTAAAGTTGTGTTTGGGATTTAAGTAGGGCCTCCTACCTGATTCCCTCCCCATTTCCCGTATGTACTCTCTCTCTCTTCCTCAGACCTCACTTTCTCTCTCCCTCTCCTTCGAACTCACACGGACCACCACAAAACCACCCTAAATCTATACCAACGTCAAGTTTGAGACCACCACTGGAATCCTGAGGACTTCACGATCACGTTGGTATCCATTTCAGGTAAGTTTTGCTTCGGAAAACCCCTAGTTTCCAAGTTCCCGTGAAGAGCACTGTTCATGATCTTCGAATTGGCTTTGTTTTAGGTGAAACCAAGCTCACAGTGAGCTTAAGGAAGTCCCAAGGAAGCTCGGAGTGCTTCGTTGGAAGTTTTTGGACGTAAGAACACGGAGATCGACAAGTTTAAAGTTTGGCCGGAGCTTTCGAGGCTCTTTCCGGCGAATCCCCGGCGAGTTAGGAGTTGAGGTAGGTATCAATCTCTTCGTCTCGTCAAGTACTACAACTTTCCTTTTTGTTTCACTCAATTTCGTTGAGTATTGAAGAAGTTATACTCATTTGAAAAATACCCAGTTTCCGGCGACCTCCGAGGCTTTCGAGGCAGTTTTCGGCCAAACCACGGCGAACTAGGTGTTGTACAAGGTACCATTCTCTTTGTCTCTTCAAGGGCTACAACCTTCGTTTTTGAATCACTTGATTTCGTTGAGAAATGACAAAGTTATGGCAATTTGAAAAACTGCCCAGAAAACGGCCGCCGGAAAAACCAGTCCGGCGACCCAAGGAAGAAGATGATGCGCGTGGGGGCGCGTGGGCCGTGCTTTCCTTGGCGCGTGGGGGCGCGTGCTACAGTAAAAAAATTAATCTAAAAATATGTCGACGTCCGTGACGTCGAGTAGATCACCGTGGTATATTCATATACCCAATTTGAGCAATATATGAGGAGTTATTAGCTAAGAATTAGGTTATGCGTTAAATAACGTTAATTCGGTTATTTCTCGTATAGGCGAGGCTTGTACGGACGTTGGGCATGACTAAGGGAGGCTCAGGAACCTACGACACGTCGATGTATTCTGTGAGTGGGCAGTTTTGTTTTCCGTATATATATATACTTGACGTTTCCCAGAAATTGAATTGAAATGAAAATATGTTTAAAATGAAATGCATATGAGTTATGTGGAAAAACGGGAAGTGAAATACCATGCATAGAATTGATATGAAAAGTATATAGAAATGTGAGTTGAAATGCCATGCATGAATTAATATATGATGCATATGTATGAATTGGTGCGGTGGACGCACAGGTAAGAATTGATTTATGATGCATATATATGAATTGGTGCGGTGGACGCACATGTAAGAATTGATTTATGATGCATATGTATGAAATGGTGCGGTGGACGCACAGGTGAGTATTTATTTCTGTTATGATGATGTTGATGTATATTGAGCTCAAATCCTGCACCATAGTTTAGTGCTTATAGTATTCACCGCATCGCACGCTCGTCTTGGATCCAAGTAGATGCTAGTCGTACAGTCCACGCGGAGTGGGTACGACAGGCCAGTCGCGAGAGTGTTAGTGAGATTCCGACTGGTGGGTGACCTTAGATTATGTGCACAGATGATTGATGAGAAAGCACTAGAGCGTAACTTGTGTGCAGAAGGCCGAACAGGTCACGCGGAGTGACTCCGGCAGAGTGTGAGAGTGATAGATTTTGAGCTCTAGGTTCAACCGGGCTAATAGAGGGCCTCCGGTTGATTACTTTATTGCACCTGATATGATTTATGTTGATGCATTCATACCTTATTACTGTTGAGATGATGTGGCATGGCATAATTAATATGAGAAATGTTGAGATGATGTGGCATGGCATAATTATGATGAAAATGTTGAGTTAATGACTTGAAGTCTTGAGAATATATATGTATATTTATATTTTACATTTCTGGGAAAGTATACAGGTTTTACGGAGAGGGGTTACAACGTTTTGAGAAATGTTTGGATTTGGAAAAGAATTGTTTTACTGACCCACTCAATTTTGGTTTTGCGCCCCTCCAGGTTCAGGAATCACAAAGGTGTGGTGACTACGAGGAATTTGACGGTGTTCTGACAGATTGGACAAAATTAGGACTCACCTTCGGGTGTATCAACTTATAAATTGTATCTTAAAGCTTCCGTACTGTGTAAATGGTTACGTCACTCTCACGTGACGGCCAGCATGCCCTCCTTCGGGACGGGGTGTGTCAGTTGGTATCAGAGCATGGTTGCAATCTTGGACATCTTGAGAAGTTCTAGTGAATTCTGTCAGAACTACACCGCCTCGTAGTAAGCCACTTAGTTGGAGGAATTTAGTCTCCCTAATATAGCGGTTTAGGGAAAACTATTATTATGGTGATTCAGTCTATTATAAAAAGGGACATTTTAAGACGGGTTATGAGTCGAATTTGAATCACCTTATGAAATGATGAACCTGAGGGAGCGAAGTAACGGTTTAACCAATTGGAAAAGATGTTTCGGATTATGCAAATTAAAGGAAATTTCCTTCTGACAAGGGGTCGAGACGACTACCTGGTTTTGGGTATGAATTTGTATCCTGGTGGAAACAGGATTGTTAATTGTTGTCACCGGAGGAAACAGCTGATTGAGAATTATTTAAGGACTTGTTTAAGGAAAAGTTTATCCCTCCGGCATTTATCGATGGTAGTAAGCAAGAGTTTGCAAATGTGAATCAAGGAAGTTGACGATAAATGAATATTATAGAAAGTTTTCAGACTTGCCTCGTTCCATCCAGATATTTGAGACAAGGTGTCTCGAGTAAAGGAAATGTACCTTGTGCAGCAGGTACAAAATTAACACTTTGGGAAGTGTGAAATTAATGAATGTGTTTATGTGAACAGAGGGGACGCAGAATTGTGAATTGTCCCTAGAATCAGTTGTACTCAACAATTTTCCATGATATCATAGTGTCGATTCAGCAGAGCTATGGACTTAGTAGTTGGTCGGATTGACCGTGAGTACAGAGAGATTTGATGAGTTATATGTTCAGCCGTACAGACCATGAGAAATGGGTTCGACTGACACATGAGAAATTGGTGAGTTATAGGTTCGGCCGTACCGACCACGCGGAGTGGATCCGACCGACGTATTATTGAGATAAGAGTTGAATCAGCCGTATTGATCATTCTAGTTGACTTCGGCTGATATATTTCTTATTATGTATGTTATATCTTTGAGAGTGGTTGCCTACTTATCGAGACAACGATGATTTATCAGTATTGCGGGCTGCAGACCGTAATATTAATAACTCATTCGTGGATTCGTTAAGCAAGCAAACCGGTAGATTATTTTATGTTAGTATTGTACTTATTCAGAATGCTTAGTAGTAATAGAGTATATATTGTGTCAGTTAATTCTGTTCCATTAGATTGGTTGGTTATAATTGTGACAAGACGGAATGTTACGGGAAACCAGTACTTTCCATCGATCTGGATGACCAAAGATTACTTTTGTAAGTATGCAAAGTGGATTGAGTCAGGCCGTTATTTATGCTGTGAGAGCAAAGAGGTTGTTTTCGAAAGGCTGTCAAAAATACTTAGTTCCTGTGGTACTAAAGAATGTTGCTCGGAGAAGTGTGAAAAATGAAAAAAGGGTTAGACTTTTCTTGATGTCTTCCCTGAAAGTATACCTGGATTGCCTTCAGGCAGAGATATGAGATTCACTATTGATTTGTTGCCAGGTATAAATTTATGTTAAAGATTGGTTCATGATGAGTTAAGGGAATTGGAAATTCAGTTGAAAGAATTGGTTGATAAAAGTTTTATTCAACCTAGTACAACACTTTTGAGGAGCCCCAGTTTGTTGGTGAGGAAGAAAATGGATTTTAAGATTGTTCATTGATTATAGACAATGGAGTCGGGTAACGATTGAGAACCGTTATCCATGGTGATGTACTGATGTTTATTTAACCAGCTCAGAAGTAATTGCGAAGATTCAAAGATTGAATTGAGATCTGGTTACTACCAATTGAATATTATAAGTGACGTTGATCATAAGATGGTTTTCTGGACTTGTTATGGTCCTTATGAAGTTTGGTGATGCTATGTGGATACTCATGCGGTTTTATGAGTTGATGGATGAAGTATTCCAATAATACCTTGATAAATTGATATCATTTTCATTGAAGATATTCTGGCATATTCTGAGCCAGAGCAGAGCATGTAAACGTATTAAGTCGGTGGAACAAAGATTGGAAGAATGTCGATTGTATGCTAAGTTTAGCAAATGCGAATGTTGGATGAATCAAATGGCATTCTGAAATTGGTTATGTCTGCTTAAGGTATTCAAATGAATTCTTAAAAGGCAGCAGAATTGAGAAATTGGAACAACCACAAGCTGTAATTGAGATTCGGAATTTCTTAGCTTACCAGGCTATCTTGGATTTGTATTGATACAAATGTTAGGGTGATTGCATACGTTTCACGACAAATGGAATCTCATGAGATGAATTACCCTACTGGTGACTTGGAAGTCATGATTACCATTCTTGCTGTGAAGTTATGAAGGCATTATATTTGGTAAGAATGCAAGATTTTTACGAATCCAAAAGTCTTCAATATTCATTACTTGGAAAGATTTTGATATGAGGCAGCGAAAGTGAATTGTATTGTTAAATGAACATGATTGTACGATCAGGGTGATCGTAGAATTGTTCTAGCTGAAGCACTTGGTGAGAAGACTACAGTAAGATTAATGTCAGGCACGCTTGCCAAGATTATCTTCTCGTGGATTGAAAATCAATTAAAGTAAAGTTAAGAATGAAAGATCGAGAAGAAGTTATACTTGTTAATTTTCAAGTTAGGCCTGTTTGGTAAGGTCGTACTCGAAATTTAAATGTTTGACGAGGAAATTTAAGAATTAACCAAGGCAGAGAAAGAAGGGAAAAAGAATGAGTACATGATTCGTGAATCAAATGGTATGTGGATACAAGAAAACAAAAAGTATGTGCCTAATGCTGAGGATTTGAAGCAAGCAAATATTGGACGAAGTTCACTGTTCAACTTCTGCAATATTCCAAAAGTAATAAGATTTATCATACCATTCGACAGTTTTATTTGGTCAGCAGATTGAGGCAGAAAAAGATAAACCTTTGGATTGAGATAACTATTTTCTGTTTCGCAGTGGAAATGGAAAGATATTACTTTGGATTATGTGTACAAGTTTCCTTGTACATAGGATGGTTATGATTGAATTTGAAGCGATAGTTGGTCAATGTACCAAGTTAGTACAATTACTCCAGTGCTGAGTAATAACTTTTTCCCAGACAGGACAACGGTACTTATTTGTTTTATGGAAAGAAGAATTGGTTTACGGAACTGCTGAGTTTCTTAAGTATGTTGGTTGTGCAGTTTCCGAAGTAACGCCATAAGGACTATGAAATGTGTCATGTGAGTCGGTTTTTGTTGACTTGTGAATGAAATGCTTCTGAATAGAGAAAGATTCGATCAAGAAAGAGTTTTAGTAGACCCTGAGACTATGGATGAGTCTCCTCGAAGTATTCAGGTGATTAAGTTAACCTGAAAGTAACCAGGAATGCCAAAAGAGATTAACAGAGGGATATGCCACTAATCAAGTGTATAAGACAGATGGTTTTATATTTTCGAAGTTTTCACCTTGGAAAAGTGTGATTCGGTCTGGATAGGAAGGCAAGTTAAATCCTAAGTGAACCGAATTTTATGTGATCATCGAAAGGTTGGTGAAGTTGAATACAGATTTAAATGGCTTCCAGAGTTGTTGTAAGTGCATGATGTGTTTCATGAATTGATATTTGGAAATTTCACCATGAAAAGAAATAGCAAGATTTGGAAAGGAAGACAAGATAAGTCTTAGACACATCAGATCGATTTGATCACTAAAGGAATCGATGAAGTTGCATACAAGTGGTGATGTCTTCAGAGTTGGCTAAGGTACTTAATGTATTTTGGGTTCGATACGTTGTCACTAGGTGGCAAATTCGTCACATGAGATCCTGATGCAACTATTGAGAATTAAATTGGATTCGACTTGATAAGGAACCAAGGACGACTTTGGATTGGAAAAAGAAGGTCCTGAGAATTAAGACAGAGTAAGTGGTAAAAGCTTTGTGAAGGAAATCATTCAGTGGAAAATTATGTGGGAGGAAAAGAATCGGATGAGAGATTTTTAACCGAAGCTATTGTTGGAGTATGGTTGATTTAGTTGGTTGCTGGAATTTCGGGGACGAAATTCTATAAGGAGGGAAGATTGTCACAGCCCGTCCCGGAATTTTAATTCCAAGGACGTGAAAAGACCAAAATGCCCTTAAGCGGGACTAAGGGACGAAAATTTAACAATTGGATTTACATTAGTATGTTTAAAGTTGTGTTTGGGATTTAAGTAGGGCGTCCTACCCTGATTCCCTCCCCATTTCCCGTATGTACTCTCTCTCTTCCTCAGACCTCACTTTCTCTCTCCCTCTCCTTCGAACTCACACGGACCACCACAAAACCACCCTAAATCTATACCAACGTCAAGTTTGAGACCACCATTGGAATCCTGAGGACTTCACGATCACGTTGGTATCCATTTCAGGTAAGTTTTGCTTAGGAAAACCCCTAGTTTCCAAGTTCCCGTGAAGAGCACTGTTCATGATCTTCGAATTGGCTTTGTTTTAGGTGAAACCAAGCTCACAGTGAGCTTAAGGAAGTCCCAAGGAAGCTCGGAGTGCTTCGTTGGAAGTTTTTGGACGTAAGAACACGGAGATCGACAAGTTTAAAGTTTGGCCGGAGCTTTCGAGGCTCTTTCCGGCGAATCCCCGGCGAGTTAGGAGTTGAGGTAGGTATCAATCTCTTCGTCTCGTCAAGTACTACAACTTTCCTTTTTGTTTCACTCAATTTCGTTGAGTATTGAAGAAGTTATACTCATTTGAAAAATACCCAGTTTCCGGCGACCTCCGAGGCTTTCGAGGCAGTTTCCGGCCAAACCACGGCGAACTAGGTGTTGTACAAGGTACCATTCTCTTTGTCTCTTCAAGGGCTACAACTTTCGTTTTTGAATCACTTGATTTCGTTGAGAAATGACAAAGTTATGGCAATTTGAAAAACTGCCCAGAAAACGGCCGCCGGAAAAACCAGTCCGGCGACCCAAGGAAGAAGATGATGCGCGTGGGGGCGCGTGGGCCGTGCTTTCCTTGGCGCGTGGGGGCGCGTGCTACAGTAAAAAAATTAATCTAAAAATATGTCGACGTCCGTGACGTCGAGTAGATCACCGTGGTATATTCATATACCCAATTTGAGCAATATATGAGGAGTTATTAGCTAAGAATTAGGTTATGCGTTAAATAACGTTAATTCGGTTATTTCTCGTATAGGCGAGGCTTGTACGGACGTTGGGCATAACTAAGGGAGGCTCAGGAACCTACGACACGTCGATGTATTCTGTGAGTGGGCCGTTTTGTTTTCCGTATATATATATACTTGACGTTTCCCAGAAATTGAATTGAAATGAAAATATGTTTAAAATGAAATGCATATGAGTTATGTGGAAAAACGGGAAGTGAAATACCATGCATAGAATTGATATGAAAAGTATATAGAAATGTGAGTTGAAATGCCATGCATGAATTAATATATGATGCATATGTATGAATTGGTGCGGTGGACGCACAGGTAAGAATTGATTTATGATGCATATATATGAATTGGTGCGGTGGACGCACAGGTAAGAATTGATTTATGATGCATATGTATGAAATGGTGCGGTGGACGCACAGGTGAGTATTTATTTCTGTTATGATGATGTTGATGTATATTGAGCTCAAATCCTGCACCATAGTTTAGTGCTTATAGTATTCACCGCATCGCACGCTCGTCTTGGATCCAAGTAGATGCTAGTCGTACAGTCCACGCGGAGTGGGTACGACAGGCCAGTCGCGAGAGTGTTAGTGAGATTCCGACTGGTGGGTGACCTTAGATTATGTGCACAGATGATTGATGAGAAAGCACTAGAGCGTAACTTGTGTGCAGAAGGTCGAACAGGTCACGCGGAGTGACTCCGGCAGAGTGTGAGAGTGATAGATTTTGAGCTCTAGGTTCAACCGGGCTAATAGAGGGCCTCCGGTTGATTACTTTATTGCACCTGATATGATTTATGTTGATGCATTCATACCTTATTACTGTTGAGATGATGTGGCATGGCATAATTAATATGAGAAATGTTGAGATGATGTGGCATGGCATAATTATGATGAAAATGTTGAGTTAATGACTTGAAGTCTTGAGAATATATATGTATATTTATATTTTACATTTCTGGGAAAGTATACAGGTTTTACGGAGAGGGGTTACAACGTTTTGAGAAATGTTTGGATTTGGAAAAGAATTGTTTTACTGACCCACTCAATTTTGGTTTTGCGCCCCTCCAGGTTCAGGAATCACAAAGGTGTGGTGACTACGAGGAATTTGACGGTGTTCTGACAGATTGGACAAAATTAGGACTCACCTTCGGGTGTATCAACTTATAAATTGTATCTTAAAGCTTCCGTACTGTGTAAATGGTTACGTCACTCTCACGTGACGGCCAGCATGCCCTCCTTCGGGACGGGGTGTGTCACACACACACATGCACAGTACTACATATATGATCAAACATATTAAACTAATTAATCTACCTATATTTAAATTTATGATGAGCAAATAACATATATTTTGTAGGTAAATTAATATTGAATCAAATAACATTCTTTTATTTTGTAGGTAATTTATTTTTCATGTATTATTACATATATTTGGCACATTTTATTATTATAATATATATATATACACAAATAATAGGTAAATTAATCTTGAATAAAATAAAATTGCTTTATTTTGTAAGTAAATTAATTTTGAATCAAATAACATTTCTTCATTATGTAGGTATATTATTTTGTATGTATCATCATATATATTGGGCACATTTTATTATTATATGTACAAAAATAGGTAAACTAGTATTGAATAAAATAATAACATTTTTTATGTAGGTAAATTATTTTGCATGTACTTTGCATATATTGGGTTTGCTTTATTATGTAGGTAAACTATTTTGCATGAATTGTTTTTGTATATCAAGCTTTTTTTTTTGTTATATATATATGTGTGTGTGTGTGTGTGTGTGTGTGCGCGTGAAATAATTTACCTACATTTATATGTAAAATATAATTTTATTGACTTAACTAAGCATGTATTACTACATTTATTGGGCATGTTTTATTGTTATTATATATTAGGCAATGAATTTATTATTTTTTAATTTTTGTGAAATCATTAATTCGCCCTTACAATTTGTATGGAATTAATTGTGTAAATCAAACATTCAAATAGGGGTGTTTTGGGCATCGAAATTTTTTAAATGTGTAAAGTCAAATATAATTAATGAATTTGCTGATGTGGAATCTAGTCAATGGGTTTTATTTAAATAAAAAACTTATGTCGGATTTTACGTGGAAAAAATTAAATTTCAAGGGCTAAAGTCATATTTTCAGATATTTTAATTAGCTTATAATTAGTATCTCAATTCAATCATGCGTTTTAACATGACAAGAACTAACTTGGGATACAGCCACAATATGGAATTCCCGTTACATAAAAGTTCTTCTCCTACAACGGTCAAGCTAGCAGGAATTTTGGGAGCATTTTTTTCTTCTTTTTTACTTGACAAAAAAATTTGTTAGCTGAGAACCGAGTACCTGGTAGATGCATCCACCAAGTCCCATGCCCTAAAAAAATTGATGGAAACTCAATGCTGCCACCAAAGGCTTGATTGTGTGTTGACTTTGACAAGCACCAAGAGATATTCCAATGATCACTGAATGAACCAGAATGCCCAATTCCAGAACCTGCATTTTGTATTGCATGGCCAATCAATTAATAATTGCGAGTCCATATGTATGTAGTCCGACAACTGGACTAGCATGTTGGTCTGCTCGCCTAATCCTTTATTGCTTTTGTTATTTCGTTTGTATAAGATAAAAAAGATGTAGAGTTCGTATATATATAGGAAATTTAGACGCCAAGCTTTAAAGACAATTTATTTGGATTACCTGTGATATGATTCGATGACGGATCAGCTCCGGCGAATTTGATGCAGAACCATGAAAATGAACAGCATGATCATTTTCTTCATAACCATCAACTGGCTGAGGTTTCCCGAGCTCAGACCTCTTCTGATACCCAGTAGCAATAGCTTCCATTATCAATGTCCCAATGGCTGACACCATGGCAACAAAACCTGTAAAGGGAAACCTTCTCCATGGGTTTTCACTAAGGCAGGGGCTTGTCAAGCTGTCGTTAGCATCAGGAAGCAGATGAACAAACCCCGTTGCTAAAATCACCCCGGCCACAAAGGCTTTGATCAAGAGATACAAGTCTTTTTCCGGGTGGAAAAATGGTATGTTCTTCACCAAGAATGGAAGACAAACTCCTAGTGCACCAGAAACTAGGACTGAGGCTATTGCAATTAGTTTATATCTGATCAGCAATTTAGATTCGTTTCGGTGTTCGTCTTTCTTTTCGGATGTACATGCTGAAGATGTCAAGATTGGTAGAAGAAGAATTAGGAAGAGGATGGTGAAGAAACTGTAATTTAAATCAAGTCGTCTGAACTTGTGATCATTGTACAAAATGGAAAGACAAAAAGAGAGTGATAAAAAAGGTAGAACTGAAGAAACTATGGTGGGAATATTTCCATGCTCATCGCTGATACATAAAGTGATGAGTCACAAAGACAAAGACAATAATTGGTGAGCCTAACATATACAGACAGAGTAGAGAAAGAGGCCAAATGTGTTCTTGCTCCTTGTCAAGTAATGAGCAAGCAAGGCCATACATTAGTTTCAATCTATCAACCATATAGCCAAATTCCAAATTTTTGGCACTGATTACTAGAGTTATATACATTAGGGCAACGATTTCGCACTCCATTATCAATCTGCACTCTAAATTAAATATTCACAAAATCTTTTTTCTCATAGGAGTACATGAGAGTAAAAAAGCAGTGTGTTAAATTAGATGTCGCAATATATATTATTGAGAATAATTTTTTTCAAGTATAATTTAGAATTAATATTGATTAAAAGTTGTGCATAATCACATTGACTAAACAAAGTGTGTTCCCTTGTGCACTTAAGTACAAATCTTCCTCCCCATAAATTTTGAATAGAATATTAATGTAGAACATGATCATTTCTTGCACGTGGTCCAATATTGTAGTGGATATGATTTTGAGTTTCTATCTATATGTCCCAGATCCAAAGCCCCACCCCCTTTCTCGTCAAATTATTGTAATAATTTTGAATCCTCTCTTAATAATAATAATTAAAAAAAAACAGACAAAAGAAGGGAGTTTTAATAAAAAGCTTCTCCAAATTTTTTATTAACCAAAAATCATCAACTAACTTTATTTAATAAAAAAGACTTAAATTTTAATATAAAGGACTTAAATTTTAATAAAAAAAGACAAAAACTAAAAGAAAACAGCCCAACAATATAACCCCACGTGCAAAATAAAAATTTCTTTTCCAGCTATGCCCCGACTTCTGTTAGACCTGTTAGAATTATTGAGAATTAAACTTTCATTTATTTACGAATATGCCATTGCCTCATTAAAGCCTAAAAATCACATAAAAATTTAAAATAAAGTTAAACATTTTCTTAAGGATACGAATCAACACCCAATGTAATTAATTAGCTCCTAATGGTAAACCAGTTGAAACTAGCGGAAAGAGTATGCTTGTGAAAATTAACATGGATGGAGTCCATGTTACCTCTTCAAGTTTTCTGTCATCTAAAGATTATGCTGCCTTAGAAAATATCTTGAGAGTTAGAGCTCACGGCATCTTACAATTACAAAGACATAAACCTCTTGTATAATTATAGCAAATAGTAATTAAACATAATCATGTATGAATTATAACTTTTACCATATCTTTTTTTCTTTCTTCTACTATAGATATTGAGGGACAAGCTCCAGATTTCGAGAGTAAATGTGAAATGCTTTTAACCAACTGAGTTATAAGTTTTTGTTATTTTAGCCATATTTAAAAGGACGAACTTAGCAAAATCCGGGTTATATGTACACTAGCAGGATGTCTAGATGCTTATGTTGTCAAATTGTCAAATGATACCATTATTGACCGTATATATATATTTTTTTTATTAGAGTATAACATTCTAATTCTCCTTAAAATAAGGAGACACTATAATGAAACTGAACCAATAAGTATACACTATTTATGAAACCTGTTGATGCACAAAACCGGAGGTCTTGGAACAACGTAAATCCGACCGTGAATCTGCAAGAAATGTAAATAACACAAGATATATCGTGGTTCACCCCAAGGTTTAGGCTACGTCCACACTGATAATGTATTTATCTGAGGGAGAGAGAGAGCTCTAAGAGTGAGAGATTTGAGAGGGGGTGAGGAGCCTTAAGAATTGGTCTCCCCTAATTATGAGGGTGAAAGGTCCTTTTATAGAATAAGGACTCCTCACTTATTACATATTTGCCCATTCCTTTATCACATAATTACATTTAAGTCCCCCGAGTATTTGTACGAGATCTAAATACGATGCCCTAAATATGGTATAAACAGTAGTCCCCCAAGTCTTCAGTCAAGAGAGTCTTTTGGCTGAAGACTTGAAATTCAATCTATGTGTGGGCCAAAGTAACTAGATGTTGTCTTGAATTGATATTCGATATGAGGCGGTGCTCAATCTGAAATGATGCTCAACTAGAAGTAGCACATACTGCGAGGCTGCTCGGCTCATGGCTTATGTTGCCTTGGTTGGCTCGGCTTGTGGCGTTGAAGGTGATAGAGTCCCTTTTATAGAATAAGGGCTCGCTCCTCAATACATGAATGATGGGCTAGAGTTGATGTTCTCTAATGATGGTGAGGGAGTCCCTTTTATAGAATAAGGGCTCGCTCCTCAATATATAAGTGATGGGCTAGAGTTAATGCTCTCTAATGATGGTGAAGGAGTCCCTTTTATAGAATAAGGGCTCGCTCCTCAATACATGAATGATGGGCTAGAGTTGATGTTCTCTAATAATGGTGAGGGAGTCCCTTTTATAGAATAATAGCTTGCTTCTCAATACATAAGTGATGGGCTAGAGTCCCCCAAGTATTTTGTATTTTTCATGAGGCCCATTTGAGGCCCAATATATGGTACATAATGTAGTCCCCCAAGTCTTCGGTCAATAGAGTCTGTTGGCTGGAGACTTCAAATTGAATCCATGTATGGGCCGAAGTGGCGGTTGTTTGAATGTGGTATTTGTATACCCTACACTGAAGCTTTATAGGTGAAGCTTTGCAAGTGAAGCTTTGAAGCTAGAGCTCTGTAAAGGACGTTTTTGAAGCTAGAGCTCTGTAAATGAAGCTTTTGAAGCTGATTGACATGAGTGATGCTCATCAATGTTTATGTTGATTGACATGAGTGATGCTCATGGATGTTGTCATGAGTGATGCTCATGAATGTTAACATGAGTGATGCTCATGAATGTTGACATGAATGACGGTCATGAATGTTTATGTATGATTGCCATGAGTGATGCTCATGAATGTTTATGTATGAATGACATGAGTAATGCTCATGTATAATTTGGAGTACTGGGCGTACTTTTGATCACCTGGTTGGTGGCATGAAGGAGAGTACGGGTTGTACATTTCATCACCTGGTTGATGGCATGAATGGCTAGTCACTTATTACATATTTGCCCATTCCTTTATCACATAATTATATTTAAGTCCCCCGAGTATTTGTACGAGATCTAAATACGAGGCCCTAAATATGATATAAACAAAACCAAATCAAGAATGATACACTATTTCTAAAACTAAACCAATAGGTGGAAACTCTTTATGAAACTAGACCAAGAAAAAGACACAATTGATGAAACTAGACAAAGAAAGAGATACTATTTATGAAACTGTACCAATTGCTATACACTATTTATGAAACGGGACCAAGAACTAGACACTATATATGAAATTAGACCAAGAACTAAGTCACTATTATGAAAGTGGACCAAGAACTAACCCATTATTTATGAAACTGGACCAAGAAGTAGACACTATTTATGAAAATGGATCAAGAACTAGACACTATTTATGAAATTTGACTAATAAGGAGACACTATTTATGAATCTAGACCAATAAATAGACACTATTTATGAAATCAAATAAAAAATGTGACACTATTTCTAAAACAAAACCAATAGGTGGAAATTATTTATGAAACAAGACTAAGAAAGAAACACTATTTATGAAACTGAACCAAGAACTAAGCATTAATTATGAAACTGGATTAAGAACTAAACATTATTTATAAAATCGGACCAATAAGTAAACACTATTGATGAAACTGGATGAACAAATAGACACTATTTATGAAACCAAACAAAAAATTAGGCATTATTTCTAAAACTGAAGCAATAGATGAATATGCATTATTACAGAGGATCTAGGATGAGTGATTTATGGTTTTTTTGTGTCTTAAGATATGGTGCTAATATTCGAGAAATGTCATAAATTCTGGAATTTCTCTCATAAAACACCAAATAGATGTCGGAAATAGTACAGCTCCTTAAGTAATCAACTAACCTCTTTTGGCTTTTTGATCTGGAATTTCCCTCATAAAACACCCAATGTGCCAAGAATAAAGATACCATATTTTACCAACGGGGAGTTTTTTGCAAGCTTTCCAAATTAGTATAATCCAAAGTTGTCGAGACAAGCAAATTTATGATAAAAATATTATCAGATTTACAATCCTGGAACTGGGCAATCCCATGAGACAAAATAAAAATATAAGGCACATGTGACTCAAATCAGAAGTTAGAACACTGGATATGCATATGACCTTTGAGACTAAACAATGCTACAAAATATCCAAAGACATTGACAAGTCATCATAATCAAATTATTCACTTTTATCTTCATTTCAAACTTTTAAGCTCATAACAAAATGTGGCAAAAGCAACTATTAGCGTCATCACATCTTTTTTGACATCCTTAAACCTCGAATCGTTTCCCCGTTGATACAACTTTGGAAAACCCATTTTAAATCAGCCTTAAACCCAAAATGATATTCCAAAAACACAAAATTGAACTCAAATTCCATAAGAAAACAGTGAAACCCATTTTCACAAAATATAGGAAGAAAGATTCGACATGGGATTACAACTTTTTTATGAAGGCTATCTCAGTCGACTGCAATGCCAACGATCGAATCCCCGGCAACAACGACAAAGAGTTGAACTTGAAGAGGTTCTCGAGCTCGCGGTCGAACGACGTCGCTAGGTTCTTGAACTCGTTTGGCCGGTGCTTCATTGATAGAAGATCCGCGTCGGCCGAGTACTTCACTTCCCTCCACCCTTTCGACATGAAGGAGAAGGCATTGGAGGAGGCCGAAGCTTGGCCTTCCCTTCCATGGCGAATGAAGAGTTGGATCTTGATTTAGTTTGAAGAGAAAATTACCTAGTCAATCGGAGAGCTATAGAATCAAGTGAGATGGGATCTCATTGATTTAACGGAGAAAAAATCGGCGACTGGGGTGATGAAATGGGAAAATTGCATAGAGAAAAGGAATATGAGATCCGTACAAAATGTACAAAGCTTTTATCTCTTTTCGTATGAAGTGAAACGAAATAAATAAACACAGCAAGGTTTGCTATCAGGGTAAAATTGGAAACTCTGTGCTTGGGCAATTTTATTGGGCTGGTTTTATGTTGGGTTTGTCTTAACCATTAAATAAAATTAATGGTTAATTTTTTTGTTAAAATTCATAATTTTGAAGTTTTTTTTATTAATTTTTCTAAAAAAGAATATAATCATTTAAATAATAGTGCTTAATAACCAGAAGCGACAACTGCTAGCAGCTAGGGTATCTTATCCTCCTCGTTTCCATCAAAATGTCCGGCATGGATTGGATGCCTTCCAATTTCCAACTCTTCAAGGAGAACAATTTTTACTTGTGATGGGAACACAAGTGATACATTATGTGTTTTAATAAAAGTGATGAGAAATTTCATTTTTAAGTTATTAAGTTTTTAGCACACATATCTAACAATTTGTACAATAACACATATTGTACTACTCCATGTACCGATCACATTGAAAAATCTCTCATTCAAATGGTAGAGAGATCAGTGGATAAGCTTTTGATTGGATGACCATCTAATTCTCAATAATACGATTTGTCTCATCACAATTTGACGAGTCTCACCATCTAATTCCATTCCATATCATTAGCAATTTGCAAAGCATGGCCTTTGATGTTGATATGTAATTCGATGGACTTCTCCTACCATATCAAATCAAAAGCCACATGATCCATGCATGCTGCATCAAGCTTCATGTGTTGTGTGGGCTAATACTGATTTAGTCGTCCAGAATATATTGTTATTAACGACGTCCTCAATCGCCTAGATTAAAAGTGAGCTTTGGATGCATCTAAATTAGTATCGACATATAAAATGTATTACAATTATGCAGGTAAAAAACCAAAACTCAAACTTATTATAGGTCATGTTGTTCTTCCACGTTAATTAATTAATGGATACTAGACTTATGGCTGGTTTAGTATTGATGTACTTTGAAAAAAAAATATTTCTACTGTACTGTGAGAATAAGTTCATCTTTACTGCTTTACGTTTTCAGCTTTTTTCCACTCAAAACTATGAAAATAAGATGTTTTTAAGTGTTTACCAAACACCTTTTTGAGCTCAACTTTTTTTATACTCACTTTTTATAAAAGCACCTCAGTACCAAACTAGTACTTAACATCCTCTCCCTCATTCACGTTCTTTGAAATTTCGGGTGGCAGTTGGAGTTTGGCTTTTTGATACAGATGCCTAGCTTTTGAAATTTTGAGATTAAACATCCATGCCTTTTATAATTTTGATTAAACATCTTCCTACCATTTAGGTTCCACATAATACAAAACTACATGATTTGCCATTATATGCACTTTACCAATTAGCTATAAAATCTCTAGTGGTTATGATTCAGTATTCAATTTCAACATAAATTCTTTTACAATTTAAAAAAAAAACTAATGAAAAAGGATTTGAAAACTTTGAGTTTTAATGATAAGGACAAAATAAAGGGTAAAGTGAATAGTACTAGAATTGACTTTTTAGTGTAAAAATGTGATTTTTCGTTAAAGTGAATAGTACCGGGAGTTTTTCATTAAAGTTCTCTTTAAAAAAATGACTTGATATTTGCTTCCCCTTTAAAAAAAACGACTTGATATTTGCTTCTGCTTCTTGCGTACCTTTTTCTTCCAACTCCACACCGTATTAATTGATAGCACACGCCAATGTCAAATTGTCATCGATGATGGTGGGGTACGATATATTGTACACCTTCAAATCTGAATATTGACACTAAAGCGTAAGCCTTTTGTTTTACCACACTTTGCATCGATATTTTCATAACTTTTCACGTACCAGGGTACGTTTGGAAAGTTCGCTTCGATTGACTCAATTTCCTTCTAGATATTATAGTGGGTACGTTTCACTTGAACACGAGTAAGTTTCAAATTGCATGGTACGTTTTAATTTGACATTGGTACGTTTTAATTTAACTTTGTTACGTTTTAATTTGATATTGGTACATTTTAATTTGACATCGGTACACTTCTATTTGAAAAATAAATTGTGGTGATCCATGTCCAGAGATACAAGATGCAATATGTGTGCATACTCAATAATGGTGGATATAAAGATCGCGGAACATTCATAAGCCAATAAAATAGATCGTTGTTTATGAACGCCTAATCTCTCTATATCCCCTATCAAATTGCAGCTTATTTTTAGTAGTTATTCTATGTCTAACTCTTTCTCTCTCCCCTGCAAAAGTCTTCACGCCTGTATCTCTTTTTTGATGAACTGGGTGAGAGAAACGAAAAAGCAGAAAACATGGTCTCTGATTTTTAGTGAGACAATTAAGAATTATTAAGGATAAACTGGAAATGAGGAGTATATATCCTTTAAATTTGAGAAAAATACATTAATAACAGATAAATGAATTAAATTAGAAAATGCTGATGTGGACATAAATTAAAGCACCCTAATTAAATTTTTAAAAGTTTAATCAAAACTTAAAAACCTACAAATGTTTAGTTTAAAAAATGTGAAAAAGAAGTGGTTGAATCTAATTTTCTCTTTAATCTTCCACAATTCGGCCGAGTCTTTTGATTTGAATACATTTTTGCAGTGGAAGTCACGTGGATTCTCTCACCTTCTATTTCTCTCTCCTTCTATTTCTCTCTCCCCCATTCCCTCATTTAATTTAGACCATTCAATAGAAATCTAACGATTTGAAATTGTGCCATATATTTCACGAGCCTTATTTTTTTAGGGTTATGATATCCACACACCACATTTTACTTCTCACACACATTTTTAATTTTTGGCCGTCAGATCGGATGAATTAAAGAAGATCAATAGACAAAAATTATCAAATGGTGTGTAAGAAGTAAAATGGGGTGTGTGGATAGCACATCCCTTTTTTATTGCTTTCGTTCCATAATCCTTCCTCTTCCCCAACATATTTGTTCAATTTCGATGATCTTATATTTTGCAAACCTGATTTAAGTATTTATACACCAGGCCACTATCAATCCTAGTGAAGCAACTAAATTTGAGTTCACTAGGGGCAATCAATCACGGGGCTTCAAATCGACGGTCATTAACCATTTCACATGCATGAAATACTTTGAAATAAAAGGTGATAATGCAACAACTTTAAGATTCTGCTTAGTTACAAACTCATACGACCAGACTCGACAATAACAATATTTTGTGTAACTTATGTTACAACCAATCAAATGTCAATTACACAATATATATAATTTGGACTGTTTATTTTGAATGAATGTTTCACAACAAATACTATATATACACACACACACACACACATAAAATTAATGAAATTGCATAAAAAATCACAAATCACTGACTTGTTTAGGAAGATAGAGGTTTGCAGACGCAATCTCCTAAGACAGAAATTCGCCCCTACTCCAGTGTAGTGGTTTAATGGACGTCTATCTTGCAGGATACAACTATCTAACCCAAGTTCTTGCTCTAGAACTTGGATTCTTGGCAAATTGATTGTGTTGTTTCTCTGTGAAGGATGGAAAAAGGAAGTGATGGAATTGATTATTTGGTTTCCGATCTGACTGCCATATATATATATATATATATATAATGGCGTATTTGAACATACATAACCGTTCATGCTTATTATTTGAAAACAGACGTAACTGTTTAATCAGTTCTATCCTTTCGGAAAAACTGAATCCAAAAAATAAAAAACGTAACTTGTGTTTTTCGACCATCTGAGCCCCAAGGCCCAAGGCCCATCTTTGACATTTAATATATACACCCAAACCCTCCAAGTCTAAGGCCCAAGGTCCATGGCCTTGGCCCAATTCTTTGCAAACTATAAGTGAGTGAACTCACTTATAAAGGGAACTTTCTAAAAAGGTTTGGGTGATGTGGGATTGGGAGTCCTTCACAAGTTCCAACAATACCCCACATTTGAATAGAAAATAAGATACTAACTAAATTAGTAACGTCTTTCCAGAGATCTTAGATAGGATATGCATCGGGATAGATGTCTTTTGGACTTGAACCTTCTCTAGTGAGTACTTATCGGATTTACCTAATGAAGCAATGAATTTAAAATCTTGAACTGATCATTTTAAGTAGTAAATCTAAACAATAGGTATCACACATATCATATAGTGACACACTTCAATTCATACGATTGTGTTCATTTTGGTCTTGAACATATCCTGATTTCATGAGACCCTTGGAGAATTGTAGCCATATCAATTCTCAAAGATGCGACCCCACATCAATCTCATATAGGTAATGCTAATTAAGAATGGCTTTTTCTATTCATCTTAACCATAAGATATTAGCATTATTAAGAATAACGATTCACCCTCTACATCTTACAAGCAACACACTATTTTCCATCATAGGAATAAGTAAGGATTGTGTGTTTCTTACCTTGAGTTTTCCTTAATTAGTTTGTCTATTGAACCTAGACCATGGGATCTCCAATTAGCTAGGTTAGGTTTCCGTCAAGTTATAACTCATTGAGTTGGCTTTAAACCCATTCCCCTCGATGTAAATGCCACTTGGTCCTTGGATAGGCCTTTTGTCAAAAGATCGGCAATATTCTCCTTAGATTTAATATAATCAATGGAAATAGTTCCATTCTTGAGTAGTTGTCTAATAGTTCTATGTCGTCACCTTTTATGTCTTAACTTCCCATTATATTCAGTGTTTTTTGGCTCGACCTTGTGCAGCCATGTTGTCACAATGTATACATATTGCAGTCACAAGCTTGGGCCATAATGGAATATCTTCCAGAAAATGTTTAAGTCATTCAGCTTCATCAGCAGCTGCATCTAAGGCTATAAACTCTGGTTCCATTGTCGAACGTACTATACATGTTTGCTTAGATGATTTCCATGACACAGCTGTTTCACCAAGTGTAAATACATATCCACTTGTGGATTTACTGTTTGTGCTCCTTGAAATCCAATTTGCATCACAATATCCTTCTAATACTGGGGGATATTTAGTGTAATGCAAACCATAGTTCATTGTATGCTTTAAGTATCTTAATACCCTTATTAAAGCATTCCAATGATCTCTTCCAGGATTACCTGAATACCTACTTAGTCGGCTTATTGAATAAGAAAGATCAGGTCTTGTACAATTCATAATGTAAATCAAGCAACCTATAACTTTGGTATACTCCAATTGCGAAACGCTCTCTTCTTCGTTTTTAGTAAGTTTATGAATGGGATCAAATGGAGTTACTGCAAGTTTACAATCATAATGTCCAAACCTTTTTAGAACCTTTTCAACATAATGTGATTGAGTTAGGACATATCCATCTGAATTCCTTAGAATTTGAACTCCAAGAATCACATAAACTATTCCCATATCTTTCATATCAAAGCTAGAATTTAGCATTTTCTTCGTGGAGTTAATCACATCTTTGTTAGTTCCCAATATAAGCATGTCATTAACATATAAACATACAATAACATAAGCATTTTTCGTTTGCTTAACATAAATGCATTTATCACTTTCATTGATCACAAATCTATTTGTGATCCTATTATGATCGAATTTTTCATGTCATTGCTTAGGAGCTTGTTTAAACCATATAATGACTTAATCAATTTGCAAACTTTCTTTTCTTGACCTTTGACAATGAAACCTTCATGTTGTTCCATATATATTTCTTCGCCTAATTCACCATTTAGAAATGTAGTCTTGACATCCATTTGATGTATCTCAAGATTGTACACGGACGCTATAGCTATTAATAATCTTATAGATGTTATTCTAGCTACGGGTGAATAAGTGTCAAAATAGTCAAGTCTTTCTTTTTGACAATACCCTTTGGCAACTAGACGAGCTTTATACTTGTTTATAGTACCATCCAGTCTCAATTTCTTCTTGAAAATCCATTTGTGTCCTATTGGTTTATTTCTAGGAGGCAAATTAACCAATTCCCATGTATTATTTTGCATGATGGATTCCATTTTACTTTAAATAGCTTCTTTCCAATAAGGTGCTTCAGAGGATTCTAATGCAGCCTCATCAGCTTGAGGCTCCTATTCGTTTAGATAAGTGAGGAAATCAGGACCAAAATCCTTCCCACATTTTGCTCTTTTACTCTTTCGTGGTTCTAATTCTTGGCTTTGGACTTTAGAAGTTGAAGCATGATTATCGTCATCATTTCTCCTAGTATCATCATGTACTCTTTTATTCAGAACATATGACCTATCTTTGTAAGGAAAATTTCCTCAAAGAACTCAACTTCTGCAAATTCAAGTATTGTATTTACATGAATGTCTGCAATTTCAGATTTATGAACCAAAAATCTGTATGCCGAACTATTATTGGCGTGACCAATAAATATACAATTCCATGATGAAGCTTTCAAGGTTTTGTATGTAGGTAACCTACCTTTCCAGATTTCATAAGGAGATTGATTAGTCTTTTTATGTGGAATTCGGTTCAAAATCGTGTTGGCATCAAGGAGTGCCTCACCCCATAAATTATGTGGTGCACAAGAACTGTTCAACATGGAATTAATCATATCCTTCAATGTACGATTTTTTCGTTTAGCCACTCTGTTTTTTTTAGGAGTATATGGTGCTGTCGTTTGATGTATTATTCCATGTGTCGAACAAAATTATGCAAAGTCATTAGATTCATATTCACCTCCTCTATCCGATCTTAAGACTTTTATTATTTTCTCTAGTTGATTTTTGACTTCGGCTTTAAATGTCTTAAACATGTTTAAAGCTTCATCTTTACTATGAATCAAATAGACATAACAGTACTTGTTGCAATCATCAATGAAAGAAATATAGTAGTTCTTTCCTCCACGAGTTGGTGTGGATTTGAAATCACAAAGATCACTATGGATCAAACCAAGTATTTTGTTGGATTTTTCCACTGATTTATATGAGTGTCTTGCATATTTGAATTTTGTGCATCTCACATTTAGATACTTTGTTCATAGAGCATTTGGGCAATAGGCCTAAGTTAACCATTATTTGAAGAGAACGAAAGTTAACATGACCTAATCTTGCATGCCATAATGTAGAGGACTCAATCAAGTAAGCAAAAGAAGCACTAGACTTGTTATTATTATTAATAGCATCAGCAGAAAGTACATTCAATTAGAAGAGCCCCTCAGCTAGGTAGCCCTTTCCCATATACACCCTACCTTTGGTGATTACAAACTTATCAGATTCAAAAACTATTTGAAACCTTTGTTACTCAAAAGCGATTCAGAAATCAGATTCTTGCGAATATCAGGAACATGCAGAACATTGATGAGTGAAAGCTCTTTTTCAGAAGTGAGTTTGAGCGTCACTTTTCCCTTCCCTGCAATGGTAGATGTAGTTGCATTTCTCATGTACAGATTTTCTCCACCATCAACTGATTGGTAAGAAACAAATAAATTCCGATCAACACAAACATGCCTTGTTGCTCCTGTATCAACCCACCAGTCATTTGAATTAGTCATTAAATTGACTTCAGATACAACTACAACAAACTTGTCTTATGCAATGTTTGCTTGATTAGAATTCTCAGTATTCTGATCCTTCTTGTGACAGCGTCCTTTGCCCTATGACTCTAATATCAATTGTTAATACTAAATATTTAGGGTTAGCTCAATACAAAGATTACATGCAATTATATATACAAGAGTTAAATATGTACTGCGAGCATAGATGGCTCTATCATCACTATATATACGTGCTGCAATATGAACCAGCAAACAAGTGAAGGAAGGCATTGAAGTTCATAAGATTACCTGAAGATGACATGTTCCTGGATGAAGCCTGTCAAGTCCTAAAAGCCCTAGTTCACAAAGAATGCCTTCTGCTTACTCAGAACCGTATATCCAACTAGTGATAGCCCTAGTGTCTTATGGAATGAATAATCTGGTAAGCAGGGACACCTCCTTATATAGAAAATCATCTTAACCGTATTCCAGCCATCAAGGGATTACGTCGATGCCCACATAAAACTGAGCTTGAAGTAGTTGGTTCCATCCACTACTCTATCGTGTGCAACCTTATGTACTTAATTTATAGGGATATTAGTTACTTTGAACTTGACTCTAATTAATCTAATTATAACATCATGATAACCTTATCATAATAAGTGATAGTCCAAGCTAGAGTCCTAACAGACGCTGCATGTCTTTGGACAAACAAAAGCTAGCTCTTGCGGCGTATTTGGTCGAGACGAATAACAGATCATCCATGGCTGTAAAAACCCAAGATGAAGACGAAGACGGTGATCTTAATGATGAAGAGATTCTTATGGTTCTCAATAATCGAATCCATGATTTACCAGAACATAATCCCTAACCATCCACATCCTTTAGCATATGATTAATTTTCAATTAGTTCATTGTTCATCTTTTCTTAATATTATACTCATATTGACCACCTTCTGACTATTTTTTTTACCATGTATTTGTAGGAATATGTAATTGGATGATTTCTCTGTGTTGAGAATTATTGCTTAGAAGCTGACCTGATATTGACTCTTCATTGAAGCCAGTAACAGTTAAACTAGCTAGTGAATGGGAATAAAATTTGAATACATGAGTTTCTTGACATAAAATAGACATAACATGAGCTACTTTCTTGAAGATGCAGTTGGTTCTGTATTTCTCTCATTTTGTTTATGTAGTTTTAGTAACACATCACATCCTCCTGGAGATAGTTATTACGTATGCATCGTTTGTTGACAAACATTTGACTATAATAGTATATATTCCCCGTATTCAAACGTATATAGAACCAGAACGGTTTGAAAACGATATATTGAACATAGATTCCTCATATTTGACTATATACTAAATACTAAACAGCTTCATTCACAATTGATTACTTTTACAATCCTTCACAAACCGTTTTTCTTCAAAGCCAGAGAAATCTCATAGCCCTTAATGCTTCCAGATTTTATACCTAAATTTTAGTTTATTGTAAGAATCCCAAATCCATATTAATTAATTATATAGAAAAAGAGTAGATTTTTCAATAATCATATTGATTTGTCCTCCATTAATAACACCAAATTCTTAGTAATATATCTACTAAGGGTAATGTTAGGGGGACTATCTATTTAAACCATATTTTGTAAATTATATAATATGGTTGTTGATGATTGAATTATTAGTAAGTGTTGATTAACGTGTTATTTTCTATCGATGACACGTCGCATAATTTGCAAATTAATCTACTTAAAATTACTCATCAGTCATCAACTAGACAGAAGTAAAATAAGAAAATTTCATGCCACCATAAATTGTGAGGACCAGCGCCCTTAATTAATGGGGATGGATGTTGCATGCACGATAATTCAAACGGAAGTCATGCATGCTGTTGATGCACAGGCAAGAGATATAACGTCAGAAAACAATTTATCTTGTCTTTTCAATGTTGGAATATACAATCATACTCTCCACCATTTCAGTAACTAAAACATGAAATTCATGTGATCAGTCTTTTGTTATAGATTAATTCGCCAGCTGAGATACGTGATTACCTGAATCATAAATGAAAGTTCATGAGATGAATAAAACAATTACGTTCTACTTTTTATCTGAAAGAATATATGATTTCTTCCTATCAGTTTTAACTCAAGTATTATGAGTAATTGAGTTGGGTTAAGGCCGTAAGGGTAGAGATCTTGGGTAACCTCCTTACTTATATATACAAGCAATTATTATTCTAGTTCAACATATTTAGCTGTTTACAAACCATATATACATGACATCATGTTATTTTTAACAAAGCAACATTCTAAACTAATACTTTAATTTATGGAGATGGAATTGATCAAACTCGAGTGTCTAACTCATATATATGCTACATGTACATCATGTTTTAAGTTTTATATTCTATGGACTTACTTATGTCTTAAAAAAATAATAAAGACATAGCCTTTTATTGACATTATAGCAAATGGTGTGACAAATTTTTCCCCTTCTAGTAACTTGGTTGTTTGAAAATGTAGAAAATTAATAGACAGCTCATTGTAAATATTTTTCTTAATAAAAAACTTTCAGACAACTTTGTTTATCATCAAGAGCACATTTCTTATTATTAAAGACAATTTCTTTATTATTAAGGAACTTTTTTAATTCAACATAATTAGTTGTTTACAAACTTTGTATACATGTACATCATGTTATTTTTTACAAAGCAACATTCTAAACTTTTACTTTAACTTATGAAGAGACAATTCAACAAGTGTAAAAATGAGTACACTACCTCTCATCAACTAGTCTAACTCACATATGTATGCTACACGTACATCATAGTTTAAGTTCTATATTCTATGGGTCACATAGTACTACAGTTTAATGATATTCGTCTTCACTTGTAAGTAAGAGGTCTTAGGTTCAATTCTCGTCAAAGGCGAATTTGAACCAAATTATTGCTAGTACATTGTGAGACTTGTCTCACTTCCCCACCCTTTAATGTAGATAATTTTTTTTTATCAAAAAATAAGATTTAAAAGTTCTATATTCTATGGACTTACATACTGCTTAAAAAAATAATAAAGACTTTTAGCCTTTTATTGACATTGGCAAATGGTGTGGCAAACATTTTCTTCCCCTTCTAGTAACTTGGTTATTTCAAAATATAGAAAATTAATACAAAGCTCCTCGTAAAAAAAAATTAAAAGAAAACTCTCAGAACTTTCTTTATCACTTAGGGAACATTTGTTTATTATTTAAAACACTTTCTTTATCCCTTCACACCTTAGTGTAGATAATATCATTTGTTTAAAAAAATATTTTCTTTAATATTAATTACTTTTTTAATTCAAAACTCTTATGAAGTGCAACTTCTTTTTTGTTTTTTGTCCTTAATTGTAATATAAAAAATCCTTAATAATAAGAAAAAATTTCAAAGTGTTTTCCGGCGAATTTTTGTTCGTGAGGTACCTTTTATTAGTTCTTCTTTCAAAATAATTGACATGTTCAAATAAAACTTTATAAAAAATTATGAACTTCGTGTAAATAGTTATTCATTAGTCTATGGAGGCATCTGTTCACCAAAACATCATGGCTACTAGCTTTTGTGATTTTGTGAATTCAGTTGTCATGCTCCACACATGCCCTTTTCTTTCTTTCCTTCTTAGTTTTTTCCTCCATCACCATATGCGTAACTTACGAGCGTCTGATAACTATTTCGTTTTTGTTATAAACTTTCTAGTTTAAGTGTGATTGTGTAAATCCTAGATTAGATTTGATTATAGCTATTATTTCCTATATGGACTTGTATTGCTTGGGGATGAAGGATTTCTTCTCCCTCTTATTACTATAAATAAAAACACTACGTAGGGGGAATAACACACATTCCTCTACACAATTCTACAAACACATCTCTCTCTTCTCTCTTTGTTGTCGGCCCCCTTCCCTTTGTCTGATAAAATAAGCTACAATCGTTTTCAAAATTGAAAACTGAAATCTTGTTTGGTAACTACTTTCAGTTTAAAGAAAAATTAAAAACTGAAAAGCAAAAAGTGAAAACTCAATGCCAAATTTTGAATACTCAACAAAGTAGTTTTCAATTCTTGGTTTTCAAATTTCAAAAATGTGAGAAAAACTAAAAACCAAATAGTTATCAAACGCCCCCTCCCACCAAGACCATAACCTAGAAACTGTTTATGGCTTAAATCTTTAGCCCGAGATTATTAAATAATAATTTTAGCCTAATTTTCATTTTTTGGTAACTTTTTTGAAAATAAAATTTATTTAGATTATCCTAATTTATTTTTATGAACATTTTAGCATAAAAATATTTAAATTATGACAAATAATTAAAAAAACATACAAATACATAGGTATTTATAAAGTTTTAAGTGAAATTTGATTTAAATTATTTCTTAAAATTATTTTAGATGTTAGATTTAATTTTGGACCGTCAATTTTTTTTTTTTTTACCGTTAGGTTTGATCTCATTTGATCACAGTCATTGGATTATAAGCAAAAAACAAAAGAAAAAGGTTAGAAATATGATCGTTTGATGCGTCCAGAATAATTTAATTCAGACTTAATTTCTAGGAGAATCTAACCCAAAGATATATTTTCTCCCCAATGCTTATTTTAGCCCATAGTTGGAGATGGTTTGGAAGGGTTTTAAAGCTTATATTTTAAATTATATTCCATGAATTGAAGATGGTGTATAAAAACCGAGTTTTTCCCACCCGCCTATAACTTTTTCTTTTTCTTTTTCTTTGTTAGTACATAGACATGACAAATTTGCTTCTATATTGTATACGATATGTAAATCCATGCCAACTCATTCAACTTTGGTCGCTAACCCAACCATGAAAAAGGACCCCTGTCACTATTAATTCTTGAGCCAAATTACCTTTCCAAGATTTTTATATCCAATTGATGACCAAGGAAGCAATTCATTCTTGAAGGTTTATTATTTAATATTTGTATAATTGGTACATTTAGCTGGCGTTAGACATTTTCTTTTACCTTTTTACGGAGGAACCTTATCAAAGTAATTAAAACCTACAAGTACAGTGTGAATGGTAATTTCATTTAAACAAATCATATTGAAATTATAAAATAATCTATTGAAAACAGTTGAGGTTTCATAAAACAAAAACCAATTTGTGATATGAGAAATAATATAAATCCTTATAAGGAGATGCAAAGTTTAGTAAACTTTTCTCACACCCTATACCATGGAGACACCGATCTTTACAAATAAAGTTAACTGATTTCACCTTTGATCATATAAATTTGACATGAGAACTGTCTTTTAATACTCTCCACACAGGTGTGCAATGAAACTGGAGCTGCATGCATGTGAAATGTTTGGAGAGATGAAATGCTGTTAGATCAAGTCCGTGTCTGATTTCTGTCCCGCGACTTCAGGAGTTTGTGATCAACCTAAACTCTTATCTACAAAGAGTTAGCTTAGGATACAACTCTTTTAAATATTTGCTCTTTCTGTGATACGCTTCTTTTGTATCTTCTGTTGTAATTTTGAATTTTTGAATAGCCTTGTAAATAGGGATTTCATTCCCTGATGTAATCTAAAGTGGAATATAAATACATGCAGCCTCTTTTTGAAAAGGCATGCAATTGAAGTGAACTTGAGTATTCTTAAGTTTTACATGGTATACGAGCCCTAGCAGTCTAATGACACATATCCTTTTTTTTTTTTCCAATGGCTGATAACATGAACGGTGCTACAACCCAAACCAATTCCATTCCCAACCCAACCATGAACCCCTTCTTATCCATGACTACAGTTGTTAACATAAAACTGGATCGAACCAACTATCCTATGTGGTTAGCTCAGATCCTACCAATCCTCAAGAGTCATGACCTGATGGGTCCATCGAATGCCCTCCCAAACAGTTCCCGGGTGTCGCTACCCTCAACCCAGCATACACAACTTGGATGTAGCATGATCAAATGATACTAAGTTGGATAAATGGCTCCCTTACGCCATCTGTGTTGTCTGTCATGGCTAGTAAGAGATCCTCTCGTGATACCTGGGAGGCTCTCAAGCAACGGTATGTTTCTTCGTCCCAAAATCGCATTTTGTTTCTTCGAAATGAAATGATGCAAACCAAGAAAGGAGATATGTCTATTGCTAATTATCTTGATCGAATGAACTTGATTTCTGATAACCTTGCCCTAGCTAGCAAATCAGTGAATGATGATGAGCTTGTCCAAATCATCTTGAACAATCTAGGGCCTGCCTATGAAATGATTGTGAATGTTACTCAAGCATGTGACACTTCAATCACATACCCTACACTTGAGGCTTTCATTCTGACAACGGAGAGAAGAATGGCTGAGCAAACTGCTCCTATTGTGGAGGTTGCTCCTGTGAATGCTTAAGATAAAAAAAAAATAAATAAATAAGGGAAAATGGCTCGGTTGAGAGGCACAAGGCCAGGTTAGTCGCCAATGAGTTTCATCAAAAGCCTGGAATTGATTACACAAAGACGTTTAGTCCTATGGTCAAGCACAACACCATAAGACTTGTCCTCGGTTTAGCAGTTTCAAAAAAATGGCATGTCAGACAACTGGATGTACATCACGCTTTCTTGCATAGATTTCTAAAGGAAGACATATACATGCGACAACTTGCAGGTTTAATTGATAAGCATCATCCAAATCAAGTGTGCAAATTGCAACGAAGCATATATGGCTCAAAACAAGCCCCACGAGTGTGGTTTCAATATTTTTCAGAGTTTTTGCTTTAATTGGGGTTTCAAGCATCCACCTGTGATTATAGTTTATTTGTTTTTAATCACCATGGTGTCTATTTGATTTTATTGATTTATGTGGATGATACCATGTTGACAGGAAATAGCCCTCGCCAAATGTCTAGCTTGGTCAAGCAATTAGATACTTTGTTCTCAATGAAAGACTTGGGTCCTCTTAATTACTTGTTGGGTGTTGAAGTTAAATATTTTGGTGATAAAATGCATTTGAATCAGGCAAAGTGTGCTTTGGATTTGCTTAAACGTACAAAAAATTTGGATGCAAAACCGATTTCTACTCTAGTTCTTTGCAGTCAAAGGCTTAGTGCTTATGATGGTGAGCCATATGACAATCCAGAGATGTACCGAAGTGTCGTGGGTGCACTTCAATATTTGACGATCACGAGACCAGACATCTTCTATGCAATCAACCAGGTATGCCAATTCATGCACTCTCCAAATAATACATATTGGATGGCAATCAAGAGGATCCTTCACTATGTTAAGGCCACATACAATCATGGTCTTATATATAAACCAGGTACTACACACCTCACGGCTTTTTTCGATGTTGATTATGCTGGCAATCCTGATACACGACATTTAACTAAAGGTTTCTGCATTTATTTCGGGTCTAATCTCGTGTCTTGGAGTTCTAAGAAACAAAAGACGGTCAGCAAGTCGAGTTCAGCTGAGTACAGACAGCTTGCTTGCATAGCTGTTGAACTTTTATGGCTCAGGTCTCTCTTCCGAGACTTACACTTGTATCTTAACATACCAACAATCTGGTGCGACAATATTTCCTCAACTACATCTTGACATACCAACAATCTGGTGTGACAATATTTCCCCAACTACCCTAGCTTCTAACCTAGTGTTTCACTCACGGACAAAGCACTTGGAGGTGGATTATCATTATGTTCGCGAGAAGGTGATTCGACAAGAGTTACTTGTGAATTTCATATGTTCTCAAGACCACATTGTTGATCTTTTTACCAAAATGATTGTCATCTTCACGATTCAAGCTTCTTGTTTCCAAGCTTCCAGTTGTTTCTCTGCCTATCAGCTTGCGAAGGGATGTTAGACCAAGTTCGTGTTTGATTTATGTTCCCGCGACTTCAGGAGGTTGTGATCAACCTAAACTCTTATCTACGAATAGTTAGCTTAGGATACAACTCTTTTAAATGTTTGTTCTTTCTCTGATATGCTTCTTTTGTATCTTCTGTTGTAATTTTGAATTTTTGAATAGCCTTGTAAATAGGGATTTCATTCCCTGATGTAATTTGAAGTGGAATATAAATACATGCAGCCTCTCTTTGAAAAGGCATGCAATTGAAGTGAAACCTTGAGTATTCCTAAGTTTTACAAATGCATCATATACTGAATATAGTCTTCAAATATATATGATAATCAACGCTTTAAATATACAGTTGATATATATTGTACTATTTCAATATGATCGAACTCATTAGAGCTACTCTATCTCTAAAAAATGAGCTGGCTCAAAGTCCATTTAATCCACCCAAATGAATAGTAATTGGCCAAGTGCATCTCTACTCCTAAAACTAAATAGCCTAGTCCATTTTATTAAAATATTATTAATATTATAAAATAATAATAAAATAATTTTATTTTTAATTTCTGACATTTACTTTATTTATTAAAAAATATTATTAATTTTTGACATTTTATTTATTTATTTATTTTAAAAGTTTTTTGGCCAAAAAATATGGACCGTTGATCTGAAAATCGAACAGTCCAGATCATGCCACGTCACTAGCCGTTGGATTTGAATTTCAAATTTATTTTTTTACCATTGGAAATCCAACGGCCGAGGCTTAGCCACGTGGCCCATGTCCCACGCCCTTTAGTGCGCCTGCAGCGCGGACCCAACGCCTATCACCTTGTCGGGGACGCACGGCCACGCGAGAGTGTTTCCCACACGCCTGACACAAAAAAATTTGTGTTGTCCACTGACGTTATGTTGGCGTCAACATAAAGCCAAATAGGCCGGTTCCTACCTCAACCAATTTTGGACCGGCCTACAAACTGGCTTGGACTTTGGGCTGAATTATTTTTAGGGGTGGAGGAGTTTGTTTTGAGAGCTAGCCTAAAAGATAGGGCTGGAGTTGCTCCTAAAAAGGGTAAAGCTAGGAGCTAGGTGGGGTAACTGGGTTGGCGTCAGCCACAAGCAAAGCAAGTTTCCAAGTTTCATTTTGCTTTCTATGGTTTCTTCAAGATGAAGAACGAATTTGAGGTAACCTCACCAAACAGCATCAATGAAGGCAGGCACCACCATGGAATTCTTTATCTTCTCATCTCACCTTCCTCAATCATTCACTCCACTCATCATCTTATATATGTAAATTAATTATTTCGTATTTAATCTATTTAATCTATAACATTATTACAATTGTGGACTTAATCAATAACTATCAAACAATGGGCTAGGCCAACTCGCCATAGTAGTTTCTCTATTTCTTTACATCAGAGTTCGATCTCCCTCTCTATCGATATGACTAATTTGGAATATTTGACAGTTAAACAAGCATATCATTTTCATTTAGTTATTATGATTGTGTACATGAAAAGATAATTTTTTAGGGTTTGCTTGTCTACTAAAACAACCAAACTTACTTATACATTAAAATTAGAAAAACAAAGTGATGTGTGTAATAGCAAGGCAAACAAAAACTAAGAATATAGTTTGAGGGTTAGGATATCTATAACTACCTAATATTCCCCTACTTGATTGTCGTGATGCAATTGATATTTGGTGACCTTAAGTGACAAAGCAAAGACCAAGCAATTATAGTTTCATGTACGTATTGAAACTGACCCACAAGGAGGAAAGTACTTTTGTTTTGATGCAGCTTGGTGGCCTTTCACACACTGAAAAAATGTACTCATGCATGCCCGTGACCTTCGGTTTGTCCTTCCATCATATGGTTTGCTGGGCTTTGCATAGACACAATGGTAAAGTTTTTAATAAATTAGGGTTGTGATGAAATGGTCGGAACTAAATGTTTGTTTTCTACTTGACCACTGGTTATCATTAAAGGCACGGCACGACTAAATACTCCGTAAGTGTACTATTGTAGAAAAACTTAGTGTATCGATCTTTCTCGTAACTTGTTAAATCGCATGATGAGAAATAGACACAAGTGTATTATACACCCAACTTTCTCATAACTGTTTTCTTTGTTTTTGCCAAAGAGAAGGATAATAAATTTTCAAGTCCAAAATGGAGAATGTTAACTTTGTTTCCCCTCTTACATGGTATATTATAAGGCACTACATTAATGCATTAAGGACAAAATTTAAAGTTCGTAACCCAGAGTAAACATGCCATAAATTGAAAATGAAAAGTTAGGAAAAAAGTTATGTGGTATATATAGTAATGTCATTTGTCCATCCTCAACTTATAGTTTTTTACTAATTTTTTCTCATAAGATGTGACCACCGTAAATTTATTCACGGGTAGATGTGACCGAAAGAATTCTAGGGTTTGACCCCCACTCCACAATCCCTTATTGGTTAGGATAGTAATCTAAACAAAACAAAACAAAACATTTAACCAAAAATTTTCAAATCTTGTAAAATATATTGATATCTTGAGTCCTTGACTGCATGGAGTCTGAGCTTGGATCGAGTAGGCATGCATTTCATTATTTGAAAATTATAATCAATGGCCATCGTGTGCTGATTCTATTTAATGTGTAGTTACAGATGACAGATTACAAATTACAACAGGCATTCTTTTCCTTCATAGCCCAAAGAGAAGGAGGAAGAACCAAAACCTCATAGGCATTCTTTGTCGTTTTACTTCTCAAATTATGCACCAAAGACACATGATTCTTCTCAAACAATGAACCCATCCCAAAAGCAATTAGATTAAACGCCTTTTCTCATGACAATAAATTGACCATATTTGGGGTAATGCGCATTTCCTTCTCATCTGTAAATTACATTGTGACGTAAAAAAAAAAAAAAACTACAATATAATGAAAATATAACCACATTTGCACTCTCTTTGCTTGAACTTATTCTTGAGATCACCCCGTTGCATATAATTTATTCTCTACAATAAAAAAAATTGACTTTTGACATGTAAAAAACAAATATTGTAGTTCTTTCCCACTAACCTGAATCGTTATATATCATACAAACTTCATAATCGAAATTGTTCATTCTCTTTATTATCATTCAACATTTTATTTTCAAAAAAAAAAATATTCGATTAAGAAATCATTAATTTACTAATTCATATCAATATAAGATATTGGTAATTCATAACTTGTTACCATGATCGTTGGCTTGTTTTACACATAAACTATATCTAAATCGAATGTTTTTTTTTTAAATTGATCTTTAGATGATAACAAATAAAACGATCGGTTTCGATTATCCTTTTTCGGCGGTAAAATGATGCCACGTTAGTGGGAAAGTCCTCTTTTTTGGAAAGGACGAAAGTTAGTGTTTCAAAATATGTTGATGAATATCCTGTAGATAGGGCATTTCTTTTCAACCAATTGTGTCTCAAGTTCAAACAACAATTTTCTTTTAGTGCGGCTTAGATTCGTAATACCGTCGACATAAATATTGGTTATGAATATGTTAGTGTGAAGTGTGTCATTAGAAGTCAATAATAGATCAATCAAACCCAATGAGGTGGAACTCCTACACTGGACCCAAATCAAGTACAAGGTTAGCCTGCAGGTAGCAGGTTGGCTTGCTTTGTAAAAATACCTTTTAAACTTTGACAAACTTGTTGGGGTCCCAAAAGTAAGAATCTGGTAACTGCTTACTTTTCTGTTAGAGAAAGATTAATTAAAACAAAAATTAAAATCTCTCATCAGTTATAAAAACAACAAAGACAAGACGCAATTATTTTTAGGGTTTCTCATCATCATTTCATTTCTATAAATACCAACATTTGAAGGGTGGTGTCCTTTGTGTGATCCCATAATATTATCTAGGAAAACGTTTCGTACCATTTTCTTAGCAAATCTTAGTTAGCCCCTTCTCTTTCCATGTCCCTTTACTCTACCTTTCTCTGTTTCTTTTTTCCTCTCTCTCTCTCCCGCACATATAAAGCGATCAGATATATCCCAACTTCTTGCATCTGACATTGCTAGAAACGCAGAGATAAACAGAGGAAAAACAGAGGAGTTTAGGTATGGAGGCGACATTGCCGAAAACGGCTCTAATATGGTCAATCTTCATGGGATTTTGTATCTTCATCGTAATTCATGTCTACGCAGAAGATTCTCAAATGGGATATCGTCAGTTTTCCGGTGGCGATTACAACGATCATTTGCGAAAACTGCAAGAGTTCAAGGCTTCACTCCTCCGCCATGATTCGATTTCTGTTGCACCATCTTCAATCGTACCCTCTCCTAGTCCTAGCCTTATTGCTCCGCCGACGGTAAGTCAATCCCTTTGCGCATAAATTATAGATTTTTATTTTGTAATTTGGTTGTTTAATTCTTGGTTAAAATGTTGGGTTGGAGTCTTTGTTGTTGAAATTATTTGTAATTTGTTGGTCCATGTTGTTGAAAAATTGGTGATGGTTGGTTCAGGGGAGCACTAGTCCACGTGTATATCACGTGACATCGTACGGCGCTGATCCGACGGGGAGCAGAGACAGCACTGATGCACTTGCTCAAGCAATGGCTGATGCATTTAGAGGCCCAACTGAAGGGTTCTTGATAGAGGGAATTGCCAATCTTGGAGGTGCCCAGATCGATCTTGAGGGTGGCCTTTATCTGATCAGCAGGCCCCTGAGGTTGCCTGGAGCTGGAGTAGGAAACCTTATGGTATGCTCCAATTTACGTTATTTTCTTAAATATTGATAAAAGTCTATCATAAAGTTTCCACGAAATTCTGATACACGTGCGTTATGTCAGATGGTCATCCTATGGTTCACCTTGTGGAATTTTCCTAGTCTAATATATGTTTCCTAATTGTTGGTCAAATACATGTCAGCATGATGATTTGAATTAAGCAATGTGATTAGCTTTGTGTAATACTTGTTTAACTTGAACATTCTTGTTTTTATGAAACAGATTCATGGAGGAACGTTACGTGCCTCGGATGATTTTCCAGCTGAGGGTTACCTAATCGATTTATCGCCAACATCATCCGGTAACATGAAAGAAGAAACCAAAAAAGAGAGCTCAATGTCTGCACAGCTTTCATCATCATCCTACAACTATGAGTACATAACTCTCAAGGACCTATTGTTGGACTCTAACTACAGGGGAGGGGGCATTTCTGTCATAAACTCACTTAGGACCAGCATAGACAATTGTTACATAACACATTTCACCACCAATGGGATCCTAGTCCAAAGTGGCCACGAAACCTACATCCGAAACTCCTTCCTAGGGCAACACATCACCGCCGGTGGTGATCATGGCGAAAGGAACTTTTCGGGGACTGCGATTAACCTAATGGGGAATGACAATGCTGTGACAGATGTGGTAATTTTTTCTGCTGCCGTTGGCATTATGATTTCAGGTCCGGCCAACTTACTTTCCGGGGTCCATTGCTACAATAAGGCCACCGGATTTGGCGGCACGGGAATTTATTTAAGATTGCCCGGGTTGACACAAACACGAATCGTGAATTCGTACATGGACTACACCGGCATTGTTGCAGAAGATCCGGTGCAGCTTGATATCTCCAACAGTTTTTTCCTTGGTGATGCATACATTGTCCTAAAATCAATAAAAGGGGTTGCCAATGGGGTCAATATTGTAAACAACATGTTTAGTGGGTTCAATAAGGGGATAGGGATTGTTCAATTGGACCAAACAAATGGGCCTTTCAAAGATGTTGAACAAGTATATGTGGACAGGAACAATGTGAGGGGTATGAACATAAAGGGCACGGTTGGAAGGAGGTCTGTGCAAGGCAATGGGAGTTCATGGACCGTAGATTTCAATCCAATTCTACTATTTCCTAACCTTATTCGGCACGTTCAATACACGCTAAGGGCCGGTGGCAATGCGTTCCCGAACCATGCCCTCAGGAATATGTCGAATAACCGTGTTGTAATCGAGTCGAATGTGGCGGTTCCGGCTTCTGTTTTTGTGACAGTTGATCAAGGAGTGGCAAACTGAAAGCTAGCTGACCTAAATTTGTGTCAAGATTATTGACTGGACAAATTGTGAATAGGTTGGGGAAGATGGCAGCATTTTGCCATTTTCTTTTTTATCATTTACCTTTTTTTAGTCATGATTTTACTATTAATTATACCACAGAAGATATATAAATATATTCATATACATGTTGTAACTTGTAATAGTAGTTTGAGTTAAAGAAATAAACCAAATACGATACATCTGTAAAACTTAGGCCACAATGTCTTGTTGCTTTGTCAAAGGTCATGTTTTGAATATAGTTCATTGCTGAATTTGTGTACCAGAAATTGACGAATCAAATAAAAGGCTTTTCTTGTTACACGTGACAATAACATTTCAACACAAGTCAAAATATTAAATGATTAAGTAGAGATGACAAGGGATTGAAAATCATTCAGAAACAATTTTAGAGAATTTATCAAACGAGAGCAACTTATGTGGAATGGAACATCACGTGAAAGTAAACTCATTTCATAATCTAGTGACGATATTTTACATGCAGTTATGAGAAACATGACAATGTGATAGCGTGGGTGTGGACGTGTACACATAATAATAAGGGATTATATAAACAAATGTCAGGTAGAAGTTGCATGGAGTGGAAGCAGAGATGGCCAAAAGTCCAAGCTTTTGAATAGATAGTGGAACTAATCTTTCTATATATATGCCGAAGGTGGTTGGCCATTAGTCATGACTCATTCGTCAATGTTTTATTTTTTGAATAGATAGTCGAACACAGGACCTCGATGCTTGGGCAAATATTTTTGAAAAATTGATCGTTTTAATGATTCTACAACATCCAAGTGTTAAACCAACCAATTCAAAAAAAAAAAAAAAAATGAATCTATAGGAGTGAAATAGTGGGTTTACTAAGATGATATGATGAGTCACTAAAAACGTATAATTAGTTGGGCAATCAAGATCTTTAATTTTTTTACCATTTTAGTCAATTACTATTAACTACTGATGGACTTTTCAAATAAGAGAATAGAGACTTAGGGGTGGTTTGGGAGTGAGGTGCTTAAAAAAAAAAGCACCCATGAAAAAAAGCAGTGAGAGTTTTAGGTGTTTGGTAAACTGAAAAAAAAAAACTTATTTTGAAAGCTGCTGTGAGAATAAGCTGAAATCAAAGGAAAAAGCTGAAGCTGCTATTTGCAGCTTTGGAAAACTGGTTTTTTTTCATAGCACACGGAGTTACAGTGCTCCTTTAATGAAAAGACCCACTATCAGACTGCTTTTTTTTTTTTTTTCAAAAGCACTTTTACAAAAAAGTTTACCAAACACTCTGCTGATTTATTTCACAGCCGCTTATTCTCACAGCACAGTCACTTATTCTCACAGCAGCTTTTTTTCAAAGCACAGCAATACAAAACCAGCCCTTAATGTTACCGTTGAAGATTTATTGAGAGAATATAACTCAAGTAGTTGATGTGTAAATTCAAAACCAAAAACTAAGAATAAAATCAAGCATCAAATAAGCCCTAATAGAATTGTGACTGATCGTGGAGTTTGCCTAGTTGGAGATATGCAAAATTTTCAAACTTTTCTAACCTCTTGTATTCTGCGTAAGATCAACACGTTGAACGGCGAAAACTTTTCTCAAGCTTCATTCTGAAAGTGTGATCTCAATTCTGATTCACTTGTCTTCTACTCAAAAGATAAATCATTCTCGTTAAATTTTTACACTATAATTGAGATGCAGGAACTTTTACAATTATTGTCTCTGATTGTGAATTGGACAAGAGTAGAGGAGGTACATATTCCTTAACTTTGATATCAATTAGACTTTGCGTGTTTCAATACTTTCCTTCTACGTTCTTTTTTTCTTGACTTTTTTTGGTAGATTTTTTTTTAAGAAAAACTAATGAAAATGGCTTGAAAACTTTGAGTTTTAATGATAAGGACAAAATAAAGGGTAAAATGAATAGTACCAGGATTGACTTTTTAGTGTAAAAATGTGGTTTTTCTTTAAAGTGAACAGTACCGGGTGTTTTTCGTTAAAGTTTCCTTTTTTTTTATCCAAATACCTTCCATATATGTGATCCTGGATTTTGAGGCCCAAAATTGTTTGGGCTATATCCTAACTAAAGTTGATAAGGATCTCTAACTTGACAAGAAGTTAGGCCCAAATAAATAAAGAATTGGGAATTCATAATTGTCGGCACATCCAGGAGTACATAATTTCACCGTCCGATCTATTTAACCCTTTATTTATCTGTTATCGGTCCAAATGCTTATCTTAACCGACGAAGAAAAAACGTCGTGTACATAGAGAAAAGGGAATAGGATCCTTTCAGGATCCTCTTTGTGGGGATCTGAATGATCAATCAATCGAGTCCGTTTATCGTATATCATGTGGTTAGAAATTATTTTGAATTTTGAATTTAAAATTGAATATAAGTAGTACTTAACGAAAACTGATCGCACGATGTACGATAAACGGACACGATTGATTGATCCCTGGATCCCCACAAAGAGGGTCTGGAGAGGATCCTCATCTGAGAAAAAAGAGAAGTGATTGATACATGCCATTTATTACTTTCTACACTCTTTTTAATTCTCGTTATTGAATTTTCGCTCTAAGTCTCTTTTGATTTGTTCAATTCAATGATGAAAGCATAAAAGGTTGATCTTTATAAGGTGAAAAACGGTGCAGAATTCATTTCTCTCAAATGAAAAAAACATATACTTATAGGTAGTTTTATTCACATATCTATTTTTACTTCTCACACACCCTTTTCAATTTTCGGTTGTCAACTCGAATGAACTGAAGATGATCAATGACTATAATATAAAAAAGGTGTTTGTGAAGTAAAAATAGGTGTGTGAATAACACTATCCTACTTATATCAAGCAAAACTTGGTGCGATTTTGCATGCATACTTATATGTTAAAACCGATAATATTCACTTATCAAACGTTTAATCCTATTATCCTAACCTAACAAATCAATGTTCACCACCTGAACTCTAAACATAATATATCAGATTGTCTCGCTAAACAATATTGAGAAATTAAAATAAACATTTTGTTCACTAAAGCACCGTCATAACCAAATTATATATCATAAATTCAAGCACAAGTTTGTCAATCATAGACAAGCATCATACATGCTGTACTTAAATGCACACTGATGAAGATATGGGTCACGAACCAACTTGTGAACATGGGACTCATAATTGCAAGAGTAGAGTCAGTGGACTAAACCTGAAAATTAACTTAAATGTGAGTTAATTTTCATCAATGTGCATTTAAGTACATTATGTATGATACTGTCACAACACTAAGCTTTTTATGGTATACATCACCAACTCCTCAATGCTCACGAGTAATTTTTTAGTATACTTGTAACATCTCCACGCAATGTTATAATAGTTTCTAATTTTAATCTACAAATGGAATATATCAACTTTATCGGTTACTCATATTATAACAAATAAAACAATAGTACCACGTGACGATTTTTCGGGTATGCACAAAAATTTATCCATGCCCACAACCGCACAAGAAATAGCAAATGCATAGAATACAAGTGTCTCAACCACCTGCTTAGTGGTCCTAATTAATCGAAAGCCAACTTATTCTGTGTTTTTCTGTGAAATAAAGTGTAAAAGGCCTCTCTTTAGTGCTTTGCTTTCCATGCAGCAAAAAACGAGAAAGAAAGGACAAGCAAAACTAACTAAAACAAAGGGGTTTTTGCAGGATCGGTTCTGATCATCTCTTTCCTACAGCTAAGCTGGTTGTCAACACGTGCTTTATGCTTATGGAATATATGGTTGGAAATTGGAATGTAGGATAAGAAAGAGGATTCGGATGTTGAAACGGCAAAATGTACTTAAAGATTTGTATCCAGACGCTTTAACTATGATTCTTTGATCAACTAAAATGCTTAATTTGAAGTAATCAACTCTTAGACGAGTGGTATTTAGTTTTAAATTATTAAAATTGATGTCAAGTTCAAGAACCCCTTAAATTATTTATAGAAGAAGAAACGCATAGATTTTACATCTTTGCAATGCCAGATTAATATTATGTCGATTTGCATTGGCGAAGAGACTTACATTCTAATCATGGCATGTTTACTTACAACGTATGAGTATGTTTCTTACTCATGCGTATACTAACACAAAAGGAATATGCATAATTATGTGAGTCCCATCAATTTTGAGTATGTTTATCTCATACTCAATCATTCACATCCATATTCCTTCTAATACATCATTCCTTCATATCCTCAAAACACGTAAGTAAAACATTAATTAGTGGATGAAAATTTCATCATATCGATCATCCAATCATTCATAGCCATATTCCTTCTAATACCCCACTCCTTCAAATCCTCATACCATAACATTAATTAGTGGATAAATTTTTTATCATATCAATACCTAGTCATTTGCAGCTCTATTCCTTCAAATACCTTATTCCTTCATATTCTCATACCGTGTAAGTAAAACATTAATTAATGGATGATATTTTGATCATATCATACGCAATCATCCACAGCCCTATTCCTTCTATTACCTCATTCATTCATATATATCTTCATATCATGTAAGTAAAACATTAATTAATGGATGATATTTCATCAATTCTTGCTTGTAAAGGTTGCTAAAAAAATTTCACCAACAAAGCAAATGGTGGTAAATAACATACAAACTTTAACATTAAAAAAAAAAGAATTTAACAAATATGATGACAGATAATAACAACCATTAAACTAAGTAACAACCGAAAGGGAGAGAAAGAAAAAGACTGAAATTTTGTTCCCTTTCTCCTTATTTTTCAACTTATTAAAATATGCCTAAACCTTTTTCTATTAGGCTCAACACCAAAGTTATATATAAATAGGAACAAGTAACGTATATTTACCAAGGCTCAAGAGACTCAAAATTCCAAAGACCAAAAGACCCAAAAAAAAACCTGACATTCCCCCCCCCCCCCCAACTCTCTCACTCAAGGAAGGCCCCATTGAAAGAGTTGTTCAGAGCAAGGAAAAATGAGAAATATGATGATGTCATCAGCAGCATTGTTTTTCTTCTTGTTATTGTTGTTGGTAGCAGAAGAAGCTTCATGTTCCTACAGGCCTCAAATGCTATCAGCATTCCAAGCACAAGCAACAAAGCTCCAACAAAAACCATCCACTTTCTCATTTTCTGCAGCTTCAAATGTCACAGTGGTAAAAAATTACAATGTTCATGCAGTTTTGTTTTATTTTAATTTCATTGTATCTGAATTAAGTTCAGGTTGATTAATTAACTAATTAATGTGGGTTATGTATGATTAGAATGGGAGGGTGTTTTACCCAATCGGGTATGGGGCAGACCCGACTGGTGAGGAGGACAGCACAGCTGCCCTACTCAAAGCAGTGGAGGAAGCTTTTCAGTTGAAATCTGAGCTTGAATTGCTGCCTGGAATCACTGACTTGGGAGGAGTTACCATTGATCTGCAAGGTGGAAATTACAAAATTAGCCAGCCTTTGATTTTTCCGTCAGGTGGTGGCAATGTTGTGGTCAGTAATTTCGCTCCCTTTATCTCTCTCATATTGTCTGTGTCATCACGTCGTACAAGTTCAAGAATCTCAACTGCATATCTGTGTCATCGGGTACAAACAAAACATACAAACAAAACAAGTTCAAGAATATTTTGTTTTTTTGTTCTTTCTTTTCGTAAAAATTAGACCGTGAAAAAGTAAAATGAAAAATTACCAATGAGAAATAAAATATTGAAAACTCATCGTGGCCGGTAAATAAAGCTACTTACAGAAAAAGAATAAAACTTTGGCAAATGGGTGACTCCCACGTTGCCATGTTGTAGTTTGTGCACCAGCTTTCGTGCATGGATGCACACTCACACATAGAGCTTTATTAGGTTAAGTAGTAATAGTCCAGTTAAAGTTTTTTCTCAACTGAAATCGACTCTCCAACCTCTCCGTCCTGAAAATTAAAAGCTTGGAGTAATGCACCCACCAAATGCAAACCCCAACAGATTCAATTTTATATTAATTCAACTTCAATTTTCGATGATACATTAGTGCAGACGTTGTAGTTGTCACTTGTCAGGAAGAAGCTTCGCTTGATTAAAAATGAACTCTGGTTTAGACTTTGCCCATGATCCTTGTTTTAGATGTTGGGAGGGTTTTTTTTGTTTTTTTTTATTTTTTTATTTTTTTATTTTATATTTTCCGATATCTTTTGTCGTTTGATGTTGATTAGGTTCTAACTTAAGGATTTAACGGCCACATATTTCAATGTACAAATATTAAAAAATTTATTCATAAAGTATAACGCACATATGTGACGCAAGAGTTTAATAGAAATTAATTTACCATTACAATTCAATCTTATTATTCAACTTGTTACATCTAAAAGTGAAATAAAAGTAAGTTTTCCTCTCTGTTTAACAATTTAAACTCTCTTTTTATATATGAAAGTTTGACAAAGGCTCTTCGTCAGTCTTTGGTTAACAAAGAAGATTCTCCTAAATACAGCAAATAGATTTTGCTTTTATAATATATTATCAATAGGGCTGTATGCGTTCATGTGCACCCAATATTTACTCGAACGATCTGGCTACTTTTCTTAGATATTCATGTTTTTTCGGGGACATGAAAATATTTTATATGGTCTCAAACTATAGGTACGAGGAGGAACCCTTCGTGCCTCATCCACATTTCCAGGGGACCGCCATCTCATTGAACTATGGTCACAAAATTCCCAAAAACAGAAACAAAAATCCTCCATCGCCAATAATTATTTCACAAATGAAGCCCAAAACAATGAAGCAATCTACTACGAGGACATCACATTCCGAGACGTTCTCTTCGATTCGGGCTTCCGAGGAGGAGGCATTTTCATTGTCGATTCAGCCCGAATCCGAATAACCAACTGCTTCTTCCTCCACTTCACAACAGAAGGCATTTTGGTTCAAAAGGGCCATGAGACCTACATATCAAACACCTTCCTAGGGCAACACTCAACGGTTGGTGGTGACAGCGGCGAGCGGCAATTTACGGGGACTGCCATTGACCTAGCCAGCAATGACAATGCCATAACTGACGTGGTAATATTCTCAGCTGCTATTGGTGTTGTTCTGAGGGGCCAGGCTAACATGGTCACTGGTGTACATTGTTACAATAAGGCCACAGGGTTTGGAGGCATAGGCATTTTGGTAAAATTAGCAGGAAATTCACAAACCAGATTGGATAATTGCTACCTGGATTATAATGCTATAGTTATGGAAGATCCGGTGCAAGTACATGTCACAAATGGATTCTTCTTAGGTGGTGCAAATATAGTGTTGAAATCTGTCAATGGAAAAATATTTGGATTAAATATTGTAAACAATATGTTTACAGGGGGAGGCTCACAAGTGCCGATGGTCCAGTTAGAGGGGCAATTCGGGGATATTGATCAGGTGGTGATTGATCAGAACAATGTGAATGGGATGACCTTGAAATCAACGGTGGGAAGGTTGAATGTGGAGGGCAATGGGACGAAATGGACGGCTGATTTTTCATCTGTGTTGGTCTTTCCCAACAGGATTAGTGGTTTTCAGTACTCGTTTTATACAAAAGGGGACACCAAGTTTACAGCACATGCTGTGACAAATATCTTGAACAATGCGGTGGTTGTGGAGAGTGAAAAGGTTGTAAATGCTGTGGTTTCTCTGGTTGTTCACCAGTAGATTAATATATCTAATCAGATCAGAAGTTCGATGCATAAGTTTAATCATTTACTGCTTGTAATAATACTTTTCATTGATTAATATATGAAAGAAAAATGAGATTTATAGTGGGACAATCCTTTTTTCCCCTTTATGAAATAAACTAATCTTAACTCATTACATGACGGACAAACGAAATAGAAATTTTCTCAACGTCATTGGAGTATCAAAATCAACCCGCGAGGGGTATCTTAATTTTACGAAAGGAGATCAACTATGAGTGAATAAAACTAGGGGTGGTTCGGTATGGGATCCCATACCGAAACCCTTGTCCCGATTCCCAAACCAAAATTTTTGGGAATCCCAATTTCAATACCGATCCCAAACCAAATTTTCGGGAATCCCAATTTTCGGGAATCCCGAAATAGTTTCGGGATTTCGGGACAAATCGGGAATCCCGAAATGCTATTGGGCTTTTGGGCTTTTGGACAAAAAGCCAATATTGGGCCATGCCCAGAATCTGTCCGCCCAGCCCAGTAATGAATATGTCCAATTGTGTAGTCAATTCAACAGCCCATAGCCCATATGGGCTTAACCTGATTCAACAAAAAACAATTTTGGGCAGCTGCTGCTGTAGGATTAAATGAGCAGCTGAGTGGATGTAGCAATAGTGAAGTAGAACATGTCAAATCTGTGTACAAATCTATCCAACACCCTGCATCAGAAAGTAAGTGATTAATATCCAACAGCTGTAAAACATACATCTAAGTAAATGATAACCCCAAACAAAATCAAATCAACCAAAATAAAATCAACCAAAATCCAAACATATACATAAAATCAACCAAAATCCAAACATATACATATACAGTGAGTTTCCCATCAATTAGACGGAATAATCAGTGAGTTTCCCATCAATTTCTTATTTTCACAGTGCACAATAAAATCAACCAAAATCCAAACATATACATAAAATACAAAAAATCCAAAAATGATAACCCCAAACAAAACAAAAAATACAAATCTAAGTAAATGCATGATCGGAGAACCAGAGCTGGAGGACCAAACAGCCAAAATAAATCTCAGAAAATAAGAATTCGAACAAGCCACGGAGCTGGAATAAAATTACCCAGAAAATAAGAATTCGTACAAAACAAAAATTTCAAAAACCTAGAAATGTTGCTAACCAGAGTTAGCTCAGAGATATGGAGATAGAGAGAGCGCTTACTGGTGAATGTATTTTTCGGCTTCTAGAGAGAGAGAGAGAGCGGGAGCGAAAGTGAGTGAAATATTTGGAGGCAGAGCGCGGACAGAGAGAGAGAGAGAGCGCGCGGTGGCTGTGTGGTGGTAGGCCGGTGGTGGTAGACAGTCAGATCACTTCTAGATGAGAGATGAGGGCCGGTGGTGGTAGACAGTCAGACTCAGATCACTTCGATGGATGGAGGAAACAAATGAAAGGAAAGAAAGAGTACCATTTGGATCTGACCTAAAAACAAATCAACGGCACAGATTAAATCCAAAATAATCAACGGTTGAAATAATTCTTATAATTAAAAAATAATATATATATATATATATATTTTTTTTTTCGGTTCGGTATGGGAATACCGAAAAATGGAGATGCAATACCGAATCCCATACAGAAAATTTCGGTTTGGTTCGGGATTACATCCCGAAAACTTCGGGAATTTTGGTTTGGGATCGGGATTTTTTTGGTTTGGTTTGGGATTTTTGGGATTTTTTTCCAGCCCTAAATAAAACACTCACAGCAATCAGTACTCTCAAATTTTTGAAATTTCGTAGTGTTTATAACTTAAGTTTATGGTGTTGTATAGCTCATAATTCAAAGGGTTTTTATCACAAATGGTCTTTGAAATTGAGTCTCACCATCAAGATGATCTTTGAAATTAAAAATCAATCAATGTAGTCCTTGAAAATATGTGTCGCAAATCAATGTAGTCATCCTGTCACAATTCTGTTAAAAAATCCATTAAGTTCTAATGTGGCACATAAATGGGCCCCACAAGATATACGGGTTTTTATCACAAATGGTCCCTGAAATTGACACACCCCATCAATATGGTTCCTGAAATTGAAAATTAATCAAAGTAGTCCTTGAAAATAGGTGTCGCAAATCAATATGATATTTCCGCCACAATTCTGTGAAAGAATTTGTTATGTGCTAATATTAGGGGTGGGCATGGGCCAGGCCGGGCCCAAAATTGAAGGAACAAGACCGGACCGGACCTGTTTGTAAATAAAACGGGGCAAGGTGGGGCGGGTTTTGGATTTTTCAAAATGGTATTCGGACCTAACCCGGCCCTTTTGAAACAGGCCTGTTCCTACGGGTCCCCACGGGTTCAAATGTGGGTGCCTTAGCTTCCCTAGCAAGTCTACGTCTCCTCCATCCTCAAGTACCTCCTCAAGTCCTTCAGCTGCTTCACCGTCACGATAAACCCGAACTCCATCACCGCCTTGTATGCACTTCCCATTGTGGATCCATACATATAAAATCATGGCACCATTTATCCAAAATCAACAAAATCAATCACTTTTGTCTCTAGTTCCTTTTCAAGATCAACAAAAGGGATCTGGGTTTATACCCTTCGATTGCAAGATCCCTACACAGATAACAACATGCAAGAGACATTGTCCTTCAATTTTTCCTTAATCTAAACATTAGAAACAAAATTGAAGAAGGATGAGACTAAAGTCTAAACTCCACAACAAATTCAAAAAAAGTCTAAACTCCACAACAAATTCAAAAAAAAAAAAAAAAAAAAAAAAAAGAAGAAACAAAAACCCATCTCAGATTTCCCACCATACGGTACCTGCAGATTAATGAAAACCCAGATAGGCTAGACGCCCAATCTTGCGGAAAATTAAGATCTGAGAGGAGATACTGGAAGACTAAGAACAGAGGGCATGTTGGTCGATTTTGATTCGCATGGCGCTGACGATGGTGGTGTTTGACCATCTCAAGGTGCTGATGATGGGGGTCTTCGTTAAGGAGGAGAATCAAGAGATGGGTGGTGCGACAGCAGCGGCGGTTCTAAGTTTAATGTCGTCGAGGTCGAGGAGGAGAAGACGAGTGACACATAGTCTGTGGGTGGGAGAAGACGAGAAAGAGTCTTAGGGGGGTGTTGGATGAGTGATTCAGGGGATTGGTGGTTTATTCAGGGCGGCGGTGGTGACGAGGTTTCAAGGGACTGCTTCTGTATAACATGTGGAGCTTCTTGCCATCTGGGTTGGGTTGTAGTTGGAGAAATCCATTGGGGTCACGCATATAGTGGTGGAGTGGGACTATGGAAGCGGTGGCAGGTTGCAAGGATAATATTGAGATCTTTTGAGTCTTGAGTTTGTAGCTAAGGAGACTGGGGGATTGGATCCTAGATGATGGACTAAGAAACGGGCTGGGCCGGTCCAGGGGCCCGTTCTTCTCAATATTTGGACTCGGGCCCGAACCTTAATTGTCATCGCCCCGCCCCGTTTACTCTCCAAAAAAATTGGAACTGCCCTGTACCCACCCCGAACCTAGATTACCCGCCCCAACCTGCGGTTCCACTACCCGTTTGCCCACCCCTAGCTGATATGAGTTTAATAATTAATTAAAAAAGGTTATCTAAATACACTTTTGCACAATGGATTTTTTTTTATTTTTTATAGTAAGGCCTACTCCGAAGAGATATCCCTTCCATAAATTCTCAAAGGCACAAGGCTTAACCAAGGCCTAAGAGGGGATATGGAAATAGTTTTCAACCAATAATAGACGCCCCTTGGTTATAACCTTATTATCTCAAGGCAAACCTCGTCGTTCTTTGCATCACCAGACCACCAGGGAAGTGCCTAACAAGCTCTCCAAGATTTAGGTTATGAAGATGTTGATCGCCTAAATATTAACGGTAATATCCCAAAAGTCATTGCCAATGGGCCAAGCCATCACCAAGGGTGATCTCAATCCAAGTTCAATTCGGTGAAGGGTGTCGAAGTGTGTAAAGATGAGTGTATTGAGATTTTTTTCTAGAGAATAGAGAGCGAATGAGGTAGAGAAATGTGGACTGAGATCAGAGGTGATTGTAGGATTGGGTTTTTGGGTTGACAATTTTTTATTAACTATTAAATTATTAAGCGTATTTGTAAATTTTTTTTTAAATATAATTAGACTTCTGTGACCCATTTATGTGTCAATTAGCACATAATAGAATTTTTGACAGAATTGGGAAGGACTACATTGATTTGAGACACTTACTTGCGAGACTACATTGATCAATTTTCAATTTTAGGGACAATTTTGATGTCACGGGTCAATTTTAGGGACCGTTTTGATGTCGTAGATCAATTTCAAGGACCATTTGTGAGAAAAAATTACTTATGAGGCCCATTTATGTGTCACATCAGTATTTAACAGAATTTTTAACATAATTGTGACGAAATGACCACATTGATTTGCGACATCTATTTTCAGGAACTACATTGATTGATTTTCAATTTTAGGGATCATCTTAATGATTATGGTCAATTTCAAGGACCATTTGTGATAAAAACCCTAATTCAAATGAAAATATATATGTCAAAGGTAAAGTAGTCATTGCGATGCTTCTTCTTGGATTACTCTAATTCCTTGACCAGTTAATTGTCAAGATTGGCTGAATTACCAAGGCACCTACCCTAATTAGAATACTATAAAGAAAAAGACATGCTAAATTAGAAAAGATAAAAACATTTTTAAATGATAAATTTGTAGAAGTTGGGAAAAGGACTTGGGAGAGGAAAGCTTGACTCCTTGAGAATGAAGAGGAGTTCCTCTTGATATATTTTGTAACAGCTTTACAAAACTTCGTGCTTATAATCGAAACTGTTATATTATAAATTACTCTGTAAAGATCATCTCTGCAAAAGTCAATTTAAAATAAAATTGTTTAGTCAATCAATTATAGCAAATAGATAGACGGTTCATAATATTTTTACAGTATCCGACCATTTGTTTTTATACAGTTCAATGACTAAACGATCTCACATTTTATCGATTTTGTGCAGAAATTATATTTTCAAATTAATTTATAATATGAAGAATTTTGATCATAAAAACAAAATCATGTTAATTGATAACAATGCATCTTAAGAGGAACTCCTCTCATTCATTCAGTAGCCAAGTTAATTCCGAATTGGGATGCCCAAACTACAGAAACAAAGATCAGCATTAATCAGAAAACAACAAAAGTGTATTCTTTTCCAATTACACCAACATTGAGCATACTTATTGTGCGATTTCTTTACGCTTAAGATACTGATGATTGTGTTGATGCTACTATTTGCACGCGCGCAGCTGTGTTATTTTATTCACTTCGAACTTTATTTGGGTAATGTGTATCTAATATACAAAATGATGTCACTCAATATTACGATATGATGATATTTCTCTTCTTTTAAAAGTGACAGGTCTTAGGTTTGAATCTCGTGGATGACGAATTCAACACCAAATTAGATTACTCATTGTGTGGCTTAGCCGATATATATATATATATAAGAAATGCTGTCAATAGTCACTTTTTTCATAATTCATCTAATAATTACATGAAACATGTTATGCAATCAACTCGGTCGGAAGACTTAGAATTTTACTTCAATTGTGACTCAACTTAAGTCAAGCTCATTCAAAAAGGTCCGGTATCTCAATCAATTAACATTGGTTTAGTGGTGGTTATCTTCATTTAGTCAGATGTTGTTTCAAATTTAACTTACATAAAAGCACAAATGCTATTTTTTGTACGGCAAAAATTTCTTTCACAAAAAATATATCTTTTTCAGGTTTATTGGTTTTGAAATGAAAAGTATAGGGGTTTGTCACTTCTCCAACTCTCTCTCCATTATGTAGGGTTTTTGGCAAGAGAATGGAATCCTATACATAAATCAATTAAGAAGAGAAAAGAAAATGCTTTTACTGTATCGCTCAAAGTTGTATATGAATTGTTGAAATGGGATTGACGATAATATACGCAATGAGTTCAATACGTCCTATTATAATGACACAACTCAGTATTTTGTTGAATTTTCTTTTTTACATATCAGATCTTTTGTCAAAGAAAAATATTGCATTAATTCAATCAACGACCACAGGAAAAGATTCATAGGTAGTTCATTCAGATTTTGCCAAGAAGTTAGAAGGAGATTGGTCTAATCATATCCAATTGTTTCGGGTCTTTAGTAGAGTTAATTTACATTTCCAAAATTACGTGTTGTCCACTACTTGCAAGTTGGTGGGAAACAAGCAACCAATAGGAATTGGTACGGTTTGAAGCGCATTAAACAAAAGAGAAGAAGACAGTGGATTGCCAAGCAAGCATATCCAAACATGCCACCATTTTCCTCATCCATCACCTTACTCTCCCCACGCTCCATTAATTGAGGAGAACAATTTGTACGACACAGGTTTACCGTCACAATAATGTATGTGCTAATTATAGAAGAAAATGTCTTTGTGTTATGGGCATGAGAAGTCATGTAACGGTGAATCTATGTCATGCAAGTTCTCTTAATTAAGGACTATTTTTCTTATAAAACAATGTTTGGCTTCTTCAATATCAAGAGTTATATTTTCTTTAATCGCAAATCACAATCTTATACATATATGTTTTAAGGTCACAACAAAAAACTTTATGTATACAGGTCAAATCTAATTTGTCTAGTAAGAGAACTTTTTCAATGAGCCAAGTATTTTGCATATGTCCAAAATCACATTGCTCTCCACACCCTACATTAACTAAGCCATAGCCTTTTCTTTATATGTTCCCTCAAATTTACGTTCCCTTTCAGCATGTACTATCAAAACTATGTTCATGCCCCTTCTTCCCACTAATTAAACTTATATCTCCATCTTCCTACTACTACTCTCATAAGTTTACAATTTTCTCCACCACTTCAGTTTTCATATCTATCTCTATGGCTCAAACACCCCCTCCTCCAATTCCCAGTCCCATCTCAATAAGAACACTTTGTGATCAAGACCCTAATCATGATCAATTCCAACCCACTCATCATCTCAACTTTATGGTAATCTTGGCAGCAATCTTTTGTGCCTTTGTGTGTGCTCTTGGTCTCAATTCCATGTTACACTGTGTTTTTCAATGCACGAATCGCACCCTCACTGAACCGGTCCAATGGGTAGCTTCACGCCGGCTTAATTCAGGCCTAAAGAAGAAGGAAATGGTGGCTTTGCCTACTTCAACTTACGCTGACTCAGGTACTACTTCTCCATCTTCATCGTCTTCAGGCTGTGCTATCTGTTTGGCAGATTTTTGTGATGGGGACAAGTTAAGGGTGCTGCCCAAGTGCAACCATCGGTTTCATGTTGCCTGCATTGACAAGTGGTTGCTCTGCCACTCTTCGTGTCCGACTTGCCGGCATAGGCTCAAGTCCAGTGACTCCATGCCCTCTCTTTCTGAGATTGTCACAACCTAAGAGACTCACTACAGAGAAGTCATGAGCTTAGTTGAGTGGATATGACTGCAGAAACTCATGAGTTTGTATTAGGGTTCGATATTAGTATCTGGTTTTACTAGTTTCTCTTCCTATATAACCTATTTTGTGAGTTCATTCTTTCCTCATGGAGTTGAGAATGGAGGAGTTTTGTAGCATGCAAACTATATTATTAATTGTTCTAATTTTTTTTTTTTTTTTTTTTTTGCTATTGCCATATTTCATTTGTGTGTGTGTAAACTGTTAAACATGAACTTATTAATTGACTTTAAATAATAAAAAAAATGTCAGCTCTCTTTTCAGGGTGAATGCGGACCAATACTTTTGAAAGACATGAAAATTACACCTCACACTTATCCAAGCTTTACTTTTGGGACCTTCAAATCTTTGTCCAGATTCCAGCATATCTTTTTTCCTGTTGTGCAACACAGTTAAAAGTTACTCGATTAGATCAATGTTAATTGCTCTTTTGTACGAGTCATATTGAGGAAAAAAAATTTAAAGGGAGTTTTAACGAAAAGCTCATGGTACTGTTCACTTTAACGAAAAACCTGGTACTATTCACTTTACTCTTTAGTTTGTCCTTATCATTAAAACTTAAAGTTTTCAAGTCATTTTCATTAGTTTTCCTAAAATTTAAATCAGGACCTCGAGTAGAATGGTTAGATGATTTTAATCAACTGAACTTCAAATTATTTGTAAAAGATAAATTATGTTTGAAATACGATGTCAACGATTACTTGTTTTGTAGACTCAGTCTCCGTCTTATTGGAAGATGTCCTAAGTTCAAATAACATGAACGGACAACAGTTGGTAAATAAAAAAACAATTGATTTTAATATGATTTTATTTTATCAATCGTGAATCTTCCAAATAACTTTAAAGTCATTCCATCTCGTATAATAACCATGTAGCACATGTATGTCTCTTGATGGCGTTAAAATACTAGCCACCAGCACTAAAATTTCCTCAGCTCTCAAGGACAAAGCCGTTGCACTTTATTCCCCATGTGATAGACTCAACGAGGTGAGAGGAATGCTGAAGGAAGAAAAGAAAAAGGCATGTCCCAGTTTCGTTCTGCTGAACTTGCAAGGAAACCTTTCCAGCATTTGGTTTTGGTGGGTGCATTCTGTAAAAAGCTTCCTATGTAGTGATGGTGGTATCACCCTCATCTGATGTGAGAGATTCCGAAACAAGAAACCGAAAAATGAAAAGTTGTTAATTTGTGGAAACTCGAACGACTTCGCAGAAATCTGTGATCTTCATAAAGATTTTGTGTCAACTACATCAAACAAGCACCTACCGAAACGAAAATGACAGAATACTATAATTGAATTTGAAAATCCAAGCCTTGATTTTGGCCGTTTCACAAACTGAAGTCATATAATCAAGGAATCTAATGCTATCGACTTCTTACTTAGTTCTACATTAATTAATACAACGGACAAGTATTTCAGCTCCTAATTGACAGCAACAGAAGCAACGTCAGTTCTCGTCTTCATCCTCGTTTTCTTCTTCAGAGTCATCATAGAATTCATCATCTTCTTCTTCATATAAAAGCCCTCTGAACTGCTGCTTCCTTATTCGCTTTTGAATTCGGTCCCTTATGGCTGTTCCCTGATGGAAGGCCAGGACAAGTTTTCAAGTCAAGAAAATGAGATAAATCTTCCCTGATTATGTTCAAATCAGCTCATGCATACAAACACAAGCGGTATAACAAACTGAGATAAGGGAAAGAGAGCCCACCATTTTATGGAAACCTTCTTCAAACCTCTCAAGAAATCCAGCAACCAGCCGGTCAGCATTCTCCACCCATTCATTACGACGCATTGTGGCAGTTTGTGTTACTATTTGTATCTGCACATTCACATCGGAGTAAAATATCAATCAACTTACGACTCGAAAATCCTAAGCAAAAACACGTTTACTGCTGCTCCAAGTGAAAACACGTTTACTGCAGCTCTAAGTGCTCTTACTAGTGCATGAAAAATAAGGGCCCAGCAAAACCAAGATTATCAATATTATCAGGGAACTTAAGTCCGCAGGTTGAGTCTCGTTGGTATTTCTAAGCCTAAAGGTTTTCTAAAATACAGGTTCACTCTAGCTGAGTGCAAACATAAGGAAATAATCAACAAATATGTGAAAACAAAAAATGATGCCAGAAGCAAATAAGATTAGAGATGTCAAAGTCCAATAGTCCGTTAAGAAGATAAAAATATGTTCTAATTGCAAAAGTATGCAGCATAAATTGCAAACAGAGTGAGGCCATAAGTAAAAGTACAGGAAGGTACCCTCGGAGAGGCCAGACCAAAAAGGCAATACACGTATCCGATTCTTTTTGGACTTAACAAATGGTTGGTCTCTCTCATGCGTTGTTTTCTAAATATATGCAACCCAATCTATTTAGTATATGAAACACCAATGATGCAGTTATGAAAGGAAATTCCAAACTGATAGCAATACAAAAAGTATAGGGTATTGAAGCGTGTTACTAACTACATATATGGTGTAAGTTGTGGTAACGCGTACATTATGTAATGGAACGGTATAGGGTACTGAAGCCTGCTGGATTACAATCTCAGATACTCCAGTCAATGATGCATATGAGAAGGTAGGAAATATTATTAAGCATCATGGAATACATACCTTCTCTCCTACTTTTTCTTGGTGCACCTTCACCCTTTCACGCAATCTTCTCAGTCCCATGTTCACTCTCAGTCGCTTTTCCTAATAGTAGGAGATAAGGATGACGGATATCACTTTTCACACCAGAACAAAAAAGCAAGCCATCACATTAACATGAGATATTCATATAAACAAGAACTCACCCTCACATAGCTAACACCTAGATCCTTTCTTGTGTACCCGCGGTCCAAATTACGCATCACATACTGGTTGTAATCTTTAACTATCCTCATTATGAGATCTGACGTAGAGATCCCATCAGTTCGCTTTGTTTCCTTAAACTTACCAACGGACTTAACCTGTGTGGCAGTTTATGTCAATTACAAAATAAAACATGCCATTTATGAAAATCAAGAATGATGAATAACCATATCGACAGAATAAGAACTGCTACAAAAAGTTAACACACTGGAAGCATCCACACTTGTAAACTACCGATAAACAACTGCATAAGTGGCTGAAACAAAGCAAGATGACAGATAAAGACTAGGAGTTAGAAGAAGAGGATATAAATTAATAGCAAAAACCTAACAGCAAGAATTAGAAGAAAACAGGGCATATAAGACAGTAAGTGTTTATTCCTATCGCCACCCAGAATTTAATCTACTCAATATTAAGTGGTTATATCACGACAGTACAGAGAACAAATAAAACCTTGACAGATACAAAAAGGAAAAAGAGAAGGCCACAATGATCTGAATGGGAAATAAACACGTGGGTTCGGTTATCAACAGAACTTACAAACTCATAGACATCCTTTCCAGAGCCACTTGCATCAGCATAGCTACAAATTTAGGACAAGGAAGAAGCATCAGATTGATGATACAGAAATTTTGCAAATCGTAATTAATTTGGGGTTGGTTAACTTTACGGAAGAGAGTCATGTGCCACAAAGTCAATCTTGTGCTTGTCAAGAAACTCCTGCGAGAGCACCCATGGTGCGTCGGGGATAACTTCATCCACCCATCTGTAGCATATATATTACAACACCATGCTTCAGGAACAACAATTGAGAAATGTAAAGTAGGTAACTGAGAGAGTGACGATGCAAAGTATGGTTTTCAACACTACGAATTTACATTTTTGGTTAGATGCAAAGCAATCATAAAAAGGTTTTAACAGCAATAAGCAGAAGATTAACAAGTACTTTCCATCCGACCCTTCGCTGTGTTTAGCTTAACCTAACAAAGTGAAAAACTTTAGGCAAATTGATAAACTAACCTGCAATGGCGGAGCGATTCATAGCGCTCCTTCTCAGTCATAACAGTTTTTCCCTTATAATTGTGGGTAATTTCATCACCACAGCAGCCAACAAGCAGGTACGTGTTCGGAAACCTAGATTTTAGACATAAACGAAACAATCCAAACCCAAATCACACTTCATCCAACTTATCAAATTTGGAAATTTACAACTAACAGTAACAAAGAACAAGGAAAGAAACTTTTTGGCCTCGAATTCGAATTCCAAGGCAGACACAAGCAAAGAGAGAATTAATTAAAAAATGTTACTTAACCAATCTTCAAGACAGTAAACATCCAGTTAAACCCCGAAACAAATTCAAGCCTTGACAGGGAAATTGCTTGAGATCCAAGAAAAAGCATGTAATTTCACTGAAAATATGAAAACCCAGTTGAATTCTAGAGAGAGAGAGTTACAGCTTCTTGGCTTGCTCGAGAGAACGGGCATGGCCGAAGTGAAAGAGATCATAAATGCCGTCTGCATACACTCTCACTGGACGCTCCTCCTCCTCAACACTCTGCTGCTTCTCTTCCTCCATCACTCTCTGTCTCTCTCAACTGCAAATTCTTGGGGTTTTTTGCTAAATTGGTTCTCTCACAGAAATAGAGAGCTTCACAGCCTCTCCCTCTCGCACTCACTCGCTCTCTCTCTCTTTCTCTCTCTCTGAAGGACCACACACTTGGAGTTTTGTAGTTAACGTACAAATACCCTTCTACGCTGGTTTCTCTTCAAGTGTTCGGGCTTTAACTATGATGGTTATCTGTCTCCGTCCGCCAACGTTGTTGTTGTCTTAACGGTTATCCCTGCATCCAAAAATCAGTTAGTACTGTTTTTCGGCCGTTAATCTACTCATAAGAGGAGATAATATGTCACAACTTAATATTTAGAGCAGTTCCAGCGTGGTGGAGGCCCTTAGCGCTATCTACTATGTTATACTTAATATTTAGAGCAGTTCCAGCGTGGTGGAGGCCCTTAGCGCTATCTACTATGTTATCTACCCAGTGAACTGTCCTTAATAAACAGTAATCATTTTTTGCATCTTTACCTTTACACTAAATAGCCCTGATAATTGATGATAAAATATTATTATTTTTTTATTTATAAAATAATACAAAATCATTTTAAATGTTTTTCCTTTTTCCTTTTTCATACTTTTCCTTTTCATCTTTTTCCACGACACTCTTCCTTTTCATTTTTTTCTACAACACTCTTCCTTTTCCTATTCCTTCTCTCTCTCTCTCTCTCTCATATGAATAACAAAATGGACCGACGCCAAGGCACAGGCTCAGATTCCAATCCATATATCCTTCCTTTTCCTTTTCATCCTTCCTCTTCTTTGAAACCGAAGCAAATCAAACTAACAAACTTTGAAATCTCAATCCCTTAGATGAGAGGAACTTGAATATATCTTTGCATGCATCATCAGAGCACCATTTGGGTGATCCACCATTGAAGCCGAGAGCTTCAAGCTTCCATTGCTCAAACCCAAATGAGGTTATTGCCCTACTTCAATTGCTTGAGTTATTCTTTGGTTTTTTATGTGTTTCGAGTTGAAACCCTTGGGTTTAGTCTTTGCCATTTGTCTGTTGCTGTATCATCAACCTCGGCAACGAACTCCGGCGAGAGCCGTTGAGTTCGAAACCTAGGTTTTTATTTTTAATTTTTAATTTTTATTACTTTTATATTATGGCTGACGTCGTCCTGACGTCAGCCCACGTCACATTGCCTTCGGGCGCTCGGGCCGGCACGAATCACCAGGCCTCTTCCTCGGGCCTGCTCGGGCTCGCTCGCCAGCCAACGCTGGACTTCCTCCCTCGGGCAATCAGGCCCTTTTCCGCAGTCCATCCTTTGAGCACGAGCTCCCGCTGGAGTTGCTCTTAGGGAAATGTTAAGGAGATTCATAGCCTCATTTTTTAGAGTGTTTTTAGGATTTCTCTAATATTTAATACATAACAAAGTGAAAACTGAGTGCTGTTAGACCAATTGATCATGTGAAATTATTATTTAAAAAAAAAAAACAGAGACAACTAGTGGCGAACCACAGTTATTCACCCCTTCCAAATCCGAAGCAGGCTGGTTGGGAATTTTACCCTACTTGTGTCATGTCCACAATCAAGCAGATTCACAGCTTACAAAGTATCAATGTTGGGACCTCTTAAACTTAGGGACAAAATGCAGAAAAAAGAATGATGTCCGTGAGCAAGTACAGTTAGAACTTGGACAGTTAAAGACAAATTGCATAGTATCTTTATATTTTTGGGGATCTTCGGTTATCTGGTATTATCTTTGTGAAGTACTAACTCGCTATAGCTGCTGCTGCAAACCTATACTATGGTACATAAAAAGGCTATAAACTTAGAATACATGATAAAATGCAAGGATCTGAGGCCTCAGTGAAGAAATTGCTACAGCTGCTACCAACTCCTTGCTCTTGCGATTGTTGACTACAACTGCAAATGGTACTTAAATTTCGTTCCAAGCAATGATTGCAAAAAACACAAGTGAGATATTTAGTTAGTGCCAAGACAATCTCTGCTTGTAGTGAGCTTACTTTGGATGGAGAACCAAGTAATTGCGCACCTAGAAGCAGCTTAAGTAAACCTAATCATATTCTATAGATCCACAAAAGGCTTAGCCATTAACAATGTTCCAAAGAAGATTGTCCATCCATGACTCTCAATGCTACCTTGTTAACTATCATCCTAGCTAATGTTGCTAATGTCTGAATCTGAAACACAGATGAACAACCTGTGTTAGCCGTATCATTTTACTTTTCCGGCTTTGCCGGTGCCTACTTAACTTCACATGTACAGGAATAGGCAAAATGGACCACCTCACTTCCTCTTGTAAACAATAACCTCTTCTCATCCCGTTTCCTCTTAAAAAATATTGAACAACGACAATGAAATTAGTCACCCTGGAAATTCTATTTGTATCAGTCTTAAACTACTCCCTTATAATCTTCACACTCATCTTAAACTTGAGTTGTACTAACTGCTAACCTACACTCATTCCATTTGAATCATCGCAGCGAATTCGAGTGTGTGCTGCTAACCTCAATCCAAATAAACTGTACTCAATGTATGTTCACAAGCTAATATATTTCCAATCAAATGATAACAACACAAAACTTCCCAAACACAATTGAGTAGAGAAATTATGTCAAAAATTAAATAATAAATCAATAAAATGCATCAAAAATTAAACTTTAAGAAAACCCAGATGATAAAACAGTAAAAACTCAGAACAAGAGCCACTCCACTGCATGAATTACACCAAAATTCACCGATAAATCAATCAAAATTTACCACAATTCACATAATGAAGAAAACCCAAATGGAAAACCAACCTAATTCACAGTAATTGTACGAAGTAAACATAAAAATCCATACTTGTAACCAAGATTTTGCTTGCGAGAGGATAGTCGAAGAACGAAGCTCTGACTCTGAGGTTCAATGGTTTGGCGACCGTACGATTTGAGAGAGAAGTTCGTTTCGGGCATGCATAACATGGGAAGGAGACCGTTGCCGCCCACATACCTCCTCAGTTCTCAATCTTCTTCTTCGAGTGTTGAGTTTTCTGCTGAGTTCATCTGTTCTTCGCGGCTTCGTATTTTCAGTTTGCAGCAAAAAGCCCGCGAACCGCATTGCATAACGGGTCTTAACCCGAGACCGAGCCCAACAGCTTCCCTCAACCCTATTACCCTTCTTTTAGCCCATCTCATTTCCCCTTTTTTTCAATTTTTTTCTTAGATGTTTTTTTATGCACTTCATCTTCACACAGTTTAATTTCTCGTGAATTTTTAACATCAAAATTTGTCCGGCTTTTTATCCAAAATAGTTTATGAGATTGACATAATTCTTCATTTTGATCTCTAAGATTTGAAATTAATAGAAGTGCTCATTGAGTTTGTCTACTATCAATCATTTTTGTTGTTCTGTTGAAAAAATACACAGTTAAATAAGAAATCAAAATGATAAAAATACACTCAATTTAATTAACAATAGACTAAAATGAGTTGACAAATGAAGGGTTTTTTTGTTATTTTCTCCTTATTTAACAAAGATTTTTCACGCAACGACCAAAATGATTGATGGTAGACAAACTAAGAAACAAGTGCTATCGATTTTAAATCTCAAGAACCAAAGTGATAAGTTATACCAATCTTAGAGATCATTTTAGTTTAAAAGCCAAAATTGTCGCAAACCTATATTTTGAACTACAATTTTTTTTATACAATGATATTGGAAGATGGATATATGGGCCAGACAATTAAACATAATTTAACGTCAAAATTCGTTATTCGTAAAAGTCGAACTTAAAACCTCATGCTGCTTACAATAAATACATTGTCCTAACAAATTAGATTAGCAACTATTCAAACTACTATATCAAGAAATAGACTTAAAATTTAATATAAAGAAACGAACACAATGTCTTAATCAACTTTTGTTGTATGAATGAGTAACCAGTACAGCAGTTTAAAGGCTAAAACTTAGGTTACTTCTAAGAGCAGCTAAGTCAAATAACAATTACAGAAGACCTCACAAGGGAGACTTCCGATTATTTCTCATGAACCACCTTGTCCATTCTGACAAATATATTACCATGAATTTTAATGTTTAATTAGTGATGCTTGGAAATTTCAAAAAGCATGCATGTTGAAAGATGGCAAATGTGTACAGATCAGTTTAGAATTATAAGACAAAGACCCGTGACCATCAAGTCTTTGAAGCTAATTATAGCAACCTATTTGAGAAGGAAAGGAACTTGGAAATCTGATCTGATCAGTCCAATTTGGTTGACGGCTTTTGGATGGAATTTCCCTACACCGCTTCGGAAAGAGCATATTGACTGGAACCAGTCCAACTAAACAAGGCTACATCCTACATATTCCTTAAATGGCATCGGTATATATACCCAAAAAAATCCTGAAATGTATCTTTTGGATATTTATACTTCAAAGATTTTGGATTTTAAATTTTGGTGACTTAGTGTGTTGTTGATGAATAACTTAATGGTTAAAAATTTTGAATATAGATGATTTTAGAGCGTATTACGTAACATAATTTTTAAGCAAGTGTAAGGTTAAATGCAAAAGGAAGAATGTTTCCTAAGTTTTTAAAAAGGGGCAAAGAAACAAGAAATTGAATTACACTTGGCGCATATAGACCAACTACCGAGTCGATCAGCAAGCTCAGATTCTTGGTCAACCAAGTGAGAGTCGATCGGCTTTTTATTATGGATAAACCCAAATTGCAGAATACTAATATTTCTTACAATAAAATGGTCCTTAACAAAACAACAGCCCACTTTCTTGTCCAGATCCCTCGCCCTTTTTTCACTCTCTACTATCTTACAAGTCAATAGTCATTAGTCAATGATCGTGACTAAATAGATTATTGCAGCAGCATTAGCAGACCACTACTGCAGCACACCATCAACAGTGGAACTGTTAAATTATTGCAGCAGCATTAGGACTGCAGCACACCATCAACAGTGGAAATGTTAAATTATTGCAGCAGCGGAAATGTTAAATTATTGCAGCAGCATTAGGACTGCAGCACACCATCAACAGTGGAAATGTTAAATTATTGCAGCAGCATTAGCACACCACTACAGCACACCATCAACAGGAACAGTGGAACATTGGAATTTGGAACCTCCAAGATTTGATTAGTTCATGTTGAAGCTAAACGGATCATCAAATCCAATTTTTTAAAAGCTAATTAGGTATTATTTCTTTATCTCAAAGTTTCAGTGCTTACATTGCTGTGACTTGCTATAAGGAAAAGGAAATATTGTAATTAACATGCATTAACTAGAGCATTTACTTGCTTGACCCCTTCTAAAAAAAGAAAACAAATAAAAAAGACTTTAAAACTTTGAGTTTTAACGATAAAGACAAAATAAATGGTAAAGTGAATAGTATCATGATTGACTTTTTAGTGTTAAAATATGGTTTTTCGTTAAAGTGAACAATAACAGGAGTTTTTCGTTAAATTTCCCTTCTAAAAAAATATTATATAGGCTTATTAATTAATTTACCCTATGAAACTACCATTTAATCTCATTTTAAGTCTTAAAACTAGTTTTGTCTCACTTTGTCCACTGAAATTGCCATTTTCGTCTCATTTAGTCTTGGATCACCCCATTTTTTGTCAATTCTGTCAAATATTTGTTTTATCAAAACGTAGTTCGGACATTTTATTTTTCACACAAGCAGAATAAGCCCCATACTTGGTGATGTATCACTTACATGGGAATTTTGGTAAATCACCACATATTTGCCAGACCGCATGTGAATTGTGGCAAGAAAAGTTGAGAAAAAAAATTAAGGTTAAGTGAAAGAGGAGAAAGGTATTTAAGCTTGCAAATCCAATCATTGAGTTCAGTTGACGACTAATCTTCTTAGTGACAATGGCAATTCATCATAAAGCTAGAGAAGAGCAACCATTTTATTGTAAGTTTTCAAGAGCAAAGTAGGACAAAAGTAGTTCAGTATGTAAAATGAGACTAAATAATAATTTTAAGGGGTAATAAATTAATAAGCCGTATATATTGTAAAACTTTATACAAACTAAAACACACACAAACATATAATAAATATTCGATAAATTAGGTTCTCCTTGCTGAGAATGCATGGGATTCCTCCACACCAAAATAATGGTTCAAAGTCCCCTAAGCGCTTTGTTCAAAACTTTATCTCCCTTCGGTGAGACTATTTCTCTCAAACCGAGAGTGTTTCTCATCCTTGTGTGAGTGACCGGAACTTTCTTCTCCGTTCAACCGCCGGCCCTAACAAGGCCTAGGTCGGTGACAGTCCTTTCTTTTTTCTTCTATTTTTTTTTTCTCTTATTTTTCTTCAGTTTTCCTTGTTGCTCCCTGTTTTCGGCCTTTCCTTCTTCCTCCTCTTGCCTCAGATCTAGTGGAACTTTCGCCTTTGTCGGAAATTCCTTCATCTTGACTAGAGATGGGCAACGGTTATGGCGGGTGGGTAACTGCGGTTATTTACTCATAAATGTTTATATTCATACTCGCATAACCGTTTACCGGTTGGGTAATTGCATAAACGGTTATACCTATACCCATAACCGTTTATAAACGGTAAACCATACCCATAACCGTATACCCATTTAACCATAATCATTTACCCGTTTACCCGTTTTTGAACCCGTTTATCCTTTTTCTTACCCATTTACCCATTTTTTCACCCGTCTACATGTTTTTTTTAACAACTTAAAAATTACAAAAGAAAAATTTGTCATAATTTCATTTTCTAACAATTAAACACCGTTATAGGTCTATTTTAGCATGCATTTCCGTATTTTAATCATTTAAGTCCTCATACAATTCTAATAATTGAACTAATAGTTTACAAACGATATTTTTCTGCTATACCCAAGCAAGTCTTTAATTATAATCCATATGATTACAAAGTAAAGCGGCTAAAAACAAAGAGTAGTCATTAACTTGAATACTAGATGATTCAAAGCTTCAAAATATTTCGAAACTAAACACTTTCAAACACTAATGCTTTAGCACGTTCAATCACAAAATTTTATCGACTCGTAGTTGTCACCAAAAGAGGCCTACAAAAGAAATGTATAAATTGAAGTAGTATCCCATTTAGGAACACCGACACCAATTAACATAAATTCAACAGATGTAAGTGATCACACAAGGTTTACATTGTACACTCAATTATCATAAAAAATATTTTTTAAAAAGAAAGATAAAGGCAAACAAAAGCGGAGTACCAAATCCAAATCAATTGAGTTAGTATCACCATTCATCAATATGCATAATCAGAAGGTTTACATTCCATGATTTTTCACACACCCATATGCATAAATTGAATTAGTATCACCAATAACTCCAAAGTAAAAAACAAAAATAAATGGGTAAATGGATACCCGTTATAACCGCGGGTAATACTCATAACCGTCCATTTAAATTTCATAGATAAACGCTTATACCCATAACCGTTTGTTTGTCTAAACGGTTATCCATAACCGTAACCGTAAACTTTAAATGGGCAGGTATCCGCGGTTACCCAAACCCTTGCGTATTTTGCCCATCCCTAATCCCGACCATCTTCTTTCTCTTCTCATGCAGCTATCTAACATCCATGTCACCTTTCAACCATTTCTCTACTTACCCCCAATGGTTTTGGCCCTTCTCGATCCAACTACTTCTCATTTCTACAACCATTTTCTCTAACCGCATCTCGCTTCTATCTTGGAAGGTGTGTAGAGCTCTTGCTCAGGTGGTTACACCACCACCTTCCATTTGTATGCCTTCATTGGCACGATTCCTTATGGGAGGTTTTTCCTGCAAGTTTCATTCTTTGGATGGCTGCAAATTTGAGTGTTGGGGCATGATGGAGACGGGTGGAACCTTCTTGATTTTCGATTTGGAGGCTTCTTTTGGGTGGATTCTGGTGCCTGCAAGAGGCAGTGGTTCGTGGTCGGCGGTGTTGGCGGCGGCTGAGTACTTAGGGTTTTTGGCTTTTGTTTTGTTTTGCTTTGACTCATCCGTTTGGTTGGGCCTGCTGGGGGATTCAAATTTTAGTATTGGACTTTATTTGTAATTGGATCCCAATTTGTAAATATTTTTTTTTGTTGTGGTAATGAATTATTACCTTTGGACCCCCAAAAAAAAAATGGTGGACATACCATGGAAAGAATTTACAGCTAGTGTTAAGAGCATTTATTTACGGAAGCACATTATACAAGTGTCCGATCCCCTACCGCTTGTATTAAGAAAATGAAAATAAAGTAATAGTATATCGTGCATATATGAGCAACATTTGAAAATGATGTCTTCATTATTCTAATATTACAGCATAAAACATTAACGAATAATCAAAGAGAAATTTACATTGCTTTTGTTTTTTATTTGACCTAGTCATGAATATGTAGTACTTTATTCTAACTGGAGAAAAATTCCCTAGAAAATTCATGCAAAGCTATATCTTCCTGATCCATGACAAAACCATCCACAACCTCCACACTTTGCATAGGATTATAATTAACACTAGTCGATGAATATTGGAACACATCGTTACCACTACCGCTAACATTGTCAATCGGATACATTTGTTGTTCCCCTTGATGTAAGTGTTGGTTTTCTTGCAACTGTAGCAGCGGTTGTCGTTGTTGTTGTTGCTGTACTTGTAGCGGCGGCTGCGCCAACCGCTGCAACTGTTGATGATACTGGTAGTTATAGTTATGATTGTCAAAAGGTGCCATTACAGAACTAGTCACGTTATTATTGGATCCAAAATTCAAGTTGATCGGACCCTTTTGGCTCCCAAAGGAAAGGGGTGTGCTAGAAGCAGCACAACCTGTGAATTGTTGCACCAAATCTCGAAAGTTGTTGGCGTTGGCATTGAGGAGGGTGATGGGCGTCTTCTTTGAAACCCTAGACCTCCTTCTGATGGGTTTTGACACAGTTCCTGTTGGCGTGCGCTGGCCCCCACTAGGGCTGCTGGGGCTGATTTCTGTCACAGTATGGCTACTTGTTGTGACAATAGTGGAATCAGAAAACCCTCCACTAATGGGTGTTGTTTTCTGCCCATTATCCATGAGGGCTTGTTGGTAGTATTGCCCCCACTCACTAGAACTTGGCATATTTGTACTTTTGATGCCTGCAATTGAATTGCCTGTAAAATAACTTACAAGAGAGAAACTGGTTGAATGTTTACTTACATGGAGTGACTGGATGCCGATGAACCCTAAAGAGGATTGGTTTCGAAGAAGTACCGATCTTAAGATAATAGAGAAGCAACGCCAGAGTTTCAACGGTGCTTTTTAGTGGTGGGCGATTTATGTCACTCTATTATGTTGTGAAAGGAATTATTAAGAAGCTTACATCTCTATTGTATTTATAGGGACTTTTGGTCAATATTAAGACAAGTCTTTAGCTGACCTTTCAATTCATAGATAGAAAGATGCTGATGGCCAAAGCTTGCAGTGCTTCCCGGAAATTACATCTGTTAGTATCAAATGAGGTCATCATAGCCACATCACTATTGGTCTCCAATCAATTGGTGGAGCGAATTTTGAGATGGTATTGCTTCTTTGGTCAGAAAATTGTTAGAAAGAAGCTAACCACGGTTAGAAAAAAAGCTTAATCAATTAAAGGGTATTCCTGCTTTATCAAATTAAGTTTCAGATTAGGAGATTTGCAACTTAGCAACTTTGCATGTGTGAGACATGCTAATTAATTTCTTTGACTTTACTTGAATATATATTAGAGTTTAATTTCCTCGGTAAACTTTGAGATTAGGGATTTTCTATGGAAATTGTTATTAGCACACTAAAAATTTCACTCTACACTCCAAACTTTATATATTAGTAAAGAAAAATACATTTATGAGGAGTGTAAAATGAGATTTTTGGAGTGCCAATAACACTTCCCTTTTCTATATTTTTAGTATATAAATTCACATCAAATAATATTTGTTGTTTAATACAAATACATAACATAAATAAATATTAAATACATTTGTAAAAAGACATGATCTGGTTTACTAAGAATGTTCACCCTTGCAAGTCACCGTATTATATATATATATATCAGTAATTTTCAATAAATATGAGGCATGCTGATTAAAGTGGGATATTGCCATTGCAATTAACCAATTAATATTGGGAAAGGAATCGTAACAACCCATCCTGGAATTTAGGTACCGTTTGATACGTGGAACGGGACGGAACGAAGTGGGACGAGGCGTTTCGTCCCACGTTTGGTGCATCTAAAACGGGTGGAACATACTGTTCCACGGGACGAATTTTGGATGAATTTTCGTTCCGCCTCACCCTCCTGAAACGACTCGTTCCACATCCATGGAACACAAAATTATAACATCTTCGTCCCTTTCTTCTTCCTCCTTGTTTCCATCCAAGGGCATCTTTGATCCCTCTCAATTCCGTTCCATTCCGTCCCGTCTCATCCCTTCCCATTTCATTCCGTCCCGTCCTTCTGCATACTAAATGAAAGGGGTATTTTGGTAATTTCACTTTGGTTGTAGGATATTTGTTTGAAATGTGACGTTATGGCCTTAAATGGTGTGCCATATAGGGCCCTCCCTCTGATTTTGTCCCCGGCCCCATTTCCATTTTCTTTTTCTCCCTCTTCCTCTCGATGCACCCAACCCTCCCTAAGGGTAGCTTTCACACCCACACACATACCAACTCTCCCTCTCTTTGATCTCCCTCACCTTACTTCTCCCTCTCCCTCATCTGCATGTGACAACTCCAGAACCTGGACACCACGAGAACCGGTGCAAAGGTACGAAGGAAAAACCGGCGAGTCTCCACCACCTCCGATCATGGCAAGCTCCTATAACCTCTTTGATCTTGTTTATGAGTGATTTTGAGACGTCTCTGAGTAGTTTTCTGGTTTTTGGACGAAGAACACCTTGGGAAGACTTTCCCCAGTTTCCAGCGAGAACCCGTGGGTTTCAAAGCATTTTCCGGCCACCTCACGTCTTGAAATTGGTACGAATCTCTTCCTTATTCCTTGGGCTTCAATTTGGTATCTTGCATGACTTGTTTTAGTTAGGTTTGGGGGTTGAATGGAGCTTGGAAAGCTCTGACTTCCTCCTTTACAAATCCGGCTTGAAAACTGAATCAACCCAGAGTTTCAGACCTAGGCCCAAACCATAACTAAATTTAGACTCAAACCCCAACCCAAGGCCTTCTGCCCACTGAGCCTAACCCAAGCCTTTGGGCCATGTAAGCCTAGCCCAAACCCAAATGGCCCTAGCCCAGGAACCAAGCCCAACCCAGAACTGAATCGGCCCAAAACCCAGAACCAGACCGGCCCAAACACAAAACCCAATGGGCGCGTGGGCCTGCGCGTAGGAGCACGTGCGCCTTGGCCGGCACATGGAGCACACGCACCTCCACAGGAGGTAATATGCTCTGCCGCCGTCCACGGCAGTGCCGACGACCCAAAATGGCGTGTGGCGACTCGTGGGTACCCAAGGTCCCCCTTATGTTTTTCGACGTCCTGAATCTGTTTATGAAGTCCGTTTCCCGAAATTCAATTTTTATCATATAGTTTTATTGATTGGTACCGTTATGTGTGTAGGTGCAATTGTTTATGGCATTCTGTCCTCTCTTGTTTGCACGGCTCTTCGCCAACGGTGTAAGGTGAGTGGACCCTTCCCAAATGCATATTTTACTATTAGAAATGCATACATGAATAACTTGATTTTATGACTACGTTTTATGCAACGTTTATGAGTGAATTGGTTACCATGCTTTATCGACTTTACGTTCCTTGTGGTATATATGATTGATGACTATATACGTACTTGTGAACGTGGTTTTACGATATGACGTTTTAGCTACTGAACTCCGATCAAGATAGTTATATATATATATACATATATTAAAAATATTATGTTAATGTTCTTATGTACTTAGTGGTTATTCAAATGATCTACCTACAAGCGAATGTCCTGCCTACAGGCGTATGTTACTGGCTACGGGCGAATGGTCCTGCCTACGGGAAAATGATACATTTAATTAGCTTCAGTCGGGGGGTTGTGAATCACATGGTTCTGGTTTTCAGTGTGTCGTCACTTTTGTACCTTTTAGTGATGCGTGTTCCATTTCTAAATTCTGTGAAGTTATCGTGAAGGCTTTGAGTACTAATTTGTTTGTCTTGTATTGCATTTTTATTTGCAGACTGTTGGTTAGTCTTAAACAAACTATCTAGATCTTGAAAGACGTGTTGCGTTCTTTTGATTTGTGGTTTCTAAATGATTAGATTTTGCACTGATCTCTTTTGGAGTAGTTACGATGATAGTTTTTATTTTCAGTTTGTGTATGGCACTATTTGAGACTTGGCTTGATAGATTCCATTTTCTCTCTTTCCCTCTTCCTCTCGCTGCACCAAACCCTCCCTGAGGTTAACTTGCACACCCACACATATACCAACTTTCTCTATCTCTCTTTGATCTCCCTCACCACTCTTGTCCTTCTCCCTTATCTGTGTGTGACGACTCCAGAACCTGGACACCACGAGAACCGGTGCAAAGGTACAAAGGAAAAACCGGTAAGTCTCCACCACCTCTGATCATGGTAAGCTCGTAGAACCTCTTTGATCGTATTTAGGAGTGATTTTGAGAGGTCTCTGAGTAGTTTTTTTGTGGTTTTTGGACGAAGAACACCTCGGGAAACCCTTCCTAGTTTCCAGCGAGAACCCATGGGTTTTAGAGCGTTTTCCGGCCAACTTCGGCCACCTCACATCTTGAAATTAATACGAATCTCTTCCTTGTTCCTTGGGTTTTAATTTGGTATATTGCATGACTTGTTTTAGTTAGGTTTGGGGGTTGAACAGAGCTTGGAAAGCTCCGGCTTCCTCATTCGCGAATCCGGCCTGAAAACCGGATCAACCCAACCCAAAGTTCCGGACCCAGGCCCAAACCATAACCAAATCTAGGTTTAAAACCCAACCCAAGGCCTTCGACCCATTGAGCCCAACCTAAGCCTTTGGGCCATGTAAGCCTGGCCCAAACCTAAATGGCCCTAGCCCATGAACCAAGCCCAACCCAGTACTGAACCGGCCCAAACATAGAACCCAGTTGGTGCGTAGGCCGCGCATGGACCTGAGCGTGGGCGAGCGTGGGTGCCTGCTTTTGCTGGCGCGTAGAGCACACACACCTCCACCAAAGGTACTGTGCTCCACCGCTGTTGCCGGTGACTTTTTAGGTAACCCAAAATGGCATGTGGCCGTCAGGGCCACCACCCCGTGGCAAGGAGTGGGGGTATCTGAGGTCCACCTTATGTTTTTCAACGTTCTGAATTCGTTTATGACGTCCGTTTCCTGAAATTCAATCGCTATGATATAGTTTTATTAATTGGTACCATTATGTGTTTAGGTGCAATTGTTTATGGCGTTTCCGTCCTCTCTTGTTTGCACGGCTCTTCGCCAACAGTGTAAGATGAGTGGACCCCTTCCAAAATGCATATTTTACTATTAGAAATGCATACATGAAAAACATGATTTTATGACTACATTTTATGCAACGTTTATGAGTGAATTAGTTACCATGCTTTATCAATATCATGCTTTATCGACTTTACGTTCCTTGTGGTATATATGATTGATGACTATATACATACTTGTGAACGTGGTTTTATGATATGACGTTTTAGCTACTGAGCTACGATTAAGATAGTTATATATATATATATATATATATCCACATATATTAAAAATATTATGGTAATGTTCTTATGTACTTACTTAGTGGTTATTCAAATGATCTACCTACATGCGAATGTCCTGCCTACGGGCATATGTTACTGGCTACGGGCGAATGGTCCTGCCTACGGGCAAATGATACATTTATATTGGCTTCAACCAGAGGGTTGTGCCTACGAACGGAAGATTCTTATATTGGCTTTGGCCGGGGGTTGTAGTGCCTTCAGGCGGAAGGTACTTATATTGGCTTCGGCCAGGGGTTGTAGTGCCTACGGGTAGAAGATATTTATATGGCTTCGGCCGGGCATTGGTTGGTGACTTCAGTCGGGAGATACTTATATATAGCTACGGCCGGGTGTGGGTTGGTGACTTCGGCCGATTATGATAACATTGTTAAGCACTATATATGATATATGTTTTATGAAGTTTTATGGCATGCTAAGGTTTTCGGAAAACCTATTACATATTATGCTATACGAGTTTTCTAAACATGGGGGTTAGTATGTTAAAGATTAACTGTTTTATTACTACGTATATATCAACTTGGTTCACTCATGTTTTGTTTTGCGCTCCCTCAGAACTTAGAATCGAGGTGTACAATCTCGGCGTCAAGGCACTCCCGCATCAGCATCTTCGAGTCCGCTCAGTGTAGGACCCATCCTTTTGTTCATTCAATTTTATATTATTCATTTTTAGTGTCTTAATTTAGTTGTATGCTCTGAACACGTTCCATAAATGCACATTCATTATAATTAAATTTACAAGTTTTATTTATGTCGGTTAATTGTTTCTAGTTCTCATGCATCTGAATATGGCTTTATCACCTTCAAGTGTCAGCCAGCACGTGCCTACCCTGGTATTTGGAGAATATCAGGGTCGGGTGTGTCAATTTTGGATCATTTCCTAATCCCTTCCACTTAATATTCTTCATCAAATAATACGGGCTCTTGAAATTTGATCCAACGGATAAAAATACGGGCTCACTTTAAAAGTTATAATAATTTTAGTTGTTGGATTAAATTTTAAGGGTCCAAATTGTTTTATGAGGAGGATTAGGTGGAAGAGATCCGGAGATATCCCTTTCCTTAATATTGAACTTAGCAACCTACTACTCGGTCAATTGTCATTATCAAAGTTGATATCGGATATGATCTTTTAGCAAATGACTTGCAGCGATCTTTAATTTCCTTTTGTTTATAGCTAGTAAATCAACACTAACTTTTAACGACAAAGTCTCAGTCTTTGCGTTTCAGTACTGTTTCAAGTCTCAAAAAGCTTGGAAGTTGATGCTAGCTAAAGGGAGAATCCAAGTCTGAACGCAATTCTGATTTTTCTTACTTGCTGATGAAGCCTTTGAAGCTTTCCCATACAGCAGAAATGATTTAGATAGCTTCTGGAATTCAATCAAAACATCACTGACGTACGGCATTACTGTTTTTTATTTACTTTTTATCTTGGACAAGGATTGTCTGCCCTCCTAGTTGTGGTGCCCTTCCATGCCCTTCTATTTTGTGCGGTCACGGTTAAACCACGTTAATATTTTATATTAATTTTTTAATGAGATAATAAGACAAAAAACAATAAAAATATAAAATATTAACGTGACTTAACCGTGATCGCACAAAATAGGAGGGCATGAAATAACATCACAACTAGGAGGACAGACAATCCTTGTCCTTTTATCTTTGTATATGATAGAAAATTAGTTATCCAGACATTCATAAACTAAGTTAAATAGGAAAATTATATATTATTTGGAAAACTAGTGGACCCCATCCACTAGGATTGGCTTGTAGGGCAAATTTTCTTACATTTGTGTTTGACCAATATATACAATCCAGATCCCTTGAACATGTCTTATGTCTTCTAGTTTGTTGAAAAGAAATACATCATTTCACCTTCCAATGGATGTTGAACATAGCCATTTTTGTAATATGGACAGTGATATAATGTTCCAATGACCATTTGTTCAGACTTTTTTTTAGAGAACTTTAACGAAAAGCACCCGGTATTGTTTACTTTAACGAAAAACCATATTTTTACACAAAAAAGTCAATCATGGTACTATTCACTTTACCCTTTATTTTGTCCTTATCATTAAAACTTAAAGTTTTCAAATCCTTTTCATTAATTTTTTTTTTTTATTGATTTTCACACACTATTGCAGCCTTTCACACAATTTTTTTTTTTGTCTCTCATACACTCTATTTATTTTTTTCGTTAAATTGAATAAATCAAATGAAAACAACATACGAACTTAAATAATAGTGTGTGAAAAGTAAAAAAAAACGTGTGTAGTTATAATTTCCTTTGGTTTGGTAGTAAAGGTGATTCACTTAGACTAAACCAATACAACTAGCTAGCAATTATTTTTGGTCATTGGCATAGTGGATAAAAACTTGTACTTAATGAAAAAACATACATTCCAAGGTTACATAAACTCTTCGTTTAGAAAAGAATTAGTCATGTGCGTTCTAAATCAGATATTTTACAATTGTTTAGGTTGTGAAAGTTGAAAAATATTTTATTTTTATTATTATTTGTTGTATATATATATATGTATATGTTGCTAATTACAAAAGGTAGCTGTGCTAATCTTCCATTGTTTTAAAATGTTTCTTTTTGCTTAATCTTTCTCTTATTTGATGTTCCTAATTGGATTGTATGTGTGTGAACGAGTATCACCTGCTTACTGAGACCTCCAACCTACCGTACTAATTAAGGTTGGTTATATAAATTTATGTCAAATAATTAACCTAAAGAAAAACTTAATTAATGATATAATCTTTTATTCATTCAAGAACCAAAGCCCCATGCTTATCAAAGGATTGTTTTGACCAGCAACCACTATCTGATTTTTTTTTTCTTAGTTTTGACTTGGTCTAGGACTGCTAGAAGCCAAGACTGATATGAACACTTGCCACAACCTCTTCTGCTCCATGACCTTGAGGTCTGATGGATTACGAACCACACAAGTCTAAGATTTTTGTACAAGGTGTAAACCTTTAAAGATCGTGGGGAGCAGGGTTCAATTTTCTTCCTACTTTGTCTTTCCTTGATATTCAAAAGGAAGGATAATGCAATCTGACGCAAAGACAAATAGCGCTCTTTAGGAAACTCACTAGGAAGAAATATGTAGAGGACAAGTCTTAGCTCCTCACATGTAAGGATTTTTCTCTATTTACATATTGTTATCTCGTTACTAACAAATTACAGGTTAACACATATGCATACATTTTTTTCTTTTTATAATTTTATAAGTCGTGCCATAGGGCTTGAATGTGAAAAACAAAGTGCCGGTTGTCGACTACTTAACATGCTCCTTGTCCTCCTACTTGGGATCGGTAGTGTAAGTTAAACTTATGCAAGCGGAGTTAAATTTGTGGTTAATTTGTGCAAGGTGCATGGTTTAAGATTTGTACAACCGACCCCACGTAGTGAGATAAAGCTTGTTGTCGTTGTCATTTTGGTAAGTCACTTCATTATAGGTGTTAATTTGTGGTTTGTAAGAAGTTTTTCCTCTTTACAGATGGTGATCATGCTACAAATAAATTGTAGTTTGACACGTGCACAAATTTTTTATTATTATTTTGAGAAGTCACTTCATTATAAATTTGTAAGTGTTAATTTGTGATTTGCAAGGAACCTATCCTCTTCACAAACAACTCTCTCCCTCTCGTTACACATAAATAACAATCGAACACATGCATATAAATTACAAATGTTAATATGTGATTTTCCAAAATCAATTAGCTACTTTTCTCTCTCATTTTCACAAACCATAAAAAAACTTGCAAATCTCCCCCTTCCCTTCAGTGCTTATGTTGTCAACAAGGTATTGGATGGTGAGCATAGTAAACCAATAATTCCTGGAGTTGGTTCTCCTTCTCCAAAACCTACCATTTACCAAGGGAAGGGGATCCTCTTCGGATCCCTTCCACCAAGGCCACAAATTCGAACCTTTGAAATTTGATCAAACGACTAAAATTATCATAACTTTTAAAATAGACCCCTATTTGCAACCGATGGATCAAATTTTAAAGACCCAGATTTGTGGCCTTGATGAACTTGGTAGAAGGGATCCGGAAAGGATTCCTTTCCTTTACCAAGTATCTTCATACATCAAGTCTCTCTTTGGCAAAACTCATGTAAACACAGAACCTCTAATTCTTTCCCATGAATGTTAAAAATCAAATCGACGAGAAACGAAACAAGAAAGAAAGGGAACTTATTATTACAAGTAGGGGGGCATTTACAACGAATGAGGCATAAAATTACACCCCATCACAAGCACACAAGGAGAAAACATAATGCACAAAATTGGGATAAAGTCCAATTTGAACTATTTATCCCGTTTTACTTTCACTTCCTACACATGTGAAAACCCGAACTTTCCCTTTTTCTTCTCTTCCTACTCTACAACTATTTCCAGTATGGCGGTAAGTCTGGGTTTTTTGTACCTCCTAAGGAGCAAAGAAGAGCATACAACACTAACAGATGACATAGCCATGCATGCACCCGCTGCCCATGGCGGCAACATGATCCCCAGCGATGGGAAGAAGACCCCTGCGGCAATAGGTATTGCGATCACATTGTACGCCATGGCAAACACGTAATTCAATCGAATACGAGTAAAGGTTTTCCTTGAGAGATCAATGGCTGTGATTACGTCTTCCAAGTTATTTCTCATCAGCACGTAGTCAGCTGCTTCAATTGCAATATCCGTCCCTGCCCCGATTGCCATACCAACATCAGAAGCAGCTAGGGCAGGAGAGTCATTGATTCCATCACCAACCATGGCAACTATACTTCCATCTTTCTGGAATGAACAAACGACATCAGCTTTTCCAGCCGGCATTACCTCTGCCCTCACGTCTTGAATGCCAACCTGCCCAGCAATGTATATTCACATGAATGTCAAACGTCTACGCAACTAAAACATAGAAATCATGACTAAACGTTACCAAATCATTATTAATGTTGGATTTTTGGATCGCCGGGCCCATCCCACTCTAACGACACCGATATTGTCCCCAACTTTACCACCTGTCCAATCCGTCAGGTGTGGGGTTTTACCACAAAAGGCTTCGGTATTAGTTAGAGTAGAGTAATTCTATTGAAACCCATTGGGTTTCATTGAACCCACCGATGTGAGACTTTAACAATTAAATCCTCTCTTTTTTTTTCAGAAAAGGAAATATCAGTACCCGCTTGAAGTTCAAAAATAATCTCCACCTTTCAGTTTATATGAAGACTCTTAAGTTCATATAAGGTCAAACATGATTGCACCCAAAACCAAATGAAAAATGTAACTCGAAATAAAACTATAAAAGTCAAAGTTGCACATTTTTTTCTGTCAAAATTATCAGAACTTATTTTGACTAATGGATAAACAGATATATACTAACCTCCTTAGCAACAGCTTGTGCTGTCCTCCGATTATCCCCAGTAACCATGACTGGTATGACACCCATCTTACGTAGTCCTTCTATCACTATGGCAGCTTCTCTTTTTAGAGGGTCCGCAACCCCTAAAACACCAATTAAATTGCCTTCATATGCAACAAGTATGCCAGTCTTTGCACTTTCTTCCAGCTCTACTACAAAGTTCTCTACATGTGTAGGAATGTCAATTCCACTTTCAGTCATCAGCTTCCTATTACCGACCTGTTTAGGATACAATACTTCCAATAAGCAACCATGGATGGTGAAGCATATCAGGATGGAAGCCATATGGAAATTTAGAACTCACCAGAACAAGTTTTCCATCTATAAAGCACTGTATACCTCTTCCGGGCAAAGCAGAGAACTCTGAGGCATCAAAAAGCCATCCAGAAAGTGTGGTGTCTTTGCTCTTGTTCGGTTCATCGTTAGTTACAGAAGGCTCATCAAAAAAGTGAAAATGGCGTGCATATTCCACTATTGCTTTTGCCAATGGGTGTTCACTGCTAGCCTGAGCCAACAAAAGGAAAATATAAAAATATATATTAGCGGACATAAAATAGCTGTCAACTTTCTGCAGTTGAATGTTTAGAACTTTATATTAAAGCATGTAACAATATTAGATGTCATATTTCCAAGGGCTACCAGAGAAAATATTCAAATTAAAATAAATAATGATATAGAAAGAAGGTTTCTCTGGAGAGGTAATAGAAAGTTACCTCTGCAGAAGCCACCAATTTAAGAAATTCTCCACGATCCATTCCCGTGAAAACTTTTACAGTAGTAACTGACGCTTTTCCCTGGGTCAGGGTACCAGTTTTATCAAATATCACATACTTGATCTTCTGAGCTCTTTCCAAAGCATCTCCTCCTTTTATCAGCACACCATTATTAGCCCCAACCCCCGTCGCAACCATGACAGCAGTTGGTGTTGCCAAGCCCAGTGCACAAGGACATGCAATTACCACAACCGATATGGAAAACATAAGGGCAAATACAAAGTGATTTCCGTTTTCAGGGAGCCACTTTTCTGGGTAAGCTCCAAAGGCTCCAGCAATATACCTAAAGCGAATCAATAGAACATACAAGTTATTGATAGCTGGCCTAAACATTCTCAACTTACAAATTCACTAATTATGCGAAAGATCATAATAAATACGGTGAACTTACCAACCCAACAATGTCAACAATGCCAAGGCAACTACAGTAGGGACGAAAATGCTAGCAATCTGCAGTTATGGAGAGATGGAAGACATTAGTTGCACTTTACTTTAAACTTTACAGAAGTTAGTGAATTAGCTTTAGTGGAAATAAAGAAGGGCTAAAAATATAGGGGGACTTGGCAACTTCTCACAAGCAACTTTATAAGAAATAATACCACAATACCCTTGAAAATGATATTCATATATAGCATTAGTATCACATAGACAAACTAATTCAAAAACTACATTTCCAGCACTTACAAAATCAGCAAATTTCTGAATAGGAGCTTTGGACATCTGAGCAGTCTCGACCAAATTAATTATCTGACTTAAAACTGTATCGGATCCAACTTTTGTAACTTGTATATGAAGAGCTCCATGTAAATTTATCGTTCCTCCGATAACTAATGAATTTACTTCCTTTGAAACAGGTATAGCTTCACCGGTCACCATACTCTCATTGACATAACTTGAACCCCACACAACCATACCATCAGCAGGAACCTTGGTACCAGGAAGAACCTTTAACACATCCCTGGGCTGAATCAGCAAGGCATCAATTTCCCTTTCTCCAATGACTTTCCCACCTAATAAACAAAATTAATCAAATTAGCCACTTATCTAGAATTTTATATTCAATTCCACCATAAACTTTGATTTGGTTAAATAATGATAACAACATCAAATATTACAACATAGGGACATGAAATATCATTGGTAATGGAGGAAGAAAAATGAAAAACAAAACAAACAAACAGAACGATTGGTTAAATTATGGTAACAACATCAAATATTAATACACAGGGACATGGAATATCAATTGGTAATGGAGGAAGAAAAATAAAAAATGAAAAACAAAACAAACAAATGGAACGGAACAATGTACCTTTATCTTTGACAATTAACAATGCTGTAGCTGGAGCAAGTTCTATCAACTTCTTGATGGCATCTGATGTTTTTCCTTTTGCAAGGCACTCCAGATATTTCCCCAAAAGTACAAATGTTATTAGCATGGCACTTGTTTCAAAGTACGTTGGAGACCAGAACCCAGTGACTGCACCATATAGAAGTGCGCATACAGAATAGAAGTAAGAGGCCGAAGTTCCCAATGCGACCAAAACATCCATGTTAGTTGAACCATTTCGTAAGGCTCTGGCAGCTGCAATGTAGAAGCGCTTCCCAATAACAAACTGAACAACACTGACCAATGCCCACTTCAACCAATCACCCATTTCAAAGGGCCCACATTTCCAGAGCAGTAACGAATAAAGAAGCGGGATATGAGGACAAACTACTCGAATGAAAAAGATAGGAATCTGGAGACAATTTATTGATGTCAGTTAACAGATTTTAAAAGTAATATCTACATATCTATACTTAGTACTTATGCATGCATACATAAAAAGCATAAGAAAATATTAGGACTAAGTGTCTAAAGGAGCTCCCGATAACCAGTGTCTCGATGCATTCTGAATGAACTACTTAAGAAACAATATGCTTCTGTTTAGAAAATTGAACTTTAAAATTAATTAACTTAATTTCTCTTATGATAGAAGTGGTCTGTTCAATACCAAGCTGTTCAATACTGTACTGCTATCAGGCAAATTAGGCAAACAGAATTGTACAAGAATGAAGGGAAGAGGAAAAAACTAAGGGTATGACATATAGCATAATCATGGGTCATTTTTTCTATTGATAAAGCATTTAAACATGTGCATGTTAAGAAAGAAATATACTCACACTGAGAAGCAAACTGGAAAGAAACAGCCGAAACATATTTGAGGCTTCATCGATATCTTTAGAAGTCATTCTTGTATAAGGGTTTGCCACTTGTAGTTTAAATTTCTCATTGCTTGCTTCCTGAATCTCATCCACCAAGGATCTAGAAGTGACAACTTCAGGATCAAAGAGGATTTCAAGTTCTCTTGAAATCCTGTCAACACGAAAATGTCTCACCCCTTTCAAATTGCTAATTATGGCTTCTAAAGTCTGTGCATCCATCTCACTGAATACGCCAGCAACTCCAAGTACGATTTTATCCTGTTGACTACTCTGTACAAGTGATGCATCAAAACCAGCATCTTCAATGGCATTCACTATCTCATCTTTACTAATTACCAGAGGATCATACTCCACTTCCCCTAGTGAAGTTGCCAGGGCTACTACAGCTCTTTTGACCCCAGGAAGCCCTTTTAGAATACCTTCAACAGAGTTCACACAGGCAGCACAGGTCATACCTCCTATTGAGAACTGACCAGACAGGGTACCATGTGGCTTTGTTCCACTTGCACTGGGCTCAGGTATAACCTCTGCCTCAAACCCGGCATCTTCAATTGCATTCTTGATGTCTTCATCCTGAATGAACAGAGCTTAAGTTGTCTCAGTAACTAAAAAGCTCCGTACTTCTAAAAAACAAGTTGGTAAGCAGTATACAATCATGATTATCCCCTCAAGCAATCAACCAAAGAACACACAAGGAAGATCAAGGATTAAGAAAGTTGGCCAGAACTTTACTCGAGAAATTTCCAAGGAAGGGCAACAAAATATTTAACATTAAATTGGCAACCTACCAATCATATAAATCGTTTGAACGCTTCTGTGTAGTTCATAGGAACATCACCCATTACAATGATCGAAAATAACCAATTCAGCCAACAAGTGCAGATACGATGCAGGAAAATAACAAGCAAAGCCTGGTATCCAACTGTTTGGAGCAAGTACTAGTGAAAGTAAAAATGTGAAAGAGGCCTGATTTATTGAAGTACAAATGACATAAGAGCAAGGAGAATTTCAGAGAGAAAGTTCGCACATTTATAGTACTAATGGCATGTAATCAGCAGCTTCACTGATTTCAACACTTGCTGATTCAAATGCAGGTTTCTTACATTATCTGGATTAATAACAACCTTACATTATTTTAATTTTTAAAACTAGTAGTACCCGTATCTACATAAGCTATCTGATCCAGTTGGGTATGGCTGCCTCCCGGAATCGGGCATATGTTATATCTGAGTCATCCTTATGCAAAATTTACAAGAAAAGTGTACCACCAAACCAATCACAATTATTTTTTTTTTTAAAATGCACCATATAAGACATAATTTGAGTCCAACAAAAAGTTAATGTGTGTGTGTGTGTGTGAGAGAGAGAAAGCCCATCATTAAAGAGGGGATGCGGAAGAATAATCTGTCACTTTAGCCTAATTCCTATCATGATTGCAGCTCCAAGTATATAAAGTAAAACCACATAATAACTGAATTACCAAATAATTAACCCTTAATCATGATCCAGTCCAACATAAATCATAAATAAAAAACAAGCATGATCAACCAAAACTGGATACTAGGATTATTCGAAAACCACACTAATCCTCAGTGTTTTCGAACACTAAGGAACACCAAAACAACTAACTAGTAGTTTTCGAACACCAAAACAACTACCAAAGCTCAAAATTCACTAACCCATGATACCATCCGCCTTAAGATCAACACTCAAATACAATTTAAAAAGAAAAAAAAAAACCAAACTTTCTAAAAATTAAGCAAGCAGGACTAAACCATACTTCACAACGCCCAAAACCAACTACCAAAAGCTCAAAAAAAATTCGAAAACGGACACGAAGCCAATTGCCCAATTCAGTCAGAAACACCCAAAAACCCAGCAAAACCCACCAGCATTCAGAAACCACATCCGATCAAGAGCTAAAATTGACTAACCTTGACCAATCTCGGATCAAAAACCACATCGGCCCTACTCTGGAGCAACGCCACGGAGGCCGTGAGAACCCCTTTGACGCTCTGCAGAGCACCTTCGACAGAATTCGAGCAAGCAGCACACGTCATGCCAGAGACTCTGACTTGAACCCTCTTCATCCCCTCTTCAACTCCCTCCGAATTCTCATACGAATCCAGGAGCCTCACGTCCTCCAAATCGCCGAAGTCGCCGGCGGCAACCATCGACGTCGGAGCTCGGGCGGAGATTTGGGAAAGCTGGAGGTCTCTGGGACTCGGCGCCATTGTAAGGTACCGAGCCGACAGGAAAAAAGACCGAGAAATTTATACGAAAAAAATGGAGCGAATTGTAGAGAGAGAACGGAGATTGTTTTTGTAGAGAGAGAAGGGGAGGAGGGAGGAGACTTTTCCGAGGGAGATGGTTGAGACAGCAATTTTTTAACCAAAGTCTTGAGAGAGCTGGTGGGGAGGGAGGGTGGCGTTTTTACGGTTTTGCCCTTGTGTATTTCTGGTAATTTAGTAATTACAAATACGAGGAGTAGGTACTACCCTACTGGGAGTTGTACTTCCTACTTGGGTGGTCTTTGTACTGCACGAAGGAGGTGGCTTCTAGGCCAATGTGGCGTGTGTATTCGTATGTACAACAAGACGTGTCTTGGTTAAGTTCGTCGGGAAACTTCAACTTGTCTACATCCTAATTGGACTTGAATTGTTTGCGTATGTCTCTCTTCTCCCGTGACGAATTACAAAAACAACACAATTTCGAGAACAAAAATCTTAATTCCAGTGGTCAGGATGTGTAAATGTAATTATTAATGGGGCATGATTTGAAATTATTACAATAATTTAAGAGATAAGGAGTTTCAAACTCAGGTCGCACGAGTAGAAACTCAACATCATATCCACTAAGATATTGGACATTCTGCAACCTCCTCTTATTACACCGATAATTTTACTGTCAGACCATAAATTAGTAGCACAATGAGATTATGTATCAAAATTGTTTGACATATTACACAGTGAAAAAAGAATCACTTGATTAATTACATAACTTATTCAAAAATAAATTTTCATGATGGTCTATCTTTTCTACTAGACTAATGTGATAGTATCTTATTGACCGAAGAAAATTATGATATCCATTAAAAAAAAAGTTTATGATTATATCTTGTTTACTTTAAAGGTAACAAATTAGACTTTGACCAAATGCATTCACATCAAGTTTGTTTGCTTTCTTTTCCTAGGTATATTCTAAACCTTATTATTAGTAATTATGCAACTTTTATTAGCAAAAAAAAACATTAATTATTTGACCTTTATGACTTATATGAAGGGAAAAGTTTTATGAAACTTCTTAAGAGTCATCTAAAAAATTAATACAAAGAATAAAGAAATTGGAATGAAAATTAGTTTCCTAACAATTATACCAAACATACAGCATTACGGATTCTAGATCATGAGAAGCGGAGGGTCAAAACAACTCAAATTGTTTGCAAGAAGTACAAAATGCATTTCTTATACATTTTGGGTTAATCTGACCTTCTTTCTAATGCATTTTTTAGAATGAGGATCTTCTCCGGATTCTCTTTATGAGAATCAACGGAATCCTCCAATCACATTCATTCATTGTACATTGTGCAGTCAGTTTTCGTCAGGTATTGTTTATATTCGGTTTTAAATAAAAAATTACAATAATTTATGGCCGCACGATATACGATGAATGAACGTGATTGGATAATCCCCAAGATCTTCACAAAGAGGATCCTCATTCCATTTTTTAGGCCTTTCAAGTATGCCAAGTCACATTCCAGATTATTATATTACTGCTATTGTGCAACTTGTGGACATAAGTTCATGAGGAATGTTAAGGAGACACTCTCAAAATATGGCTCTCTGACACTCACAACTTAAAATCGATTCATGTGTCAACATTATAAATCATTATGCAAAAAACATGAGATGACATAGACTTTATGAAAATTCTTATTTTTAAGGGGATCTCCTTATCATATCTCAATTCACTATGGGTTTTAGAACTAGTTGGGCTACAAATGTCTTTTCGCACCTTGTTAAAATAGGTATCCCAGATTTTGTTAATACCAGGTGCACCCACAGTTTTTGCTTTCGTCACCTCACCTGGCCATGTGTTTTTCTCCCTTCAAGGTCTATTGTTCTTCTCGTTTATTCTTTCTTTTTGTCCATGAAATCCGGAATTAAAATTAGAATTTGTCAAAACACAAAAAACAAAAGGAACACGTTTATTTGGCTAGGAGTCGTCGAAAACGGTCGGAATCCATTTTGTCGAGATCTTAGGAATTTCAACATTTTAATCATTCATCGTTTATAGTGTGGTTAGAAATAATTTGATTTTTTTATTTAAAATTAAATATAAATAGTATCTGATAAAAACTAATCGTACGATATACGATAAACGATTAAAATGTGAGATTTCTAAGATCCCATGGATCCAAAGAGGATCCCTTTCCGTCGAAAACGTGTAATTTACTGCCTACTTGGTCCGGAGCTGCCTACCTCAGTTTTCAAAGGGAAAAGAAAAGAAGTGCGACCTTGTGCGAGGGTAGTTTGGGAACTACAAAGTGAATTTGCTTGGAGTCTTTGTTGGATATAACGAAAAAGCGTGACGATAGTTTGCTGGCATATTGCAGCGGAGACGGCAGCCGTCGGATGCTGTGACCGGCATTGAAATCCATGGTAAGTTGGTTTCGCAGATCGCTTTCTCACCTTGGCTTAATCCATTGCGGATGGGAATTTCATTAGGGTTAGGGTTTAGGGAATTTACTTCATATAGTAACTACTTTTCAGATTGGGAATGCATTGTACTAGAATGGATCATCTCCGGATCCCTTTTACCTAATTTTCCTCATCAAATAATCTGGACTCTTAAAATTTGATCCAATAGTTACAAACGCGGGCACAATCTAAAAGTTATAATAACTTTAGCTGTTTGATCAAATTTCAAGAATCCGAATTGTTTGATGAGGAGGATTAGGTGTAAGGGATCCGGAAATGATCAATTTCCCTATTCTAGGTGATAGGTTAACAAACTTTTGGTTATGCTTTTAAACAAACAGCACTACAAAAATGTATAGGTTTTTTTTATTCAAAATGGTTAGTGAAATTGGTATAACTTTTTACTGTGATCTCTGACAATGAAAATCGATAGAAGTGATTCCTGAGTTTATCCATTGATCATAAATCATTTTGATCATTTCATGAAAATTTTGTCAATATCCTTGCTAAGTGGAGTAGCTGGTTTGATAAAAATACACTTTAAAAAGTGATTACGTGGTCGTTCATATTAACTAATTATTCACAAAATGATCAAAATGATTTACTGTGAACAAATTCAATAATCACTTATATCAATTTTCATTGATAGAGACTAAATTGAAGAATTATGTCAATCTTAATATCATTTTGACTAAATAGTCTAAATATATATTATCGTCATAGTTGTATAATTAACCGCAACAAGATATCTAACACGCTACCAACGTACCCCACATTCTCATACGTGAAAATCAAATTTGAAATCTCCTTTAACTAAGTAGAGACAACTATCATTTGGGAAAAGACTAGTTTTTTATTTTTTATTTTTGTCAAATTTAAAGACTAGTTGATTAACTATACATTCATCTTGTTTTTTCTCTACTTTCCACCATCATTCTTCATTCATCTTTTTACTCTTATACACTCCACTTTACCTCAAGCATAAAATTGATGTACACTTTGTGCAATCTATTAGTTTTTTTTTCCTCTCTCCACCAACATTCTTTATTCCATGTATCATTATGCAAATGCAGATCATTTTCCGTCCTTAATTAACAATCAGAGGATTAGGTATCCGTACAATAACTATTTCATTTTTAATTGTTATCTTTTATGCTTGAGATAAATCAAAGTATATAAGAGAAAAGATGAATGAAGAATGATGGCGGAGAGAGTGAAAAAAAAACAAGATAGATGAATAAAAACAAAATAATTTAAAGAAAAAACATTTAAATCATTTTTGTTTTGTGTATTTTTTTTTGTTAATTTCTTCCACATCTCTCTAATTCTTCTAATACTCCTTTAGGTAGCAATTACCTCTTTTTCTTTTTTCCATGTACTTTTTTTTTATCTCCACATAAAAGCAAAACCTAAAAAAATTGAATGAAATAATTATCAAACAGACTCCATAAGATTTTTTTTCAGATTCAAACAAAGTTCCTATGAATAAAAATCACTTGCTTTCACTTCGGCAGGCGTGCCATATTTGCCATGTTGCCATGCAAACGAGAGCCGTTCATTTTGGAAAGATGACCTGCTTCCACTTACTTGATACTTGATAGAGAAGAAAAAGTGGTGTAAAATACAGAGAAATTTAAGGGATGAATAACGATCCACTACTCAAAGACAGAGCCAGAATTTTTTTCTTGAGTAGGCTAGTTGAAAATAATATCATAAAATCATATATTTATTTTTTTGCTTATATAAAATATATAATAATCAATATAAAAGAACAACAATATAATGTAAACTATTCTCAAAATTATAACCTTAACCGATAAATTCAAGGACCATATAAATAATTAACCTACTAATTAAATCAAGAATAAGTAAATAAAGAGATTAAGAACGTACCAAATGTGACATTCATTGAAAAATTGCAACGGAAAGTCAGGAATTGCGGAGATAGAGATTTAATTGTGTATTTAAAGAACTTATTAATCTTTTCTTGAGTAAGAAGCACAAATGCTAAATTATATAAGGTAAATGGTCTTTTTATTTAAAGAATAGAATAAAGGGGGACTGGAGATAGAACTAATATATAATTTTTAGCATAGAACAAAACTATTATTTACTACCTCTCCTCTAATAAATATACATTAAATAATAATATGTATTGAAATTGAGTAGGCTATAAGCATGAGTTTACAAAAGAATAGATCTATTCACAAACCTATTTTTACTTTCAACACAGCCTTATTAATATTTTGTCAGTGATCATTTTCAATTCATTCGATCCAAACAATTGACAATTAAAAAAAATATGTAAGAAGTAAAAATGAATACATAGATAACACTATCCTTATAGAAAACCTTCATGAACTACAACCCACCTTAACCTTGTGGGTGGCTACGCCACTACTACAAACGCATGCATGCTCGAATTTAGCAAGATAAGAAGACAGCTCATCCTTCCACCTAAACACAGCTCTGTCGACCTCCTAATGGCACAGCTGACTGACGTGGCACCCACTTCTTCTCTGCCCATCCGACGTGGCAAATTTGGAATACAAACTGAACTTTACGGTAACGTATGATCGAGAGAGGGCGATATGGTAATTTAGCACAGTAGAATTAGGTGATATCCCTAGGTTTAGATGAACAACTAAATCCATCAAAATCTAACCCAGTAGAATTGCTTTAAGTTTGTGCCATCCTCCATGGATGATTGGGACATACAAACTGGGGATGTCCTAATCGAAGGGTTTTAATATATGTTTGTGTTCTTGGTGAATAGCAGGTGATCTGAAACAGGCCTATATAGTTGGTGCAACGTCGTCTATGATCAACACCCCATATTAGTTATGGACAATTGTGACTTGTGACTAGACTAGCTAATTGGTCTCCTACCAAATCTAAGCTAGGGTTTGTCAAATAATAATATCATGATATCAAATGATCTAGAAAACTAGCTAGTTTGTCATCCTCAAAAATGATTTCTTTCTCATGTTTTTTTACAAGAAGCGATAGCAATTTTTCATTAAAATACAAAAGCAAATACAATGTTGTAACATGAGTTCATATTCTTCAGTAACCAAATTACTGATCTAAAGATAAACAAACAAGTGTAATGAGTAATCTCTTAACTGGCTACAACCACAAACATCACCGAAACTAGCACAAGCACCAATAGAACAAATTTGTCACAAAACAGAAGACGAGATAGACCTATACTAACGCATATATAATGACATACTAGCAACTAAGACCACATCAAACCATTGCTAATAAAGATCAAATCACGATAATATAATGTTAGGTTAGATTTTAACTTTGGTCATTTGTGGATACCTTCGGCATATAATATTGCAAGTGCAAGTGCATGATAATATAATTAATAAAAGGACCAAAATAGGAATTTAACATGACACCTAGATTCAATGTTAGCAACCTAACCAAACACACTAGCTAAACTAACTAATGTTAAAACGAAATCAAAGAGCATCACCAACAACTTCTCTAAAATAGGTTGTTTTGGCTACTTTAACGTAAAAGGCAGCAATAACAATTCCAACATACTAGTTATTTTAGTTTTTAGTATTGTGGCTCGCTATATTTAGGGAGGAGGAGAGAGAAATTAACTGGCTAGCTAAACGTTTAAAATTAGGAAGTTTTAGTGAAAAGGGTTTGAGCCAACAAATATTTAACCAAAAACCATCTCAAAATGTTATTGAACCAAAAGGGCTTAAAGTTTAATAAAAAATTATCCAAAACTATTGTCCAAGAGTTAAACTTACAAGCCCAACCCACTACAAATCTATACTTCCATAAATACTCATAAATGATTTGATATTATCTTGACTCTTCACCAACCTCAACCCAACACGAAACCGTTATAATAACTTCCTGTCTTCCTATCAAATCGAATTTCCCCCATTTAAAAACAACCAAATCAAAGTTGAAAAAGAAAGCATTCATCGGAACAAAGCCACCTAAACAAGTTCAAAGAAGTTTAATGGCAGAAACCAGCGAAAAAGTGTATGGAAAAAAAAAAACCAAAACATAAAACTATTTCTAGATAACCTAAAACATAACACTGTTTCTGGAAAAAAAAAATCAGACAAACATTGTATCTGGAAAGAAAAGAACCAAAATCCAGAAACAATGACTTAAATTCCATAAACAGTGACTTAGATTCCCGAAACAGTGATTTAGTTCCAGAAACAGTCTATGTTTTAACTTTTGACTGTTTCTTTTCTTTCATGCATCAGTTGATTATATTTAAAAAACATGGTGCTTATTTTGTTTTGAATTCAAATACAGTGAATTTCACTATTTCTTTTCTAGCTTACATTTAAGAAACAGTGTGTCTATTTCACTTGGATCCATAAACAGTTACTTAGATTTCAGAAACAGTAACTTAGATTCCAAAAACAGTGACTTAGATTCTAGAACCAGTTTATTTTTACAGTCCAGAAACAGTGATCCGTCATTATTATTGAATAACATGCAGATCTCAAATTTATTTTCTAGAGAAACAAACGATGAAAATTGAAAAACAGTATCTCGAATATATTATGAAGAACAACGACGTTTACATTTCAACGAAATAATACAAAATATAAATTAAATAGCATGAGGATCTATATTTTTGTTTCAAAGAAAAAGAAGAAGGTCTGCAAACGAACGATGAACTCCATTAACGACGAAAATCTGGAACTCAAACTAAAAAAGTTAAGGGTAAAATTGAAAAATCATAATGTATTATAATTGGGCAATTTTTAGTTGGACTACTTTAATATGTGTAACATCCCACATCACCCAGGAGAGTGGATCCTGTAAGCCTTATATGTATATTCTCATCTCTACCTAGCACGATGTATTTTGAGAGCTCAGTAGCTTTGGGTTCTGTAAGAACTCGGAAGTTAATCGAGTTCGCGCGAGAGCAATCCCATGATGGGTGACCCACTTGTAAGTTCTCGTGTGAGTTCCCAGAAACAAAACTGTGAGGGCGTGGTAGGGGCCCAAAACGGACAATATTGTGTTACGGTTGAGTCTAGCCCGGAATGTGACAATATGGGCCTTGTACTAATCATTAAACAAAACTTATAACATGATTTTTTTTATTAAAACTAAAACTTTTTAAACTATTTTCATTAGTTTTCCTTTAAAATTATTATGTCACTATGCGCTCATGCTCCAATCCTTGTGTTCGATTCTCGAACATACGAAAGAACAACGAGATCTTAAGGCGGAGTAACAAGATTTAATGGCAGAAAAACTAGATATGATGACAAAGCAACAGAGCGATGAGATTTGAATTTCAAGATTGTTGTCCGATTAATAAAACGACCGAAAAATGGGTACTAACTAATTCAACATGAGTTAGTTAAGCCTATGTGATTCCATGTAGTCAACCACCCTAATTCATAGTATGGGGAAATAAGTTAAAAACAAACCTACTTGTTTGACATGAGAAAAGTGAAAAGGTTAGTAGTTGCCAAAGACACTAACCCAAAAATTATTTATGGTTTTAATAATGGAAGATCAAATTTGCAAATGCGGGAGCTTTTACATATCAATTATATATGGAGAGATTATATTCACACACCTTAAATTACTTCTCCAATACTTTTTTAATTTTTTAAATATTTTTCTATCAAGTGTTAGATGTGTGTAAAAAATATTAAAAAATTAAAAGGATGTGAGATAAGTAATTTGGGATGTGTAAATATAATCACTCTTATACGTGATGGGGTTTATTAACTTCTTCACATGCTCCCTAACAATACACATCACAAGTCTTATTAAAACTTAAGAAAACTCAAACCAACCTAACAAACATTGGGCAAGAAGGAGGTCAAGGATAGTGTCATATCCACCCAAAGCGTTCAATGTCAGCAACTTAACCAAAACACTAGCCACCACGACATCGCTATGTCGAATACGATAGTAGGGTAAATTCACTGAGGCCCATCAAACGATAGAAAAATATTTACATACATCCAGTTACAATCACTGCCTTGACATTTTAAGTCATCAATAATGTAATGTCGCGTTATTGGTAAACAATTATAGAGTTTTTTACTCGAAGCAGTTCTCTCACCAAATACATCATATATTTGATCAACCAGAGTTCAATAGGTGCGGAGAAGCTTTCCTCTTTAAATTATGACTCTGCTGTAACTGTTATTTTATATGATGCATTTTGCCTTTTGAAATTGAGTACATTTGGCAGTGATTCCAACAAGGCTTAGTATAAGTATGGTCACTCGTACTACCTAATTGGCAGGAAAGTCCAATATTGTTATAACGAATTAAAACATACGTACCATATTAATTAAACTGAAATAAAAACATACGTACCATATTAGTTAAACTGAAATACACGAGTTCAAATTGAAATTCGAGCAGAAACACATAATCAAAAATGCATTTCACAGATAGGCCTCGTTTGGTACGTGAGGTGGGACGGAACATAGTGGGACAAAAGTAGTTCGTTCTACTCTGGTCTGCATACCAAACGTAGCACAAAAAAACTCCGTTCCATCTCATTCCATCTCGTCCCATTCTGTCCCCGTCTACGTACCGACCACGCCCATAGTGTCAACATGTTTTCACATGACAATATTTGCATGGCAACGAACTTGTCGCTTCAGTTGATTTAGAGCATTTACCTTGAACCCGAGATTTTGAGCACGACTACTCCGTAATATGGCTTGTACAACAATCGTTATGCTTTGTGTGGGCCTTATGGACTAGGCCTATATACCTTCACCAACTGGCCCATTTACATATTCGTTGTTTTGGGCTCTTCTTGTATTTTTGCCTTAAACCCCAAACAAAGCACCGAATCGAGAGAAGAAAATGGCGAGGAACTCAGGAGTAGCCAAGGCACGGCAATCGCAGCAAGTTCTGCGCAGCGCTTCTTCATCGTCACAACCTTCCTTCCAATTCTTTCCAAACCCTGGCTTCTTCAATCCACACCGCACCATCTCCGCCACCCACAGCAGCTCCTTCCACCTCCAAACCCTTCTCCAATTCCCTCCATCACTTCCCAAACCCTCACTTTCTCCAACTCCGGCCTCTCTCCTCGCCCTCAGGTACTCCAATTTCTGTTATTGTTGTTGGAAGCTAACCAGCTCCTGGAGTCGGGGAGTCGAAGGCAGCAAGATACTCCCGAGCAAAAGGATGTCATCTGCATCGAAGAAGAAGAAAGAAAATGAAGGGCTCTAGTCTCCAACGGCTAGTTTTGTTTTTTAAATGTTTGTGTAAGTGTGTGAGTGACAAGTGTACACTCCAGATTAAATCACTTAACCCCAAATGAAGGGTTAGGATGTAATCTGGAGTAGTAAGGCTTAATGGTTGTTAAAGCCTCTTGTCAATCACCTTTTTAGATAAGTATGGGTGATGGAAATGCACCATACTCTTGTGTAATGTTCACTCTACTTATTCAATCAAGTCTGCTGCATTATTACACAGCAGAAATCAATCTCCAATTTTTCCTTTTCTTGTTTTTCAATTCTCCCAAGAAACCGATTCAAACACTCAATCAAAAACACAAAACAAACAAATTCTATCATGGCCTCAGAGCTTTGTTACTGATCTTACAACTTTTGGGGCGTAATCTGTGCAAGATAAGATCTTTGGGAGCACCAACGTAGTGTCTTCTATAACAACAATCAACAAACAATTCTGGAAATGAAAGGATCCAGCAGTAGCAGTGAGCTAAAAGCTCCAGTCTTTGATGGGGAAAATTATGATTTTTGGAGAATAAGAATGACAACCATTTTCAAATCCTATGATCTATAGGATATGGTTCAACATGGGTATGAACTACCTGAGATGGAGATCGATGCTCTAGAGGAGGATCTCACAGAAACACAACTCAAAACACTGAAGCAGAATCGGATGGAGGATGCTAGAGCACTTGGAATCATTCAAGGTGCTGTCTCAGACACCATTTTCCGAGGATAGCAAATGAAGAGACTGCAAAGGGAGCTTGGGAAGTTTTACAGCAAGAATACAGAGGAGACACCAAAGTTAGAAAGGTAAAACTTCAGTCCCTTAGAAGAGATTTTGAGTATACAAGAATGAGGGAAAATGAGCTGCTAAAAGACTACTTCACTAGGCTGTTTGATGTTGTAAACAAGATGAAAACATATGGTGAGGAACTGCCTAATGAAAGAATTGTCCAAAAACTGTTGATTAGTTTGACTAAACCCTATGATTCAATAGTGAGTGTTATAGAAGAAACCAAAGACACTGAAACTCTCAGTGTACAAGAAGTGATGGCATCCTTAAGAGCTTTTGATCAAAGGCTCGAGAGGCATGCTGACTCTGCACCTGAGAAAGCCTTTCAAACACTCAATGTTGGATCTAGTAGTCAAGCCAGTGCAAGCAATCAGAAACCACAGTGGAAGGGCAAAAGCAAGAAATGGGAAGGAAAAAGGGTATCACAACTCAAAACCTAACCAAGGCAGCAATACAAATGTAGGTCCAAGAACCAAGCAACAATGCAAGCACTGTGATAAATTCCACCTTGGAGAGTGTTGGTTCAAGGACAAGCCTAGATGCCACAAATGCAACAGGTTTGGGCACATTATGAAGGACTGCAGATCAAAGAATGTGCAACAAGTAAACTGTGCAAATCAAGTGGAAGAAGAAGCAAATGTGTTTTGTGCTTTCAATGCAAAAATGGAGAGAAACAATGAAGTGTGGTACATTGACAGTGGCTGCAGCAACCACATGACTGCACATGAGTCTTTACTTATTGACATCGACACCAACTTCACTGGAAAAGTGAAAATGGGAGATGGAAACATTGTCAAAGCCACTGGAAGAGGAACTCTGGTTATCAACACCAAGAAAGGAAGAAGATGTATAAGGGAGGTGATGCTAGTGCCTGGATTGGATGAAAATCTACTTAGTGTGGGTCAAATGATGGAGCATGGCTATTTCCTACTCTTTGGGGGAACTGTGGTTGAAATCTATGATGACAGATCCCTATCAAACTTGGTGACCAAAGTGGAAGTGAAAAACAGAAGCTTTCCACTTGTACTGAAGTACTTAGAATAAGTGGCAAAGAAAGCAAGTGTGACAAGTTCTATGAAACTATGGCACAAGAGACTTGGTCATTTAAACATGACAAGCTTACAAAATCTGCAAAAGGATGAAATGGTGCAAGGTATACCAAAAATGGATCAATGCAATGAAATCTGTGAAGGGTGTGTGTTTGGCAAGCATCACAGAGATTCATTTGAAGCTGGAAAGGCTTGGAGGGCAACAAAGCCACTCGAATTGATTCACTCAGATGTGTGTGGACCAATGAGAACAACAACAATCAGTGGAAACAGGTATTTCCTAACCTTCATTGATGATTATTCACGGATGTGTTGGGTGTATTTCATGAGGTTCAAGTCTGAGGTATTCACAATATTCAAGAAGTTTAAGGCATTGGTGGAATTACAAAGTGGATACCAAATCAAAAGACTAAGAAGTGATAGGGGAGGTGAGTACACCTCATATGAGTTCAATGTATTCTGTGAAGATGTAGGGTTGGAGAAGCAACTCACTGTGGCATATTCACCACAACAGAATGGGATTGCAGAAAGGAAGAATAGGACTATAGTCGAAATGGCTAAGTCTATGATGCATGAGAAGAACATGCCTTATAAATTTTGGGGTGAAGCTGTGAACACCTCAGTGTATCTATTGAATAGGTGTCCTACTAAGGCATTGGAGAAGAAGACTCCATTTGAAGTGTTCAGTGGAAGGAAGCCTTCTGTGAAGCATCTGAGAGTGTTTGGCTCAGTGTGCTACAATCTCATCCCTCATCAACTAAGGCACAAGTTGGAGAAATCAAGTAACAAGGGTGTTTTTGTAGGCTATGGTACTAGTGAGAAAGGATACAGAGTTTATAATGTGTTGACTCAAAAGATAATCCTATCAAGGGATGTTATCTTTGATGAAGACTCAATGTGGAACTGGGATACAATGGTAGAGGAAAAGGACAGTGTCTCTCTACAAATTGACCTAAACAAAAGGCAAACAAGGGAGCCTATAGAGACCTCAGTTCAAGAAGAAGTCACAGATAATGGTGACATACAAGGGACTCCACAGCAAGCTACTATGAGTCCACAATCAAGTCAATCACAGACAACAACTCCTAGTTCAACTCCAGTAAGATTGAGAAATCTGGATGAGATTTATGCTACATGTAATTACTGTGTAGTAGAACCAGAAACGTATGAAGAAGCTGAGAAAGATAAAGCTTGGAAGAAAGCAATGAAGGAAGAGCTTGAAATGATAGAAAAGAATGACACTTGGGAACTTGTAAATCGACCAAGTGAGAAGCCTGTGATTGGAGTAAAATGGGTGTACAAAGTGAAGCTAAATCTAGATGGTTCTGTGCAAAAGAACAAGGCCAGGTTAGTGGCCAAAGGTTACTCACAGAAACCTGGTGTAGACTTCAATGAAACCTTTGCTCCAGTAGCAAGGTTAGACACCATAAGGACTTTGATAGCACTAGCAGCCAAGAAGGGTTGGAAGCTGCATCAATTGGATGTTAAATCTGCATTTCTAAATGGAGTGCTAGAGGAGGAGGTGTTTGTGGAACAACCTCAAGGGTTCACAAGTCAAGAGTTTCCAGAAAAAGTGTACAAGTTAAGGAAGGCTCTTTATGGCCTAAAACAAGCTCCAAGAGCTTGGTACAGTGAGATTGATTCCTATTTCATTGAGAAAGGATTTCAGAAAAGTCTTAGTGAAGCTACACTCTACACCAAGACAGAAAGCAACAACAAGACACTCATTGTCTCAATCTATGTAGATGATGTTGTCTACACTGGAAATGATGCTGCAATGATGGAAGAGTTCAAGGAAGAAATGATGAAGAGGTATGAGATGACTGACCTAGGCCTCTTGCATCATTTTCTTGGCATTGGGGTAATTCAAAAAACAAGTAGCATCTTTATTCATCAAAAGAAGTATGCTGAAACTTTGCTTGAGAAGTTTGGTTTGAAGGGCTGCAAACCAGTTTCTACACCCTTAATTGCAAATGAGAAGCTCAAGAAGGAGGATGGAAGTGAACCTGCAGATGCTAGTCTCTATAAAAGCATTGTTGGCAGTCTATTGTATCTAACTGCAACAAGGCCGGATCTGATGTTCTCAGCAAGCCTACTTTCTAGGTTTATGCAGAATCCTAGCAAGATACATATGGGCACAGCTAAGAGAGTGCTAAGATATGTACAAGGAACTCTTGATTATGGTATCAAATATGAGATGGGAAAGTCATCTATTCTAATTGGATTCTGTGACAGTGACTGGGGTGGCAGTGAGGATGATAGTAGAAGCACATCGGGCTATGCTTTCACTTTCGGATCAGGGGTATTTTCATGGGCCTCTGTGAAGCAACAAAGTGTTGCACTGTCCACAGCCGAGGCAGAGTATGTGAGTGCATCAGAAGCTACAGCTCAAGCTATTTGGCTAAGGTTCATACTTAAAGATTTTGGCGAATTGCAAGTTGAAGCCACACCACTTCTGTGTGACAACACCTCTGCAATTGCCATGACTAAAAACCCAGTATTTCATCAGAGAACAAAACACATCAAGAGAAGATATCATTTCATCAGAGAAACATTGCAGGACAACACAATCAAGCTAATCTATTGCAGCACAGAAGATCAGGTCGCAGACATATTCACAAAAGCACTACCGAAGGAGAGATTCAATTACCTGAGGGGTTTGCTCGGATTGACTCCCAGAAGCAGTTTAGAAGGGAGTGTTGGAAGCTAACCAGCTCCTGGAGTCGGGGAGTCGAAGGCAGCAAGATACTCCCGAGCAAAAGGATGTCATCTGCATCGAAGAAGAAGAAAGAAAATGAAGGGCTCTAGTCTCCAACGGCTAGTTTTGTTTTTTAAATGTTTGTGTAAGTGTGTGAGTGACAAGTGTACACTCCAGATTAAATCACTTAACCCCAAATGAAGGGTTAGGATGTAATCTGGAGTAGTAAGGCTTAATGGTTGTTAAAGCCTCTTGTCAATCACCTTTTTAGATAAGTATGGGTGATGGAAATGCACCATACTCTTGTGTAATGTTCACTCTACTTATTCAATCAAGTCTGCTGCATTATTACACAGCAGAAATCAATCTCCAATTTTTCCTTTTCTTGTTTTTCAATTCTCCCAAGAAACCGATTCAAACACTCAATCAAAAACACAAAACAAACAAATTCTATCAATTGTTGTCGCCATTGTTCAAAGTTTCAATTTTTAAATTTCGGGTTTTGGAATAGCTCAGTAACTTGAATTGTTGATTGAATTTCAGGTGCCTCTAATATTGTTGTCATTCAGGCTGAGGATGAATTTGGCAGCGCAATCAGCCAAGCTAAAGGTAAATTTTTTTTCCTGGGTTTTTTCCGGTTTTCGGATTTTTTTTTGTTTTGAGAAAACTTGTCATATTTTCATACAAATTGTCTGATTTATATATAAAATTTCATACAGATGGAGCTGTGCCAGCACTTTTCTATTTCACTGCAGTGTGGTGCGGGCCTTTTTAGTTCGAAAGACATTTTCTTTTAAGCAATGAAGTCATTGGCACGAAAATGTGGCGTAATAATGTGCTTTGAACTTATGATTGGTACTTTGGTGTGATCTTCTTGTGCAGGCAGGTTCATATCTCCAATCATTGGAGAGTTGAGTGAGCAATACCCACACGTAACAACTTATAAGGTTGACATCGACGAGGTGCGCATTCGAATTTGAATTTAGTCTTCTGTAAACTTGGATCATTTTGTTTTTGGGAACCATTTTAGTTCTTTTGTGGACTACTTAAATCCCAGCTTAAGATTCAGGTCAAAACTCAGAAGAACTCTGAAGTGTTGCTAATTAGTTTCATTTGGTTTCTGATCTGTTGTGTGCATTTTGGTGCAGCCTACATTCCAATTCTTTAAAACGGGAAGAAGGTGGCTCAAGTTGTTGGTGCTAATGTTGCTCGCTTGAGAAACACTTTTGGAAGTTTGGGAAATACGACGTACTATTGGAAAACAATATAATCAATGGAAAACTAATGAAAAGAGCTTGAAAACTTTGAGTTTTAATGATAAGGACAAAATAAAGGGTAAAGTGAATAGTAACAGGATTGACTTTTTAGTGTAAAAATGTGGTTTTTCGTTAAAGTGAACAGTACCGGGTGCTTTTCATTAAAATTCCCTATAATCAAGTCCTAAGTTCTTGTCTTGATAACGGACAAAATGATTCGAACTTGTGACCTCGTGTAATATTATGAAGGAAAATAATTAAAACAACAATTTCAGGATTATTACATGTCCTGGAAGCTACAACCGCAACAACTCCGTGGTTGACGTATTATTGTAGCACATCTCATTGAATACACTTGTTGATTGGTTAGGAAGAAGAAATTGAGCTAAATATGATGGTGTCAAAATATAATTTGGCCATAAAAAATCAAAACACATTATAATTTTTTTTATCATTTTTGCTCCCTAATATTAACAAACGAGATTATTCAAACGTGTTTGATACCTTGAACACTTTGAACAAGGAAATGTCCAACTTAATGTCGGCCAAGTCTAAAATTGTGAACTTATATACTCTTCCGCGGAAGGAAATTATGAGATTGGCTTAGAAGTTGACTTATATACTCTTCCACTCGAACAAGGAAATCCAGTTGATACACGCTGCGTGGCACTATTTTCTTTTAAGCTCTCATTGGTTTGTTATATATATGAGTTAGAGCACACTTGTTGTGTTCATCTGCAACCAACTGGGGAATATATAGACTGATTTCTCCTATGGATACCTTGCTTGCAAACACCTTATTCAATCCCCTCAATATTTCTCTCTCCTTTCTCATTTTGCTTTTGGCATCTACGTATCTACCCACTACCATAATCTGCTTGGGTGATGTCGGAGTTCCGAGCACTGGCACTGTGAAACCATTATGCATTGAGGAAGAAAGGCGAGCACTTGTCAGCTTTAAACAACATCTTGTTGATCCTTCTGGTAGGCTTTCCTCTTGGGCGGGTCATGATTGCTGTCGATGGGAAGGAATTTCATGCAACAACAGCACCGGCCATGTTGTGAAGATGGACCTCCGGAATCCATATCCAGATTCCCGTTCTTATGAAGAGTGGGACGAGTCGGCTTATGAAAGGTCTTTCCTGGGAGGTAAGATAAATGCTTCTTTGTTGAGCTTGAAACATTTAAAATACCTGGACCTCAGCTGTAATGAGTTTCAGGGCATTCGCATTCCGATGTTCTTTGGGGAGCTTGAAAGTTTGCAATATCTCAATTTCTACTTTGCGTCATTTGAGGGAGAGATTCCCCCCTCTCTTGGTAACCTGTCAAGCCTGAATATTCTTGATCTCGGGATGAATTCCCACTTGTCTTCCAGAAACTTGACTTGGCTTTCTCACCTCTCTTCCCTAAAATACCTTAATCTCAATTACATGGACCTTAGCCGCACAGGAGCCAGTTGGGCATATCATATTAACATGCTTCCTTCATTGTTAGAGTTACACTTATCTTCGTGTCAAATTGAAAGCATTCCACTCTCACTCCAAAGGGTTAACTTCCTTCCACTCTCACTCCAGAGGATTAACTTGACATCACTTTTTGTCCTTGATATGTCGAATAAAGGTATTAAACGTTCTTCATTTCCCAATTGGTTTTTTAATCTTACTAGCCTCATAACACTTGATCTCTCGTGGAATACTTTCAGTAGTCCTTTTCCAAATGAATTTGCAAACTTCAAATCTCTAGAACACCTTGATTTATCGGGAACAGGCTTAAAAGGTCAAATTCCGAAAGTTATTGGAAATTTGTGCAAGCTAAAGGTCTTAAGCCTTTCTGGCAACAAGTTTGATGGTGGGGGGATTGAAGAGTTTTGGAGGAGCGTCTCAAATTGTCCAAATAATTCATTAGAGTTGCTAGATTTGTCTTCTTGTGAGCTGGAAAGCCAACTGCCGACCTCCTTGGGAGTGTTAAAAAGTTTGCAGAATCTCTACCTTGGTGGAAACTCTTTGTGGGGCTCAATTCCAGATTCCATCGGAAACTTGTCGTCCTTGAAATCATTGTACCTCTCTTCTAATAAGATGAATGGCTCCATTCCAAAAAGTCTGGGACAACTCTATGAGCTAGTTGACCTCGATCTGTCTAATAATTCATGGGAAGGTACTCTAACGGAAGCCCATTTCAGAAACCTCACGAGATTACAAGATTTTCAAGTAGGAATTCAAGTCACAAACGCACCCATGTCCCTCATTTTTGACGTGGCTTCTGTTTGGGATCCTCCTTTCAAGCTCCAGTCAATTGCGATCATAAACTGTCGGGTAGGTCCTGGTTTTTGGGTATGGCTTCAATCTCAAACTGAACTGATCCATGTCATTCTTAGTGGTATTGGAACCTCTGAAGATTTCATCCCAGAGGAATGGTTGTTGAAGATGTCTTCCCAACTCAAATATTTGGATTTATCTAACAACCAATTACGTGGAAACCTTCCATCCCCTTTGAAATTTCCAAATTTAGGGTTTATTGATTTGAGTCATAATCAGTTGGAGGGCCCACTCCCACTTTGGTGGTCCACTAGTTTCGATTCCCTTTATCTTGATAGGAATCTATTTTCCGGGCCAATTCCCTCCAATATTGACCAAATGATACCCAAGTTGTACATTTTGGATCTTTCTGATAATCATTTGAATGACACTATTCCTCCCTCTATCTGCAACATGCAAAACTTGGAATACTTGTCCATAAGGAGCAATCAATTTTCTGGGGAATTCCCTCATGCATGGAGTGTGGGAAGCAAAATTTTGCTTCTAGATGTTGGTCACAACAATCTTTCTGGCAATATTCCCACTTCATTGGGGGTGTTAAGTTCACTGGAAGTATTAAAGCTCAACAACAATAATTTGAGTGGTGAAATTCCTGATTCCTTGCAAAATTGTTCTGGTTTGAAGAGTCTTGATCTTGGACACAACAAGTTATTTGGGAACATACCTTTATGGATAGGAGGATCAAATGTATCCTTGTTGTATAGGCTACAATTACGATCCAACGTTTTTACAGGACATATTCCCCAGCAACTGTGCAATCTTCGGAACCTTCACATCCTCGATCTTGGTCACAATAACCTTTCAGGTACTATTCCCAAGTGTTTGGATACTTTAACTTCGCTGGTCAACAATAATTCTAATGACTTCGATATGTCTGATGAGCAAGCCACACTAACACTAAAAGGAGCGGAGCTTGTGTACAACAGGACTCTAAGACTTGTAAAGAGCATTGATCTTTCATCAAATAATTTACAAGGTGAGATTCCTGAAGAAATAAGCAACCTCTTCCTGTTGGGCACCCTGAATTTGTCCATGAATCAATTGACTGGAAAGATCCCCTCCAAGATCGGAAACTTGCATTTGCTCGAAACTCTTGATTTGTCACACAACAACCTTTCAGGACATGTTCCTCAAAGCTTGTCATCTTTAACCTCTTTGTCCCACTTGAACTTGTCTTATAACAACTTGACTGGAAGAATTCCTTCTGGAAGCCAGCTTCAAACGCTCAATGATTTGTCCATTTATATGAACAATCCATCGTTATGTGGCGTTCCTCTCTCAACTAATTGCCCTGGAGATGACACTTTCCCAGCTAAGGATGCGAATGACAAGAATGAAGATGGAAATCATGATAAGTTGTGGTTCTATGTCAGTGTGGTACTTGGATTCATTGTAGGTTTTTGGGGCATTTGCGGCACATTGATCTTAAATACATCGTGGAGATATGCCTATTTTCAATTCTTTGACAACATCAAAGATAAGGTAGCACTAGCAATTGCATTGAAAGTGGCTTGTTTCAAAAGAATTGTTTTTGGAGTTTGATAGTACCATGTGTCTGTGATGTTTTCCCCTTTCTACGTTGTATTTTTGGTACTTGCAATTTATGTAATAAATAAAGGAATTGTATCCATCTTTCAATAGATGTTTCCACAAGCAACTTTATGTTTTCTGATTTTCTCATGTGTAAAAACCTGGAATTAATAAAAACTAATGTTTTTTATTTCTACTAATTATCGATAGCATAATACAAAATATGTATATGGCCGTCATCCATTCAATGTTCACTACAAGAAAATGTGTTGTAGGGTACCATTTCTTATCAGTGGCTTTGTAAGCCTATGGTGTTTTGGACCACATTTCAGTTTATTTACGAAGGTGCCACTGTCGTTCTCTACCGCTGATCTTGATGATCGTGGAAAGGCCAGGTGCGATCGTCACCTTACCATTCTCTCTCTTTCTCTCTCCCTCAGTTTCAATCTGCTCACCTAAAATCTCGAGATCGAACATCCTCCATCTCAAATAAAAAAACCTTCCCCCTAACCTATAGAATCAGCACTCATGGATTTTTGTTGAGGTAATTTGATTGTTTCCTCTTCTGTAATTTGTTTCTGTTAGTTTATTGTTCTTGAATTTTAATTTTTCGGTTTTCTGACTTGCAAGAGTCGACCTTCAGGTGATAAAATCGTGATGTGACCATCGTATTCTCTCTCACAGCTCACAACGATGAAATCGCACCGGGCTTCGTTGATTTCTGTCAACTCCGACCACGACCAGTGTCGGGTAAGCTATCGACTACCCCCTCTTCATCTTCTTTTTCTTCTTCCGCTTCTCCCTGCGCATTCCAGTTTGACTGTCTGTGTTTTGGATGCATCTTCATTTCCTTAGTATGATTAGACGGTTTGGATGCGCCTAATAAACAAACCTAATTTGCCTCGCGCCTTCAGACATCACCTTCCTTCGTCTAAAACCTCAGGCAGAGATAGAGCTCCCCCATAACCCTAAACGCCCAAAGGTAATTTTGTTTAATTTTTCAATTAGTTTTAATTATCTGACGAATCCCTAGCATAAATTCACTCTCTCTACTCTAAATGCGTATAATTTTTTTGTTTTAATTTTCTGCCTTATTGCAAACGCTATCCATGGCTCGCTTCAAAAATGTAAGCTTGAAATTTTTAGGTTCTGTTTGGTTGTTGAGAAAACTGAATTAGCTTCAATATTAGCTTCAATAGAGAGATCTTCTTCTGAGAGATCTTGGGTTTGGGATCATGTCACTAAGTGTACCGTCTCGGAAATACAAGCAGTAGAAAAGGATGGAAAGAAAGAGATGGTGGAGGTACAATTATTGAAGGCTAAGTGTAACCATTGTAGTGCCCTTTTTGCATGTGATACTAGTGGGGGTGGAACTAGTACTTACATTAAACATATCAATAAACATTGCAAGTCATATAAACCAACTGATGAGTTGCAAAAGGTTCTAGGGAATTCTGGACCTTCTGGGGACGTTAAAAACATGCTTGTTGCTAAAGGGTGGAGCCAAGAAGAGGCAGTGGAAGGTATTGTTGAGTATATTGTGCTCGAGGAGGTACCTTTTAGTGTTGTGGAGACTGAGGGGTTTAGGCGGATGATGTACAAAGTTCAGCCTAGGTTGCATGTTCCATCTCGAAGAACTATTGTGAGAGACTTATTCAATATGTATGATACCATGAAAGATCAGTTAAAAAAGGAGATACACAACCATAGAGTGAGCTTGACTACTGATACATGGACAAGTGTGCAAAATTTGAACTACATGGTGCTAACTGCTCATTTTGTGGATGACGAATGGGATATGCACAAAAGGATTCTAAATTTTTGTTTGATTTCAAGTCATGAAGGCAAAGAAATAGGGAAGCTAGTTGAGCAATGTTTGGTTGAGTGGGGGATTGAGAAGGTGATGTGTATCTCAGTTGACAATGCATCGGCTAATAAGGTGGCAATTGAGTATATTGTTCATAAAATGCAGAAATGGCCTAATAGCAAAATTGTTATGAATGGCAAGTTTATGCATGTGAGGTGCTTAGCCCATATTATCAACTTGGTAGTGAAAGATGGGTTGAAAAGATTAGATACAAGTGTTGATGCTCTTAGAAATGCCGTACGGTTTGTGAGATCAAGTCCTCGAAGGTTTAGTTATTTCAAGAAATGTGTGGAGAATGAGAAGTTGGATGGTCAGAGTCTAGTTGTTATGGATGTACCTACTAGGTGGAATAGCACATACATGATGCTAGAATCGTGCTTGAAGTTTAAAAAAGCATTTGAAAGGATGTTCGACGATGATGAAGCCAATATATACTCCACATATTTCGGGGAAAATGTGCTTAATGATGAAGGAGAAGAAGTGGCGGGTAAAGGGAGGGTTGGGCCACCGAAGGACAAAGATTGCTGTTCATGATGTCATTGCTGTGGAGAGAGAGATTGAAAAGCTTTTTTTGCCTGAATATATGCAAACTGGAGGAAGTGTAGAGGTGGTGCTACGTGACATGGCAATGAGTATGAGAGCCAAATATCGAAAGTATTTTGGTTCAATTGAGTCCCTTAATCAAATATTTGTAGTTTCCCTTGTCTTAGACCCAAGGTTCAAATTAAGGCACTACATGCACTTGTGTAGAAAGCAATTACACCTTCCCGAAGAAGAGATTCAAAAGAAAAGTAATGAAGTGAAGACATTGTTGAAGGCAATGTGTGATGAATATGCTTACCAACCTTTCGGTTCACAAACACAACAAAAGGGTAGAGGAGGAGATTTAGTTGTTGGTGATACTACTTGTTCAAGGGTAAAACCATCATCTAGTGTGCTAACAGAAAATCCAATGATATTTAGTCAAATGATGGATGATTGGGAGAAAGAACTAGAAGACACTGAGGATATTGCACTTGCACATGAGGTGGATAGGTATCTCCTCGACACTGTAGAGAAAGTACAACATGGTTCATTTTTTTACGTTTTGAAATGGTGGAAGTTGAAAGGGAGGAGCACATATCCCACACTTGCTTTGATAGCGAAAGATGTGTTGCCAATTCAAGTGTCGACAGTTGCTAGTGAGAGTGCATTTAGTGGAGGAAAAAGAGTAATTGACCCCTTTAGATCATCTCTCCTTCCTCAAACAGTGGAGTCATTGATGTGCCTCCAAAACTGGTTAAGAAGTGAACCAATTAGCAGCATTGAGTATGAAGCAAGTCCGGCGGAGCTTGAATTTTATCAAGAGTGTGAAGAAGGTAATTCTTTTGTTTTGTATAGTTTGGTCTATAACTTTATATTAATTTGTTTACAATTAACATCCTTTTGTTCTTTGTTGTAGAATATAAAAGAAGAAAAGCAAATGCTAATGTTATATCTACAAGCTCAACCATCTCATCAAGTGATGCTGAAATTGAAGCTCTTCAAACAACTCAAATGAATAAAGGAAAAGGAATTGCGGTAATATTTTAAACTTAAATGAATATGCTTTACTTTTCAATGATTCAATGAGGATAATATGATGATGGACGTTAATAATATCAAGTTTATATTTTATTTTTCCTTACAGATTCAATGAGGAATGATGTTGGAACTTGGATGTTGGAAATTTGGAATTGGATGTGGTTTCCTATGTTCATTTGGAATTTATTGAAACTGTCATGTTTATGTTGTTTTGAATTATTTGATTTTTGGACTTTGGAATTTGGATGTCTTGGATTAAGTAGGTTTTGAATATTTTGTATGTTGATTCGATCTTTAGATGTTGGACGCTATAATGTTATTTTGGATGTATTGAATATGTGCAATTGTAAATTTGCACAGATTGCAAATTTGTGCAATTGCAATCTGTGCAGTACTGCAGCAATCTGTGGTTTTTTTTATTTTTTATTTTTTTTAATTTCAATCTGTGCTTTAAACAGGAGAAAAAAAAAAGGACCCATGGACCCGGACCGAACCGGCCTGTTTCAACCGGGCCGGGTAAGGTCCGGTTCCTAATTTAAGATTTGTAATGCCCGGCTCGGCCCGGCCCGTCTCCCTTTATTCCGGATCCGGTCCGGTCCCTTCAAAAATGGGCCCGGCCCGGCCCGTGCCCACCCCTAGTTGATTGTTGTGTTTCTGAAAATTTGAAAATAGAAGAAGAAGGTGTTTGTGAAGTCGGTTTCGATGAAGAAGCTGACTAATATGGACCATATCACAGGGGATAAAATCCCAAGGAGCTTAGCGAAATGTTTGTCTTCTGTTGGTGGATTCTGTATCGAATTTGTTGTTAGTTTGTTTTCTTAAAGGTTGATCCGGATGAAGTGAATGCCCTGGCTCAACTCATGACCTGGAAGACTGCTGTGGCCGACATTCCATATGGTGGAGCCAAGGGTGGAATCAGATGCACCCTCAGGGACTTAAGTTTGAGTGTCTGACTCACGTCTTCGCTCAGAAAATCCATGACCTCATTGGAACTCATACTGATGTTCCCGCACCCGATATGGGCACTAATGTTCAGACCATGGCATGGATGTTGGATGAGTACTCCAAATTTCATAGTCACTCACCAGCTGTTGTCACTGGAAAGCCCATCAAAAGAATTCGACACTGAGAAAATTAAGCCAGAAATCGGTTTCCTGGAGTTGAAAAGTAAGTAATTTGTAAATTCTATGTTTATGTCATTTGTTGTCAATGTTGTGATTTATAATGTAATTGATCTGGTATGCATACATAACTGGTATTCTATGTTTATATTGTCATTTGTTGTGCATGTGGTATAAAAATTTATGTTTATGTCTTTAGTTAACCAAATGGCTCTCAAGTTCGTTGCAAAGAGTGGAAGAAGAAACTATTATGTATTCCTTGCATACATAACTGCTATGCGTTAATCTACTCTGTATCCTCTAATATTTCTGATTAATAACTAAGATGTTTTGGGTTAATTGAGTTTGTTTTGTTAGAATGGCCACCACTTTTTGAAGTGATTTTCTCTGAGTAGAATCTAGCAAATGATGTTTGATATGGTTAAACATATATATTCAAGATTTTGATCTCTGTGTGATTTGGCAATACTTTTCACCTAATATTCCTCTCTCTCTCTCTCTCATGAAGGCACTGATTGCATTAAAAAGAGGTTCCCAGTTAATCAAGTACAGCCGGAAAGGGAAGCCAAAACTTCGTCCATTCAGAATTTCTATTGTGAGTAATTTCCTTTACATTAGGACATTGGATTCATTTCATACTAATAAGTTTTTTATCTTACATTTTCTTCCTGCTGCGCATCTCCACGATCATTACTAGATATCTTAACCGCTTGAATGGCTTCATTTTTCGTATCTTTAACAGGATGAAACCACACTAATCTGGTATTCACATGGAGAAGAACGAACTCTAAAATTAGCTTCTGTCTCTCGAATTATTCCCGGACAGAGAACAGTGAGTTTAATACTCCACTACCAATAACTAATCAATATTGTTGTGTTTCAGTCTATAATTATTAACCACTATTTTGTCTTACTCGACGTATGTGGTTCAAAAATTTGATTAAAACCGAGGATTGCTATTTTTTTTTATTTTACATTATTGTTATCGTTCAAGCTAAAAATGTCTATATACATAGTTTAGGAAGGGGGTGCTTACATGTCTATATACATAGCTAAAAATGTCTTACTCCAATTTCTGTTATTGTTGTCGCCATTGTTCAAAGTTTCAATTTTTAAATTTCGGGTTTTGGAATAGCTCAGTAACTTGAATAGTTGATTGAATTTCAGGTGCCTCTAATATTGTTGTCATTCAGGCTGAGGATGAATTTGGCAGCGCAATCAGCCAAGCTAAAGCTAATTTTTTTTTCCTGGGTTTTTTCCGGTTTTCGGAATTTTTTTTGTTTTGAGAAAACTTGTCATATTTTCATACAAATTGTCCGATTTATATATAAAATTTCATACAGATGGAGCTGTGCCAGCACTTTTCTATTTCACTGCAGTGTGGTGCGGGCCTTTTTAGTTCGAAAGACGTTTTCTTTTAAGCAATGAAGTCATTGGCACGAAAATGTGGCGTAATAATGTGCTTTGAACTTATGATTGGTACTTTGGTGTGATCTTCTTGTGCAGGCAGGTTCATATCTCCAATCATTGGAGAGTTGAGTGAGCAATACCCACATGTAACAACGTATAAGGTTGACATCGACGAGGTGCGCATTCGCATTGGAATTTAGTCTTCTGTAAACTTGGATCATTTTGTTTTTGGGAACCATTTTAGTTCTTTTGTGGACTACGTAAATCCCAGCTTAAGATTGAGGTCAAAACTCAAAAGAACTCTTTAACTGTTGCAAATTAGTAATTCTATATGTTTTAACTTGGATATGGTAAAATCCAAGGTCCATTTGGTTTCTGATCTGATGTGTGCATTTTGGTGCAGCCTACATTCCAATTCTTTAAAGACGGGAAGAAGGTGGCTCAAGTTGTTGGTGCTAATGTTGCTCGCTTGAGAAACACTTTTGGAAGTTTGGAAAATACGACGTAGTATTGGAAAACAATATTGTCAGGTCCTAAGTTCTTGTCTTGATAACGGACAAAATGATTCGAACTTGTGAGCTCATGTAATATTATGAAAGAAAATTATTAAAACAACAATTTGTTGGGTTACTATATGTCTTGGGAGCTACAACCGCAACAACTATGTGGTTAACGTATTATTGTAGCAAATCTCATTGACTACACTTGTTGATTGATTAGGAAGAAGAAATTGAGCTAAATATGATGGTGTCAAAATATAATTTAGCCATAAAAAATCCTTTCAAGCTCCAGTTTGACGTGGCTTCTATTTGGGTTCCTCCTTTCAAGCTCCAGTCAATTGCGAGCATTAACTGTCAGGTAGGTCCTGGTTTTTGGGTATGGATTCAATCTCAAACTGAACTTATCGACATCTCTCTTCGTGGTATTGGAATCTCTGAAGATTGGATACTAGGGGAATGGTTGTTGAAGATGTCTTCCCAACTCAAACATTTGGATTTACCTAAGAACCAATTATGTGGAAACTTTCTATCCCATTTGAAATTTCCAAATTAAATCAATTTCATGGAAACCTTTCATTCTATTTGAAATTTTCAAGTCTAAATTATATAGATTTGAGTCATAATCAGTTGAAGGGTCCACTCCCATTTTGGTGGTTCCTTAATGTCAATAGTCGTTATCTTCAAAGCAATCTATTTTCCGGGCCAATTCCCTCCAATATTGACCAAATGATGCCCAATTTGCACGCATTGTCTCTTTCTGAGAATCGTTTGAATGACACTATTCCCCCCTCTATTTGCAATATGCAAAACTCAAAATACTTGTCCATAAGGAGCAATCAATTTTCTAGGGAAATGCCTCGTGCGTGGAGTGTGGGAAGCAAAATTTTGTTTCTAGATGTTGGTCACAACAATCTCTCTGGTAATATTCCCACTTCATTGGGGGTATTAAGTTCACTTGAAGTATTAAAGCTCAACAACAACAATGTTAGTGGTGTAAATTGTTCTAGTTTGAGGAGTCTTGATCTTGGACACAACAAGTTATTTGGGAACATACCTTTATGGATGAGAAGATCAAATGTATCCTTGTTGTATAGGCTACAACAAGACTCTAAAACTTGTAAAGAGCAATTGATCTTTCATCAAATAATTTACAAGGTGAGATTCTTGAAGAAATAAGCAACCTCATCCTGTTGGGCACCCTGAATTTGTGCATGAATCAATTGATTGGAAAGATCCCCTCCAAGATCGAAAACTTGCATTTGCTCAAAACTCTTGATTTCTCGCACAACCACCTTTCAGGACACATTCCTCAAAACTTGTCATCTTTAACCTCTTTGTCCCACTTGAAGTTGTCTTATAACAACTTGACTGGAAGATTTCCGTCTGGAAGCCAACTTCAAACGCTCAATGCTTTGTCCATTTATATGAACAATCCATTGCTATGTGGCATTCCTCTCTCAACTAATTGCCCTGGAGATGACACTTTCCCAGCTAAGGATGCGAATGACATGAATGAAGATGGAAATCATGATAAGTTGTGGTTCTATGTCAGCATGGTACTTGGCTTCATTGTAGGTTTTTGACGCATTTGCGGCACATTGATCTTAAAGACAACGTGGAGATACTTTGAACACTTTGAACTTATAATTTGTAGCCACAAAAAAATCAAAACATATTATAATTTTTTTTATCATTTTTGTTCCCTAATATTAACAAACGAGATTATTCAAACGTATTTGATGTCCAACTTAATGTCGGCCAACAAGTATAAAATTGCGAACTTTTATACTTTTCCGCAGAAGGAAATTATGAGATTGACTTAGAAGTTGACTTAAAAGTAGGCAGGAGCATTTGTGTCCTTGTCAAGTAGTCCCCCTCCCCACTCTCTCCCCACTCGATCTCTCCTTCCTTGCAATTTCACGGTGTGAAACGAATGTAAACGCGTGAAACTCAATCGAGTTGATACACATTGCGTGGCACTTTTCTTTGAAGCTCTCATTGCTTTGTTATATATATGAGTTAGAGTTCACTTGTTGTGTTCATCTGCAACCAACTGGGGAATATATGTACTGATTTCTCCTATGGATACCTTGCTTGCAAACACCTTATTCAATCCCCTCAATATTTCTCTCTCTTTTCTCATTTTGCTTTTGGCATCTACGTATCTACCCACTGCCATAATCTGCTTGGGTGATATCGGAGTTCCGAGCACTAGCAATGTGAAACCATTATGCATTGAGGAAGAAAGGCGGGCACTTGTCAGCTTTAAACAACATCTTGTTGATCCTTCTGGTAGGCTTTCTTCTTGGGTGGGTCATGATTGCTGTCAATGGGAAGGAATTTCATGCAACAACAGCACTGGCCATGTTGTGAAGATGGACCTCCGGAATCCATATGCAGATTCCTATTTTGATGACGAATGGGACGAGTCGGCTTATGAAAGGTCTTTCCTGGGAGGTAAGATAAATGCTTCTTTGTTGAGCTTGAAACATTTAAAATACCTGGACCTCAGCTGTAATGAGTTTCAGGGCATTCGCATTCCGATGTTCTTTGGGGAGCTTAAAAGTTTGCAATATCTCAATTTCTACTTTGCATCATTTGAGGGAGAGATTCCCCCCTCTCTTGGTAACCTGTCAAGCCTGAATATTCTTGATCTCGGGATGAATTCCCACTTGTCTTCCAGAAACTTGACTTGGCTTTCTCACCTCTCTTCCCTAAAATACCTTAATCTCAATTACATGGACCTTAGCCGCACAGGAGCCAGTTGGGCATATCATATTAACATGCTTCCTTCATTGTTAGAGTTACACTTATCTTCGTGTCAAATTGAAAGCATTCCACTCACACTCCAAAGGGTTAACTTCCTTCCACTCTCACTCCAGAGGATTAACTTGACATCACTTTTGGTCCTTGATATGTCGAATAACGGTATTAAATATTCTTCACTTCCCAATTGGTTTTTTAATCTTACTAGCCTCATAACACTTGATCTATCGAGGAATGATTTCGGTAGTCCTTTTCCAAATGAATTTGCAAACTTCAAATCTCTAGAACACCTTGATTTATCGAGAACAGGCTTAAATGGTCAAATTCCGAAAGTTAGTGGAAATTTGTGCAAGCTAAAGGTCTTAAGCCTTTCTGGCAACAAGTTTGATGGTGGGGGGATTGAAGAGTTTTGGAGGAGCGTCTCAAATTGTCCAAATAATTCCTTAAGAGTCACTAGATTTGTCTTATTGTGAGCTGGAAAGCCAATTGCCGGCCTCCATAGGAATGTTAAAGAGTTTGCAGAATCTCAAGCTTTACAGAAACTCTTTGTGGGGCTCAATTCCAGATTCCATCGGAAACTTGTCATCCTTGAAAACATTGGACCTCTATTTTAATAAGATGAATGGCTCCATTTCAAAAAGTCTGGGACAACTCTATGAGCTAGTTCACCTCGATCTGTCTTATAATTCATGGGAAGGTACTCTAACGGAAGCCCATTTCAGAAACCTCACGAGATTACAAGATTTTCAAGTAGGAAATCAAGTCACAGACCCACCCATGTCCCTCGTTTTTGATGTGGCTTCTGTTTGGGATCCTCCTTTCAAACTCCAGTCAATTGCGATCATAAACTGTCGGGTAGGTCTTGATTTTTGGGTATGGCTTCAATCTCAAACTGAACTGATCTACGTCACTCTTAGTGGTATTGGAACCTTTGAAGATTTGATACTAGAGGAATGGTTGTTGAAGATGTCTTCCCAACTCAAAGATTTGGATTTATCTAACAACCAATTACGTGGAAACTTTCCATCCCGTTTGAAATTTCCAAATTTAGAGTCTATTGATTTGAGTAATAATCAATTGAATGGCCCACTCCCACTTTGGTGGTCCACTAGTGTCTATTTCCTTGGTCTTGAAAGCAATCTATTTTCTAGGCCAATTCCCTCGAATATTGGCCAGATGATGCCCAATTTGCAATTTTTGTCTGTAAGGAGCAATCAGTTTTCTGGGGAAATGCCTCGTGCATGGAGTGTGGGAAGCAAAATTTTTTTTCTAGATGTTGGTCACAACAATCTCTCTGGTAATATTCCCACTTCATTGGGGGTATTAAGTTTACTACAAGTATTAAAGCTCAACAACAACAATTTTAGCGGTGTAATTCCTGATTCCTTACAAAATTGTTCTGGTTTGAAGAGTTTTGATCTTGGACACAACAAGTTATTTGGGAACATACCTCTATGGATAGGAGGATCAAATGTATCCTTGTTGTATAGGCTACAATTACGATCCAACGTTTTTACAGGACATATTCCCCAGCAACTGTGCAATCTTCGGAACCTTCACATCCTCGATCTTAGTCACAACAGTCTTTCAGGTACTATTTCCAAGTGTTTGGATACTTTAACTTCGCTGGTCAACAATAATTCTAATGACTTCAATATGGGTTCTTATGAGCAAGCCACACTGACACTAAAAGGAGCGGAGCTTGTGTACAACACGACTCTAAATCTTGTAAAGAGCATTGATTTTTCATCAAATAATTTACAAGGTGAGATTCCTGAAGAAATAAGCAACCTCTGCCTGTTGGGCACCCTGAATTTGTCCATGAATCAATTGACTGGAAGGATCCCCTTCAAGATCGGAAACTTGCATTTGCTCGAAACTCTTGATTTGTCACACAACAACCTTTCAGGACATATTCCTCAAAGCTTGTCATCTTTAACCTCTTTGTCCCACTTAAACTTGTCTTATAACAACTTGACTGGAAGAATTCCTTCTGGAAGTCAGCTTCAAACCCTCAATGATTTGTCCATTTATATAACAATCCATCGCTATGTGGCGTTACTCTCTCAACTAATTGCCCTGGAGATGACACTTTCCTAGCTAAGGATGTGAATGACAAGAATGAAGATGGAAATCATGATAAGTTGTGGTTCTATGTCAATGTGGTACTTGGCTTCATCGTAGGTTTTTGGGGCATTTGCGGCACATTGATCTTAAAGACATCGTGGAGATATGCCTATTTTCAATTCTTTGACAACATCAAAGATAAGGTAGCACTAGCAAATGCATTGAAATTGGCTTGTTTCAAAAGAATTGTTTTTGGAGTTTGATAGTACTATGTGTATGTGATGTTTTCCCCTTTCTACATTGTATTTTTGGTACTTGCAATTTATGTAATAAATAAAGGAATTGTATCCATCTTTCAATAGATGTTTCCACAAGCAAGTTTATGTATTCTGATTCTCATGTGCAAAAACCTGGAAATAATAAAAACTAATGCTTTTTTTTTTTCTACTAATTATCGATAGCATAATACAAAATATGTATATGGCCGTCATCCATTCAATGTTCACTACAAGAAAATGTGTTGTAGGGGTACCATTTCTTATCAGTGGCTTTGTAAACCTATGGTGTTTTGGACCACATTTCAGTTTATTTACGAAGCTGCCACTGTCTCTCTCTGCCGTTGATCTTGATGATCGTGGAAAGGCAGGGTGCGATCGTCACTTTACCCATAGAATCAGCACTCATGGAATAATCATGGATTTTTGTTGAGGTAATTTGATTGTTTCCTCTTCTGTAATTTGTTTCTATTAGTTTATTGTTCTTGAATTTTAATTTTTCTGTTTTCTGACTTGGAAGAGTCGACCTTCAGGTGGTAAAATCGTGATGTGACCATCGTATTCTCTCTCACAGCTCACAACGATGAAATCGCACCGGGCTTGGTTGATTTCTGTCAACTCCGACCACGACTAGTGTCGGGTAAGCTATCGACTACCCCAAAACCCTAAACGCCCAAAGGTAATTTTGTTTAATTTTTCAATTAGTTTTAATTATCTGACGAATCCCTAGCATAAATTCACTCTCTCTCTCCTCTAAATGCGTATAATTTTTTTGTTTTAATTTTTTGCAGTATTAATCACAAAGCTACGGAGCTGAAATTGCAAACACTATCCATGGCTCACTTCAAAAATGTAAGCTTGAAATTTTTAGGTTCTGTTTGGTTGTTGAGAAAACTGAATCAAAGAGGTTTTTTTTTTTTTTTTTTTGGTTTTGTTTGTTAATTTTCTCGGAAACGTAGTTGATTGTTGTGTTTCTGAAAATTTTGAAAACAGAAGAAGAATGTGTTTGTGAAGTCAGTTTCGATGAAGAAGTTGGCTAATATGGACCATATCACAGGGGATAAAATCCCAAGGAGCTTAGCGAAATGTTTGTCTTCTGTTGGTGGATTCTGTATCGAATTTGTTGTTAGTTTGTTTTCTTAAAGGTTGATCCGGATGAAGTGAATGCCCTGGCTCAACTCATGACCTGGAAGACTGCTGTGGCCGACATTCCATATGGTGGAGCCAAGGGTGGAATCAGATGCACCCTCAGGGACTTAAGTTTGAGCGTCTGACTCGCGTTTTCGCTCAGAAAATCCATGACCTCATTGGAACTCATACTGATGTTCCCGCACCCGATATAGGCACCGATGTTCAGACCATGGCATGGATGTTGGATGAGTACTCCAAATTTCATAGTCACTCACCAGCTGTTGTCACTGGAAAGCCCATCATAAGAATTCGACACTGATAAAATTAAGCCAAAAATCGGTTTCCTGGAGTTGAAAAGTAAGGAATTTGTAAATTCTATGTTTATGTCATTTGTTGTCAATGTTGTGATTTATAATGTAATTGATCTGGTATGCATACAGAACTGGTATTCTATGTTTATATTGTCATTTGTTGTGAATGTGGTATAAAAATTTATGTTTATGTCTTTAGTTAACCAAATGGCTCTCAAGTTCGCTGCAAGTAATTGATGTAATAAGTACGTATCAACTGCCGCATTCACTCATCTATCCCTCTCTTCATTCAGGTAAAATGTATCTTATTTGTGCAGTTCAAGGTGATGCATTCAAGTCTCGCAGCAACGCGCGGGCACATTTCTAGTATTGTCTAATTTTAGTGCCCGTAGTGTCAACTATAAAATTTTTGACACCGAAGTCATATTGTTTTGTTTTTCAATTAGGACTGAATTTCTTGTTTTTTTTTTTTAAAGTTTTTCTCTCCCATTTTTCTGTCAAAAGTAGTTCAATATTCATTTAGTACTACTATTCCACAGATATTTTCACATCCGTATAAATATGAGTTCAAATTTTCTGCACTCAAAACCCTTTGTGCCTTATATTATACTTGAGTAACACGTGTTCTTTTTACTAAATTTATCTTTAGTTTTTAATTTTTTTTTTATTGAAGAGATAAGATGAATGGCAAGGTGACACTCTATAGAGAGGCCACATAGGGTTTTGAGTCCAAAGGATTTAAACTTTGCATAGGAAGGAAAGAAGGAGAGAGAGAGGAAGTCGCTTTTATTTTAATTTGATTCAATTTGGAAACAAAAATCCAATTTAACTCCATGTCTGTCGATCTTGTCAGAGTCTAAATGGAAGATGAAAGTGCTTTTATTTTAATCTAATTCACAATTTGTGGAGATAAAGAGAAGGAAAGAGCAACGTGGGGCTGTAAAGCCATCCTCAGAGAAAAGGATGCTGAGATTGACACTATTTAATTGGGTAATACTAGAAAGATCAACTATTTAGACCTAATTTTGTAAACTATATAATATGTTAGTTGATGATTGAATTATTAATTTTCTCTTTTATTACAAAGGATAAGGAATAAGATTTTGATTTACTTTTTCTTTCTATTTTTGGGGTTCCGACTTTCTATTAAAGTAGCTCATATTGTTTGCAACTGAAGTGCATTTGATTTGCCAGCAATTTCTTTTTTCAAAATTTTAGTAGATAACATAGGTTTAAGGATAACAGAAAAATTATCAAAGTTAGGATTAGTGAGTGGTGGACACATGTCACATTTTCGGAGGGGACACAGAGTGACACATGGGTATTTGGAAAGATTTTTCAATGTAATTAGAACAAGAGATAATACATTACGTGTCATTATACAAATGATAAGATATGTGTGTTAAAAAGTTAATAATTTAAAAATAAGATATCTCACTAGTTATATAAAAATATGTAATGAATCACACGTGTTTCGGTCACAATAATAAAAAATCTCGGGTATTAGGATGCCGGAAATCCGGACCCTTTCTTCTCGGGGATGAAACTTACTTTGTCCATTCATTTAATGACATGTGGACTCCACTATTCCTCAAGACTTAGTATTTATTGTTTTGAAATACTAATTATTTGATTTCTACATAAGCCCTCACTAATTATTTGATTTCTTGCGTATCATGTTCAGATTCTTCAATTATAGTCTACCGATTGCAGAAGAAATTGCAGAACACCTATCCGAACCTGCCTAAATCAATGTCCTGACCGAACCCGTATAAGAGAATTTGAACCATGGCAAATTTTCAAATTCGTTCTCAAAGAAATCTTGACCAATCGCCGTGAGGTCGTCACCTCAATAGAGAAAAATAGGAATTGGGTTTTCTGGGGAGAGCTTGTACTCAACCAAAGCACAAGAACGATCACATTGATGTTAGTTTTGATCATTGAGTGGTCAGATGTCCATAATGTAAAAAATATTTGACGACTTCATATGAGCAGCAAGCAATCTTTGGTTGCAGGTTGCTGGTTGCTGGGCAGAGAGGAATTCAAAGAGACGATTGACCAAGAGTAGAAGTGGCGCATGATTATATTTTTTTGGCCAAATTTTTTTTGTGATCCTTGTGGTGACAAGGCATTTTTAATGAGACCCTGGTGAAAAAGCTTTTAATTAAACTCTTGTGGTGAGCTTTATTAGCAATTATGGTCCAAATCCAAACTTTTCTTAGTCTTCCGTTAAATAAATTCACACGACCATCACATGGAGGGTCAAATTCATCATTTCAATTCAAATTACATCCTATTTTATGGACATCAAGTATGAGGTAGGGTTTAACGGAAATTAGATTTCGTGGAAAAAAAAGTTTGACTGTAAAGAGTGAAACTAAACCTGTAAAACCACATCAATGGCTAGGAGAAGAGGTGAAAGTGATGTTGGAGAACAATTAAGAAAATAAATAAAAATAACAAAAATATTGATTTTTTTAATAATGAAACATACTTACAACAAAGAATGAATTAAATGAAATAATTACAGGAATTAAAATGATACTAACTTGATTGAATCACATATAGAGGTTAGCACAAAAGCTATGTCCTTCGAACAGTATTTCCGTCCCACTCTTGTGCTTGTGGTTCGATGACGTCCGCTTGACCAGAATACAACCATCTAATTCTACAACCCGCACTGGATTATAGAATTCTGGTGAATTGTTTTGTGTGTTTACTCTCTGGGATTTTGTCGGAAGAGAAAGAGAAAGGAAAAAAGATGATTCTATTTGAAAATTGAAATTGTAAATATATAGGTTGTTTCATACCCTTTCTAATACATGTTGAACGTATTTGAAAGTGCACAACTCTTTCTAAAAGTAGTGTCTCTTAATCAAAATAGTTTTTAATTAATATGTTAATTAAAAAGTCAATTTAAAATTAAAATTAAAGAACTCTGATTATTAATATTAATTATATTAGACCATATTATACAAGTATAATCCACACAACCATAAGGTCCAAACCTTCAATCTTTTTACAAATAGTCCAAATCTGGGACTAAACCTATATAAAAGTCACTGCAAACCATGCATTGCCCGATGTGGGACTTTGAGTCTCAAAACCTCCAACAATATTTAGGGAGGACGAGAGAGAAATTAACTAGCTGGCTAAACATTTAACATTATTATGTCACTGTACGCTCATGCTCCAATCCTTGTGTTCAGTTCTCGAACATACGAAAGAACAACAAGATCTTAAGGCGGAGTAACAAGATTTGACGGCGAAAAACGAAATATGACGGCAAGGCAACAGGGATTTGAATTTTAAGATTGTTGTTCGATTAATAAAAACGGCCAAAATCGGTACTAACTAATTCAACATTAGTTAGTTAAGCCTATGTGATTCTATGTGGTCAACCACCCTAATTCATAGTATGGTGAAATAAGTTTACAACATACCTGATTGTTTGACAAGAAAAAAGTGAAAAGGTTAATAGTTGCCAAAGACACTAACCCAAAATTCATTTATGGTTTTAATAATGGAAGACTAAATTTGCAGTTGTGGGAGCTTTTACATACTAATTATATGTAATAGGGGACTCCTTTTTACTAACTTCTTCACATGCTCCTAACAATATATATCACAAGTCTTATCTCTACTAATTAATAAAACTTTTTTTGTCAACTAAAAGATGGTGAAAAGACAAATTAGTCTTCTATCACACAAAAAAAAAATGATGGGCAATAATGTAATTTCACAAGTCCAAATTTTACTGTTTTTTATTGAAACCTCATCTACATGTGATGTTAAAATACCTCTAATATTAAAAAAAAAACCAAAAACAAAAAACCTCACACTCCCTCACGTTTTCTCTCTCCCTCTCTCCTTCTCATTTTCTAAAAAAATGTATTCATACGCACAAAGTGTGTAGGCAAATGCTAGTTAAAACTTAAGAAAACTCAAACCAAGCTAAACAAACATTGGGTAAGAAGGAGGTTAAGGATTGTGTCATATCCACCCAAAGCGTTCGATGTTAGCAACTTAACCAAAACACTAGCCACCATGACACCGATATGTCGATATGATAGTAGGGTAAATTTACCTAGGCCCAGCAAACGATAGAGAAAGATTTACATACATCTTGTTACATCACCGCCTTGGCATTTTAGGTCATTAATAATGTAATGTTGCGTTATTGGTCTGAAATTATAGAGTTTTTCACTTGAAACAGTTCTCTCACCAAACACTTCATATATTTGATCAACCAGAGTTCAAAAGGCGCGAAGAAGCTTTCCTCTTTCAGTTGTGACTATGTTGTAACCGTTATTTTATATGATGCATTTTGTGTTTTGAAATTGAATACATTTGGCAGTGATTCCAATAAGGCTTAGTATAAGTATAGTGACTGGTACTAGCTAATTGGCATGAAAGTCCAATATTGTTATAATGAATTAAGACATACGTACCATATTAATTAAACTGAAATAAAAATATACGTACTACATTAGTTAAACTGAAATACATGAGTTCAAATTGAAATCCAAGCAGAAACACATAATCAAAAATGCATTTCAAACATAGGCCTCGTTTGGTATGTGGGGTGGGACAGAACACAGTGGGACAAAAGTAGTTCATTCTACTCTGGCCTGCATACCAAACGTAGCACAAAAAACCTATGTTCCATCTCGTTCCATCTCATCCCATTTTGTCCCGTCTACGTACCAACCATGCCCATAGTGTCAACATGTTTTCACATGACAATATTTGCGATGCAACGAACTTGTCACTTCAGTTGGTTTAGAGCATTTACCTTGAACCTGAGATTCTTAGCTCAACTACTCCCTAATATGGCTTGTAAAACAATCTTTTTGCGTTGGTGGGCCTTATGGACTAGGCCTATATACCTTAACCAACTGGCCCATTTACATATTCATTGTTTTGGGCTCTTCTTGTATTTTAGCCTTAAACCCCAAACAAGTTCTGCGCAGCAATTGCCAATCGCACCGAATCGAGAGAAGAAAACTCGGGAGTAGCCATGGCACGGCAATTGCTCGGCAATCGCAGCAAGTTCTGCGCAGCGCTTCTTCATCGTCACAACCTTCCTTCCAATTCTTTCCAAACCCTGCCTTCGTCAATCCCCACCGCACCATCTCAGCCGCCCACAGCATTTCCTTCCAGTGCTTCCACCTCCAAACCCTTCTCCAATTCCATCCACCACTTCCCAAACCCTCACTTTCTGCAACTCCGACCTCTCTCCTCGCCCTCAGGTGCTTCATATTTATGTTATTGTTGTCGGCATTGTTCAAAGATTCAATTTTTAAATTTTGGGTTTGGGAATAGCTCAGTAAGTCGGAGGATGAGTTTAGCACCGCAGTCAGCAAAGCTAAAGGTAATAATTTTTTATTTTTTTGGGTTTTTTCTGGTTTTCGAAATCTTTTTGTTCTGAGAAAACTTGTCATATTTTCATACAACTTATCTGATTTATGTATAAAATTTCATATAGATGGAGCTGTGCCAACACTTTTCTATTTCACTGCAGTGTGGTGCGGGCCTTGTAAGTTCGAAAGACGTTTTCTTTTAAGTAATGAAGTCTTGGCACGAAAATGTGGCGTAATAATGTGCTTTGAACTTACGATTGGTACTTTGGTGTGATCTTCTTGTGCAGGCAGGTTCATATCTCCAATCATTGGAGAGTTGAGTGAGCAATACCCACGCGTAACAACGTATAAGGTTGACATCGACGAGGTGCGCATTCGAATTGGAATTTAGTCTTCTGTAAACTTGGATCATTTTGTTTTTGGGAACCATTTTAGTTCTTTTGTGGACTACTTAAATCCCAGCTTAAGATTGAGGTCAAAACTCAAAAGAACTCTGAAGTGTTGCTAATTAGTAATTCTATATGTTTTAACTTGGATATGGTAAAATCCAAGGTCCATTTGGTTTCTGATCTGTTGTGTGCATTTTGGTGCAGCCTACATTCCAATTCTTTAAAGACGGGAAGAAGGTGACTCAAGTTGTTGGTGCTAATGTTGCTCGCTTGAGAAACACTTTTGGAAGTTTGGGAAATACGACGTGGTATTGGAAAACAATATAGTCAAGTCCTAAGTTCTTGTCTTGATAACAGACAAAATGATTCGAACTTGTGACCTCGTGTAATATTACGAAGGAAAATTATTAAAACAACAATTTCTGGATTATTACATGTCCCGGAAGCTACAACCGCAACAACTCCGTGGTTGACGTATTATTGTAGCACATCTCATTGAATACACTTGTTGATTGATTAGGAAGAAGAAATTGAGCTAAATATGATGGCGTCAAAATATAATTTAGCCATAAAAAATCCAAACACATTATAATTTTTTTTATCATTTTTGCTCCCTAATATTAACAAACGAGATTATTCAAACGTGTTTGATACTTTGAACACTTTGAACAAGGAAATGTCCAACTTAAAGTCGGCCAAGTCTAAAATTGTGAACTTATATACTCTTCCGCGGAAGGAAATTATGAGATTGGCTTAGAAGTTGACTTATATACTCTTCCACTCGAACAAGGAAATCCAGTTGATACACGTTGCGTGGCACTATTTTCTTTTGAGCTCTCATTGCTTTGTTATATATATGAGTTAGAGTACACTTATTGTGTTCATCTGCAACCAACTGGGGAATATATGTACTGATTTCTCCTATGGATACCTTGCTTGCAAACACCTTATTCAATCCCCTCAATATTTCTCTCTCCTTTCTCATTTTGCTTTTGGCATCTACGTATCTACCCACTACCATAATCTGCTTGGGTGATGTCGGAGTTCCGAGCACTGGCACTGTGAAACCATTATGCATTGAGGAAGAAAGGCGAGCACTTGTCAGCTTTAAACAACATCTTGTTGATCCTTCTGGTAGGCTTTCCTCTTGGGCGGGTCATGATTGCTGTCAATGGGAAGGAATTTCATGCAACAACAGCACCGGCCATGTTGTGAAGATGGACCTCCGGAATCCATATCCAGATTCCCGTTCTTATGAAGAGTGGGACGAGTCGGCTTATGAAAGGTCTTTCCTGGGAGGTAAGATAAATGCTTCTTTGTTGAGCTTGAAACATTTAAAATACCTGGACCTCAGCTGTAATGAGTTTCAGGGCATTCGCATTCCGATGTTCTTTGGGGAGCTTGAAAGTTTGCAATATCTCAATTTCTACTTTGCGTCATTTGAGGGAGAGATTCCCCCCTCTCTTGGTAACCTGTCAAGCCTGAATATTCTTGATCTCGGGATGAATTCCCACTTGTCTTCCAGAAACTTGACTTGGCTTTCTCACCTCTCTTCCCTAAAATACCTTAATCTCAATTACATGGACCTTAGCCGCACAGGAGCCAGTTGGGCATATCATATTAACATGCTTCCTTCATTGTTAGAGTTACACTTATCTTCGTGTCAAATTGAAAGCATTCCACTCTCACTCCAAAGGGTTAACTTCCTTCCACTCTCACTCCAGAGGATTAACTTGACATCACTTTTTGTCCTTGATATGTCGAATAACGGTATTAAACGTTCTTCATTTCCCAATTGGTTTTTTAATCTTACTAGCCTCATAACACTTGATCTATCGAGGAATAATTTCAGTAGTCCTTTTCCAAATGAATTTGCAAACTTCAAATCTCTAGAACACCTTGATTTATCGGGAACAGGCTTAAAAGGTCAAATTCCGAAAGTTATTGGAAATTTGTGCAAGCTAAGGGTCTTAAGCCTTTCTGGCAACAAGTTTGATGGTGGGGGGATTGAAGAGTTGTGGAGGAGCGTCTCAAATTGTCCAAATAATTCATTAGAGTCGCTAGATTTGTCTTCTTGTGAGCTGGAAAGCCAACTGCCGACCTCCTTGGGAATGTTAAAAAGTTTGCAGAATCTCTACCTTAGTGGAAACTCTTTGTGGGGCTCAATTCCAGATTCTATCGGAAACTTGTCGTCCTTGAAATCATTGTACCTCTCTTCTAATAAGATGAATGGCTCCATTCCAAAAAGTCTGGGACAACTCTATGAGCTAGTTCATCTCGATCTGGCTTATAATTCATGGGAAGGTACTCTAACGGAAGCCCATTTCAGAAACCTCACGAGATTACAAGATTTTCAAGTAGGAATTCAAGTCACAAACCCACCCATGTCCCTCATTTTTGACGTGGCTTCTGCTTGGGATCCTCCTTTCAAGCTCCAGTCAATTGCGATCATAAACTGTCGGGTAGGTCCTGGTTTTTGGGTATGGCTTCAATCTCAAACTGAACTGATCTACGTCACTCTTAGAGGTATTGGAGCCTCCGAAGATTTGATACTAGAGGAATGGTTGTTGAAGATGTCTTCCCAACTCAAATATTTGGATTTATCTAACAACCAATTACGTGGAAACTTTCCATCTCATTTGAAATTTCCAAATTTAGAGTCTATTGATTTGAGTCATAATCAATTGGAGGGCCCACTCTTACTTTGGTGGTCCACTAGTGTCGATTCCCTTCGTCTTGAAAGAAATCTATTTTCTGGGCCAATTCCCTCGAATATTGGCCAGATGATGCCCAATTTGAACATTTTGTCTCTTTTTGAGAATAATTTGAATGGCACTATTCCTCCCTCTATCTGCAACATGCAATACTTGGGATACTTGTCCATAAGGAGCAATCAATTTTATGGGGAAATGCCTCATGCGTGGAGTGTGGGAAGCAAAATTTGGTTTCTAGATGTTGGTCACAACAATCTCTCTGGTAATATTCCTACTTCATTGGGGGTATTAAGTTCAATGGAAGTATTAAAGCTCAACAACAACAATTTTGGCGGTGTAATTCCTGATTCCTTGCAAAATTGTTCTGGTTTGAGGAGTCTTGATCTTGGACACAACAAGTTATTTGGGAACATACCTCTATGGATAGGAGGATCAAATGTGTCCTTGTTGTATAGGCTACAATTACGATCCAACGTTTTTACAGGACATATTCCCCAGCGACTGTGCAATCTTCGAAACCTTCACATCCTCGATCTTAGTCACAACAACCTTTCAAGTACTATTCCCAAGTGTTTGGATAATTTGACTTCGCTGGTCAACAATAATTCTAATCCCTTCAGTACGGGTTCTCTTGAGCAAGCAACATTGACACTAAAAGGAGCGGAGCTTGTGTACAACAAGACTCTAAAACTTGTAAAGAGCATTGATCTTTCATCAAATAATTTACAAGGTGAGATTCCTGAAGAAATAAGCAACCTCATCCTGTTGGGCACTCTGAATTTGTCCATGAATCAATTGACTGGAAAGATCCCCTCCAAGATCGGAAACTTGCATTTGCTCGAAACTCTTGATTTCTCACACAACCACCTTTCAGGGCATATTCCTCAAAGCTTGTCATCTTTAACCTCTTTGTCCCACTTGAACTTGTCTTATAACAACTTGACTGGAAGAATTCCTTCTGGAAGACAGCTTCAAACGCTCAATGATTTGTCCATTTATATGAACAATCCATCGCTATGTGGCATTCCTCTCTCAACTAATTGCCCTGGAGATGACACTTTCCCAGCTAAGGATGTGAATGACAAGAATGAAGATGGAAATCATGATAAGTTATGGTTCTATGTCAGTGTGGTACTTGGCTTTATCGTAGGTTTTTGGGGCATTTGCGGCACATTGATCTTAAAGACATCGTGGAGATATGCCTATTTTCAATTCTTTGACAACATCAAAGATAAGGTAGCACTAGCAATTGCATTAAACGTGGCTTGTTTCAAAAGAATTTTTTCTGGAGTTTGATAGTACTATGTATATGTGATGTTTTCCCCTTTCTACGTTGTATTTTTGGTACTTGCAATTTATGTAATAAATAAAGGAATTGCATCCATATTTTAATAGATGTTTCCACAAGCAACTTTATGTATTATGATTTTCTCATTGTAAAAACCTGGAATTAATAAAAACTAATGTTTTTTAATTTCTACTAATTTTCGATAGCATAATACAAAATATGTATATGGCCGTCATCCATTCAATGTTGACCACAAGAAAATGTGCTATAGGGTACCATTTCTTATCAGTGGCTTTGTGAACCTATGTGTCAATATTGTCTAATTTTAGTGCCTTTAACCTTTGTAACACCGTCATTGGTGTCAACTATAAAAATTTTGACACCGAAGTCATATTGGTTTGTTTTTCAATTAGGATTGATTTTCTTGTTTGTTTGTTTGTTAGTTAGTTTTTTTTTTTTTTTTTTTTTTTTCCTCTCCCATTTTTCTGTCAAAAATAGTTCAATATTCATTTATTACTACTATTCCACAGATATTTTCACATCCATATAAATATAAGTTCAAATTTTCTGCACTAAAAACCCTTTGTGCCTTATATTATACGTCAGTAACACGTGTTCTTTTCACTAAATTTATCTTTAGTTTTAAAAAAAAAATTATTGAAGAGATAAGATGAATGGCTAGGTGACACTCATGGAGATAGGGCATAGAGAGGCTACAGAGGGTTTTGAGTGCAGAAGATTTAAACTTTGCATAGGAAGGAAAGAAGGAGAGGGAGGAAGTTGCTTTTATTGTAATTTGATTCAATTTGGAAACCAAAATCCAATTTAACTCCATGTATGTCGATCCTGTCAGAGTTTAAAAGGAAGATGAAAGTGCTTTTATTTTAATCTGATTCACAATTTGTGGAAATGAAGAGAAGGAAAGAGCGATGTAGGGTAATAAAGCAGACCAGGATCCTCTCCTGAGCAGATGGAGAGGATCCTCCTGACCAGGCTCATCGGGTCGTTCATTTTTTATCAAACGGCTATAATTATTATAACTTTTAGAAAATAAATAAAAATAACAGAAATATTGATTATTTAATAATGAAAAATACTTACAACACAAAATGAAATAAATGAAATAATTACAGGAATTAAAATGATACTAACTTAATTGAATCACAGATAGAGGCTAGCGCACAAGCTATGTCCTTTGAACAGTATTTCCGTCCCACTCTTGTACTTGTGGTTCTACGACGTCCGCTCGACCTGGATACAGCCATCTAATTCTACAACCCTCATTGAATTATAGAATTCTGGCGAATTGCTTTGTGTGTTTACTCTATGGGATTTTGTTGGAAGAGAAAGAGGAAGGAAAAAAGATGATTCTATTTGAAAATTGAATCTATAAGTATACAGGTTGTTTCATACACTTTCAAATACATGTTGAACGTATTTGAAACTGCTCAACTTTTTCTAAAAGTTGCGTCTCTTAATCAAAACAGTTTTTAATTAATATGTTAATTAAAAAGTCAATTCAAAATTAAAATTAATGAACTCTGATTATTAATATTAATTATATTAGACCATATTACACAAATCTAATCCACACAACCATAAACCTCAAACCTTCGATCCTTTTCCAAATAGTCTAAATCCTATGAACTAGTATAAAGGACTAGACCTATATAAAGGTCATTGCGAACCACGATTTGCCCGATGTGGGACTTTGAATCTCAAAACCTCCAACAATATTTAGGGAGGAGTATAGAGAAACTAACTGGCTAGCTAAACATTTAAAATTATTATGTCACTGTACGCTCATGCTCCAATCCTTGTGTTCGGTTCTCGAACATACGAAAGAACAACGAGATCTTAAGACAGAGTAACAAGATTTGACGACGGAAAACGAAATATGACGGCGAAGTAGCAGAGATTTGAATTTTAAGATTGTTGTCCGATTAATAAAAATGACCAAAATTGGTAATAACTAATTCAACATTAGTTAGTTAATCCTATGTGATTCTATGTAGCCAACCACCCTAATTCGCAGTATGGAGAAATAAGTTGACAACATACCTAATTGTTTGACAAGAGAAAAGTGAAAAAGTCAGTAGTTGCCAAAGACACTAACCCAAAATTCATTTAGGGTGCGTTTGTTGCACCGGACTGTCTCGGACTGGATTAGCTTCAGGGATTAAGCTGGACTGGCTTAGACTAGACTAAGCTGGACTAGCTTAGTGAAGCGTTTGGTGCAGTGTCGGACTAGGAAGTAGGATAATGAAAGCAATACTGTCACCAGTTTCTCTTCGTGATTATACATCGTATATTATAATTTATAAGTCATAAACCTTTGCTGCTGAACAACTTTAAAGTAATTTTCATACAGGTATCTCCAAGATAAATAAAAAACAGAGGAATTAGAATTCTCTGCTTTGAATGATTAACTCATGGAACCGTGCCATGCGAGGGAGTTTAAACCCGACGTTATGTCATTAACAACTTTCGTGTGATTATTAACCCATGAAAAAGGGAAGGCAGAATTCAAGCAAATGGGTCATTCAACAGGTTCGACTATTAAACTTTTATGGTAAAGAAATTTGAAAAGAAAACTGACAGCAGCCAAACACGGGCATATGATGCATATGCTTAGGAGTCAAGACTATGTTTCCGCCCCAGTCTCAGTAAATGAAGCATCAGTTGCAGAAGTCTGGGCTTCTAATAGCTTCGCTTGGCGTTCTGCATGTTCTTTTTCACACCGAGTGATTCCCATTATAATGTCAAGCATGGTACCTGTTGTGCCGAAGAACACAAGCGGTGATAAAGTTTCCTTTTTATCCCCACTGGAATTGCTAACAAAGCCCCTGCTACGGAGAAAACCCAAGTGCCCATTGCGTTGCAGATAGCCATGCACAGCATCATTCAACTACACTTTAAGCTAGCAAATAAATCAGAATAAACTTAAATGGGAAAGACTGTATCTACGATGCCAAAGAGAAGTACGGCCTGTGAACCCTAAGGTGAAATTTGTCATGCTCTAATGAAGTTGAGTGATGTATTGCTGGTTTAGCCAGATTTTTATGATAAACACATAATTTCTCTCTTTCGTGTAACGGCATGGGTCAATGAGACAATTAAAACAATTAAACTGAGTAGAAACCTCTGCAGGATTGCGAACCATAAAATTATGGAAGAAGACATCATAGAAACTGTGTATGGAGTCCAATGAGTCAATAACTAATACTAACGGGAGCAAAAACATGCGTGAATCACTTGTACAAGTTTTAGTAGACAGGTCTAAACTCTCCATGATAACTAGAAGTCACTATAGTCAAATGTACAAGTATCCTGGTTTATAACAAAATCTTAAAGTTCAACACGAAATTGGTGATCTCCTAGCTCCACGGGGATTTGTTAATATCAATTTGTTTGATATTCCTTTTGATAGGTGAACTCCAATATGTATAAAATTATAATAATTAAAGTGTCCAAGATATGCACAGCTTAAGAGTATCTGAATAACGAAGAACATGCATGGTGATGTGCAACAAGCAGAACCTTCCAATAAGATAAATCCGTTGATGAAAGCTTCATAAAACGATTACTCACAAAATTTTCCAAAGAGAAGCTTCCAATATGTTAAATATTCACTAGAAAACAAGTGGCACCTTCAAGGGCTGAAGAAATGGTTTTCCTTCTAGGTCTGGAGCTGAAGAAACGGTTAAATATTCGAATACAAAGCTCGAAAAAGATCAAGTATGATCAGAACAGGTAGATACCCCGTCACTGCCAATACAATACTAGTCATCATGGACATGATACATTCCTAATCCACTACTAAGATCTCCATAAAAGGGTGAATTTCTCACACATTTCACTCGAAGAACCACAAAAATTGAAAACATCCATAAGCTGCGAATGGATTCCCAATGTCAAAATCTTAATAAGTATATCAAAAAAACAAGCTGCAGTCAGTGACCCAGTGCCGTTCTACTAAATTTGATAATTATGAATGTTGGATTATAGTTAATCACCAAAAACCCTAAAGAAACTCACAAATCCCATTGAAATGCGTAAACAAAACTGAAAGGAATGAACAAAAAGCAATTGAATTTGGAAAATTAAAAAAGTACCCATTGAAATGCAAGGCAAATGAAGCTCACCTGATCAGACCATCACCAGCGATACAGGTCCATCATCGATTGTTTATATGTTGGACGGCTACAAGGTGGAGTGACAAGGAAGGAGAAAGGAAAGGGCAAAGGTGCGAAAGGGACGAGGAGCAAGCTGCGGTTGATGCGCGAAGGTGCGAAGGAGAAGGGAGATGACGGGATTAGAGGGCGGCTTAGCAATCCTCTCAGAATCGGGGGTCCTCGCGAAGACCCGTTAGCGAGGGACTCAGTCGAGGCGAGTCCCTCCTAATCCCATTAAACTTAGTCCGGGTAGGAAACAAACACAAGACTGGACTAAAACTTAGTCCAGTCCAGTCCAGTGAAAGACAGTGAGTCCAAACAAACACACCCTTATGGTTTTAATAATGGAAGACTAAATTTGCAGTTGTGGGTAGGGGTGGATTTTTTTTGTCAAATTGTTGTACCAACTGAATTACCAACTGTGCTATACCGATTTTGTGCCAAATTTTTTGTGTCAATCGGTAATGGTACGGTATTGTACCGTACCATTGGTAATGTATATCATTACCACGGTATTACCGTACCGTATCGAAAATATAATATAATATATTATATATATAAATGATATAATATATAATTATATAACACATATTTATAAATTATAATATATATTTATAATATTCTATTCTAATAATTTAAAAATAAACCCTACAGACACAAACTACTCTCTCTCGCTCCCTTGTCCTTGTAGACCTGTGGTACTGCTTCATGTTTCCGTTCTTTGTTTCGGACTTATAATTTTCAAGTAATTCCTCAACATTTCATGTGGTTGTAAATTCATTTGGGCACTTGTTAGGAGAATTTTCTTTCGTCTATACATTTGGTTTATATATCTTTGTCTTATTATAGAGGCGCATGCTGTATTACACAAAATATGAAATGTTGAACAAAGTAAAAATAGATTTTGTCCCAAAATAAAGTGGCAATTACCATTGTTATACCATGTCAACTGAACATTTGGCAATATCGAACTTTAGTATATCGAAAGTTTGGTATGGTAATGGTAATAAATTTTACCAAATCGAAAGTTTAGTACTGTAATTGGTACGAGGGTTTTGGTACGGTAACCGTACCAAACCCATCCCTAATTGTGGGAGCTTTTACGTACTAATTATATGTAATGGGGGACTCCTTTTTATTAACTTCTTCACATGCTCCTAACAATATATATCACAAGTCTTACTAAAACTTAAGAAAACTCAAACCAACCTAACAAACATTGGGTAAGGAGGTTAAGGATCGTGTCATATCCACCCAAAGCGTTCAATGTCAGCAACTTAACCAAAACACTAACCACCATGACATCGCTATGTCGATATGATGGTAGGGTAAATTCACCTAGGCCCAGCAAACGATAAAGAAAGATTTACATACATCTTGTTACATCACCGCCTTGGCATTTTAGGTCATTAATAATGCAATGTCGCGTTATTGGTCTGAAATTATAGAGTTTTTTACTTGAAGCAGTTCTCTCACCAAACACTTCATATACTTGATCAACCAGAGTTCAAAAGGCGCGAAGAAGCTTTCTTCTTTTAGTTGTGACTATGTTGTAACCGTTATTTTATATGATGCATTTTGCGTTTTGAAATTGAGTACATTTGGCAGTGATGCCAACAAGGTGTGGTATAAGTATAGTGACTGGTACTAGCTTAATTGGCAGGAAAGTCCAATATTGTTATAATGAATTAAAACATACGTACCATGTTGAGCTAAAATTGTACACAATATGTAAACAAATAATTCACTCGACATAATTTCACTCTCGTTCATTTTTTTGAAGAGGATTTTATTAATTCGAGTTCGACCCATTCTAGGCTACGTGCCTATTAATTACAACTCTTCCTTTGGGAAAGGAATACCCTTTGATTCTAATATGAATAAATCGTAACTTGGGGATTTGGATGTTTATTTGATTTTGTGACTACGTCTAGGTAGAGCCCTAGATTGCTTACGTACCCTCGTTGAGGGATCAAGTCACTCGTAGTTCCTTGTGTTTTGTTGGGGTTTGATGCCTTGTGTAGTTTCAGCTCGTACAGGCAAGGAGCAACTGATGTCTTGTGCAGTTTTAGCTCATGCAGACGAGGACTTTAAGCCGTTGGAGCGTTTAATACCTTGTGCAGTTTTAGCTCATGCGGGCAAGGACTTTAAACCATTGGAGCTTAATGTGGCTTCATGCCATTTGAATCTTGTTGCGGCTTCGTGCCGTTTGATATTTGTCACGGCCTCATGTCATTTGAGATTTTTCTTTGACTTCGTGCCTAGGAACTTTTCTCTTTTATTTTTTGTAGAATTTGCAATTACTTGATCAAAGTAGCAGGAGTGAATTTAGTTTATATAAATCAGGGATTCGTTTTGGTTTCATGATTGCGTCTAAAATTTGATATCAGACTGCCTACGTATCCTTAATGGAATCAAACCGGCGTAGTTCGTAAATTTTTGAGACTCATCACGGCTTTGTGCTATTTGAGATTTTGTTGCAGCTTTGTGCCATTTGATATTTGACTTTTTCTTCGGTTTTGTGCCATTTGGAACTTGACATGGCTTTGTGCCATTTGACATTTGTCATGGCTTCGTGCCATTGACACTTTTCTTCAGCATTGTGCCGTTTGAGATTTAATATGGCTTCTTGCCATTTGATTACTTCAATAATTTAAAAGGAGCTTGATACATTTTGACGTAGTGCAAACCCACTAATTTGAGATGATACATCCATCGAATTTTGTACTTTGAGATGGCTTGTGTCCACTGCAGTTGAAATGGTTTGTAATTGGTAGTTCAAAGTTGTACCTAATGGAGAAGCTACTTCCTTTTTCTCTAAGTTCCACATGGATAGTATTCCCATTTAATTTGAGGGAATTGTATTGCAACAAGTAAAAAGAATGACTAGTCATAATCATGACTGAAATTTTTTGACTTGTCTTGCTGCACATTTTTTCTTTTTTCTTTTTTATGTTCTGTGCCCATTTTCCTTCTTTAGCTTTCCTTTGTCTTGGTAACTTGTCAGTTTGTCCCATAATTTAAACGGGGGAACCATGACTTTCTTTTGTGCTCTACGTGAGTGGTTTTCTTGCTCTCAAGGAAAAGAAGACCACATCAACACTTTTTAACTTTGCTTATGATGTGACAAAAGCTTTTGGCTGGCACTCTTCTTCTCCTCTTTATGAGTTTTAAACATTTTTTTTTTGTCCTTTGTCTTCAACCTTGAATTTAGCTTTGGCCCAACATTTGACAATAGCTTGCTTCATCTTTGAGGTGCCACGTGCTTAGCGTTTTTTTTGAAAAAAAACAAGCACTTTCTTTTGAGTTTTCCACTTCCTGCATGGATTTGTCTTCATAGGGGTAAAACTAGTCTTCAAATTGAAATCCGAGCAGAAACACATAATTAAAAATGCATTTCACACATAGGCCTTGTTTGGTACGTGGGGTGGGACGGAACACTGTGGGACAAAAGTAGTTCGTTCTACTCCAGCCTGCATACCGAACGTAGCACAAAAAACCTCCTTTCCATCTCATTCCATCTTGTCTCATTCTGTCTCGTCTACGTACCAACCACGCCCATAGTGTCAACATGTTTTCACATGAAAATATTTGCGTGGCAACAAACTTGTCGCTGCAGTTGATTTAGAGCATTTACCTTGAACCCGAGATTTTGAGCTCGACCATTCCCTAGTATGGCTTGTAAAACAATCTTTATGCGTTGTGTGGGCCTTATGGACTAGGCCTATATGCCTTCACCAACTGGCCCATTTACACATTCATTGTTTTGGGCTCTTCTTGTGTTTTTGCCTTAAACCCAAACAAAGCACCGAATATCGAGAGAAGAAAATGGCGAGGAAGTCCGGAGTGGCCATGGAATCGCAGCAAGTTCTGCGCAGCGCTTCTTCATCGTCACAACCTTCCTTCCAATTCTTTCCAAACCCTGGCTTCTTCAATCCCCACCGCACCATCTTCGCCGCCCACAGCATCTCCTTCCACCTCCAAACCCTTCTCCAATTCCCTCCATCACTTCCCAAACCCTCACTTTCTCCAACTCCGACCTCTTTCCTCGCCCTCAGGTACTCCAACTTCTGTTATTGTTGTCGCCGTTGTTCAAAGTTTCAATTTTTAAATTTCGGGTTTTGGAATAGCTCAGTAACTTGAATTGTTGATTGAATTTCAGGTGCCTCTAATATTGTTGTCATTCAGTCGGAGGATGAATTTATCAGCGTAATCAGCCAAGCTAGAGGTAATTTTGTTTCCTGGGTTTTTTCCGGTTTTCGGAATTGTTTTGTTTTGAGAAAACTTGTCATATTTTCATACAAATTGTCTGATTTATATATAAAATTTCATATAGAAGGAGCTGTGCCAGCACTTTTCTATTTCAGTGCAGTCTGGTGCGGGCCTTGTAAGTTCGAAAGACGTTTTCTTTTAAGCAATGAAGTCATTGGCACGAAAATGTGGCGTAATAATGTGCCTTGAACTTATGATTGGTACTTTGGTGTGATCTTCTTGTGCGGGCAGGTTCATATCTCCAATCGTTGGAGAGTTGAGTGAGCAATACCCACAGGTAACAACGTATAAGGTTGACATCGATGAGGTGCGCATTCGCATTGGAATTTAGTCTTCTGTAAACTTGGATCATTTTGTTTTTGGGAACCATTTTAGTTCTTTTGTGGACTACTTAAATCCCAGCTTAAGATTAAGTTCAAAACTCAAAAGAACTCTTAAGTGTTGCTACTTATGAAATCTAGTTATCTGTTACGGGTTTTAATTCCTAAGTTAGTTTTAGCAATTATTTTACTTGTGGGCTCATAGCCATCTGGCATGGAATGGTTAGCTAGTTTAAATGTAAGTTCATTTCTTTTTATTCTGGGAGCAAGAATTTTTTCATAGTTCATACCTAACCTTGTTTATTCTATCTACAGAAGGGCCTTACAAACACTTTGGACGAGTTGAATATTTCCTCCGTGGTAAATGGTTTGCTCTTATTTTGTTTGAAGAAAATGCTCCAGTTTATTTTGTTCTCGGTATATAGCTTCTTTTATTCATGGCACTCGTGGGATGATCTTTTTAAGATGGTCTTTTGAATGGATTATTGCTGGTTCCATCTTAGTAATTCTATATGTTTTAACTTGGATATGGTAAAATCCAAGGTCCATTTGGTTTCTGATCTGATGTGTGCATTTTGGTGCAGCCTACATTCCAATTCTTTAAAGATGGGAAGACGGTGGCTGAAGTTGTTGGTGCTAATGTTGCCCACTTGAGAAACACTTTAAAAAATGCTTCAAGTAATTCTTTAGTACATTACACTACACTTGTGCGCTTTCTCATTTGTGAACGTGGTGTTTATATTAAATGCATAATAGCTTTTAATGGTTCAAGTTTCTCCAAATGTGATCAGTTCTATAGCTCAATTTTATATTAAACCCTATAGTAGGATTTCCATTTCATGTGTGTGTGTAACTAAAACTGTTGGTGTTGATGATGCTTGGAAAGTAGCTATTTAAAAACGTGGTAGTTGCATAATTCATTTGCGCTTGTGTCATTGGAGCTTACAACTAGACCAAATACAACAACAACAACAACAAAGCCTTTTCCCACTAAGTGGGGTCGGCTATATGAATCCTAGAACGCCATTGCGCTCGGTTTTGTGTCATGTCCTCCGTTAGATCCAAGTACTCAAGTCTTTTCTTAGGGTCTCTTCCAAAGTTTTCCTAGGTCTTCCTCTACCCCTTCGGCCCTGAACCTCTGTCCCGTAGTCATATTTTCGAACCGGAGCGTCAGTAGGCCTTCTTTGCACATGTCCAAACCACCGGAACCGATTTTCTCTCATATTTCCTTCAATTTTGGCTACTCCTACTTTACCTCGGATATCCTCATTCCCAATCTTATCCTTTCTCGTGTACCCATACATCCCATGAAGCATCCTCATCTCCGCTACACCCATTTTGTGTATGTGTTGATGCTTCACCGCCCAACATTATGTGCCATACAACATCGCTGGCCTTATTGCCGTCCTATAAAATTTTCCCTTGAGCTTCAGTGGCCTACGACGGTAACACAACACGCCGGATGCACTCTTACATTTCATCCATCCAGCTTGTATTCTATGGTTGAGATCTCCATCTAATTCTCCGTTCTCTTGCAAGATAGATCCTAGGTAGCGAAAACGGTCACTTTTTGTGATCTTCGCTAGATTGCTCCGGTCATTAGTGTGGATAAGTATATAAATGGATAGAGATAGGAAAGCAATCACAAGATGTACGTGGTTCACCCAGATTGGCTACGTCCACGGAATAGAGGAGTTCTCATTAATTGTGAAGGGTTTACACAAGTACATAGGTTCAAACTCTCCTTTAGTGAGTACAAGTGAATGATTTAGTACAAATGACATTAGGAAATATTGTGGGAGAATGATTTCGTAACCACGAAACTTCTAAGTACTGGAGTGTGGTATCGTCTTGACTTTCCTTATCTGTCTTATAGGTAGATGTGGCATCTTCTCTGGAAGTACTCTTCCTCCATCCAGGGGTGGTATCTGTAACTGGTGGAGATGCACAAGGTAATGTATCAATGTCACTTGAAGCTTACTTGTAGTTTCAGACTTGGTCAAGCGCGATACAAACCATGTAGTAGGAGTCCCCCAAGTCGCCGAGCTAGGGGATCTGCTGAAAGAGGTGACAGACAAGGTAAGCAATCAGAGCTCCGGCTGATTGTTCACATTCTCCCTATCTTGCAGGCAGCATGAAGGATAAAGAGAAGAAAAATGAGAAGAGATGATATGGGATACTTTTGCTTTTGAAGAAGTAACTTTCCACAGGCTTATTCTTGAACTGGGCTGGAGGTTTTTCTGGTTTCCTCCAGAGATAAGGCCGACTGAAGAATTTGAGGGTCAAAACAAGTCCATCAAATCTAGAGTACGTTCGACCCTGCTGATATGGGATACTTTTGCTTTTGACAGAGTAATGGATGTATCGGCACGTGTGCTGTTACGCTTGTCTCCACATGCTTCCTTGTGTCCTTCTCACTTGCCCTATTTGTTCCTCAGGCAGATGCGGGATCTTCCCTGGAAGTATAAGATGTTGAAGATGAGTACTCGAGAGCAATGCCAGGTAAGTAATCAGGTAAGGGGTTCCAGGCAGTCAGTTCCTGGCTGGAAGCTTGATTCCAAGTGCTGACTGATTGCTCTCTTTCTCCTTGTCTTGCAGGTAAGAACAAGGCCAAAGGAAAAGACAGGGAAAAAGCATGATATGGGATACTCTTGCTTTTAACCCTGATGATATGAGATATTCTTGCTCTAGTATAGCTTGTTTACAGAGGTATTATCGGGGGGAAAGAAAGCTGAATATTTCGAAAGGCTTCGTTGGGAGTGCCCTCTCAGATAAGAGGAAGGGTTGAGCATTTTTGCAGGTCTGCATGTCCGTTGGGGATGGAGGTCGACATATATAGAAGTCTCCCTAACATCAAGTAATAATGCTATTCCTTTACCCTACTTGGTCATAGCACGGTAGTGGGAGCTGCCAGCTTCACAAGTTTTAACTCTGTCAGAGCACTTTGAAAAAGTGGTCTGTGGTATCTGGAAATCTGATGTTGCGTGTGAAGATTACAGACAAACTTTATCCAAGGAGATCCAGCTCTTGAAGTTGGGAAAGTGGTGCCTCTTCGGTTTTCGAACAAGCAATCCTGTCGGGGATCTGACTCTCGAGATTCGGAGAACGATGCCTCTTCGATTTTTGAGAAAGCAATCCTACTGGGGGTCTGGCTCTCGAGATTTGGAGAGCGGTGTTTTCGATTTTTGAGAAAGTAATCATGTTGGGAGTCTGGCTCTCGAGATTCGGAGGGCGGTGCCTCTTCGATTTTGGAGCAAGCAATCTTGTTGGGAGTGTTTTCTCGAATGTGAGTAAAGGTTGGGCATGTTTGCTAGTCTACCTTGCCACGAAGCATAGAGGTTCACACAGGGACTTTCCAAGTATCCAGCAGTGGTACTGTTCCTTTACCCTCTCTTCGATTTTTGAGAAAGTAATCATGTTAGGAGTCTGGCTCTCGAGATTCGGAGGGCGGTGCCTCTTCGATTTTGGAGCAAGCAATCTTGTTGGGAGTGTTTTCTCGAATGTGAGTAAAGGTTGGGCATGTTTGCTAGTCTACCTTGCCACGAAGCATAGAGGTTGACACACAGGGACTTTCCAATTATCCAGCCGTGGTACTGTTCCTTTACCCTCTCTTCGATTTTTGAGAAAGTAATCATGTTGGGAGTCTGGCTCTCGAGATTCGGAGGGCGATGCCTCTTTGAATTTGGAGCAAGCAATCTTGTTGGGAGTGTTTTCTCGAATGTGAGTAAAAGTTGGGCATGTTTGCTAGTCTACCTGGCCACGAAGCACAGAGGAGCAGTGGTACTGTTCCTTTACCCTTGTGGGTAATAATATGGTAGCTAGACCTTCAACATTTATGTGTCTAAACTTTGTTAGTATTGTTTCTTTGCTAATCTTTTACCCTTCTTGGTCAGAGTGATGTAGTGGGAGCTGCAAGCTTCACGTGTCTCAACTTTGTCAGAGAACTTTGTCAGAGAACTTTGGCAGAGTTATATGTGGTACCCATGAGCTACTGTTGCGTGTGGGAAGTGAGTGATTGAACAGTACGATTCATGTGCTTTCTACTTCGCCAGAAATCTTCGACAGAATGTCCATAATTTCCGCAAAGCTGAGTGTGCGTGTGACAGGTGCTGACAGGGCTGGAAAAGTAGGTGCCTCTTCGATTTCTGAGATCGGCCCTCGTGGTCTCTGAGCAGCCCAGCTTTTGAGAAAGCAAGCCTCTTCGATTTCTGAGATCGGCCTTCGTGGTCTTTGAGCAGCCCAGCTTTTGAGAAAGCACACGACTCTTCGATTTCTGAGATCGACCCTCGTGGTCTCTGAGCAGCCCAGCTTTTGAGAAAGTAAACGCCTCTTCGATTTCTGAGCAGGCGCCTCTTCGATTTCTGAAGCCTCATCGAGTGTAGATTTTTATAGGGGCTGGCATTAAGTTCCAAAGCACACTTGAATATCCACTAGTAGAAGTTCCATTCTTGCACTTCTAAGATCTTGATTTGTCCGACCTCTTCTCTCTTCAACACCTTTGAAAATGTCTGGCCCCTCCGACCGTCGTTTTGACTTGAACCTTGAAGAGGCAGCCCCGCCTTCTCCAAACAACATATGGCGCCCATCATTCGTCTCCCCTACTGGTCCTCTTACCGTTGGGGATTCCGTGATGAAGAATGATATGACCGCTGCGGTAGTGGCCAGGAACCTTCTCACTCCCAAAGATAACAGACTACTTTCCAAACGGTCTGATGAGTTGGCTGTTAAGGATTCTTTGGCTCTTAGTGTTCAGTGTGCAGGTTCTGTGTCTAATATGGCCCAACGCCTATTTGCTCGAACCCGCCAAGTTGAATCATTGGCGGCTGAAGTGATGAGTCTCAAACAGGAGATTAGAGGGCTCAAGTATGAGAATAAACAGTTGCACCGGCTCGCACATGACTATGCTACAAACATGAAGAGGAAGCTTGACCAGATGAAGGAATCTGATGGTCAGGTTTTACTTGATCATCAGAGATTTGTGGGTTTGTTCCAAAGGCATTTATTGCCTTCGTCTTCTGGGGCTGTACCGCGTAATGAAGCTCCAAATGATCAACCTCTGATGCCTCCTCCTTCTAGGGTTCTGTCCAGTACTGAGGCTCCGAATGATCCTCCTCCGGTGCCTTCTCTTTTTGGGGCTCTACCGACTGCTGAGACTTCTCCTAAGCAACCTTTGTGAAGGCTCCCTCTTGTTTGTTTATTTTGACTCAAGTATATGTACATATTTGTAACTTATCAAGGATATCAATAAATAAGCTTTCCTTCATTTCAACGTATTGTGTTAAATACACCAAAGCATTCTTCGCTAAGTTCTTTAAATTTTCTTTTGTTGAAGCTTGTATGTTGAAGCTTTGTGAGTGGAGCATGTAGGTTGAGGTAGTGTTCCCTTAATTTCCCGAGTGAGGAAAACTTCTCGGTTGGAGACTTGGAAAATCCAAGTCACTGAGTGGGATCGGCTATATGAATCTTAGAACGCCATTGTGTTCTGTCCTGTGTCATGTCCTTCGTTAGATCCAAGTACTCTAAGTCTTTTCTTAGGGTCTCTTCCAAAGTTTTCCTAGGTCTTCCTCTACCCCTTCGGCCCTGAACCTCTGTCCCATAGTCGCATCTTCTAATCGGAGCGTCAGTAGGCCTTCTTTGCACATGTCCAAACCACCGTAACCGATTTTCTCTCATCTTTCCTTCAATTTCAGCTACTCCTACTTTACCCCGGAAATCCTCATTCCTAATCTTATCCTTTCACGTGTGCCCACACATCCAACGAAGCATCCTCATCTCCGCTACACCCATTTTGTGTACGTGTTGATGCTTCACCGCCCAACATTCTGTGCCATACAGCATCGCCGGCCTTATTGCCGTCCTATAAAATTTTCCCTTGAGCTTCAGTGGCATACGGCGGTCACACAACACGCCGGATGCACTCTTCCACTTCATCTATCCAGCTTGTATTCTATGGTTGAGATCTCCATCTAATTCTCCGTTCTTTTGCAAGATAGATCCTAGGTAACGAAAACGGTCGCTCTTTGATATTTCTTGATCTCCGATCCTCACCCCTAACTCGTTTTGGCCTCCATTTGCGCTGAACTTGCACTCCATATATTCTGTCTTTGATCGGCTTAGGCGAAGACCTTTAGATTCCAACACTTCTATCCAAAGGTTAAGCTTTGCATTTACCCCTTCCTGAGTTTCATTTATCAACACTATATCGTCTGCGAAAAGCATACACCAAGGAATATCATCTTGAATATGTCCTGTTAACTCATCCATTACCAACGCAAAAAGGTAAGGACTTAAGGATGAGCCTTGATGTAATCCTACAGTTATGGGGAAGCTTTCGGTTTGTCCTTCATGAGTTCTTACGGCAGTCTTTGCTCCTTCATACATATCCTGTATAGCTTGGATATATGCTACTCGTACTCCTTTCTTCTCTAAAATCCTCCAAAGGATGTCTCTTGGGACCCTATCATACGCTTTTTCCAAATCTATAAAGACCATGTGTAAATCCTTTTTCCCATCTCTATATCTTTCCATCAATCTTCGTAAGAGATAGATTGCCTCCATGGTTGAGCGCCCTGGCATGAACCCGAATTGGTTGTCCGAAACCCGTGTCTCTTGCCTCAATCTATGCTCAATGACTCTCTCCCAGAGTTTCATTGTATGACTCATTAGCTTAATACCCCTATAGTTCATGCAATTTTGTACATCGCCCTTATTCTTGTAGATAGGCACCAAAGTGCTCGTTCGTCACTCATTTGGCATCTTCTTCGTTTTCAAAATCCTATTGAAAATGTCAGTGAGTCATGTTATACCTGTCTCTCCCAAAACTTTCCACACTTCGATTGGTATATCGTCTGGGCCTACTGCTTTTCTATGCTTCATCTTCTTCAAAGCTACAACCACTTCTTCCTTCCGGATTCTACGATAAAAAGAGTAGTTTCGACACTCTTCTGAGTTACTCAACTCCCCTAAAGAAGCACTCCTTTCATGTCCTTCATTGAAAAGATTATGAAAATAACTTTTCCATCTGTCTTTAACCGCGTTCTCTGTAGCAAGAACTTTTCCATCCTCATCCTTGATGCACCTCACTTGGTTTAGGTCTCTTGTCTTCTTTTCCCTTGCTCTATCTAGTTTATAGATATCCAACTCTCCTTCTTTGGTATCTAGTCGCTTATACATATCGTCATAAGCTGCTAACTTAGCTTCTCTCACAGCTTTCTTCGCCTCTTGCTTCGCTTTTCTATACCTTTCACCATTTTCATCGGTCTTATCCTTGTATAAGAGCTTCCCCATAACTGTAGGATTACATCAAGGCTCATCCTTAAGTCCTTACCTTTTTGCGTTGGTAATGGATGAGTTAACAGGACATATTCAAGATGATATTCCTTGGTGTATGCTTTTCGCAGACGATATAGTGTTGATAAATGAAACTCAGGAAGGGGTAAATGCAAAGCTTAACCTTTGGATAGAAGTGTTGGAATCTAAAGGTCTTCGCCTAAGCCAACCGAAAAACTCTCCGCAGTGTGGAACATTCTGTGGTTATTGGTGTAATTGTTATGTGATGACAGTGTAGGCAATCAACTGTGTTCCTCCTACATTTATGTCAATTTCGTTCTATTTTTTAGGGTTATGGCACTGAATTATGCATCTACTAGCTGCTGATTTTGTGTGTGTGTGTGTGTTTTTTCTTTTTCTTTTTTTTTTTGCAAAAAGGAAGAAAACCATAAAGGAACCATTTTGGTGGTATTAAATTTGGGTTACTCATGTTGTATTGGTTTAGCTTGTGTAAGTAGTGTCCAAAGAGATGCGTAAATTCAGATTCTTGGACATGTTTGTGAATCTATAATTCATGTTCTCTTGAATTGCTTTTGCATGAACTCCCTCACACTCTCAAACGCGGAGACACTGACAAATTTCTGCATAGTTTCTAGCTTTCTGCTGTATGATCTGGAATTATGGCTGAGCAGTTGTTTTGTGTTCCAGGCAGGAATAAGCGAGGATGATTAATCCGCGGCCAAAATAATAAAAAAAAGAGCATCCAGAAATACTTGTGGATAAACAGGAGAAGGAACTCAAGGCTGATTGTAAGATTGCCTTTTCTACTGTTAACAGTTAACTTGTTCGACAAGTTTGGTTTTTGAAGCTCAATCAAATTTGTGTTGGTTTATATGGTAATTAGTTAAAATCCACAACCTTCAAGCACTGACTAAATTCAAGAAAGCATTCATTTGTATTCCTTTATACGAAAAGGGTGGTGCGATTCACAACACACACCCCTAATTAATTTATGTCCTTTGATCGTCTCAATTTATTCGATTCGACGGACGGAGATTGAGAAGGATGTGTAAATAGTACAAACCCATATGAAAATTGTACGGAGACTTAGAAGTTTGTAGTAATTGGAATAACCACCAAGATATGAAGTATATGTTTACAATGGGTTAACAAAACAAAGTTTCGTCAAAGCAACAGATACCAGGGTGCTTTCTCTCCCTCGTGAGAGACTTTCTCTCTCTCTCTGAGAGTCCCTTCTCATCGGTTGTGTGGGTGTACCCATTCTCGACCAATTCTCGAGTCGCCGTCCCTATCTATGGCTGGGGGCGGTGGCAATCCCTTCCTCCTGCCCTTTGTCTCGTATTTTCTTCCCTGATTTTGCTTTTTCCCCCTGCTCCCCACCCCGATTTAGCTTGTCCCTCACACCACACCGGCGTTCATCGTCTTCGACCATCTCCGATTCGATTTGCAGTCACTGCTTACTGCGATCTATTGCGGCTCCTCAAGAGAGTGTGTAGAGCTCCGGTGTTCTCACTGGCTCAAGTGTTCCTAACACCACCACTTTCTCACTAGTTGCTGCCATTGTTGGCAGCGTTGCTCGGGTATTGCCACGAGAGTTCTTCTACTTTCTGACTTGTTTTTTCCTATGTGGTCGCGTTCGAAAACTTGCTTGCGGCTGGTTGATGCGATTGGAGAGGCGTTTGTCGGTTGGAGGTGTGAAAGCTTGCAGATCCAGTTAGTTCCCTGTAGCAGAGGTGGTGGAAGAAGAAGATTAGGGTTTCTTTTGTTCTTTTGGGCTCTTTTTTGTTTAACTTTGTTGGCCCACTTGTGCTCGTACTTAGTAGGCTTTGGGCTTTTGTTTGGGGTCCAATTTTGTTTTGTGTTAATCTTGTAATTGGGCCTCTTAGGTATTTGCTCTTCGTACTTTATTGTTGTTGCCCTAAAATATTATTTTCAGTATACCAAAAAAAATAAAAATAAATAAAAACAAAGTTACGTCATCGTAATGGGCCTAGTCAGAACTCCGTACTGATGCATCACAAATACATATTGTCCTCGCATATACGTGAGTCAAACACTCCAAGTGGAGATGGACAAGGATTGTCTGCCCTCCTAGTTGTGGTGTCCTTTCATGTCCTCCTATTTTGTGCGGTCACGGTTAAGCTACGTCAATATTTTATATTAATTTTTTAATGAGATAATAAGATAAAAAATAATAAAAATATAAAATATTGACGTGGCTTAATCGTGACCGCACAAAATAGGAGGGCATGGAAGGGCACCACAACTAGGAGGGCAGACAATCCAAGTCCAGTGGAGATGGCTAAACTCTGAATATGAACTAAAATTTTTACATTTGATGTCATAACCAAATCGAGCTACAAGTGAGAGAGATAGGATCCATCACTGTGGTTTGTACTGCATGATTTAGCCAAATTAAGTTTGAATATGAAATTGAGTACCATGAGCGTCGAAAATTACCATTCTTTTTGAAATCTCATACGAAGTTCATTTTAAAAAAATAAAAAATATAATTTTATCTCAATAAAACTGGTGAAATTTGAAGGAAATGCCGGTCAAGTGCCGAGTAATAATTGGATAGAAAAAGATAGATGTCAAATTAAGTGCAAGTAAAGAGCTTAAACTAATAACATTTTAAAGGTTTAAACCTTAATTTCTTTAGCATTACCCTTAATATTTTAACACGATCACGACATCTCTCGGAGAATGCAGATGCATCATATAGCTCCAACCTTCCACCTCCAACATTAAGTTTAAAGATTTAACACGACAGAAATAGGAATCCTAAGCCACCATGGCACCCCTGATGTTAAATCGCAATTTAACTATTTTAGGGAATATTTTGGAAAGCTAGTTGCCCACTGTATTTCCACGTGCACCTCTGCCTAATTTTACACCCAACCATTGCTTGATGTAGCTGCTGAGTTTGCAGAATGCATGCATTCCTTCTTGTCTCCATTTTTCAGTCCCTTTGTTTTGTTGTTTGATATAAAACTACTAATCACTATTCTAAACACATTTAAAACCCTAAACTATGACTATAAACTGCTCAAATTCCATTTTTCTACTTCTAATCCTTCAATGTTTATACTGCTTCTTTCAATTAATTAAACATACGTTCGAATTTAATTAAAAAAAAGAATTACCTGCAACAAATTTCATATATTATGCCCTGTATCTTTCATCACATGATAAAGTTAAAAAATAATGTTTATCCTTCAATTAATTAAACATATTTTCGACCTTAATTAAAAAAAGAATTATCTACAACGAATTTTATATATCATTATCTGTATAACTCATCACGTGATAAAGTTAAAAATATAAATTTTACACTCCATCAGAACCTCCGTCTTTATCACTACTGGGCTCGAAGGGCTCGAATTCGAGCATATGAGCAAGTTCCAAATAGGACACACTCCCCAAAATTAGTAGACAAACATGACTACAATTAGGTGTTTTTGAGTCATTCAATACATAACAAAACAGTTTTGAGTAATTCGATAAATTTTTTTAATTTAGAAAATCGACAGACCAAGTATATATCCTTTTAAACTTGTAAACAACGTATAAACGTATTAATATATAAAAACAAAAATGAAAATAAAAGGACACACCAGTCACCAAATATGCATAAATACAAGTAAAGGAGCTGTAGGTCATATGGCAAAGCTATTTAACCGAGGTGGTGCGATTGTACCTACAGCTTAAACAGACAAAACAACCAATGGTCATCCTATATTATTTGTTATTAAATAATAAGCCAGAAGAATGTACTTTTTTCTTGTTACTGCATTAGATATTGTACAATCTGGGTGCCCCTAGGTACCAATAGGATCCTTTTCGGATTTTTTTGGTGAGGATTCTAATGATTTATAAATCGTGTTTATTCATCATACATTGTATGTCAGTTTTTATCAGGCACTGTTTGTATTTAATTTTAAGTAAAAATAATAAAAATAATTTCTGACCGTACGATGTAAGATGAACGGATGATTCACGGATTCCTAGAATCCTTACAAAAAAGATCCGGCGAGTATCCAGATTCCCCTAGATAATCATGTTTAGTTGATAATTACAACAGGATGATTGAGAACTGATTTTTTTTGGGGGGTAAAATAGTATTGAATGGAATCAGTTGATGCATATTTTTTGGTGGGAGAGGAAAGGTTTTGTGTGGCAGAAAGAATGGACCCAGATATGAATAATGAACTGATCAAAAGCTAATGGAACAAATTCCATAGTTCTAAAGTTAGAAAATTGTCTGACAGAAGCATAAAATAAAGAAAGAGAAATGCTAAGGAAATTTTGTAAAGTGAGATTTTTTATAGACTTTTTGTCATCTTACCGTTTAACGTCAATTTTTGTACCAACATTATAAACATTTTGCTAAAAGTATGAGATATCAGATAGTCCATAAAGAGTTCGAATTTTGAGAAAATGTCGTTAGCATTTCTCATAAAGAAAATGCAAATAGTAGATTCCAATCATATAGTCTCTTCACATTTGAAGTGAGAATTGGGTTTTGATTCACAGACAAAAAATACATTAGTTAGAACAAAAAGCGTTAAAGTCAAATTATCTAATTAAGACATATACTTATTTTCAAGAAGGGACTACTCTACAAGAGATGAGACAACACTTCCTATAAAGTTGTCCATAAATGTTTCTTTTTACTTATTATTTCCAGATAATTTTAACGAAAAATCATATTTTTATATTAAAAAAATTAATTATGGTACTATTTATTTTACCCTTTATTTTGTCTTTATCGTTAAAACTTAAAACTCAAAGTTTTCAAGTCATTTTCATTAATTTTCCTTTATTTCTATTGCATACATATATAACACATGCAAATGCAATTCTGGCAGGAAAACCGATTCAGGTTTTCACTCAAACTTTTGGTGTAATTTATTTAGTGTAATTTATTTGTATAATGTTAATGTTACTAAGAAAATTGTATACCATAAAAGTAGAGAACAATTTCGTTTTTATTTGTCTCGGATCATTTACAAATAGGATATTAACTTGTTTTCCATCGGATGCGGTTTCACAATTCTAATGCAAAATTGAGTTTAAAGTTGATCAATTTCTAGATACTATGCAATATACGATTTGATTATATTGTTGAAAATTAAGTTACTGAAGAAGCTTGACCTAACACTCTGACCTGAATGATAAAAATTAATCTTAATTTTCCGGGAATATTATAGCCAGAACTGAGTACGGCAAAAGGGTTCAAGGCAGAAAAATGCATAGTAAATTAAATAGGAAAATGGGAGGCGCTCAGATCACTGTGGAAAAAGGAATTGTGTTATAGTATTATTGCGCACTATTTGCAGTGCAGATAAAGTACACACACGGTGGGCTGCCTTTCCACCGTTGGACAACGATCATCTCCTGATCATCTTTATGGGAATTAGATGATGAATCAATCATGTTTATTCATCGTATATATTGCAGTCAATTTTCATTAGATGCTATTTATATTTAATTTAAAATAATTTATAACTACACGATGTACGATAAACAGACATCATTGATTGATCATCCGAATTCCCACTAATATGATCATGAGGATCATATTCCCCCACCATTAACTCTACTCCGCATCCTAAAAGAGGCCATTTACATGACACAAGTTCTTTGTTATGTGACATTCTAATTTAATAATATATTATCATGCAAAGAAAAATTTATACATAACAATGCATTATTGGACAAAAAACACTACGTGATGATAAACTTGTTTTATGTAAATCCTTATCCCATCCTACACCACACCACATGCACTCTCACCTCACGGAGAGCAGCTTTCATAAAATAATTCACCGCTACTTTAATTTAATAATAATGTAATTTTTAGTAAAATAAAACTTATGTTAATTTGATAATGCAATTTTTTGTAAAATAAAACTTAAACATGATTTTTTTTTTGTCAAACAGTACATTTTGTTAGACTAAATGTTAGATTAGCTAACGATGGAGTTCGAATCTACACCTTTATGCAAGAATTCAACATGTTTTTTACCGCTAAAGTAAATAGCAATTCATGATATTTTATTATTAGATTAAATTTTGACGATGAACTTATTTTTATAAGTCATTCTTCTCACACCTCATCACCCAATCCATTAGACTCTCTCTCTCTCTCTCTCTCTCTCTCTCTCTCTCTCTCTCTCTCTCTCTCTCTCTTTCAAATAAAAACACATACACTCACTCTCTCTTGTCTAAAAACGACAATAATTCTGAACCTCCACCTGCTATAAAATAGCACTTAGTTAAGTTAGGGTTTTTGAAACCCAACTTGGTAAAAAAAAAAACCTAAACCAAAGGCGCACAAGATTAAGCCCTCGTTTAAAAGAGGCCTAATTGGCTAGCTAGCTATTGCAACAATAGTAGCTAAACTTAAAGGCCTTCTCCTTCTGTTTCATACCATCTCCTTCCCCCTTCTTTAAAAACAAATTAACACAATTCGTTCATATTCTTTGGAGAGAAACAAAGCTAGAGAGAGAAAGAGGGGAGGGAGGGAGAGAGGGCGAGTTAAGGGATGGTGAGAGATGCGTATGGTGGCCATGGTGGTGGAAACACTATTAAGCCTGCATGGCTTGAGCGTTTAATGGCCGAGACATTCTTTGGCGGGTGCGAGGTCCACGACAGCCGCCGGAAGAATGAGAAGAACGTCTTCTGTCTGCACTGCTGCCTTAGTATTTGCCCCCACTGCCTCCCTTCTCACCGCCTCCACCCACTCCTGCAGGTACTCCGATACTACTTTTCTCACTCATCAAGTTATGTCACCAAATTTCACCGTTCATCTACCCTTTTGCATTTTTACAAGTTTTCCATTTGGCTTCTACTTCTAGCTAGCTAGCTAGTTGTAACTTTTTTCTTTATGAACTTGATCACTTGGTGTGTATTGGAAATTATTGTGGAATTCTACTGTAGAATTATCTGTCTGCTACTTCATAATTTCCTTTTTCTTTGCTATCCAGTGAATTCAGGTAGCGCAGTAGCTATACATATGTGCTTTGCCTGAATTGTTTTTACCTCTCTATATAAATTGGTTCTTCGAACAATTAACAAATTCTTTCAGAAAGAGAGAGCTCACTGATTGTGAATTTTACCCTTGATCTTTCTTTTAGGTCTTTCGATCATTTCATTTCTTAATCTCTTAATCTCTAAGAATTGAAAGTATTTTGTGGTTGTTTTTTAAAACTTGTCTCAAAATCTCTGGCTGAAATGTTGTAATTTATACTTTTAGATTTTCTAATATATGCTCCGCGGTATCTTATATATCAGAGTTAACGAAGCAATTGTACATCTTCCCAAACTTTTGCTCAATTTTTTCAACAAAGGGAAACTTTTACTCTCTTGAGTGTGGCCAAACAAACAAATTAAAAAGGAAATTCATGATGAAGTTAATTGTTGTTGAATTTTTGAATCCGTCAAAATTGTCTTGTTCAATAGAACTACTCTTCTAGTTCCGGTCATCTTTCCATGCAATTGCAATTGAATGTATTTTTTTTATATAAAAATATAAATATGGTATTCCAAAAAGGTTTCATGATGCCTTCGTTGATTCCCACTTTTTTTCATTTGGTTTGTATCCTACAAATGGAAGATTTTGTTTCTATCCATTTCCATCCTACAAAGGTCCTCAGCTTTCGCCTTCAATAACAGCGAAACCTTTGACCATATAATAATTTTTTTCCAAATTTTCATTTTCTAGTGTTTATATTCCCAAAAGATCCCACTCCTTTTAATTCAATTCAATTCAGCTCTCAGTTCATTTATTTTTCCTTCATGATTGGTTGCCTAGCTACTCATTTCACCTAAATTTCCAACTGGTTAATTTATTATTGCCTGATGGGTAAATAATTGGCTCTCGAACTTTTTGAAGTTGAAAATTGTACTTGGACTACGCAAATTTACTGAATTACTTTCAGTCACATGTTGCAGAAAATTTACCTCAGCGTTGTTAACTGTATGGTAAATCACAATTTGTGGCTGTAAACAAGTCCAATTAACATTGTTTTGGCTTCATGTGACAGATTAGACGATATGTATACCATGATGTGGTTCGATTGGGTGATCTTGAAAAGCTGATTGACTGTTCCTATATCCAGGTATGACTACAAAATAAAACCAAGAATTTGGTACTAGAACGGTATAGTAATATTCATCTGCACTATTAAGTAGAAGGTTTTAAAGTTTAGTTCACTTGCATGATAAGTTCAATACTTAATAATTATGGTAGCCTCATTTTGTGGTTTAACTCAAATCTCCCGTCTTGAGTTTGGTTTGCAAAAAAGAGTTCATGGTAAGTAATTTTTCATGTATTTTCCTAGGAGATTGAGAAATACATTTTTCCCATTATAATGTTGGGTAAAGTTGATTTTTCACGTCCCAAATGCAGTGAATATCGTTACATCAAACCAAAAAAAAAAAATGAGTAAAAAGAAAAAACGAAAACGTGAAAGAGTAAAAAAGAAAATTACTTTTTATTTTTTCAATTGTGTTAACAAGTTTGTTCCTTATTTGGCAGCCCTATACAATTAACGGTGCCAAAGTGATATTCTTGAATCAGAGGCCGCATACACAGTCCAGGACTTGCAAGCAGGGCTCTGCCAATATCTGCCTCACTTGTGACAGGATTCTCCAAGAGCCATTCCACTTTTGTTCTCTCTCGTGCAAGGTCCATTCATCACCATCTTCATGTCCCTCACTTTCCAATTGCCTATTTGAGGGCTTTTGCATATTTTCTGACACACACTGGTTCTAAGCCATCGCCAATGTTCTTACTTAATTTGCTATATATGTTGGAAGCATCTCTGCTGCTTTATGCATGGCTTCAAGATAAAAATCCCATTTGCACATACAATTTTATTCAGTTTACTGCTTTTTTTTTTTTTTTTGACTCCACCTCAACTATGGTCTTGATATTTTGTTTTCTTTGATCCAATAGTATTTTAGAGGCATCGAGGGTTTTTCTCAATTTTGGGTTTAGGCAGATACTATCTCTCTCTTAATCTAGGGGTATATCTTGTAACAAATATATATGTTACAGGTTGACCATCTGGTGTACCAAGGGCAAGATTTATCTGGTGTACTCTACCGATTTGATGCGTCCGACTTCACGATCTCTCAGTTCGAAGGATTACGCATGGACGGCTCAGAGATGACTGAGGATGATGGCCACATAATGCCTAGCTCCACCATAGAAGACCCTCTGCAATACAGAGCTTCGTCATGCTCCAGCGAAGCCACCAGCGACTCAATAATGTCGCGAGAACCGGGGGTTATCAAGAAGAAGAAGAAAAGCAGCGGATTCCTCCCGGGGATTGTCCTCTCCCTTAGCAGCAGGAGAAAGGGTGCTCCTCAGAGAGCTCCTCTTTCTTAGAATGAGACTTTGGGAAATAAATAAATCGTAGGGTTAATTAAAATTATTGGCATCATATGAATGTTAGGTACTACTACTAAGGTTGGTCGGGCCATGCACGGTTAATATTTAGATCAATTTGTGTCCCGTATTTGCATGGGGCATTTCCATTACTGACTTTAGGTGGCTGCAGAGAGACTGAACCATTGAAGGATTGAGCCTCTCATGCATCATCTCCACCAATTTTGTATCTAAGAAAGGTAATGGCGGTTTGCGAGTGTATACTATATATTTGTTATTACGCTACTATAACTATCGTATTGTGTGTGTTTTTTTAGGGAATTTTAATGAAAAACTTCTGGTACTATTTACTCTAACGAAAAATCATATTTTTACATTAAAAAATCAATCTTGGTACTATTTATTTAACTCTTTATTTTGTCTTATCGTTAAAACTCAAAGTTTTTAATTTCTTTTTATTAGTTTTTTTTTAATATTTAAATTAGGCATATAGTTGGTTTTTTTTTTGGTCCAAGTAATTTTGAATTCTGATAAGATTATTTCCAATCCTTGTATTAAAACCTAAAGTTTTTAACCCAATAAATTTATTTAAATTTTAGCTCAAAAAATTTAAGTTTTAACCAAAAATAGTTTTTCTGCTCCATTATGCTAGGTTAAATTTTTTATCCGAAATTATTAAAGAATAAATTTAGGTTATATTTTTATATAAAATAAATTTTTTTTTAAATAAAATTATATAGACTATTTTAATTTATTTTATAAACCTTTTAATCTAAAAATATTTAGATTCGAATAAATATTGAAAAATCATTAAACCGATCTCATGAAACTTATGAAACACCATGAAAGAATATGAAACACAATTAAATAGTTTTTTAATTGCTTTAACCGTTCTAGTTAATTTTTTTACTGTTAGATTTATCATATTCGATCTCAGCCATTGGAATTTAATGTATGTAAAACCAAAATTTTAGGTTTTAACTCAACTTATTTTAGCCTCAACCATTGGAGAATGACTGAGTTAGTTTAAAAATATAAATTTTGATGGTCCAACCTTTTAACCCTAGCCTAACTTCTGGGTTAAATTTGCCCAAATTTTAGGTTTTAACTCAAAACTTATTTTGGACCCCGCCATTGGAGTAAGATTGGGTTAATTTAAAAGGAAACTAACGAAAATGGCTTAAAAACTTTGAGTTTTAATAATAAAGACAAAATAAAGGGTAAAGTGAATAGTACCAGGATTGACTTTTTAGTGTAAAAATATGGTTTTTCGTTAAAGTGAACAGTACCGGGTGCTTTTTGTTAAAGTTCCATAGTTTAAAACCTAAGTTTTAGTTTTTAATTCAAGGATTGGAGATGGTCTAACTGTACTGAATTTCACATTGTTAAAAAAAAGGCCAAAGAAGAAAATGTGATTGTAATATTAATTTTTTGCAATAAATTAGCTTCTTTTTGTACAAGCAATATTATGTGGAGAAAATTGAGCTTAAAACCTCTAAAATGTAGGCCTGTTTGACTGCAGAATTATAGAGAGACACTGAAGAATTATAGAGAGATAAAGAAAGAGGGTGCGCGGCAAGCATAGAGAGAATTAGATGAATTTTGAGGTGAGAAAGTGTCTTTATTTATATAGTAGTAGGGAATGTAAATTCCATACTTCAGTAGGATTGCAACTCTAATAGCATAATAACTAAAGATAAAATATGGTAGAATCCCATAACGATATCTTAAGATTTACACAATTATATTCTTAAACTATTAGGACTGCAACATGAAATTACTAATAAATTCTCTAAATTATTTGAGCTACACGGCCTCATCACATTTTTTTTACTAATATAAGAAATATTGAGATTTCTAATATGGTCAAAAATATATTGTACACCTGCAATTGTTTTTGGTAGATTCCTAGAGAAGTTTATTATATCCAATGGAATGGACGGGGGTGGGTTTTCCAGTCTTGAGAAATGATGTAAAGTTGCAAACTATCGACATGTGATGATATTTGTGATTATGGTCAAATCGGGGTCCTTGTTGATTTAAAAAACCAACCCACAAAGTGAAGTACTTATAGGTTGGGATATGTTTTTATGTGTATTCAAAACACGAATTAGTACATTATATGTTATAATATAAATGAATAAAAGAAACATATTTTAGTTTACTTATATAATGAATGATAGTAGGGTACCGGCTTCTGAAAAATCTCTCTTTCGTTGGGAAGCAGGAAAATTCACGGGAAGAGGTAGGATCCAAATTGGGTAAGTTTCTCATGTTCAAGAATTGTTATACGCCAATAGCTCTTTTCGGTTTTGGCAATGTGGTTTGACGCGACAAAGATACTATATCATTACGACTTGTGACACTTCATCTACGTCTCCTGTGAGTCTCTGTGGTATCTTAGCATAGGCCGGATGCAGAGGCACATAATAGCTCATTTCTCCATCGGACGGGGTTCCACAGGCTCCCACGACGCTAATCCTGCAAAGTCCTCCTTTTCATATTCTTTTTGGATACAACATCCATTTATTGATGAATTTTGGGATTCATGCGCCTGAACAACTCGGAGTCATTAAAGCACATCAACTTTACATGCATTAGTAGCTCATAGTCATTTATGTGAGTGCGTTTCAATATATTCAAGTTAGGGTCCGAATCTTTGAGTTTACAACTTAGTTCATGTTTTTTCTTTTATTAATAGACTACTCAATGCAAACTTGTAAGCTCAAACTTCTTCCCTAAGTAAAACTAACGTCAACTAATTGTGATATATATCATATGTGCATTATTCTCATCTCTTTTCGTACCTCTACCATTTCTCTGAGAGCATCTCCAATGATGCTCTAAATTTTGTCCCTACCGTTGTATGTCCTTATGTATAGGGTGTAGAAGGTTTCCAATGAGGTTGAGTTGAAGTCCCTCTAGTAGAAGGACTCGCAGGAGATCTTAAAAAAATCCACAAATGTGAAAATCATATAGGGACTCAAATAGTAGACTCAAATGTTGATTTTGAGTGGAAAACAAACCTCACCCACATGAATGATTCACATTCCGGTGTAGGTTACTCGTTAACAATTGTTGATGCAGCGTCAAGCAAGAGTCTCACACCGCACTTGTAAACTTTTTATTTTACCGTTGGGAAACCAATAGTCCAGATAGTCACTGTTTTTATCAACAGTCATCGTACTCCAATGAAATTGACAATAATTTTTTAATCTTTTAATCACTATAGTATGAATTCTACTGTAAGAACCTTCCATGAAAGACAATATTCCTCCAGAAATTTGATATTTTCTTGAAGCCCCTAAAAAAGTCTTCGAGAGTGGTGGTGGAGATACTCTAAGGAACCCGTCTGTTTCAGAAGGTGAATAAGGTAGGAGAAGACTCATGATTTGATATCGAAGAAGCATCTTGCGATCTTCTCTCTTCAGGTTCTCGTAAAAGGCTAGCTATTAGTTAGTGTACAACTACAACGGTACTAGCTACCCTATAAATTAGGGTAGGCAAGATCTTAAACGACAGAAGGATCTTGGGTTTTAAGGGGAATGGGGGATTAACAAGAGGCCACATTTTGTTTGGGATCGTTGAGGAGGACGGACTTGGACACAAGTAGTCTACAACCATGTACTAATGTGACCTGGTTTTGCAGCACAAGATAACAATGATAAACCCGAGGCTTTGCTGAGCTTCCCACCATGCCACATGCTGCACTACAATTGATCCTTTCGAATCTTTTAGTTTTTGCAACAAAGTTCTGTCAGCCTTTCTATTACCCTCTTCTTTCTTAATTACCTTCTTTTTCACTGACAAAAAAATTTTCATGTAATTTATTTACCAAAAAAGCCTTTCATGTAATTTGTTATAGAAAAATGATTTTTGCGCACTCATTATTTATTTTGCACATTGTTGTTTATTTTTTATATGTTGATTGAGTAAATAAAAGAATAATAAATAAATAATAATGAGTGTGTAACTTTTTCTTGTTGCATCAGTCAGTTTTTTATCCAGAAAGATAATGATGTAATAAGAGAAATGAAGGCAAATATATAAAAGAGATAAATAAAGGGGTATACAATAAAGGATATGTCAGTTTGTCCTCAATTTTCTGGTTTTTGAATCCTGGTATTGCCATGTCATAGTAGGCATTATCTTCCTATATACGTTATAGGAGTCTTTTTGGTTTTGTTCAATTTGTGAGAGGACAGTTCTATGGACACAACAAACCTTAATGCATAAAGTAATTTAAGTTAACACATTTTGATATGATTTCAGCTAATTAAATTTCTAAATTCAGTCTAATAGACCCAGATATACTGGATAAGTGTTAAACTTAAGATAATACTTGGATCTCTTTATGGAAGAATGCATACATATTACCTGTTGATGCACAAAATCAGTGAGGACTTTGGTACAACAGAAAGTGTTAAGTTTGTGACCTTCGCTAGATTGCTCCGGTCACTAGTATGGATAAGTATGTAAATGGATAGAGATAGAGAAGCAAACACAAGATGTACGTGGTTCACCCAGATTGGCTACGTCTACGTAGTAGAGGAATTCTCATTAATTGTGAAGGGTTTACATAAGTACATAGGTTCAAGCTCTCCTTTAGTGAGTACAAGTGAATGATTTAGTACAAATGACATTAGGAAATATTGTGAGAGAATGATATCTATTTATAGAAGAGAGTTTCTAGTTTCATTCTGACATTGACACGTGTCGTGTTGTGATTGGCTTCTGATGTTGACACATGTCGCGCTATGATTGGTTTCTAATGTCGACACATATCGCGCTGTGATTGGCCTTCTGGTTGGAGGGAAACTCTTCTGGATCCTTGACGGTATAACGTTGACCGGTGCTCAGTAATTTTGGGATTGGTCAAGTATGGTACAAACATTACCAATTATGGATAACGTATCTTCATTGTATAAAATTTTGTAATCAAAATTATTCGATTTATTAATTTTCATTTGAGGTATGAAGTATGGTGTGACCAAGAGTTATGTGTGAGCACACACAAGAAGAAGAATCCAGTTTTCCAGTCGAGTATAACCACAAAAGCACCCACTAGTGAATGGCTTTTAGGATGTGGGATCAGAATCGCATTATTGATAGGTGGAGTCAGGTGAAATCACATGGCTATGTCCCATTCTATTTTCGGTTTCCATTGTAGGAACCTACCAACCTAGGCAGAGCCAGGGTATCTTACTTGGCATCGTTGGGGTTGTTACAGGTGGCAAGTCTGCCATGCAGAAATATTATTTTGACTCATCCACTATTTCTCTTACAAAGATGCAAACCACGTGTATGATAAAGTATCACAATTAGGGTTTTTATCTGTATAGTTCTGTACAATGTATGTAAATATTATGGTAGACGCGAGTTATTCTGTCCATTGAATTGCCCTTGATTTGCAAATTGCGAGTAGGGCTTCTCAGTTGATGATCTTCCTGTGAGAATCCTCAGATATCGTTTTGTTAGTTGAGTTTTCAAGTTGTGTTAAATAAGGGTAAATGTTGGGAGTAAAACAACTGTGGAAGTGTTCATCAAGAATGCTCCAATATGTAGGCGTAAGAACTGATCTTTGTAAAGTCTGCAGAAGATATGAATTACCCTAAACCCTAAAACTTTTCTCTACACCAGGCGCACAATTATATCAAATAAATATGAATTACAAAAGAATGCAGAAGGTATCTTCCCGTTAATAATGTTTCTATGTCATACGTTCTTATTGTCTTGCTAAAGGGTTTTATTTGTTTATTCTGTTTCATCAGAAGATGGAAGTTGTTCAAATAATTCCAATAAAGAAAGAAGAAAAGAAATACTGCCCATGGTCTTGAGTTGTGGACTACCATGCAGGATGCAGTGTGGAAACCTTGTATTATGGGCTTGGATGAGCATTCCAATGTGAACGTTTGTTGCATATCTAAGTTTGAGAGAGAGAGAGAGGGATGGAAAGGAGGAGAGATTTTTCAGTGTGATCGTCACATGAAATGGTACATCACGTGTTTTTATACAAATGATGAGATATGTGTGTTAAAAAGTTAATAACTTAAAAATTAAAATTTTTTACCGCTTACATAGAAACATATGGTGTACCATCCTTGTTCCCGTCACAACTAAAAATTTCCCGGAAAGAAGGGGGGATTGTGTGATTTCCAAGGAGGAGCAAGCTCGAGGTAATCTGAAAATCATTATTGACGTTGTTGGATTAGAGTAGTGTTTATTTTATAACTTTTAATTGATAAAGTTTTGGTTAAAGATAAATGATTAAGATTTAACAATAAATTTTTAAAGTACATGATATTTTGTACTGTAAAATTATCTTAAGAGTATTACAAGAAATAATATATATTGACACTACGGTTATGATTATGGTTATATGCTACCAACTATCCACACCACCTCCTTCCACTTAAAGGTAGATTTTTTCGTACAAGTTACAACTGAGAGTATATTCTTTTATTAGTATCACTATATGTTATATAATCAGATAGTGATAAGAATATACACTTTGTTACCTATTAAAATCTCTCCATTTAAAGCCTCAAGCTTTCTACAACAATATATGAAACTCAGCTTTTGTTTTTCTCATAACTTTCATGAAACTTGATTCTCATATTACACATTACGAAACCCAACGTGATAATGACATGATACAAAAGAAAGTTTCTCTCCATTTACCCAAAAGAAAGAAAGAAAGAAAGTCTCATCAACTTTCTTTTCAACTTAAGTGATACTTATCTGCACCCTACTTCGTAATGCATACAAAATACAATCATCTCGTAGTGCTCCATGAAATAATGGCATGGCTAGGCTAGCTAAAACGAAAAATGCAACTTCCTTCTCAGCCTTCCGGGATCTTGCATGCATACTGAAAATACATATAGGATTAGTATGAAAATACATATTGCATTCATACTCATGCTCATATTCTTACAGCATGAGTATGAATATGTGAACTTGGTTATAGGATTAGAGATTGAATAGGAAGTCTTGTTGGGAATGGATTTGTGAATCTATATTGTACTGAACTACTATTTGGAAGGAATTGGTTTTCTATATGGATTTTAATAGGGGAATCCTTATAGAATTTGGCTAGGATTATGTAGTATATATATGGTGGCCTCTTCTCTAGCAGTGTGTGCTCAATCCCAGACTAAGACTTATTATTAGTTGAGAACCTTGAACACTGAAGAGAGGAGAAGGTGCATTGCAGCGTTGTTGCAGAAATCAAACATGACAACCGCTTTGAGTTCATTTGCAAGTTTGTTTCTTTTATGTGCTTTGCCTTATGAACATGGCTTTGTGTTTTGATCACGATAACTTGCATTGTTTAATCCTAGTCTTATTCTTCTGCTAACATGTGGTATCAAAGCCATGATTATAAGTTTTGTGATTTAAATCAATAGGTTCAAAAGCATAAATAAAATTTAAGAAAATGTACCTTTTGCGGTGTCGGGGAATCGAACACGGGTTCTAGTGTAAGGGTTGCGAATAATGACAAAACCTGTTTTTTAAAAAAAAAAAAATTAGGTTCACATCCTTGTTTTTGTTACTCCATTGATTAAAATGCTATTCATTTTCAATTTTTGATCAATGTTCTTGGGTATTAATAATATCATTAATTATTTGAATAATAAAATATTTTTATTTTTAAATATATTCCTTTAATGTTAAAAATGTTACAATTTGTATATTTATATTTATGGCTAAATTTTTTATCATATATTTTTCTTTTTTGTTTGTACCTATTTTTAATTTGTACCAATTTTCTTTTCATTTTTAATTTGTACCCATATATTAGTTTCTTTTTGTGCCCATATTTTTTAAAGTTTTATTTGTGTTTATACCCATGTTTATACCGTCACGTAACATTGTATATTTAATCAATGATATATAGACTAATTACATATGGTATATTTATGTTTTATGCCTAAACTTTGTATCATATATTTATATTTTTAGTTTGTACCCACTTTTAATTTGCAACATTTTTTCTTAAATTTGTAGTATTTTCTTTTTAGTTTTATTTTGTACCCATGTATTAATTTCTTTTAGCACCTATATTTTTAAAAATTCATTTGTATTCATAATTTTTAATCTTTTATTTGTATCCTAATTTATTTCTAATGTACCCATTCTTCTTTATTAATGTAACACTTTGTTATATGTGAAATGTACCAATTTTTTTAACATTATGGATATATTCTTTTGCCATTTATTATTTCTTATTTTTACATAGTTTTTATCCATTTATTCAATCAAAATGTTTGAATTTTTTTTATTGTAACTGTTTCTAATAGTATTATAATGAGGGATTTTAAATTTATAGGATTATAAATCTCATAAAATATCAAACAATTAATGTCAAAACTATAAAACTATAAATATTAATAGTAATATAATGAGGTGTACAAAGTCAAGGGACCTTGATCAAACTTTGAATACTATTAAGGTTTTAATCAAAGAATGTTAAGGATTAGGAACCGCATCCAAAATATCCCTTAAAAAAATATTACCGTTGGTTTTTATAAAGGATTTTACCACAAGGAATTGTGGCTCAATACACAATTCCTGGTACACCACAACAAAATGGAAGTATCAGATAGAAGAAATAGAACATGGATTGGCATGGTGAGAAACATGATGTCGAGGTCTAGGTTGCCAAGTTTCTTATGGGGTAAAGCTCTAGAGATTGTCAATTATATATTAAACCGAATCCCTAGCAAATCAGTGTCAACCACTCCCTTTGAAGTCTGGTATGGTAGAATGCCAAGTTTTGGTCACTTTCACATTTAGGGATGCAAGGCAGAGGCTAGGTTCTACAATCCAGATGAGAGGAAACTGGATCCTAGAACTGAGTCATGCTATTTAATAGGTACTTAGAAAAGTCAAAGGGGTTTAAGTTCTATTGTGCACAGTCTCACACAAGAATAAAAGAAACACACAATGCAAGATTCTTTGGAGATCAAGATATCTCCGATTTTACCATTGAAAATTTCATATTTGAAGAGCTAGAACATCTATCAAATGAAGCATCTTCAAGTGATCACTGCCCAGTTTTGGTGTATTCCCAAGTCAAAGATCAACACATTGAGTTTAATCAAAATGATGAACCTGATCAAGTGATGGAGCAACCAGAAGTAATTGAAATAGAGCATGAACCGAGTCAACATGTCACTGAACAAATTGACAATGCTCAGCAAGATCACAATGTTCAAGTTCAACCTCAAATTAGAAGGTCCACAAGAACAAGAAAAACTGCAATTACAAGTGATTTCCTTTGCTATCTCTAAGAAACTGATTATAATATTGGAGACATTGATTATCCTACAACTTATTCACAAGCCATGAAAAGTTCACAGTCAATTTTATGGAACAATGCGATGAAGGAAGAGCTAGAATCAATGTACAAGAATCATGTTTGGTTATTGGTGGAGCCAAGGTCTTATATAAAGCCTATAGGGTGAAAATGGGTCTATAAGATTAAGAGGGATGCACATGGACAAATTGAAAGGTATAAAGCTCAACTAGTTGCTAAAAGGTTCACTTAGAGGGAGGGAATTAACTATAATGATACCTTCTCACCCGTGTCCTCCAAAGATTCACCGAGACTCATTATGGCAATAACTACATACTTTGATCTAGAGTTACATCAAATGGATGTAAAAACAGCTTTCCTAAATGGTGATCTTCAAGAAAACATTTACATGGTTCAAACCCCTTGGATTTATTGAAAAGGGGAAGGAGAATATGGTTTGTAAATTAAAGAAGTCAATCTATGGTCTCAACCAAGCTTCTAGACAATGGTACTTAAAGTTTGATCAAGTGGTCAAATCTGATGGTTTTGTTGAGAACAAACTTGATGATTGTATCTATCTAAAGTCCAAAGGGGCACGTTTATAATTCTAGTCCTATATGTTGACGATATATTACTTGGTAGTTCAAGCATTTAGTTGTTAAAAGAGACAAAAGCATTGCTCAATGCAAATTTCGAAATGAATGACCTTGGTGAAACACATTTTGTTCTAAGGATTGAAATTGCTAGAGACAAACAGAAAATTGTTGGGACTTTCTCACAAAGCTTACATTGAAAGAAATTTAACCAGGTTCAATATGGAAAGCTGTAATGGTTGTCATGTACCAGTTCACAAAGGGACCGGTTATCAAAAGAACAATGCCCTAGAACCGATTTCGAAGTCAAGAAGATGTCTAAAATGCCATATGCATAACTAGTTGGAAGCTTAATGTATGTTTGTACAAAGCCTGACATTGCATACATAATAGGAATTTTGGGTATATTTCAATCTAATTTAGGGGAAGCTCACTGTAGTGCTGCCAAGAAAGTTCTTAGGTATCTGCAAGAGACCAAGGGCTATATGCTTGTGTATGATAGAGAAGAAGAACTTGAATTAAAAGGGTACACCGATTCTGACTTGGCAAGTGATTTAGATGACAGAAAATCAACTAGTGGATACATTTTTCTGTTAGGTGGAAGTGCAGTGTCTTGGAAGAGTGCCAAGCAAACTGTCATTGCAACTTCTACCATGGAGGTAGAATTCGTGGCTTGTTTTGAAGGAATGAAGCAGGGAGTATGGTTAAAGAATTTTGTGGCAAAATTGAGGATTGTGAGATCAATACAGAAGCCTTTAACAATGTATTGTGATAATAATTCTGCAATTTTATTTGCAAAGAATAACAAGATAACTTCTGCTTCAAGGTTGATGGGTGTTCTTAAGTCTCTTGATTAATGGGAGTAGTATTTGTTTCATTAGAAACAGTCGCAAAAGAAAGTTGAGAAATGTTGCTATTGTGAAGTTCAAAGAGCTGGTGTAGCTATGATGTTCTTCTCTTAAGTTAAGTTTTCTGGTTTAGCTAGTTTTATTGAGAGTTAGTTTATTTGTGAGCTAGTTCTATAGTATTCATAGATTCAATTATTTGTATTTGATTGGTCTGATATATATATATATATATATATGTGTGTGTGTGTGTGTGTGTGTGTGTGTGTGTGTTTTGACTCTAGCAGTTGTTTTGAATTCATGTGAATTGCAAGTGGACATTTTTACTGTTTGTGATGAACTTGATTGTTTTGGAATTGAGTTGATAAATAGTGGGACTGGATATTTAGGTCCACTAATTTCAGTTTGATTATAATGTTATATGTGCAGATTGAATATAAGTAATCTAAAAGCATCAGTTGCATGTTGGTTGTGATTGTAAGCATATGAACTTGCTCAAGTGGGAGAATGTAAGAATATGAGCATGAGTATGAATCTATGAACTTGGCTATAGGATTAGAGATTGAATAGGAAGTCTTGTTGGGAATGGATTTGTGAATCCATATTGTACTGAACTACTATTTGGAAGGAATTGGTTTTCTATATGGATTTTAATAGGGGAATCCTTATAGAATTTGGCTAGGATTATGTAGTATATATATGGTGTCATATTCTCTCGCAGTGTGTGTTCAATTATAGACCAAGACCTATTATTAGTTAAGAACCTTGAACACTGAAGAGAGGAGAAGGTGCACTGCAGTGTTACTGCAAAAATCAAACATGGCAACCGGTTCAAGTTCATCTGCAAGTTTGTTTCTTTTCTGTGCTTTGCCTTATGAACATGGTTTTGTGTTTTGATCACAGTAACTTACATTGCTTAATCCTGGAATTATTCTTATGCTAACATGTCATGGTTGAAATGAAAAATGCAAGTTTTTATTTTTGTGGTTAAACTTATATACACCCTACATTATTGCATTACGTTGAATCATAACTATGATGTAGGTTTGTTATAGTTAGTGAAACAATGCCATGGTTTTTTTTTTTTTTTTTGACAAGAAACGATAGAGTGGTATTTCATTGAACTCCACAAACAATTACAATTGTTGCCAATAGGGTACATAAGCTCCAGTGTTCAAGAAATTGATTTGAAGTAAATTTGCACAAGTAAACAAACAACAATAAACCCCTAAATGGCTCCACAAGCACTGCCCTACCTTACAAGATGTCTTCAGTACGAATTTGTCACAAAAACATGATACATGCAACAAATTAACAATGGCAAACACATAGGTCATCGCACAAGTATGAGGCCACATAGAGTCATCGTAAGTGAGACCACAATAAGTCATCGTTCAAAGACAAAACTACATACCAATCGCATAAAGCGAAGACAAATCTAGCCACCACAACTTACATGGTGAGGCAACAAAACCAACTACATACTACTCTGAGAAAGAAAGAAACCCCAGTTAGTTCATCGCAGCGACCAAGACCCAAACTAGGACCACATCATTAGCACACTAGTGAGCTCTGCAATATCCCTGAGAAGATCAGGTCACACAAGGCGGAGTCACATGTTATGGTTGCATAAGACAGCGGCGCAGCCATTGAACGCCTGAGGCTGCAGGTTTGCATGATCTGAGCGGCCAAATATGCAACTACCAAATTTGAAAGGAAAATGTCATAGCCACAGAAACAAGCTGATATAAGTGGAACCAACCCACCAACAGCCACAAAGCCTACCTCAAACACTAATCAAGCCCCAAATCAGGGAAAAAACCTTGAAATTGGCAGTTGCAGATCTGGGTAAAGGCACAAAATAGTGGGAAAGAACTACGGGTGAGGGAGAGGAGAAGCAATCGAAACTAAGAGAGTGTAAAGAGAGATACAAGGAAAAGGGGAGACGCGGGGGAGGGGGCGGCGCAGGGAAGGGAGAGTGAGTGAAGGGTGAAAAATAGAGGTGGAGGGGTCGGTAGAGGGTTAGGAGGGGAAAGAGAGGCTATGAGGAGGGTGAAGAGTGGTTGCCGCCGACCCCATGTCGAAGCAAGGAGCTGGCGACTGAGCTTGTGTTTGGATCAAAACTTGAACTTTGGGCTCAAGAAATGAGCTGGCCCAAAAGGAGGCCTTAAGGAAAAGTCAGCCGAAGCCCAGTCGAAATCCAGAAAAGCAGAAAGGGCATTTTCTGACTTGGTGCAGCTCATGAAAACCACTTGCTTACCTACCCAAAGGCCAAGTGGTATAGACTGACCAGCTACACAGCCCATAAAGTACTTTATGATGGCAGTACATGTAAAATAGCTGATGAGTCATCACCCTTCAAACCGCATTTGGGCAAGGTTGCTGCTACAGGAAACCAAGCCGAGTTGTCTATATAAGAAGAAAGAGAAACTAAGAATAAAGACACTCAATCAAACAAACAAATGCATGCACAAACTCTGCTCAAAGCCAGATATGCCTTCAAAACGAAGCTGTAGTCAGCCCAAGCCTTCATCCCTCTCGGGATAAGCCTTCATCCCTCGCGGGATAAACCTTCACTCAAACCCTTGTAATAGCTCTGCTACCTTGTTCAACCTTGTTGTAGTATCGATTCATCTTTTGTAAATCTCTCTCCCTCTCTGAAGCTTTCATACCCTTGATAAACTACAAAGATAGGAACCTGGAAGACGACTAGGCTTGCCCGACAAGGTTAAACCTTGCCTGACCTTCTTTGTTTTTGTCTTTTCATTCATTAGCCTAGCAATATGTTGTATACTTCCAGTTATATTCAAGTTATTTCTAGCAAGATGACTATTAAAAGGCTTTCTCGGTACTTGGATCCGATTTGAATATATCTTCAATGTTCAAACCAGATCCAAGTCCTAAGCCCTCGGGCATGTAAATCTGATTAGTTAAAAGTCCGTGGCCTCAAGGCATAAAAAAGAACCTTATGTGGACTTAACCCATCCACGACAATCCTTGATAAACGAGAAGTCCGAAGTTACTTGGGGCGTAAGTAATTGACCTACCTCTTAGTCTTATTTCTATTACATTATGATTATCATAGAACGCTTAAGCATGGGAAGAATTCTGATAGGAAGCCTCAAGGCCTACACCTAAGGCCCTACGAAGGCACCTATTTGGATTCATTCCGTTCTGCGGTCTAGAACGTTTGAGTATAAGAAAGAACTCTAATGGGAAGCCTCAAGACCTACATCTAAGGCCCTACAAAGGCACCTATTTGGGTTCATTCTACCTCTTGAACTCGGGTAATCAGAAGTATAATAGTTATAAGACTCATGCATTCACAAGAACAAATATGATGTGTTCGAGCACTGGTTTAGTTATTGATAGGAAGCCTCAAGGCCTACACCTAAGGCCCCACAAAGGCACCTGTTATAACTAACACGGTTTCTCGGGTATATACATATGCAACCAAAACTCGACATCCATTTCATATCTGCCATACTGAAGATGGCAGTAGCACGCCTGAGCACTTAAAAGTTAACCTTGATTGTGAGCCTCAAGGCCTACACCTAAGGCCCCACAAAGACACCTCTCAAAGTTAACTCTGTCCTTCTCTTTCAGCCTTGCCCGACGAGCCTTGCCCGAAGAGTCTTGCCCGACGAGACTTGCCCGACAAAGCCCGACAGTGAAGCAGAAGCCCGACAGCAGCCCTCAACCGGCGCCAACCTTCCGGGAAGCTGTGTGTTCGTCGGCCAGGAAACATCCTCGATGGAAATTCCTGACGCGAACATAGTTTTGGCACGCCCAGTGGGACTTCATTTGATCAGAAGATATATGTCAAAATGCCAGAAGATTTGCAAACCACGTTGCTACAAATGTTGCAAAGATTGGAGAAATCTTCCACATGCTCCAGAAAAGAAACAAACCTGGTTCCTCCCGAGGGAAAGAGACTTAAAACCAGCCCGCCATAAGAGTTGGTGGTAGACAAACCTGCAGTTCCCTTCTCAGAAGCCCCTGTAAATATGATCAATATGGCATGGGTTGAGAAGGGAAAAGAAAGAATCACAAGGGAACCATAGGAAGAAAGATTGGCTGAAAAACCTACTGTAGGGGTGATTAAATCGTCCGAATATCCAAAAGCAGCCATAATCAAGGGGATGGTTATGTGTAGTAAGTGCCAATGAAAGTGTGAGCTCGAAATTCCCCCGGCTGGAATCCTCATTGATCATGAACTGATCAGGAGGAAGGAAGAAGATGAAAGGAGAAGAGCCCACGAAAAGATCAAGCAGGCTACGAAAAAAGACATTTCCCGAAGCGTTTTTCAACGATTAGGAGGTGATTCCCAACCCAAAGCTTTGTCAGAAGTATTTCGAAACCATGAGGCTTCTTAAGAGGCAGAAGATATGGAGGCCAAAATACGGAGGGGTACAAATCATCCTCAATATGGCCAGATGGGAAGGGAAATCAAGAGGGTGGATGGGATAACAAATCCTGTCAGAAAAGAAAAACATGCCCACCTCGGGCAAAAATGGTACGTAGTCGGAAAGAACGGACAGCCTACCAAACAAATGGGAGCCTCCATGGTCAGGAGGGTTCAAAGGCAGCACAAAGCCTACATGAATTCCCTGAAGACCCCTGCAACATCCGAAGCCTCCAAAAATCAAAATTTGGAGAAAACATCATCTGGTGGAAATAGTCAGCTCCGCTGGAGAAGTAAGAGAGAGGTGGAAAAAGCCAATAGCAAGACGGAAGGCGAGGGGAATCACGTGCCGCAGAGCCAGCACCCTGGGCAGTATCGGATCTTGAGGAGAGCTCAAGAAGATCTGGTCATGGTGCCAACCCCCGGGTGGAAGCCAGAGCCTATTTGCGTTGGAGCTGTTTCATCTAAAAGGAGACCACCTTCTCTGCCCTTGGTGGATCCTTTTGGTGAAGTTCCAAAGCAAACGCTGTATGTGGGCATGAATCAACAGGAGAAGGCACCAGAACCACTACTTCCAGCCGATGCAATGGCATGCTTGGACGAATTCATGGACCAGATTGAAGGCAATAAAGAAGATCTGCTCGAGCCTAGTAATTTTCATATCAACATGGCGTATGTATTATCCGTCATGTTTGGTGCCAGACCTGATCAGCCCGCCACTATGGAAGATGATTACTTGACAACTGAGCCAATGATGGCACATGTCAATGTGGAGGTAGTCGAAGAAGGAGAGTCGTGCAAGGCTGAATCCACTGAAGCGTCCAAAGATAGTCATTTCAGGATTTACACAGACGAAATGGTGTTTAGCCGCCCTAACAGCTCGTTGGCCAATTATCTGAAGCCCATATATGTTGCTGCTCATTTGGAAGGTGTGCCCTTCAAAAGAATTCTAATTGATGGGGGAGCAGCTGTTAATGTGTTACCAGCCAAGCAAATGAGGAAAATGGGAAGGGGCATGGATGATCTTATTCCCACAAACCTCACGGTCTCTAGCTTCTCAGGCGCTATCACCAAAACTCATGGGATATTGCCTTTAGAAGTGGATTTGGATCTAAACAGATCATGCTGGCATTCTTTGTGGTGGACTGCACTTCCATTTACGAGGCCTTACTCGGAAGAGATTGGATTCACCAAAGCCTGGCCATACCCTCAACTCTTCATCAACAAGTGGCTGTTTACCATGAAGCGGGCACAGAAAGACCAGGCTTTTGGGAAATGGTAGAGGCCGAATCACGGCCATTTCTCCCCACAGCCAATGTTGCGGAAGCAAGTTTCTACAACCCCAACGTAAGAATCTTGAAGTGTTCAGGAGCTGACGAGAACGGCCGCCCTACCAAGGTGACGGCCCAAAAGCTTTTGGAACAAGGAATGCTCCTTACTAGAAAGGAGTGGAATAGACCTTGTATCCTCCCAAATCCCCTACACCATCAATGACTGAACAAAAGAAGAAAGATCAGGTAACGGCAGTCATATCCCTTATTGGAAGACTGTTGGTATATGGGAAGGGAATAAGACAAGAAATGGAGCTCTTGGACAAGGAAGAGCAGGAATGGCAGGTGGGAACTTCAACCAGCCAGCATGAAAGCAAGGAGGAATCTTGCAGAGAAGAATTGGAAAGGGCCATTCAAATGGCCGAGTGCATTTATGACCTAGATGGGCCAGATGACTTGCCCGAGAGCCAGGAGTTGGTCGAATTTTTGTGTGCAGAACCTGATAAGCCACCACCAGAAGTCTAGGATCCTCTGGAAATTATTGATCTAGGAACAGAGAATGATCCAAGACCAATACAAATTAGTGGTTTATTGGGGGTTGATGATCAGGCGAAGATTATCTGTCTTTTGCAAGAGTTCAAAGACTGTTTTGCTTGGCATTATACTGATATGCCAGGTTTAGATTCAGCCTTGGTGGAACATAGAATGCCCATCAAGGAGGGATACAAACCTGTTAAGCAAGCACCACGAAGGATGTCAAAGGAGATAGAAGAAAAGGTCAAAGAAAAGATTGAAAGGCTAGTAAAAGCTGGCTTTATCAGACCAGCCAAATATGTGGAGTGGTTGGCCAACATTGTACCCGTTTTAAAAGCTGTAACAAAAGCAGTACGATGTTGTGTGGATTACAGAAATATTAATGGGGCTACACCAAAAGATGAATATCCCATGCCCATGGCCGATTTATCCATAGATGCAGTAGCAAAACATAAAGTCCTATCTTTTATGGATGGGAATGTCGGGTATAATCAGATAAAGATGGCTCCAGAAGATATACACAAAACAGCTTTTAGGTGTCCCGGTCATGTGGGGGCATATGAATATCTGGTCATGCCATTCGGGCTCAAGAACGCTGGTGCAACTTACCAGAGGGCAATGAATGCCATCTTTCACGATCTGATTGGCTAGAGTATGGAGGTATACATCGATGACATAGTGGTGAAGTCCAAGACAGAAGAACAGCATCTGGAAGATCTCAGACAAACATTAGCAAGGATGAGGATCCACAAATTAAAGATGAATCCAAAGAAGTGCGCGTTTGGAGTAAGAGCGGACAACTTCTTGAGATTCCTGGTGCATCAAAGAGGTGTAGAAGTGGACAAGAACAAATCTCAGGCAATAATGGAGTCACCTTCACCCATTAACAAGGTGCAATTCCAGAGGCTACTGGGCAAAATTAACTTCTTGAGGAGATTCATTGCTAATTTAGCAGGCAAGATCCAGCCGCTGACTCATTTACTAAGATTGAAAGATAAAGAAAACTTCGAATGGGGACCACCGCACCAACAGGCCTTTAACAGTATCAAGGCTTATTTAACTTCTCCACCAGTGTTGGTGCCACCTCAAAGGGGAAAACCCTTGAAGCTTTATATTTCTGCCTCAGAAAAGTCAATTGGGAGTTTGCTAGCCCAAAATAATGAAGGCGGGAAGGAGCAGGCAGTGTACTACCTCAGTAGAATTCTGACCGAGGTAGAGACTAGGTATTCCCCGGTGGAGAGCTTATGCTTGGCTTTATATTTCACTGCCAGTAAATTAAGGCATTACATGTTACCTTGTCACGTGCACATCATCGCCAAGACAGATGTGATAAAGTACATGTTGTCAAAGCCAATGCTTACAGGAAGGATTGAGAAATGGATTCTAGCATTATCAGAATTCAGTTTTCAGTACGTACCCCAAAGGGCAGTCAAAGGCCAAGCAATTGCTGACTTCCTGGCCGAGCATCAAGAATCTCAAAGTGAGGTAATCAACATCCCAGGAAGCCTAGAGGTTACTAGCATTTGGATCCCGCCAAGAAAAGATATTTCGGCCAAAGAAGACTGGGTTCAGCAAGAGATAAGAAGAGTAGCTGGTCTCTGGATCACTCATTGGAAGTTGTATTTCGATGGATCTCACACTCAGAAGGCTTCAAGAGCGGGGATTGTAATTGTAAACCCTCAGGGAGTTTATCATTATTATTCATTTCTCCTGGACTACCAAGGAAATACTAATAATCGGGCAGAGTATGAGGCCTTAATAATTGGTCTGGAAATCTTGATGGATCTGGGGGCAGTAGAGGTAAAGGTCTTTGGGGATTCAGAGTTGGTAATAAACCGGTTAAATGGGGAGTTCAAGTGCAGACATATTACCATGGCGGGGTATTACTTGGCAGCTACGCAATTATTGAGTTTCTGGGATTCTGAGATATCAGTCAATCATGTTCCCGGGGGATCCAACTTAGCGGCCAACGAGATGGCACAACTAGCCTTATGAGTGCCAATACAAGAGAGAAAATATAGGGTAGATGTCGAGATCCAAAGAAGAAACCTTCATTCCATCTTAGAAATGGGATTCAGTCTAGATATAATGGTGCTAGAAGCCGAGATAGAAGATTGGAGGTCACCTATCATTCATCATTTGAAGGATCCCTCTTCGCCTACAAGCAAGAAGGATAGACAGCAAGCAACCAAGTATGTCTTATGGGCGAAGAACTTGCTAAGAAAAACTCCATATGGGTTTCTGTTGAAATGCTTGGGCCAAAAAGAATCCATGAGGGTAATGGCCGAAGTACATGAAGGAGTATGTGGAGCACATCAGGCTGGAACGAAGATGAGATGGTTGCTTAGGAGGTATGGTTATTTCTAGCCCGACATGGAAAAAGATTGCAAGTCTTATGCCCGAGGTTGTGAAGAATGTCAAAGGCACGGACCTCTCCAGCATGTGCCATCGGTACCTTTAAATCCAAGCCTTGGCCCTTCAGAGGATGGGTGATGGACTTCATCGGGAAAATCTATCCAGCTTCTAGTAAAGGGCATACCTTCATAATTGTAGCAACAGATTATTTCACCAAGTGGGTGGAAGCATCAGCAGTAAAATCCATAACTTCAGCCACAATCAAGAATTTTATCGAGACCAAGATTCTGCACAGATATGGGGTGCCCGAAATTATAGTGACGGATCGTGGGCCATCTTTTATTTCAAAAGAAGTTGAAGAGTTTGCAAGTAAGTACAAAATAAAGATGATCCAGTCCAGTCCGTACTACCCTCAATCAAATGGCCAGGCAGAAGCCAACAACAAGATCCTGGTCAACATTATCAAGAGAATGGTGATTGATAGTCCAGAAAAGTGGCATGAAAATCTGGGGAACACTTTGTGGGCATACAGAACTTCTAAGAGGGCAGGAACAGGGACAACTCTTTATGCTTTAACTTTCGGGCAAGATGCAGTGCTCCCCGTGGAAATCAATGTAAGTTCTGTAAGAATTCAAAATCAATTTGGGTTGCATAGTGAAGAGTACATCGAAGCCATGTGTCAAGGAATTGAAGACTTGGATGTAGCCCGAATTGAAGCTTTGAACCATATTCAAGAAAGAAAGAAAGTCGTTGCCCGAGCTTATAACAAAAAGGTGAAGATGAAGTCTTTTAAGGAAGGGGATTTAGTATGGAAGACAGTCCTCCCTCTAGGTGCTCAGCTCAGGGGCTTTAGAAAATGGAGCCCGACATGGGAAGGTCCTTTCATTATTAGTCGCGTTTTGGATAGAGGGGGATACTACTTGGCGGACCTTGAGGGAAACAGGCATAAACATCCCATTAATGTTAAATTCTTAAAGAAATATTGTCCTACGTTGTGGGATGTCAGAGATTGTTATATTGAAGATGATGCAAGGTAAACCAAGCTTCGGGATATCAATGTGCAGTGTATATTTATCAATCATTCAAGAAGATGGAAAGACAAGAGTTGCTGAGATAATGTATATTTCATTTCGACAAATTGATGAAATTTACAAAAGATTCAAAGCCGACGTATTACAATCAATTCTCCTTCTGGATGCAATGGTATCTTCAGCTGATTTTCCGATGTCTTCATGGATGGAACCCGATCAGGTGATCGGGTTGTGCTGCCAACATGAGCCTGGTAGAGGATCCTCAGACAGGACCATCACCATAAGTGATGGTAAAGCCCGACTTATCACCGCAACAAGCAGGAAGACAAGCCTTCGAGAGGAAACCGCCTGACCAGGGGTGTTGGAGATAGCGGGGTGTTCGACCAAGGGTGTTGGAGATAGCAGTCCTTTGATGAAAGCCCTTTTTCTCAAGAAATTGGAGTTTTAGGAAACCCCACTCAAAGCCGGAGGAACCCATTTCTCAGTTTCTAAACGCTCGAGGAAGATGGAAGAGAAGACTGAAGAGGATTTGATGGCTTGGCAGAAGAAATTCCGAGCCAGAATTTATAGAGCCCCCTGAGGATAGTTCAAAGGTCGTGAGGAGAGCAAGGGGCACAGGGTTGCCTTCATCCTATCTAGAAAACACAAAGTTCCAAAAGATTGATATACACGCATGCGGATATTCAATCAATGATGGCGCCTGGGATTCCAACCTTAACATTAATTGAAGGAGGCACTGTTTGGATCAAAACTTGAACTTTGGGCTCAAGAAAGGAGCTGGCCCAAAAGGAGGCCTGAAGGAAAAGTCAGCCGAAGCCCAGTCGAAATCCAGAAAAGCAGAAAGGGCATTTTCTGACTTGGTGCAGCTCATGAAGACCACTTGCTTACCTACCCAAAGGCCAAGTGGTATAGACTGACCAGCTACACATCCCATAAAGTACTTTATGATGGCAGTACATGTAAAATAGCTGATAAGTCATCACCCTTCAAACCGCATTTGGGCAAGGTTGCTGCTACAGGAGACCAAGCCGAGTTGTCTATATAAGAAGAAAGAGAAACCAAGAATAAAGACACTCAATCAAACAAACAAATGCAAGCACAAACTCTGCTCAAAACCACATTTGCCTTCAAAATGAAGCTGTAGTCAGCCCAAGCCTTCATCCCTCTCGGGACAAACCTTCATCCCTCGCGGGATAAACCTTCACTCAAACCCTTGTAATAGCTCTACTACCTTGTTCAACCTTGCTATAGTATCGATTCATCTTTTGTAAATCTCTCTCCCTCTCTAAAGCTTTCATACCCTTGATAAACTACAAAGATAGGAACCTGCAAGACGACCAGGCTTGCCCAACAAGGTTAAACCTTGCCTGACCTTCTTTGTTTTTGTCTTTTCATTCATTAGCCTAGCAATATGTTGTATACTTCCAGTTATATTCAAGTTATTTCTAGCAAGATGACTATTAAAAGGCTTTCTCGGTACTTGGATCCGATTTGAATATATCTTCAATGTTCAAACCAGATCCAAGTCATAAGCCCTCGGGCATGTAAATCTGATTAGTTAAAAGTCCTTGGCCTCAAGGCATAAAAGAGAACCTTATGTGGACTTAAACCATCCACGACAATCATTGATAAACGAGAAGTCCGAAGTTACTTGGGGCGCAAGTAATCGACCTACCTCTTAGTCTTATTTCTATTACATTATGATTATCATAGAACGCTTAAGCATGGGAAGAATTCTGATAGGAAGCCTCAATGCCTACACCTAAGGCCCCACGAAGGCACCTATTTAGATTCATTCCATTCTGCGGTCTAGAACGTTTGAGTATAAGAAAGAACCCTAATGGGAAGCCTCAAGGCCTACATCTAAGGCCCTACAAATGCACCTATTTGGGTTCATTCTACCTCTTGAACTCGGGTAATCAGAAGTATAATAGTTATAAGACTCATGCATTCACAAGAACAAATATGATGTGTTCGAGCACTGGTTTAGTTATTGATAGGAAGCCTCAAGGCCTACACCTAAGGCCCCACAAAGGCACCTGTTATAACTAACACGGTTTCTCGGGTATATACATATGCAACCAAAACTCGATATCCATTTCATATCTGCCATACTGAAGATGGCAGTGGCATGCCTGAACACTTAAAAGTTAACCTTGATTGTGAGCCTCAAGGCCTACACCTAAGGCCCCACAAAGACACCTCTCAAAGTTAACTATGTCCTTCTCTTTTAGCCTTGCCCGACGAGCCTTGCCCGAAGAGTCTTGCCCGACGAGACTTGCCCGACAAAGCCCGACAGTGAAGCAGAAGCCCGACAGCAGCCCTCAACCGGCGCCAACCTCCCGGGGAGCTGTGTGCTCGTCGGCCAGGAAACATCCCCGACGGAAATTCCTGACGCGAACAGCTTGCAAAAAAGTTAGGGTTTGATTTTGGGAAGAAGAGTCAGGCTACAATGGCATGGTTAAAATGACAAATGCTTGAAACCCTAATTATCTCTTCAACTTGCATGACATATCTAGCTAGAGTGGTGCTATCCACACACCTATTTTTACTTTTCACACACACATCTCAATTTGCGGTCGTCGGATTGGATGAATTAAAGAAGATAGATGGTCAAAAATTAACAATGGCGTGTGATAAGTAAAAATAAATGTGTGAATAGCATTATATATCCATCTAGCTAATAAACTAAGATGCTCATGATTTGGGATGCAGCTTACCGTACCCATTCACAGTGGGGGTCTTCTCTTTGGAGTAGGATTATCTCCCTTCCTATTCTCATCTACTTCCCTCCCCTTCCCTCCCATATTGTTTTTTGTCTTATTGTCTTTATAAAAAATATAAAAAGTTGACGTGGTTAAACTGTAACTGTTCAAATAGGAGGGATGAAAGGGAAGAGAGATCAGAAGGAGAGATAAGCATCCTCCCTTCTCTTTTGGAGCGTTCAGATCAATTTTAGGTAATGAATTTCACTTCGAATTTCTACAATCTGCTGATCAATCAGTTTGGCACTTGGCCACGGTTTGACATTCAATGGAAAACGGCTTTTCAATTGGCCACGGTTAATTGCTCAAGGAAATATAATAGGAGCTACTTGATGCAGTTTTTTTTTTTTTGGTCAAACTACTTTATGCAGTTGGAAACCTTACAAATTGAGAAAAACTTTGCTATTTGATATTTTGGATTTTGTAACTATTAGATCTTTAGTTAAAATTATAAAAATAAAAATTCAACGATTACAATACTCGAAACATTTTATACTTTTGAGCATCAAAGATTTTTTTTTGTTGCACACAGACAAGTTTTTCTCCTTTCAAAATATTGATTTTTTATTTTAATATCTATGGACGCTTAGTGTATGCACCTATTTAACTATGAAATTGGATAACAAGTGGCCTCTACCATAGTGATGGAGAGGAGTGTTGCTCTTACATTACAGCGTGGGCGAGAACCCCGTTAGCTCTCCAATCTAACATTTAATCTGACAAACTTATCGTTTGACAAAAAAAATGAAGGTACTATGTTTAATAATACATCAGGTTATGTTAATTATGAATCAAGATAGACTTTGTTGAAGTAAGCTCAAAACACATTGTGATATTTCAAGTTGATTTGTAAAATTTGAGCATGAAAACTATCAAGAGAATCTAACACTTTAAAATTTGAGTAGTTAGGTCATGTCATTGGCACCCGAGTCTTGAGTTCCTCAAGCTAGAACCCTATTTACTAGTTAGATCTGATGAATGATGAGTTTGCATTTAAGGCTAAATTGTCAAGTTGTCCCCTAAACTATCACTTAACTTTCGATTATCTCCTAAATTTTTTAATTGGAAAATTAAGGACTTAAAACTAATTTTTTTGGTTGATTTGCCCCCTACCGTTAGTTTTTAATAGATTTTATCCAAATTAATGTTAACCCTTATCACGTGCCCACCACGCGACTCTCCTTTGTGGACAAAAACGTCACTTCGCTAGACCTTCAGACACAAAAGCTATAGAATCACACATATTTGCATAGGTTTATATTTTAGAAATCTAAGATTTTCAATTATTTTAAAGAATGAAACAACCGAGCTACCCTCACATATTGTGCACTTGCTTCCATTTAACAGAAATTTGGATAGAATGAATAAAAAATTAACAATAGGGGTAAATCGGTTAAAAAAATTAGTTTAAATCCTTAATTTTAAAGGGAAAAATTAAAAATTAAATGATAATTCAAGAGGCAAATTAGCAGTTGTATGTTTCAATATGCGTGCTAAATTCATGCATAGTGATAAGTTGATTAAGAACAAAGAGATTTCTAAATTAATATGCGTGCTAATCTCGTGGGTTACCTTGTAGATGGCTTTTGTTTGTTTCAATCGATCAGTTCTCAGAACCACTCTTGAGCTCTCAGCTTTTCTGCAGAAGAAAAATCAAACTTGAATATTTTAAAGCATTTTCATATCATACAGAAATGCTTCTTCATGGGGCACACCCATGAAGTGACTAACATGCGTTGACTAAAATCCCCATTCAAACTCCATCATCATTGTGTTTGCCACAAGCTACCAATGGAAAATGACCTAACTGGTGCATTTGTTGGATTGCATGCTACACTTTCCGATTTCATTTACCAATTCTTTTTCCCTCTCGCCTTTGTAATTTGTATCATGCAAAAGGTTGAAATGCTAAGGGCATCTCCAACCGAATGATTCAGAAGATCAGAAGGTCGAAAATAGTTTGAAAATCATCTCCAACCGAGGGCTAGGCCAAATGGCTTGTGGGTCCTACTGGACAAAAAGGGGTCAAATGGCTGATCGGTTGGCCCAACTCAACCAGTCAGCCAACCCCAGTTGGCTCAACTCAGCCGGTCAGCTAGCCCCGGGCTCGGCCATAATTTTCATTATTCATGTCGATTATATTCGATAGCGTTGTACTTATTCATGTCAGTTATATCCGATAAGAATGGTTTTAATTTATTTTTTTTTTACAAAATTTGTTTTAAAAATTGAAATTTTTTTTTCCCTAAACTTCTAAACCATTAAACATTACATAACATTAAGTAACATGAAACAACATTAAACAATATTAAATAACATTAAATAACATTAAACAATATAAAAATTATTCAACATAAAAAAAAAACATTTAACAACATGAAACTTAAACAATATTTTTAAAAACATTTAACAACATAAAACTTAAACGCTTACACCATGCTATTTTTGGCTCAAAGATGTGCAACAAGATCCTGCTGTAGGTACTTGTTTGTGGCACGGGAACGTATTATTCCATAACGTCTCATGTACTCATTTATAGAGATACTACCAGTTATTGGATTGAAAAGCAAATTAGGCTCATCATATATTTTTGCACGAGCCCTTCTTAACTTATTTGGATCATCTTGGTTGGCATCAGACTCTCCATTAATATACTCATCTCATTCATCCTCTACTATCATATTGTGTAATATGATGAATGACATCATGATGGAGGCCAAATTTTCTCGACTCCACCCTCTTGCCGGTTCGCTGATGATCTTCCATCGTGCTTGTAGAATACTGAAAGCTCTCTCAACATTTTTCCGGTATGCCTCTTGGTGTAAGGTAAATAACTTTTCGGTGTCATTCCTTGGGTTTGGAATTGCTTGGACAAGTGTCGCTCACTTTAGGTAGATGCGATTTGCCAAGTAATACCCCATATTGTATTGACGACCGTTGATGTAGTAGTCAAGTTGACGTGTTTTACCTTCTGTCAGGCTATTGAAGATGGGTGAACGCCCAAGAACTATAATGTCATTTTGGGATCCAGGGGCTCCAAATAAAGTATGCTAGATTCATGTGTCATACGAGTCAACCGCCTCTAACACAGTAGTTAGCTTTCTTTACCTTTCGTATAAGCCTCATTGCCATCCGGTGGGAATGTTCTTCTAATCTTAATGTATGCAGTCTAATGACCCCTATCATGCCTGGAAACCCAGGGTCTTCAGCTTTGTGAATGAGCCAATCTAGATCTTTTTTATTTGGCTCACAGAGGTACTCGTCTTTGTAAACCTGAACAATTGTGTCACAGAATTGTTCAAGAGTATCAGGGCATGTAGACTCAGACATACCATGTGTTTCATCTATCAAATCAGCTGGGGAGCTATAGGCCATCATTCGAAGTACAATAGTAACCTTCTGATAAGGTGAGAAATCAGGGCAACCTGCTCTGTCCCGCTTCTGTTGAAAGTATAGATTAATCTGCTGGACATCGCGAAGTAAACACTTGAAGACATGACACCTCATCCGGAAGCGACATCTGAAACCCTCTTCTGTGTACATTGAGTTAGGGTTGAAGTAGTTGTTCATCAGATTGACTTGCGTCATCACTCTGTTTTGTGGTTTATAAGAGCAACTAGCAACAGAGCCACCCCATTGAGGTTGTTCCTTAGTTGGCTGACACACCATGGCCGCACTCATGGATGCTGCTCTGTTTTGTTTGTTACACCTTACTTCAGCTTCTTCATCAGACTCCTCATCTTCTCGTCTCATCTGCGCCCATTTTTCTTCTAATTTGGAATTATATGAAGACCTCCAGTTGGAATCCGAAGAGGATCCAAAGTTGGAATTCATTGCAAACTTGAATTGAAAGAGATTGCATTGAAATAGATTGAATTCAAAGTTGTATGAATTATAGTCTAATATCCACCCTATTTATAGCCAAAAAACAATTCAAATCCAACGGCTAGCTGACGTCATTTAGCCGTTGGATTTGAATTTAAGTTGTAGTTTTTAAATAATAAATTATATTTGGCCCTCGGTTGGAGACTATTTTTTGTGACAGGGCTTAAACGAGCCATATGGCCCTTTGGCCCTCGATTGGAGATGTAGGCAAATATGACTTGTACTATTCATTGTCTTCGGTTGGAGATGGCCTAAGGGTTTCTAGTGCTAGTTGCGCACACATCCTTTCATTATTTGTACCTTTTGTTGGAGAACAATTCAGAAATAAACAAAAATAACAGAAATTCTAATATTTTATTAACCAAATATACTTGCTATACAAAACGAAAATTACACAATAAATACAAAAATTAATGTTACTAACTTGTTTACAAAAGGTAGAGGCTAGCGTAAAAGCTATGTCATTCGAACAGTATTTTCGTCCCACTCATGTGCTTGTGGTTCTATAAACTTAATCTGAAAATTAAAATTAATGAATCAGATTAATTTTAAATTCCAAGGCCCAAGGCCCTTGTCTTGATTAATTAATATTAATTGTATTTAGGCTATATTATACAAGCCTAATCCACACAACCATAAGACCCAAGCCTTCAATTCATTTCCAAATGGCCCATGTTGTAATTATTAGACTAAAACATTAAATCTATATAAAGATCCTTAGGAATCTTGTTTTCCCCAATATGGGACAAGAGTCTTAAAACTTCCAACACGTTTACCCTAATTATCTAGAGGAAGTTGAATATTAAGCAGTAGATTTGTGAAGGGAAATTTAGATTAGAGTTAATATCTTATTAACAATAGAGTTAAATAAAATGCATGGCCCGGGTTGTGGGGAAAACTCACAAGCTCAACAGCATGTTTGTGGACGAGTTCGAGTTTACAATGAGAGGTTTACAAAGACATGAGGTCATCTGACCCCGTCGATCCCTGCAGAATCTGAGTAGTCGTTGGGACTCATGTGGGACTTTGGGAAAAGATACATGATGCATACGAGAGAGAGAGAGACGTTAGTTCAAATCGATATAAAATATTAATGATATCGGAAGTATTAGTAATTTAAAAACACGAAAATTTCAATAGGAATATCGAAATATTATTTATATCGATAAAAATTGAATAAAAATCACAGAAATTGTAAGAAAAACTTAAAAATTTTTATTGAAATTTTGCAGGATGTTTATTTAGTCAATTATCTATTAGTTTATCACAAAAAATTATAAGGAAATGCATTGCATGATAGATTTAACTGATTTAAGTTGATTATATAGCAAGCTGGCAAACATTGTGAGTGTAGAAAGTATGTAGTAATTAATGAAAGAAGTTTAAACACACCATAATCATTTATATATAATGAATTAGTACAATATTTTACACTTTATGCATTGCATGGTAAGATACATGAGTGATTTAGCACTACATAAAGTTCCTATTAAGGTCTAAAATATTTATAATATCGGAAATATCGTAATCCAAAAACACGAGAATTTCGATAAAAATATCGAGATAATATCGATATTTTAAATCTTGTTTAAATACAATATTTCTTTAAACACATCGATCACACATCGAACACACCCTTGTCAGCCTTACAACTTGCACCTGGCTCTCATCTCTCTCTCTCTCTCTCTCTCTCTCTCTATCTTTCGGCGGCTTATTACGTCCCTTCCATCTGAATTCTGACCTGGGTGAGTTTGTAAAAGCCAAAGCCACCACGCTGTTTCTGAATCCTGATGTGAAAATTCATATTCGATTTAACGCGCTCTACAGATGGTAGAGTGTATCCATACATTATAGGCCTGATGTTAATTGCGAGATAGCATTGATAGGGATGGGCCATGTGGCTGCCACTCACATGCAAGTGGCGAGGCAGAGATAAGAGCAACTGAGCAACTCCACCCGCTTTACTTTATATATTAATTTTTTGGGATGTGCTATTTATACATATTTTTTTACTTCTCACACATCTCTTGTTAATTTTTGTCATTTGATCTTCTTCAATTCATTCGATCCGACGGCCGAAAATTAAAAGGATGTGAGAGAAGTAAAAAGGGGTGTGTGGATATCACATCCCTAATTCTTTTTGTGAAAATTCACTTATTTGGAAAGCAACGATTACTATTCACAAATATATTTTTTATTTATTAAAATTTTCTTGATCTTATCCTCATATATCATTATCGTCTTAAATTTTTCAATGAGATTTTTATCCAATTTCGGTGAATAATGTATCATTATCCATTAGTAATATATGCTTTGATTTTTGTTAAGATTTTCGACTATTCATGTAATGTCACGTGTTATTATTCTTTAGTAGTATCTGCTCATATTTTTGTTTAATTAAGTTGTGAACTTTGCAAGATTTTTCAGAGTGAACATTGTAAATATTTTGGACTTTTTAAATATTTTATTTATTTTTAATCGTTGAATTAATTTGGCCGTTGAATTTTTTAAATAGTTTGAAATTAAATGCGCCACAAAGCACCGCGTGCCACAACAACAGCTTAATTTTCGATTTTTTTTCCGTTGGAATCCAAGGTCCTCGTCAATAAACCGTTGGAAATCCAACGACTGGCGCGCCTAAATCGGCGTCATTCGGCTGACTTCGGTGCACGTGGGTGGGGCCGGCCTTCTGCTGCTTGACGTCAGGCCCGACAATTGTTGCAAGGGCATTCCAACAGGCTTCCCGAAGACCACCAATTCCCTGCCCAATTTTGCACCGGTTGGACCATCATTTTTTTGGGTCAAGGGCAATTTAATGCAATTGCCTGCGGATTGGGCCACCGCTGGACTTTCTCTAATTCGTTCTCACAGATTGGAGGAAAAGCACTTTTCTTTCTGAGATATGCCAGTAGTTTTTTAAATTGACATTTATGATAACGAGTAATATTTTTGTATAATTAATCGTTTATTTTCCGAATATACATGAATAATTTATTTTTTTAATTGAACGAATGAAATGAATTAAATTATTTGTATAGTAAAATAACATCAGAGATTACAAATAATATATGTTGTTTTTTATTTATTTATGCTTATGAAGAAATGTAAAGCAAGCATGAGATAAAGATTTATCTTGGATCATGCATATTGAATGAGGATTTTTTTCAGATCCTATTTGTGGAGATCGTAGGGATTCTTACATCCTAACCGTCCGTCGTATATTGTGGGATCAGTTTTCATTAGGTACTATTTGTGTTTAAATATAACTAAAAAATGTCAAATAATTTATGACCGCACAATATACGATGAATGACTAAGATGTAAGAATCTCTAGGATCTCCATAATTTTGATCCGGATATGATCCAAATCCATGCATATTTGTGGTCTATGAAGATTGGCAACGGGTGACTACAGTATTGAATGCATCTTTGGTGACATCGAGCTTCTAGTACAAAGGTTAACGTCTGTGACGTTTTCGTTTGTGCCTAGGGAGAGTAACCGTGTGGCTCACTCGGTGGCGAAGTTTGTGATTTTGTTTGGTATTGTATTGGGCCAGAGTTTTTGTTTAATGTTCTAACCCACGATGTAAACATTCATATTCGTCTCTAATATATCCTATCTTCGGTTAAAAAAAAAAGATTGGCAATAGTTGCAACAAGTTTAAGAAGGTTAAAGGCAGGTTGCATGCATTATTGGGGTATCAATGTCGTCGGATTTGTGCAAACACTGAGCTTTACCTCCCCTCCTCAACAACACTACATCAACCGTAACCGAGACAACTATGACTTGATGTTAATATTAACGATGTGAATAGAAATGATTGCTCCACCCTTCTAGATAAGAACCTTGTGTATTGATTATGTCGTTCGTACGTAGCTTTTACAAAAGTATATTTTTTATATTTTGATCATGTTACAGCATTATATTTATTCAATTTGTCTGAGAAACTAGAGAATTTGGCTTGTAAATGATTGTATATTTTTTTATGTCTCATTTCTTCATCCCGACACTCCAGCTTAGTAATGAATATGTTTTTTTTTCAATTGATTAAATATATCTTTTTGTATATATCGTCTCATCGTTAGATTTTAACTTTCGACGTGTCTATTCATTTTAGCATTTAAACAAAATTTGGGGGAAAATGTTTAATGAGCTGAATGAGGATCCTCTTCGGATCCTCTTCGGATCCTCTTTGTGAGGATCTTACGGATTCTCAAATTATGTTCGTTCATCGTGCATCGTACGGTTAGAAATCGTTTTAAATATTTCTATTTAAAAATAAACATGAACAGAACATGATAAAAACTGATCACACGATGTACAACGAACGAACATGATATGAATCTCATAGAGAGGATCCTCATTCGAATGAGCTAGGCATCCTACCTCGTACATTACTTGGTCCTTGAGCATGGACGGAGCCAATGAAGGCTCACTGGGAGCAAATGCTCCAACTCAAATAATTCGTTTGTTTAGTTGCAGACTACAATTATATAATATACACATATTATCTTTGAAGAAAATATATGTATCTAATATCCAGCATACATTCATTCTACTTATACTTCATATCAAATATTATATAAGCACTAGTGCTCTTGTTTTGTGATTCAAACCGAAAAAACCCTCTCCCGCCTATCATGTACTTATATTTTTCTCATCGCTTTGCCATTTTCCACTACTATATTGAAATTTTTGTAACATTAGAATTGTGATACATTATCATTTGAAACCATCCTTAATATCATATTGCATATAATCATACTATAATAAGGCTTTCTTAGTTATTTTCGGTTACCCCATTATAAGAAATTTCTAGTTTCGTCCTTGTCCTTAGAAGAGGGTAGCCAAGGGTGGAGGTGGGAAAGGGACCCGACATCAGATATTCGAGAGGCCATCATTGTCCCAATTGTTTGACTCATGGCACTCTACGTCCGTCTTCCCTTTTGACCTGTTGCCATCCTGAACGATTACCTTCTGGCTCATGGCAGCACAATAATGCATTGTCAGCAAAAATGGCGTAGATATTATACAAGATTTGTTCAAGTTTATAGAACGGTTGCGTTTCACCACTACATACCTCGATATTGTTTTAATTTAATTATTCATGTAATCAGTAAGTGTGGGATTTTTATGCCAAAGTTTTGATGCAATTAAAAGTGCAACCATTTAGTATTATTTGTGATTGTTTTGTAAGATGACCGATATAGAATTTTTTACTTTGTTCAACAGAATTACATTCTTCTTGCAATTGTGTATAACATTTGGATAGATTAAAGAGGTAAGAATGTGCAAACAAAAGAAGTATGCAGAATTCATTACTGTTTTACTTTCCTGCATTAAGGATATTACCATTGTATTCTTCAACTAATGTTTGTGTTTCTCTTAATATAGCTTCCTTTTTATTTTCTGAAAATTTGTAAGTTGAGTGATTAAGAGCGTTTATCTTTACATATAGGATGTTGTGTTCGATTCCTTATGAGTTTGCTCTTTCATTCGCAGAAGGATGTGAACAAACCAGTTTACAGATCACACAAAATCTGTAACGAACTAGAGGTGAGCTCCAGAAGCTTGCAAAGTAAAGATTCATGCAATTTCCAACTAAATTGTGGAGGCCATGCTTCTGCATAGAAGAACCAAGTTTGGGGATACCGTAGGTTGAACTAGGGTTCCGGTTTTGGATATAATCAAAGCCCATTTGCATAAAGTTCGTATCACTCCCTGTAAAACACCAAAAGAGCATATCTTGCATGATGGCCCTTGATTCACCTTTGATTTACTCAACCAAAAGGTCGGAAATAAATAAGGGTATGCATGAAGAGAAAACGGGCTTGCGCATCTCCCTGAAACAAATTACCGCTGCTGAAATAATACGTTCACTTGCCAAAACCACTTTCGATTCTACAACCTTTATTTTTCCAGTAAAAAAAAAAATTATTTTCAACGTCTCCCCATTGAATTCTTGGAAGGTTGATCTCTTTATCTCTTGCCAAGGCAGGCTTAGAAATCTGTATTCACAGGCAGCTGAAAAAAAGGGAACAATTTTACAATGTAGGTAAAAATTCAACACCTATAAATCATGATTGCCAAAATAGGCTACTGCACCGAGACCTCTCATCTTAGAACGACGTTCAACTTGCTCTGCACCAACTCTCTTACATTCCACTGCATAGAGAATCGAAACAGTTATGGAGGTGTGGCTTACACATTTGAAACAGTTATGGAGGTGTGAATGCTCCTATGAAGGAAAGATGAGATTACATCGGCTTGTTATCGGACTTACCTGCAACTTATTAATTTCATCATCTGTGAGCGAGCGTTCCATGGATCGATATGCGATTCTGTAGCAGTGACTGGTCATTCCTTTCTTGTTTGTGAAATTGTCTATCAATTGTACCTGGCAATCATGGAATAGCTATTTCAGAAAACTGCATAAACCCCACTTCCAATATACTGTCAGGTATTAGAGATCACTTCATCAGACTCCAGACTATGTTGGGGCGAAATATTTGATGGACAAATATCACACAGTGGTAAAACTTCCACACTCGGATTACAAATAACTTTCTAGGTGTAGGAATTATTCAGCCGAACCAATTTAGTAAGGTTGATATGGTTAATTAATATAGCAGTTTAAGTGTGGGGATTATATATAACTTTCGAATCTTCCAATTTTAAGCCACTTCGGTAGAAATTCGTTTCAGAAAACTAGCTGCACTGAAGACGTCAAGTTAGAGCTGCTTTTCATTTCCAATAAACATCGACGTATCCCTTTAACCATAATGTTCAACGTCTACACACCTCCAGAAAGTTTATGAGTGTAAACAGGCATACCTCCTCTGCAAGATCTCCAGCAACTTCTCTAACAACTTCACATAGATTGTTTTCCGTGAAAGACTCGTTTATCCAAAAACTGACATCTTTGTAACAAGGAGGATACTGAAACGAAAAGAAAGAAACTTTATAAGAAATGCTAGCAAGCAGTGATTTACCCTCAAACTAGTAGTTAGATCCATAACTACCAAGATCTTAAGAAGCAATATTTTTTCAAGGCAATCAACAAATCCATTCATATATCAACTGCTGTAAGATCATCATTTATTTGTTCTTTCTTTTTTCATGATTCAATTTTTGCTTTCTTTCTTTTGATTTACAAGATATAACAAAAGGGCAGCCCAAGCTCTAAACACATGAAGGAGGGAGGCATGGAGGCATGGAGGTCAAAGATCTCACTAAACTTTATCTTAATTTTACACAATAATAAGTGACCAGAAAACTCAGTAACCAGACAAAAAAAAAAAAAAAACATGATAATTTCCTCTGTGTGAGCTGCAACATTACCTTGGAAAATGGCTTGAATTTGACTCCCAGCTGGCCACTCGAAAACTATATCCAAAATCCAAAATTGGACAATCAGATACTGGATTAGAAATGACAAGGACTTTATTACTTGCTTATTTCACTTGTAAGTCTTAAAATCGAGCTAATGGAATATATCTGAAAAAAAGAGAGGAAAGAGAAAGAAAAAAAAAATCATATTTAACACATTCAGGAACCACCTGAGAAGTGAATCTCTCATCACTTGACCAGAAAAGACGAATATCAGGGATGTCAAATAAAACCATTGCCAGCCGTTCCAATCCAAGTCCAAAAGCCCAAGCAACATTGTCTGTTTTGCCACTTCTCCTCAATATTTCTTGTTCTGTCACCCCACAACCCAAAACTTCCAACCATTTTTCCTGGTATTGTATTCAACATCAGCTTATAAAATTGATTTAATGCTAAAAATATTCATGCATCCAAGCATCAATTCAAAAGAAATGACAAGGGGTTTCAAAGCATGAACTGTAACAACAGAAAACTTTCCTTAACATTTAAGAACCACAACTTATATCAATGGCCACTAGTTCAACATGAGATTTAAATATCAACAGGTGTCCCAGTTCAAGGCATGTCAAAAGCACTAGTTGAATATGAACAGTAATAATGAGGAATAGAAACAGTCAGAATAGAAAGTATCTCCTGGGAGTTGCATAGATATATTTTTGATAAGTTTTACTTTTTCGTAACCAGAAAGAAAAAGTTCTATTACTTTTTCATCTACATGCATTCAACTCCTTGTGTTTTGGTTTCTAAGGGTCTCAAGGGACCTACATGTAATCTAGGACAGGCATCAAGTTTAAATCTAGCATAAACACCTACTTCCACTCTAGAATTCCTAGATATCCCAGGCAGTAGATAAAACAAGTTATACAGGCAGAAGCAGAGTTCCAAATTTGGAAGTATCCATATTATATATATACAATTATACATACATACATCAGAAATAGCATGAAGTAGATTCACAATCCAAAACAAACACGGAATGTTATTTTGTGCCCCCAAAATCATCATAGTCAGTAGTATACCTGAAAAAATATCTCAAGTTCAAATGATGGGTTGGTAAATGGGAAATATGTATCAACCCAGCGCATTTCCACAGAACCTGAAAATTTCAATTTAATCAACTTAGATGTTCCAAAACAACTGCATCATTCATATAATTTATAAATATATAAATAAAATAAACTAAGAAAACAATTGAAGAATTTTTAAAGCAAATAACACTCCCTAAAAAACACTCCATATACCTATTTGCTATTTGTTGGATACTAAAGCACTCAAATGGCAAACCAAATTATAGCTTGTCTATGAGATACCAAGCACAGTGGTTCAAGATAGATTTTACCAAATAAGTGGCGTGCCAAACCCTCTAGACATTTCTTTAAATCTCCAGCGGCATAAGATGTGCCATCTGTCCCAGATGCCTCCCAATCTTGTGGAGAAAAAACACGAACACCTTCCATCTATATGGGCAGGAAATAAATTCATTACATAAGGCAGAATCCCAAGAAGCTAAGCAGCATTGACGTCTTATTGTAAGCATTAGAGTTAAGAAACCTGATGGAACACAGGGTAATGAGTTGAGTCAATGGAATCCCTACGGTACACATCCCCCGTTACAAGGAAGTGAGTATGTCCTCTTCTCAATATTTCGGCCTGATGAGCACTTGTATGACACCTCAAAACTGTTTGAGAGTCAGTATAGTATGTATCATTATAACTTCGACTCACATGATCAGCAGGAACCAAAACATCGTCAAAATTCTGAAAGAATTGAAAATTTTATTCACTGTCAAGAAGTAAGTCATAGGTTCTTACAATCTTACAAGGATAAAAGAGCATTGCAATAACGCACATCTACAATTCTTCTCTTATGAAAAATGCATGACATCATCAATGAGGTTAACAATCCACAAACATAGTAGATATGAATGATAAACACTGGAAGCTAAAGATTCTTTATCCCTTCATTTGGCGTATTTCATGGCCCAATTTTTAATAAAATCAAGGTCATACCTCTTTAACAGACACAATTGGACTAAGATTATCAAACTTATCGAACTGATTCGAGTAATTGGTGTCAAAATACTCGTATATTGCATTCTTCAAAATCCCAAGTGGGTGCTGATCTCGTCTGTGGAGTTGGAGTCCAAGCTTTGCGAAAATTGTATCCGGAACATTGTTTGTGGGGTCATCCCTCAGCACATCTACAAACACATAATCCAAAATTATTATGCCAATAACAAATCTTTCAGAAAACCAAGTCGGCAACTTTCCATTTGTACAAATCCGACACAGCATCAAACGCAACATATGACGAGAGTTCTAACATGCTTCCAAGAGTTTGTTAGACTTAGGCCATCAAACAGACATCCAACATTGGACTGGAATGTACTCGAATCGGAAACAAGTATTCCAGAGTGCAACGCCTTTGTGTGAGATACAATTCTAACAAGTATAATAAACAAAATGCAAAATTTTTCAACCAACCAATTGCATACCGAACAAAATATACTGCAGCCTTAATGAATAATAAAATAAAAGGGCGAACCCAAGTAGTAAAAACGTAAAACCAATTCAAATATAACAGTTTCACAGAAAACTACAACTTATGGAATGAAGCAATTCAAAGTTTCGGGATGTAGAAATTCAAGCCAAGTACAAAAATTTCATCACCACTCAAACCCAATACGGAAAAACAGCAAAAATATCAAAAACAAGAGCAACCCAGATGGGGGAAATGGTTAAAGTTACCATCTTTAGCAATCTTGACGCCGCCCAGCTCGAGCACCGAAGCCACCGGCTGCCTCCATTTCTTGATGTGAAGCTTATCGGAGGAAAGAGCTGCAGAGGAAGAAGAGAACGGCAGGCAGAAAGTGAAGCTTCTGAGGCAAGCTGCGCGGAGAGAAGGTGAGGTTTTGGAGAAGAGAGTGGTCTGCGCAAATGAGAAGGCCGTTGCCATTCTCGTCGGGTCTGAGAAGAGCTGTGCGTGGCAGAGTCTCTACTCTTTATCGAAGATTTGGGCCTCTAATTTTCTTTTCTTGAATTTTTTTTCTCGGATTTGGGAAAGAGGATCCTTTCTGGATTCATTTTGAGTGGATCCTAAGAGCAATTCCAGCGGGGACAAAATGTCCCAGCCCTCAGTCCAAAAAACGTGCCGGGCCTCTGTCAATCAAGTCCACCCCATGAAATGAACTGGTACCCAGCCCGAGCTGGGCAAGAGCCCAGCCCAAAAGAGACTGAGACAGAAGCCGGGGAGGAAGCCTGGCGCGTGCGCTTCACGCAGCCGTGGCGCGAGTGCCCGACAAGCTTTCAGAGCCCGGGCCCGCGTGCAGGCGCTGTCAGTTCCACCCCCCGAGTTTGCGACGTGGCTCCCTCTCTGCCGTTGGATTTCCAACGGCTAGTTTTCTAGACCGTTGGATTTCCAACGGTAAAAAATTTTTAAATTTTACTTTTAAAATAGACCGTCGGATCAAAGATCAAAGGTCCACGTTTTTTTCACAAAAAGTTAAAAAAAAAAAAAAAAGGGCCCAACGGTCAGAAATATGACCGTTGGCCACGTGGCAACTCCCTAGCTCTTGGATTTGAATATTTTTCAAATCAAACGGTCCAGATTAATTAACTATATTAAAATTCATTAAAAATTATTAAAAAATACAGAAAAATTATTAAAAAATACAGAAAATTTTGAAAAATGTTATTTTTTTTTCCTATAAATACTTAACCCTCATCTTCTACCTTTACACCACATTCCAATATTTTCTACACTTTCTATACTATCTACATTTCAATATTTTCTACACTTTAAGAGAAAAAAATGTCTTCGTGGAAGCTCATTGAAGATGTTACGTTGTGTGAATGTTGGGTTCACACTACTCATGATCCGATTACGGGTAATGAGATGGATAAGCGAGAAATGTGGAGTAAAATTACGAAAGCGTTTTGTGATGTACATGGAGAAAACGCCAGAACTAGTCAAGGTCTTCAAGGTCGTTGGAAAAAACTCAACGCATCGTTTACTTGTTGGAAAAACGCCATCTCTCATGCTTCCGGTAACCTCCGTAGTGGGACAAGTTTAGCGGATCAGGTGACAATATTTTTATTTATTTATATGCATTCCGCTCACATTAATATTTTGATTTATTTAATTTCGTATGTAATTTTTATGTTATTTCTTATGTAATTTTTATTTAATTTCTTATGTCATTTTTATTTAATTTCTTATGTCATTTTTATGTAATTTATATGCATTCCACCCATATTAATATTTTGAATTTATTTATTTGTGTTACACCCGCATTTTTTAACACTATGTTATCCCACATTTTTATAGACACTACAAGCTCAAGCATTCTACAATTCAAAGAACGGGAACAAATCATTCACTAGATGGGAATGTTGGCAAATTGTCAAAGATTGCCCTAAATACAAAATTGTCGCAACTGGTCCAGAAGTTGTCATGCACGGTATGGGTCTACATAGTTCTCCAGAACCAGACATGGCCGAACAAGAAGCCGACACATTTCAAGACACGGAAGGGATGCCTGAACAAGTGCCCGAGACCCAACCGACTCGTCAGTCCCTCAGGCCCGTAGGTAAAAAGGCGTCAAAGAAAAAAGGTAGTTCTTCCAAGAATGACTACACTAAATATATGGAGGAACTTACTCGCCAAGGTGAACTGAACATGGCACGAGAAAAGGTTAGAGATGAGGAAAAAGTTGATGCTATGGCAGCAATATTAGCAGCTACTGAGGCCCGTGATGCGGCGGCTGAGAGACAAAGAGAAGTAGTTAATCGAGAGAACGAGCTGGTTAGAGAAGCACTTCATCGAGAAAATGAATTGCTTCGAGAAGAAAGGATGGCTCAAGCAGATCGTGACACTATCAGCAAGTCTCTAGTAGGACTGTCTCCGAATTCTAAATATTTTTGGACATCGGAAAAAAGAGATGTCATGCGAATGAGGCGTGCAAGAGATGCGGAAACAAGTCAAGGGGGTTCTAGCAACTTTTGTGACAACCAAGATCCTCACTTCACATATCCTAACTCGAGAGACTTTGTATAATTTTTATGTATTTTTTATGTTTTTTCTTTCTTTTTTCTTTTGAACTTTATTTAATTTCTTATGTAATTTCTTATGTTTTTTTATTTTTTTAGGTTTGAACTTTATTTAATTTCTTATGTAATTTTTATGTTATTTCTTATTTATTTTTAAAACTTTATTTCTTTTGTACTTTATTTAAACACATGAAATAAGATTACATAAACTCACCAAATAAATTTAAAAACAAAACACACTACATAGAATTACATAAACTCACCAAATAAATAGAATTACATAAACTCACCAAATAAACTTAAAAACAAAACACACTACATAGAATTACATAAACTCACCAAATAAACTTAAAAACAAAACACACTACATAGAATTACATAAACTCACCAAATACATATAATTACATAAACTCACTAAATAAACTTAAAAACAAAACACACTACATAGAATTACATAAACTTTAAAAAAATACAATTTATTCTTCAACCACAAGCTTCATTCTAATTATCTTCGCCTTCATGCAATCCCCACTGGTGCTCAATCAAGTCATTCTGGCGGGTTACGTGCCAGTATGGCTCTTGCACATTAGTGTAACGTTGAACGATCAATTCATTGTAACGTCCATCGCGTTCCAACGGCTCATGTTGCACTGGATCTTCGGTCCCATCATGAGCACAATAGATACGTGTTCTTGAGTTGTTCATCGGATCCGGCTCATATTCATCGACGCCATCATAATCATACTCATCTTCAACAATCATGTTGTGGAGAATAATACACGTCATCATGATGGATCGAAAAACATCGACATCAAACATTCTAGCTGCAGCCCTGATAATCGCCCAACGAGCTTGCAGGATACCAAAACAACGCTCGACATCCTTCCTACACCCTTCTTGACATTTTGCAAAGTGTTTTTCCTTTTCAGTCTGTGGATGTGGCACTGTTTTGACAAATGTTGACCACCTTGGGTAAATGCCATCTGCAAGGTAGTATGATCCCTCGTATTGGGTACCATTAATGGTATATGTGCATCTCGGCGAGTTTCCTTGCAGCAGTTCGTCGAACACTGGGGATTGGGCAAGGACATTTAAGTCATTCTGAGCTCCTGGAACACCAAAAAAAGCATGCCAAATCCATGTATCAAATGAAGCCACCGCTTCCAAAATGATGCTTTTGGCTCATTTTCTGTTGCCATATGCTCCTTGCCACGCACTTGGACAGTTTTTCCAAGTCCAGTGCATGCAGTCCATGCTTCCAATCATGCCAGGGAAGCATCGCATCTCACCCTTCCTCAGAAGCCTTCGCATGTCCCTTGGCGTGGGTGTCCGGAGGTACTCATTGGTGTAGAGGGCTTCAATTGCAGAGCAAAAACGCATCAGGGACTCCAAAACAGTTGTTTTTCCCATCCTCGCGATCTCATCCACTTGATCTGCAGATGCTCCATATGCAAGCATTCGCAAGGATGCCGTAATTTTTTGCTCGGGAATGAGACCTAGAACATGAAAAGCATCCTCTTTTTGCACAAAGTATGAATCATGGTTGCAAATATCACTCATGATTTTGTTGAACAAATTTCGTTGCATTCTAAAACGCCGTCTAAAAATATGATCAGGAAATATGCTATTGGGAATAAAATAATCTTCCAATAGATTTTTACCTCGTTTTTCCCTTTTTCTATCGAGGTTTGCAACACGTCTTGGTTTGGCTATCTGACCCACGGCTTCCATGACACGGCGGGAATGTGAGGCCTTCTGCCTTCTATGGTGATCATCCTCATCCTCCTCCATGAAGAAAGCCTCATCTCCACCTCCACTTCCACCTTCCTCGAGATTGGCCAATTCTGCCTGTTGTGCCAACAACCTTTGTTGTTGCTCCTGCAACTGTTTATACACCATTCTTGAAGAAGACATTGTAATAAGAACTTAAGATTTGAAAACGATGAACAAGGATTCTGAGCTAAAAAGAAGGATTGAGCTTGGTGTGAGGATGGATGTAGGGATGTAGGGTTTATATGGACAAAAAAAAGAAAGGATGAGGTTCTGGACAATGCCACGTGGCACTACGTGATTGGTTGAAAATCTTATCGAAATCTTGGCTAAATTATTGTAAACCGGAAGTGACACGTGGCATGTCGGGATTGGTCGAAAATATTATCAGAAATCTATCCACAAAATAGTACATTCAGATAATGACACGTGGCATGACGTGATTGGTTGAAAATCTTATCGAAATCTTGGCTAAATTATTGTAAAACGGAAGTGACACGTGGCGTGTCGGGATTGGTTGAAAATCTTAGCGGAAATCTATTCACAAAATAGTACGTTCAGATAATGACATGTGGCGTGACGAGATTGGTTAAAAATCCTATCCGAAATTAAAACTATTTTATTTTTTTATTCTTTTAGACAAAATTTAAAAATATCTTAAATGGGCTAGGTGCCAGCGCATTTTGTAAGGATAGAGATCGTTTGTGCCAGCGCATTTTTTTAGGGGTGGAGATGCCTTGGCCTATTACTGTTCATTGGAGTCTGTTACTGTTCATTTGAGTGGATAAATGCGCTGGGTGCTGGCGCAAAGTCCTTAGGGGTGGAATTGCTAAGGATCCTTACATTTTAACGTTTATCGTGCAGTAAGTTTTCGTCAAATATTTATGTTTAATTTTAAATAAAAAAAATTAAATAATTTCTGATTGCAAGATACACAATAAATGATTAAGATGCAAAAATAGTGAATCCGGATAAGATCCAATTCTGGGTTTGGGTTTGGTAAAATTGAAACGCCCAACCTCATAGCAAGGCCTAAGGCCATATATGTATCATTATGGTCTAGCACACTAATGAAAAGCAATGCCAATCCGGACACGATAAGTTACGTAATTTGAAATCCGTACGAATCATAAATAAAATGTGTACACCATTAACACCGTTCAAGTAATATTATGTTCACAAAATGATAATATTATAGTCGGATTTTCCTATTAGACTTGCGCGAGTTGACACCCTTACTGCACACACTTTTAAATTGTTCTCTCTATAACTCTTTTAAGTTTATATAGAGAGGTATTTTGAAGTTATTTCTTGGAGATATCTTACAAGCACTTCGCACTAAGCTGCATAGACAATGCATATCTTGAACATATTTCTTCCAACCCTATTCATTGTGGCTCTAAGCCTTTGTGTGCAGATTTGGATCCCATATGGATTCAAATTGTGAAGATTTTAGGGATCTTCGCAGCTTAGTTATTTTTTTTATTTAAAATTAAACACAAATATATAGTACTGATGAAAACTGACCGCACGATGTTCGATAAATAGCTAGGATGTGATGATCCTCTTCCTTTATGTGCAGCCTATGGTCTAAAGCATCATTGGCTTTACCCACTTCCTTTGAATAGTATAGCTTTCTCATAAAAGCCTTACAATTTTACATTAATATTTCAACAGAGATTGAATCGACTTGTCATGGAAACAATCACTGAACCTCAAACACCAAAAAGAAAAGAAAAAAAGAGGGAATGAATTAGAGGAATTTTGATTAACTTCGAAACACAAAACAATCCTTGAACCTCAATTGTTAAAATATTGCTTGAAAGAAAAACAAGAAATAAAAACCATCTCTAAACGCAATCATCCCACAATGTAAATAGTTGAAAAACATAAAGGAAAGGAAAACATATAGAATACTACCAGATTTAAGTCTAAGGGATAAACTATAGCATGTAGAAATAAACCAACAGAGTTATATATTTCTACTCATCTCCTTTCAAGCGGATTGAGCACGTGACCGATGAATAGAACCGTTGCAGTCATTTCCTCTCTGATGAAAAACAGGAATGGGTGATCAGCCACAAAGTCTATCATTTTAGTCGGTTCATCGTCGTGTAGAGAAAATTGTATGTCATCAACAGTTACAGCTGCAGCTTTTGTGCCTTCTTCATCAACTTCAATGAAGGACTTATGGATAAGTCTGGCCTTACCTCGGGGTGACTCCACCATCTCTGTCAGTTCACCATCATCACTAAAAGGCAACACCAGTCCTAAATCCTTGAGAATATCGGAAGCTTCAAAGCCAGAGGTGATCTTAAACCTTGGCATTTTGAACAAACGAACTGGGACTAGTGGTTCGGGGCGATGGCAATCTAAGAAATCATGCTGGGAACAAACCCTCTCGACCAAAGCTGGGAGCCCATCCCTTGCATCGGGAAGTAATAAGTGCATTGCAAACTGCCGCTTCTCGTCTTCGCCTTGTTCGTAAGGAAGCTTCAAGATTTTGAAGCCATCAAAGACTTTTACAAACCGGTCCCCGTAGCTTCTCATTAATGGTGCCTTAACAAAAGTACCATCGAGGAGGTAGAAGCGACACTCTTCTGTCTCCGATGCATCAAACGGGTCGCTCCACACTCCTTTGAAGTATATTGCATTTGCAGCTATAAGCGTGGTTTTGTTGTTAATTGTCCCAGGACCAAGAACATCTTTGATAAGGCCCTGCGTCGCCTTTTTAGCCCATGCGTTCACTTCAGCTCTCGCTTCTTCAGGGTTGGTCCGGAAATTAACTTGTTTTATAGCCGCCTTGTGAACAGTTTCCACAACCTTTTTGAAAGAAGGTTTGATGGAGACAGATTCCTCAACCCAGAGGCCATTGGCAAAGCTCAGGCAGGGACCGCCTCTAGTGGATCCATCCGCAAAGATCAGAGGGACAAGATGGGAGGAGAGGGAGTTGAGTTCGTCGACGGACTTGGACTTGAGGAAAGAGAGCAACTGCTCCTTTGTGGGACCCTTTGACCCTGCCGTTAACAGCCACAGGACGACCTGAATAGACAGCGGCGAATACACCATGTTCTTGTCTTTGCCGTCAGTGGTGAGCAGTTGCTTAGTAATTTTGAGAGAGACATCGGTTAGGTTGCTGATGGATTCTTTGGTCGACTGAGATACGTACAAACAAACAAGCTCCAGTTACAAGGAAATTAAACACAAATAATAGCGTTTAGAAATCAACCAGAAATCATAGATTTCAAAAACCCCAAGTGAACTACCAATGCTTAATTCTAAACTCCAACAGTCAAAAGTGCTACACAAATTTAATTATTATCATCCAGAAATATTATATTATAAGAAAAATTAAACCAACATTGGGTTGACCCATATATAGTTTAGGGAAAACAGATTTAACATACATTAAACCCTAAACCCTAAATCCCATATAGAGAAACAACTAATTGCCCGGTGGTGAAAGCGGCATGCAATATTTGGAATCAAAACCTAAATAGTAAGGTTCTTAATTCCAAAGAGTACAGAGCTAGGGTTTTGAAGGAAGAATAATGAAAAGACTACTCACCATGTTGTACGAAACAATTTTGGCAGCCACGCTGGTTTTGAAGTAGATTTGGAAGGGGGTGGGGAAGCGAGAGGCGTTTAAGTGAACTTTTTATTGTGGAAGGGGGTACAATTTTTGTTTTAATATAGAAAAAGGGTAAATCGCCAAAATAGTCATTGAGATTTGCATAACTCATCACTTTGGTCTCTGAGATTCCAAATCGATAAAATGGTCCCTGAGATTGTCCACCATCCATCATTTTGGTCTTTCTGTTAAAAACTCCGTTAAGTGTCCTGGAGCTCTTGGCCGGAAGTTTGGGCAATTTTCAAAGCTTCGTAACTCAATCGTTTCTTAACCAAATTCGACCTATAATATATCAAAATGAAGATAGAAAAGTGTAGAATAAGATTATACCTATTTCAAAGCCCAATGGCGGCAGGAGATGGCCGGAAAATAGCCTCAAAGTTGACTGGTCCGAGTGAAAACTTGAAAACTCGTCGGAAACTGGGTAAACTTTAAACGCTCATAACTTCTTAAATACTCAACGAAATCAAGTGATTCAAAAATAAAAATCATACTTCTCGACGAGACAAAGAGAATGGTACCTTTTTCGACGGCTAACTCGCCTTGGTTTGGCCGGAAAACGGCTCGAAAGTGGCTAATTCGAGACCAAGACAGCCACTTTCGAGCCGTTTTCCAGCCAAACCACGGTGATTTAGCCATAAAAAATGTACCATTCTCTTTGTCTCGTTGATAAGTATGATTTTTGCTTTTGAATCACTTGATTTCGTTGAGTATTGAAGAAGTTATGAATGTTTAAAGTTTACCCAGTTTCCAGCGAGTTTTCAAGTTTTCACTCGGACCAGTCAACTTTGAAGCTATTTTTCGGCAATCTCAGGCAACCATTGGGCTTCGAAATAGGTATAATCTTATTCTACCATTCCTATCTTCATTTTGATATATTATGGGTCGAATTTGGTTAAGAAACGATTGAGTTACAAAGCTTTAAAAATTGCCCAAACTTCCAACCAAGAGCTCCGGGACACTTAATGGAGTTTTTAACGGAATGACCAAAATGATGGATGGTGGACAATCTCAGGGATCACTTTTATCGATTTGGAATCTCAGGGACCAAAGTGATGAGTTATGCAAATCTCATAGACCATTTTGGCGATTTACCCTATAGAAAAATTAGAAGGGGCGTGAAAAACTAGGACTCCCTTGATAGCCAATTGGGCCCAAACAGGGCCTATTTGCGAATGTGTTTTTGTAGAAAGTATTTTAGCTCGCTATCATGAATCTTGCCGGATTCACGAAATTTATCTCTTATTTATTGTAATTGGTTGTAATCAATTAGCTTAGCCATTCAAGTCAACTTACATGGAAAGTGATTTTTGTTGAATTGATTTTTTAATAATAGTACAAACATATATAGTATACAAGAGTTGACCTGAATGGACAAGGGCAAATACACCATGTTCTTCTCTTTGCCTTCAGTCGTGAGCAGATGTTTAGTAATTTTGAGAGAGACATCGGTTAGGTTACTGATGGATTCGTTGGTCGACTGAGAAACAAAAAAAACAGAAACCTCCATTTACAAGGAATACAAACACAAGAATAATTAACCTAACAATGAGAAACCCTAAATCCAATATAGAAAAACAACTGATAGACCAGCGGTGAAAAATGCATGCAATTTTTGGAATCAAAAGTTCAAATTGAATTGTAAACTGTAAGGGGATTAATGTTCAAAATTTAAGAAATTAGAATTCAAAATCAAAAGGAAAATTGAAAGCTAGGGTTAGGGGTTTGCACCGAATAATAATCAATAACAAAAGGGAAAACTTACTTAAATATCGCGACTGGGGAGGGAGAAGGGAAGAAGAGCAACAGGATCAATCTTACTCATCAAATTGACGTCCTGGAAGGGTTCCAGGTCTGCTGTCCCTGTTTGGATTAAAACTTGATTTTTGGCCCAAGGATGGAGTCGGCCCAAAAGGAGACCTGAAGGAATAGAAGATCAAGGCCCGGCCGAAACTTGGGAAAGCAGGAAAGGGCCTTTTCTGACTTGATACAATTCATAAGGGCCACTTGCCTACCTACCCAAGGACCAAGTGGTGTAGACTGATCAAACTGCACAGCCCATAAAGTACTTTATGGTGGCATTACATGTAATAAAGCTGATGAGTCATCACCCTCAGACCGCATTCGGGCAAAGCTGTCGCTACAGGAGCCAAACCGAGTCGTCTATAAAAGGAGGAAGAGAAGACAGGAATAGAGACACTCAATCAAACAAACAAAAGCACAAACTCTGCTCAAAAAGCCAGATTTGCCTTTCAAAACAAAGCTGTAATCAGCCCAAGCCTTCATCCCCCGCGGGATAATCTTTTCTCCCAACCTCTGTAATAGCTCTGCTACCTTGTTCGAACTTGTTGTAGTATCGATTCACCCTTTGTATTCTCCTTTCCCCTCTCCCCCTCTAAGCTTTCAGACCTTTGACAGAACTACAAAGATAGGGACCTACAAGACGATCAGCCTTAATTGATAAGGTTTAATCTTGCCCGACCTGCTTTGCTCTGTCTTTGTCTTCTCTTTCGTTAAAGTCTAGCAATATGTTGTATATTTCCAGTTATATGCAAGTTGTTTCTAGTAAAATCACAATGACAAAGCTTTCTCAGTACTTGGATCCGATTTGAATATATCTTCAATGCTTAAATCAGATCCAAGTCCTAAGCCCTCAGGCATGTAAATCTGATTAGTTTAAAAGTCCTTGGCCTCAAGGCATAAAAAAGAACTTTATGTGGACTTAACCCATCCACGACAATCCTTGATAAACGAGAAGTCCGAAGTTACTTGGGCGCAAGTAATCGACCTACCTCTTGGTTTTATTTCTATTATATCATAATTATCATAGAACGCTTAAGTATAGAATGGATTCTGATAGAAAGCCTCAAGGCCTACACCTAAGGCCCCACAAAGGCACTTATTTGGATTTATTCTATTCTGCGGTCTAGATGGTTTAAGTATAAGAACGGACTCTAATGGGAAGCCTCAAGGCCTACACCTAAGGCCCCACAAAGGCACCTATTTGGGTTCGCTCTACCTCTCAGACTCGGATAATCAGAAATATAATAGTTATAAGACCCCGATAACCATAAAGACCAAATATAATATGCTCAAGTACTGGTTTAGTTTGACAGGAAGCCTCAAGGCCTATACCTAAGGCCCCACAAAAGGCACCTGTTATATCTAACACGGTTTCTCGGGCCTATGCATATTCACAACTAAAACTTGACATCTATTCGACATCTGCCATAATGAAGATGGCAGTGGCACGCCTGAGCACCAAAATGTTAACCTTGATTGTGAGCCTCAAGGCCTACACCTAAGGCCCCACAAAGGCACCTCTCAAAGTTAACGCTGTCCTTCTCTTTCAGCCTTGCCCGAAGAGTCTTGCCCGACGAGACTTGCCCGACAAAGCCCGACAGGAAAGCAGAAGCCCGACAGCAGCCCTCAACCGGCGCCGAACCTCCAGGGGAGCTGTGTGCTCGTCGGCCAGGAAACATCCCCGACGGGAATTCCTGCCACGAACAGTCCCCTTTTGTGTGTCTCATTTGTGTCTCATTGCTAATATTTTGACACATGTCATCTAACTTAACCTCAAACTCTGTTAACTTTTTATTTAACATTTAAAAGTTTAAAAAATCCAAAATAATCTGCAAATCCAAAATAGAATTCTTTCTGTGGTTGTTGGGTTACCAACATAAGCAAACTTCTTCCAAATTTTTCTGCATCGTTGTACTGCTTCTTCACTTCTTTCCAAGTCAGCTCTGGTTGAACTTGGAGTCTGTCCAGTTGAAACTTGAAAACAAGCTCTTATAGGAGTTCGTTTTCTCCATGGTTGTACTGCGTTTTCTCTATAGTTTATCCTTGAGAAGTTAAGCAACAAATCAGGTATAGGATATATATATATATATACAGATTGCTTAAGGGAAGGGATCCCCATTTTTTGAAAAAAATGGGGATTAGGTGTGGGGCCCACTCCAGATTGAATTTTAACGATCCGAACCATCTATTTTGTTAGTCTCGATTCATAGATCATCCTTGCAAAAATTCAATTCAATCCGAAACCGTTTGCCTATTTAATTATCAAGATCAAATTTCATTTTTTCTTATATAACAAAGTATTCGTTCATTTCCTTGAACCCAATTAGATGTCTTAAACATTTCCGATTTAGCTAATATTTTGCAAGGATGATCTATGAATCTAGACTAACAAAATAGACGGTTCTGATCGTTGAAATTCGATGTGGAGTAGGCCCCACACCTAATCCCCATGTTTTTCAAAAAATGGGGATCCCTTCCCTTAAGCAATCTGTATATATATATATATATATATATGTATGTATATATATATGTATGTATGTATATTTGAATCATTTATAGTTTTCTTGCTTCTTATTCATATATAAATTTGACTCTCATATTGTATTTTTCATTTTTCCTCAAAGACATGGACGGACAAAATAATCCATGTGAAGCCAATGGAACCGAAGCATATGAAAAGCACCAAAGAAGGATTTAGGCTTTGATCAGCTCTCAAATGACAAGCACCACAAAGACTCATGATAATGATATGAAACTGCAAGATGCTATGAGAAAAATGCTCAACGAATTTACTCTGTTTTGGGACTAAAGTTTCAGTTAATACTTTTTATTAAAGATTAATTTTATTTGGTTTGATGTTTGGAAAGTAGTAGCGACTATCAATTCTTGTGATTTTCTGATGACTCATAAAATAGTTTGATTGAGAAGAAAGAATTTTATTTTGTTTTTAGAGTGAAATTTGTTTGACACCAAGGAAACGAACCCTGCAACAGCTTTCTTCGAGTCACAAATGAGTTCTTGCATTTAAATGACATAGAGAGCACTACAATTGTGAGGGATGATTTCATATTTGTTGTAATCTCAGTCACCTCAAACTGAGATTTTCTGCACGACAATAACAACAGCAACATACACACAATTGATAATGAATAAAACCCTCCGTTTGCTTACTCAACCTCTTCACCCAGTATGCTTGTCCCACTGTTTCGAATCGTTTCCGTCTTCACTAAACAATTTATACCTCTTCTTCGATCCAGAATTCCCAGAGAATCCTTGACTCCTAGAATACAACGGGATTTCACACCTGAAAAACTCTCACTCTACCACCTCTTAGCAAATCCATATTATGTGATCTTCTCGTTGACTTCAGCCAACAGCTTTTGGCATATTTGGTAGAGAAATGTTGGCAGGATATGGGGTCTCATGGTAAGCTTGTTTTCAAGTTTCAACTGGACATAATCCAAGTTCAACCAGAGCTGGCCTAGAAAGAAGTGAAGAAGCAGTACAACGATGGAGAAAAATTGGGAAGAAGTTTGCTCACGTTGGTAACCCGACAGCCACATAAAGAATTCTATTTTTGGATTTGCAGACCTCGATAACCCAACAGTCAGATTATTTTGGAATTTTTTTTTTAACTTTTAAATGTTAAATAAAAAGTTAACAGAGTTAGAAACCAAGTTAAGCTAAAAGACATGTGTCAAAATATTAGCAATGAGACATAAAGGAGACGCACAAAAGGGGACAACAGACCTGGAGCCAGAAGGGAAGGGTGTCGGCTCTTCAAACGAGGGCATATAGAACGGACCCTCAGATTCTAAGGCGCCAGGAGAACAAGGCTGCTGAAAGTTAAACAACAGCGTCTGCTGCTGAAACGTCGACGGCGGCCCCAAGACTGCCGTCAACGAAGGCGTCACGTACGGGGACGACGAAGATTGATCTCCGAACATCGTCTCTCGCTGTTGAATGTAGAGAGGGAGAGTGGTGTAGCTCAAGCTGCTCAGCTGTTGGACGTTTTGGGGTTTTGAGGTAAAAAGCACCAAATCTATGACCAAAACGGTGTAGAATTTTGATTTAAACTTCTGCAGAATGGTTGCAATATATAGAGAGGGTTTTAACCTCAACCTTGTTGCGGAAGGAATGTATCCAATTATAATATAATAGAGAAATTATGTTTTTATTATTTGTGTGTGTGTGTTTTTTTTTTTTGTCAAATGATAGATTTTGTCAGATTAGATGTTAGATTAGTCACTAACGGAGTTTGAACTTAAGATTCAACACATTTCCACCACTGTGATAAAGGGGCACTTGCTTTGTGTTTTTATTTATAATAAATATTGAAAGTGGAGTTTGAAGGTGATTCAGTATTGACAGTTGCAGCTATTGCGCAAAACGGCGATGATATGTCGACGCTCGGACCGATTATTAATGAGCTTAGGGAGTATGTACGTGCTTTTTCTGAGACAAGGATGAACCATGTTCGAAGAGATGCTAACCATGTGGCACATAGATTGGTACGAGTAGGTCGGACCAGCAGGTAGAGATGCAATGGAATTTGATTACTGATGTACTTTTGCAAGATAGCATTAGTCGTGCTTAATCCCTTTTCGTGGTATTGAGGATAGCTTTCTCTTTGTAAGTGCGGGACACTTTTTTTCCTTTCGATTGGGTTGCAATTCCTGGCAATATTTTTATCGAGGCCCAGCTATGCACTGTATCCTCACCCTTTAGTTTGTACGTTTTCCCGGTTTATTGAATATCGTTTTTACTCAAAAAAAAAAATTATAGTGGACTTACTTGTCTTGCAAGTAATACAAAACTTTAAAGAATAAGATTTTCTAGATCACCTCAGAATTCTAAATATAATATACTAATGATTTATACAATCACACATATATTATAATTAATATCACAATATTAGGAAAAGTTTCTTTTGGAATCCATTTTTTTCCTTGTGATCAATTTCTTTTTTGTGTGAAGTTGAGGGGGGCATTTTTCTTCTTTTGTGTCAGATCCCAGTCCAAACAATCTCAGTTTAATATATAAAAATAAACGATTCGATTGTATACTCTAAATGTGGAAATTGATTTTCCTTGGATTGATTTGTGTAATACCACAAACATTTATAGTATACAAGAGTTGACTTGAATGGCAGATCAATCTAGGGAGAGATTTTTCAGTGTGACTAGTACACGGGGTGATACATCACTTGTCATTAAATAAATTATGTGATATGTGTGCTAAAAAGTTAATAACTTAAAAAATGAAAATTTCTAACATTCCTATTAAAACACGTGGTACATCAGTTGTCATTAAACAAATGATGTGATATGTGTGCTAAAAAGTTAATAACTTAAAAAATAAAAATTTCCACCATTTCTATTAAAACACGTATTGTACCACTTGTATTCCTGTCACAATTAAAAATTTCTCCAATCTAGGTCAATCCGGTGAGATTTCCGATGGCGAGAGAATCTTGCTGACATATATGTTCATGGTCTAATTGTTTTTAGTATAAACATTTTTGGAGTTGTTATTAAAAATTTAAGTTTTTCTACAAAAGCGTTTTTGGCTGTGAAAGCACTTTTAAAAGCAATTTTTTTGTATAGCGCACTTCATTTAATAACACCTCAAATGAAATACATTTATAACTTGCATCAAATTAATACACAGCGTTATACACACCTCAATTGTTTTGGTGTCTTAGTCTTCGACTCTATCCGGCAATATCACTTGTTGTATGTAAATAATTACAAATAAACAAAATTTTGCGTGTTGATGGGGAGAAATTTTTCATTGTACCCAAAACAAGGGTGGTACACTACGTGTCACTATATAAGTGGTGAGATATTTGTGTTAAAAAATTAACAACTTAAAATATAAAACTTCCCTTGACTTGTGTAACACGTGGTGTAAAATGGTGTAGCTCATCTTTTCAACGTTTTTGCCAGCCACACTAGGGTTTTGAACCCAATTCTCTGATCAAAACGGGGTAGACTTTGGTTTAATTTTCTGTACAATAGTTAGGTCAAACACTAACCACCATGTTTCCTCAAAAATAGGAATTATTAACAGAAGCAAATTAAACTAATAAAAGCTCAATAAAACTAAGGGATAAATATCCACACACAAAAAAAAAAAAAAGCGGGGTAGAATTTTGGTTTTATTCTTTAGGTTAAACTAAGTAATCTTTTTTCCATACGGAATCCTATTTTGATTACTGTTTTTTTAACAAACGATATTATCTACAATAAATGGAGAAGGTTTAGCCTCATAATGGGGCTAACAATAATGTGGTTCATATTCACCTTTGGTGAGAATCGAACCTTGGAACCTAAAAGTTCTCTCTTATAAGTAAGAGTTCTCCTTTATAAGTTAAGAAGAATACCACTAGACCGTAGTACTAAGAGAATTCGGGGACATATTTCTACTCCAATAGCGTCCAGAAAAAACAGATTAAAAAGGAGAGTTGCCCTAATGATAAATCATTTTTCGAGAGGATTGAGAAGGTGACTAATGAACAAACCGTTTCAGTCATTTCCTCTTTGATCAAAAACATGATCAGCCACAAAATCTATCTTTTTGCGAGAAATCGGAGGACCACCAGAATTGAAACAAACAACTACATAACTAGAAACTGTCGCAACTTCTGTACCTTCTATTTATGATACATTGTGGCCGCATCTGGTGATGACTCCACCATCTCGGTTGAATTACCACCATTGAAAGGCAACACCAGTCATAAAGCAACTTTTTTTTAGTAGGTATGAAGTATGTATATAAACAAAATTTTGTATGGTGGTTGGTCCTTAAAAAGAATTATTAGTTAAGATTCATAACACCTTTTATTTGAGTTCACCGATATTTTTATCTATGCCAAGTTTTAAATTAAAACTAAACTCGTTTTATTAACATCCACATTTTCATCCACACCCACAAACACTCATACCACCCAAATGGTTTTCTTTCGGTCTGACTCTGGCGACTATCTCTCGCATCTCGGCAACCATCCCTCACTGCTTGTGAGGCATTTACAGTTTTAAATTTTTTTGAAAAAAAAAATAAAGAACAAAAGCAAAAGGGTGGACATAGAAAAAGGAGAATATCAAAGACCGTGAAATAAGGTTTTTTGTGCCTAACAATCCTCACTTGGGTTAAATGAAGAACTCAAAAAGGTGCTAAAAGGGTTCAGCTGCAGGGATATACGAAATATACGAAATTTTGTTTTCATTTAGATGAGGACTTGAGAGAGTTCAGAGAAATACTTTCGTTTTACAATTAAATATAATAAAAAAAAACATAAACGAGAAGAGAGAAGAGATTGGATCAACTTGTCGAGGGATCACTGTCCCTTTTTTACTCCTAATATTGAACATTATACTGTTTAGATCACAGTTTATCTCATCATCGTGTTCGTTTATTGCCTATCAAAAACCAATAATTTTCTGAGAAACACAAAGCAATCACTGAACCTCAAATGTAAAAATACTGCCCAAAGAAAACTAATCAATAAAAATTAGTAATCATCCCAACCGCAATCATACATCCAAATTATATAATATATAGAGCACTAGTTGTTTCAGTTAAAAAAAGAGAGCAAAACTACCAAATCTAAATCTAAGGGATATCAAACCTAAAAGAGAGATAGAACAAGAGAGATTTTCTGACCCTATCTATGATAAAATCATTCTTTAAGAGGATTGAGCACTTGACCAATAAACATAACCGTTCCAGTCCTTTCCTCTCTAATAAAAAAGAGGAATGGGTGATCAGCCACGAAGTCTATCTTTTTAATCGGTACAATCGGTCTAGCCGATGCAGCTGAATAACCGACAAAAGTAGAAACAGCTGCAGCTTTTGTGCCTTCTTCTTCAACTTCGATGAAGGATATATGAAATATCTTTCCCTTAATTATATCTGACTCCACCATCTCTGTCGAACCATCAGTGAATGGCAACACCAGTCCTAAATCCTGGAGAATATCGGAAGCTTTAAAGCCAGAGGTAACCTTAAACCTGGGGATTTTGAAGGCACCAACTGGGACTTGTCTTGCTGGGCGATGACGATCTAAGAAACCAGGCTCGGAACAAACTCTTTCAACCAAAGCTGGCAGCCCATTTCTTGCATGTGGAAGTAAAAAGTACATAGAAAACTGCCTCTCCTTGTCTTCGCCTTGTTTGTAAGGGAGCTTTGCAACTTTGAAGCCGTCAAAGGCTTCTACAAACTGGGCCTCGTAGCTTCTCATGAACTGTGCCTTAACATAATGACCGTTGAGAAGGCGGAAAAAATCCTCTTTTGTATTGGATGCATTGAACTTGTTGCTCCAAAGGCCTTTGAAGTATAAGGCATTTGAAAATATAAGAACGGTTTTCTTGTCAACTAACCCAGGAGGAAGTGCCTCAGTGATAAGGCCTTTCGTTGCCTTTTCTGCCCATAAATTCACTTCAAGTCTCACTTTTTCAGGGTTTTGGAAACTAACATGGTTTATATCTGCCTTGTAAGAAATGTCCACAACCTCTTTGAAAGAAGGTTTGATGGAGAGAGACTCCTTAACCCAAAGGCCATTGGCAAATGATAGGCAGGGACCGCCTCTAGGGGATCCATCTGCGAAGACCAGAGGAACAAGATGGGTTGCGACTCGCGAGGGAGTTGAGTTCGTCGACGGACTCGGACTTAAGGAAAGAGAGCAACTGCCCCTTTGTGGGACCCTTTGACCCGGCCGTTAACAGCCACAGGACGATCTGAATGGACAGCGGCGAATACACCATGTTTTTGTCTTTGCCTTCAGCGGTGAGTAGATGCTTAGTAATTTTGAGAGAGACATCGGTTAGGTTGCTGATGGATTCTTTGGTCGACTGAGAAACAAACAAACAAAAAGTTACAAGGAATTCAAACACAAGAATAATTAACTTAACATTGAGAAACCCTAAATCCCATATGGATAAACAATTGATAGACCATATATAGGTGAAAAGGGCATGCAATTTTTTGAACCAAGAGTTCACATCGAAACGTAAATATTAAGGGGCATAATATTCAAAATTTCAAATATTAGAATTCAAAATCAAAAGGAAAATTGAAAGCTAGGGTTAGGGTTTTGCACTGGAGAACAATCAATAACAAAAGGGAAAGTTACTTTAATATCGCGATTGGGGAGAGAGAAGGGGATATTGCGACAGGGGAGAGAGAAGGGGAGAGAAACATGATCAATCTCGGTCATCAAATCAAAGTCAGGGAAGGGTGTCGGCTCTTCAAACAACGGCATATAACTCTCAAATTCAAATTCAAAGGCGCCAGGAGAATGAGGCTGCTGGAAGTTAAAGAACGGCGTCTGCTGCTGAAACGTCGACGGAGTTACAAAGGCCGGGGTCCAAGGAGTGACGAAGGAGGGGTTCCAAGACGGCGTCCCCAAGTCTGGGGTCGACGAAGGCGGCCTGAAGGCTGGGTTCCTAGACGGCGGTCCGAAGTCTGGGTTCCAAGACGGCGGCCCCAAGGCTGGGTTCCAAGACGACGTCCCGAAGCCTGGGTTCCAAGATGGCGGACCGAAGCCTGAGGTTGACGACGGCGGCCCGAAGGCTGGGGTCGACGGCGGCGGTCCGAAGGCTGGGGTCGACGACGGCGGCCTGAAGGCTGAGTTCCCAGATGGCGTTCCCATGGCTGGGGTTGAAGACGGCGGCCCGAAGGCTGCGGTTGACGAAGGCGTCACGTATGGGGACGACGAAGATTGATCTCCGAACATCGTCTCTCGCTTTTGAATGTAGAGAGGGAGAGAGGTGTAAGTCAGCTGTTGGACGTTTTGGGGTTTTGAATTTTGGATTAAATTTCTGTACAATGGTTGCAATAATAGAGAGGGTTTAACCTAAACCTTTTTGCGGAAGGAATGTTCTAAATTATTATAAAGTATAATTGGGTTTTTTTTTTTATATTTTTGAAAAAAATGATATTATTATGGGAGTTTTAACGAAAAGCCTATGGTACTGTTCATTTTAACGAAAAACCACATTTTTACACTAAAAAGTCAAACATTGTACTATTCACTTTACCCTTTATTTTGTTCTTATCGTTAAAACTCAAAGTTTTCAAGGTCTTTTCATTAGTTTTCCTTATTATTTATAGTTCTATATTAGGGGAAGATGTGGGTGTAGCTTTACAATTGGCTAGTAATAATATGGTTCAAACTCGCATTTGGCGAAAATCGAACATAGATTTTTCACTTACAAGTTAAGAGGAATACTACTTATAATTGGGTGTTGTAGCCTATTTATTTTACTGGAGGCCGGATGTAGAGATAAAAAGAAGGATTGACAAATTTATGTGGAGGATGTTTTTTATTATTTATGTTTTCATTTATAATAATGATAGCGTATTTACTTGTCTTGCAAGTAAGACAAACTTCAAAGTATAATCCTAAATACAATATGTTGGTGATTTATACAATCACATATATATTAGAATTAATATCACAATATTAGGAGCTTTTTCTTTTGGAATATTTTTTTTTCTTTTTCTTGTGATCAATTTAATTTGTTTTTCTTGGGATCCTTTTTATAATTAATATCAAAATATATATCATGCATACTACAATATTTTCCAAATAATCTCAATTTAATATATAAAATTAAACGATTCACCATTTTTCTGCAGTCGTTGATTAACAGTCACGAAAGAATAATAGTGTCCAAGGAGGTATTGATTGATTACCATTATAATAAACGATATGCAATAAACGCAGATTAAGTAGCATTCCGAGACAAAGATTCTACTCTAATAAGGCTTGATCATTTAGAGAGATTTTTCAGTGTGTCAGAAACATGATCCACAAAATGTATAATAATACAATGGTTGGAAATTCATGTTTTTGTTAATCAATTAGGTTTGTTTGGGGTTATTTATCTAGAGAATACTTTTGTTCTTAAGCGGTTATATTCTTATTGTGTTTCATACAACAGACACTTAGAAGTGTTTCCTAACACCATCTTCCATATAGGGGCAAAAAACTTAAACTTTAGCCTTTATTTTTAAGGGTAAATTACATAGTAGCCCTTCAAGTTTGAGGTCTATTGCAATCTTATACAACATCTTTAAAACATTTCACTTTCATACCTCAAGTACTATTTTATTTCAATTTCATACAACCGTTACATTTTCCATCCATGGATCTGTTAAATGCTGACGTGGCTGCCACATATATGCCACGTGGCTGCCAAATGTTTGCCACGTGGAAAATAAAATAATTTTTTAATTTTTTTTTAAAAAACCTGTCTGCCACTTCTTTTTTTTTTTTTTTCTCTTTCTGCTTCTTCTGGGTTCGGGTTCGGTCCTTTTTTTTTTTTTTTTTTTCTTCTTCTTCTTCCTCCTCCTCCTCCTTCTCTTCTTCTTCTTCCTCCTTCTTCTGGGTTGCAGGGGGTTCGATCATTTTTTTTTTTCTTCTTCTTCCTCCTCCTCTCTTTCTTCTTCTCTTCTTCTTCTTCCTCCTTCTGCTTCGGTCCCTTCTTTTCTTTTTTTTTCTTCTTCTTCTTCCTCCTCCTCCTCCTCTTTCTTCTTCTTCCTCCTTCTTCTTCTGGGTTCGGTCAGTTTTTTTTTTTTTTTTTTTTTTTTTCTTCTTCTTCTTCTTCTTCTTCTTCTTCTTATGGGTTCGATCCTTTTTTTTTTCTTCCTCTTCTTCTTCCTCCTCCTCCTCTTTCTTCTTCTCTTCTTCTTCTTCCTCCTTCTTCCTCTGGGTTGCAGGGGTTCGGTCTTTTTTTTTTTTTTTTTTTTTTTTGTTCTTCTTCTTCTTCTTCCTCCTTCTTCTGGGTTCAGTCCCTTTCTTTCTTTTTTTTCTTTTTTTTTTTCTTCTTCTTCTCTTCTTCTTCCTCCTTCTTCTTCTGGGTTGCAGGGGTTCGACCCTTTTTTTTTTTTTTTTTTTTTCAATTTTAGGTTTTTTAAAAAAAATATATTTTATTTGCCACGTGGTAGACATTTGGCAGCCACGTGGCATATATGTGGCAGCCACGTCAGCATTTAACAGATCCATGGATGGAAAATGTAACGGTTGTATGAAATTGAAATAAAATAGTACTTGAGGTATGAAAGTGAAATGTTTTAAAGATGTTGTATAAGATTGCAATAGACCTCAAACCTGGGGCTACTATGTAATTTACCCTATTTTTAACTATTCATCTATACGTATGGTCAATTAGTTTTTTTTTTCTTCAATGATAGGAGACTCACTAATTAGAGTCCCAAACTTTGTAAATTGTTTAACTTTTGTTTATCTCTAATTTTTTGCCAAATCTTTTTTGTGCTTCACGTGGTGTCATGACATTTTCAATGTCACCCTCATCATGAAAAAGTAGTTAATTAAACTCTCGTGGTGAACCTTGTTAGCAATTGTGATTCAAATCTATACTTTCGTAGTCTCTTGTTAAATAAGCTCACGTGAATCTCACATGGAGAGACGAAATTAGTCTTTTTCAAATCAAATCAAGAAACCAAAAACTTATGTCGTTGTATACTAGGGTTCAAAACTAAATGGCACGTACATGTAGGAAATGTTTGAGGTTTGGATAAGACATTCAGAACTAATATCTCCAGGCCCAACACCAAAACTAAAAGCCACACAAGTGATTCAAAATTTGAAGGCTGTTTTAATTACGTATGTACCAAAGAGCAAGGGATTGGTGGAGTAAACCATGCAACCACTAGGTACTTTAACGGGGAAGATGGGGGAAGGGGAATGGGGAATGGGGAATGGGGAAGGGGGGAGGAGGGAGGGAGGGAAGCCTTTATCCCTTGCCAAAACAAAAACCACCAAGGGGTTGTGACACCTAACGCATCAGTCTCACTCTCGTGTTCGCTAAGGATGCAGCCACGGGAGCTGTTAGATTTGTTGCCATGGGATGTCATAGTTTCGCCGGATCCATCGCCAGCCACACTCTCATCCTTGTCGTACAAGTTTCAAGCCTTTTTTTCGTCAAGTCAATTCCAATTTCAGTTTAACCCTAGTATCTGACAACTTATGTTTTCTGGTTTCTTTATTTGGTTTGAAAGAGGAATTTAGCCTCTCCACATAGACTCACATGAGTTTATTTAACGGAAAATTAATCGAAGTTGAAGTTTGGACCTCAATTGCTAACATGGCTCGTCATGAGGGTTTATTTAACAATGTTTCACCACAAGAGTGACTTTGAAAGTGTCATGACACTACAAGGACGATAAAAAAAATTTAGCAGAATTTTGTTGGATAACAATAATTGAGTTGGTCCTTCTCTATAATCTTCCTTTTTTTAGAAAAATACTGGCAACATTTGCACTAACCTTTGCATTTGGACATTTTCACTTCTTCAAATGACATAAGTCATATTTTAGACAAAAAAAGCGAGGCCTTTAATGACTTTGAAATTATATTTTGTACTTTTCATCATTAATTCTTAACCAAGTTGCACAAGGAATTTGTGTTAGCTATCCCACATCAGTGGGCTGAAGAAAAAAAAAGTGTTTAAATATGATTACCCCACTCTAATTAATACCATGGCCTTTTATAATAAAATCTCACACCTGACGAATTGAACAAGTGGTAATAGATTTTTAGTTGATGGACCATTGCTCCAATTTGATTAAAGTTGAGAGACCATTGCTACAATTTACTCTTGCAGAAATAAAGTTATAGATCTGCAGTTGCAGAGATGGGCGACGGCGATGTTGGTTTAGCCTTTAGGCTAGCTTTGGGCATGGTTTTTATTTTAAGGAATCCAAAACAAAACTTTAATTTTAATGAAAAATGACAAATAAAAGTGTAATGAATAGTACCTATGAAGGGTAAAAATGTGATTTTTCTTTACAAGTGAACAGTAACCGGAAATGTTTCGATAAAACTCCTTTTTTATTAAGCATGTGACAATTCTCTATCAAAACTAGGAAAGTATGTCAACAAATGGGGTGCATTTTTCCTCACCACTCTTAAGTGGTAGTAATGTTCACAACCCTACTCATTACCATTGAATGAATTTAAATTTTGAGATTCGTGTCTATCCAATACACAATAAGTGAGCAAAAATATTCCCCAAAAAATGTGTCTAAATAACATTACTCACATTATTTTAAGGCCTAGAAAAACTCACCCATTTCATAGGATTCAACAATCTTTACTTTTCAACATTGAAATTGAAAATGATCTTGCTACCAAATTAGAGAATAACAAGAAGTAATGCTATGTGGTGTGACTTGAAAATTTTGAACACTATGGTCTTATTTGATAGGGAAAACTAGCTTAGATAGGATTATTCACCACATTGAAGCGCATTTTAAAGAAAGAAATGGATGAGAACTTCCATATTTTGTCCAAGTTGGAGGGTGCTCGAAGAAAAAATATCCTTACCAGTCCCCACAAAAATGGTAGGATCAAAATGAAAAGGGGTGTGCTATCCACACACCCCATTTTACTTCTCACACACCCCTTGATAATTTCTATCCGTTGATCTTCTTCAATTCATCCGATCCGACAATCAAAAATTAAAAAGGTATGTGAGAAGTAAAATGGGTTGTGTGGATATCACATCCCAAAGAAAAACTTAACTTCGTGAGTAATCTTCAACTTGTACAAAATAGAGAAGTTGTCATCCATTTCTCCCTTCAAAACACCTTAATGTAGTGAATAGTCATATCCAAACTAATCATCTCTATCAAACAAAGCCGGTAGAATTGTTCACTCTAGTGTTAACATTTAGTACTTTGTTAAATGCTTCCATGTCAAAAGTCAAATTTCCCCATTTCATTTGCTTTACAAATTACTTTTGCCATGATAGCTATGAATTCTATTGTCTATCCCCCTAACTTCCCACCAAAATTTGGCAAGGTTGGTATGCAAGCTTCTTACATAAATGTTTGGTCTAGACTCTCTAGTTAATAGGGCTCCATGAGTTTAATCCATATACATACATACTTTCCTAATAGACTTAAGACGGTGCACATGTACGAATTAGGCTTAATTTGATCAGAACAGTGCGTCCATCTCTTTATATTTAGTTTAGTTTAAAGCATCGCATGCTTCAAAGAAGAATAAATACACTTAGCGTAAGAAACTCGTTTGCACAACTGAAAAAAAAATACATAAACTATATGAGATTGGATCAAACACGTGTTTGACATCGATCTATGTCTAACACGTGTTGGACTCCTAATTGAATAATGATATTATTTTCTAGATTAATCCATCTTCATCCCCATTCATTGGCTTATCAAAAACCAATAATTTCTTTTATACTTCCAACAGATTCTTTCTTTCGCTCCACACAGCGACCCATTTTCGGGTCGCACCCACCGGGTCCCCACCCGCTCACAGGGGCAAAATCGGCAGAGTGACCAAACTGGTAGTTGAAGCTTTATCTCTATGTCCTAGATTTCCAACATAAGAACACTTCCAGCGTGGACATGGCTCCATTTGCAATCCAATCCCCTTTGAGCACTTCCAGCGTGGACATGGCTCCATTTGCAATCCAATTCCCTTTCAAACTAACTTCAGTCCATTCGAGTAATTGGGCTAAGGGGGGAGTTCGTGGGAGAGGGCAGGCGGGAGTCCAAGGTCTGAGTGCTTGAGGAGGAGTGATGCAAGGCCATACTATAAAAAAATTTGCGTCAAGTGCGTGGGGGCGTGTCTCGGGCATGTTTTCAGACGATGGGGTTCGCTTGTCAGCCCCACTCAGTCACTTTGAATTTGGACCGTTTGATTTCCAGATCAACGGTACAGTTTTTTTGACTTTAAAAGTTTTTTAGAAAAAGAAAAAAAATCATAAATGTTTGGGTGGGCCACATGTCTCATTCTGGACTGTTGGATTTCAAATTTTTTGTAATCCGATGGTCCAGATTAATTAAGTTAATACATTTTTTAAAACTAATTAAAATTCCAAAAAAAAAATTAAAAATTAAAAAATTATAATTTTTATTTTATTTTATAAACACCTTACCATTTTCTCTCACCTTACACCACATTTCAATATTTTCAACGATTCTAAATAGGTAAGGACATGTTGCACGACATAATTGGTTAAAAATCTTATCGAAATCTATTCACAAAAATTGTACTTTTTTATAATGACACGTGGCGCGACGAGATCGGTTAAAAATCTTATTCGAAATTTAAATTTAAATTATTTTTTATTATTTTATAAAAATAAAAAATACTAATATTTTATTGCCTATTGCCATGGCTATTTAGTTTAGAGCAAGTTTAGCGGTAGCAAATGCCTGGTGGACCGGGGACCTTTTCAATCCAATTGCCTCCCTTCCTTGCTCCAGCCCATGCGGGCAATTGGGCTAAGGGGGGCTCGTGTGAGAGGGGAGGAACGAATCGAAGGCCCAAGCACTGAGGGCGCACTGATGCAAGGCTGGCGTCAGCCACGTTATAAAAAAAATTGCGTCAGGCACGTGCGTAACACGTGCGCATGGGGGCACGTCACTAACAACTTTTCAGTCGGTGGGGCCTGCGGTTTGATTTCTAAAATGTTACCGTTTCTAGGGGCACATGGCACCTTCTCGGCCGTTGGATTTCAACGGATTTATTTCCAACGGTAAAAAAAAAATTCAAACCTCCCCCAACGGCTAGATGACATGGCACAATATCAGCCGTTGGATTCCATATCAACGGTCAATGTTATTCGCCTTTAAAAATTAAAAAAAAAAAGAAAAAAAGGAAAAAAAATCAAATATGTTACCATTGTGCCACGTGACACAATCTGGGGGGTTGGATTTCAAATTTTTTTAATCCAACGGTAGAAATTAATTTAGTTAATAAAAATTGTAAAAAATTAATAAAAAAATCTGAAAAAAATTTAAAAAAAAAAAAAAAGATTTTACTTTTCTATAAATACCTTACTCTCAAAGTTTCTATGTACTTTTGTTTCCAACAAAATGGCTATTGATGCAGGTACGAATTGGACGCTATATCGAAGATGTTACGTTGTGTTCTAACTAGGTTGAAGTTACTCATGATCCAATTACGGGTAATGAGATGCAGTTGTGAGAAATGTGGAGCGATATTCATACCCTTTTTCTTGAGAAAATTGGTGGGAAAAGAATGGAACAATCGCTCTCCAGTCTTTGGAGAATACTCAGCCAATTGTTTACTCATTGGAGAAACGCCTTGGCACAAGTGGGGAAAATTTCGCGGATCAGGTAACAATATATTATTTATTTGTTTGTACTATACCCAAATTTACATTAGCTACTTTGATTATAATTATTTCTTCTCCCGCATTGTGTAGACACTTCAAGCACAAACTTGATATAATGCCAAAAACAAAAACAAATCATTCACCCGGTGGGAATGTTGGAATATTGTCGAAGATTGTCCTAAATTCAGAGTTGTGTCTGTCGGTCCAGAAGTTGTCATGAACAGCACCCCTCTACACTCTACTCTGGATCATGACTCACATGTTTATGAAAGCGACACAGGACAAGTGCTAGAAGCGACCCTTGAACAAGGGTCGGGGTCGACCCGTTATCCAATTAGGTCTCAAGGCAAGAAGGCTTTAAGAGAAAAGGGAGTGCTTCCAAGAATGATTACGCAAAATATATGGAAGAACTTGCTTGCCAAGGTGAATTGACTTTGACGCGGGAAATGGCTAAATTTAAGGTTGATAAGGTTAGAGATGAGGCAAAAGCTGCAACTACTAAGAGATTATTTCAAGCTAATGAGAGAGAAACAAAGCTAATTAGGCAAGAAAGGGAAGAGCTTAAAGAAGAATGAGGGCTCAACAAGATCGTGACATTATGAAGGAGCCTGTAGGGCGATGTCTCCAAATTCTATATATTTTTGGAATTTGGAGAAAGCGGACGTGGTGCTAAGAAGGTGTGCAAAAGAAGCGAGAGCAAGAGGAGATGGTCCTAGAACCACAAATTGGTTAGGTGATGATTTTCCATTCACAAGGAACTAGGGAATTTATTTTTAGTCGAAGCCCATAATTTTCCAATCACTTTGGGTTGTAATTTCTTATTTATTGAATAAAGTACTTTATGTAATTTCCAATTTATTGAATTTAGTACTTTATTTAAACTAAGAGTATATTTATTTAATTTAGTACTTTATCGAAATCTATCATAAAAAATTATCTTTTCGGATAATGATACGTGACGCAACAAAAACAATTAAAAATCTTATCCGAAATTACAAATAAAATTATTTTGTATTATTTTATAAAATAAAAAATACTAATATTTTATTGCATATTGTAATGGCTATTCAGTTAGAGATGGAGATGCAAAAGGCAAAGACAATTACTATTCACTGGAGGGGATTCAATAGGCAATTGCCCTGGGGGCCTTCCTCTAGTGGAAGTACTCTTAGGGGTAGAGATGTAAAATACAATTATTGTTCATTAAAGTATTTACTATTCATTAAAAATGATTCAATTGCCAATTATTATGGAGAGCCATTGCACACTGAAATTGCTCTAAGAGTAACACACACCTAATGAGTCCCACACGACCGGGCCCCACAACCCAAATCTGAACGCAAGTCACAAGTACCCATGGCCCATGACCCAACTGGTACTTCCCGGATCGAGGGCATTTTCGTCAATCCAGTACAGTAGGTGGTTACTCTGCCTGACTGACAATTGATTCTTGTCTTCCTCGCCACTACTAGTGTTAGCTGTCTGCTGATGCTCTCCATCGTTTTCTCTATTAAGCTTCACAGAGAGAGGAGAGAGAGAGCGATTTACAGTTCTTGAGAGAGAAAATGAGGGAGCCAGCGAGCGACGTGACGTCGGCGCCACCGCCGCCTCAGGGGTTGCTAGAGAGGCTCAAGGATTACGGCCAAGAAGACGCATTTGCCCTCTGGGACGAACTCTCCCCCGACGAACGCCAACTTCTCGTCAATGAAATCGAGGTCATTTTTTTGCTCTGGATCTTTCTCTCTCTCTGGTTTTAATTTTCTCGGCAACCAAACAGTTAAGATTCTTAAAACAGAGCTCGGCATTGATGGAATTCGGGACCAGTAACGATAATTCAGCTGAATTTTCATAAATGCGTTGCATTTGAATGCCAATCTGGTACAATTGATTTGATTGCATGGTAAATTTTGCTTGTGAATCGGTTGATTGATGCAACTTCCTTTACATTTTTGTTCAGAGTTTGGATCTTTCGAGAATCGATCGGATCATACGGTGTTCGCTTCGATCTCACGGTCAGTATCTCGCCACGCACACAAAGATCGCATAATGAGAGTATGATTAATAGTTCTTATGGATTTTGATGGTTTGGCAGGGCTGCCGACGGCGGCGATTGAGCCGGTGCCGGAGAGCAATGTGTCGTCGGTGGAGGAGCGAACGCTCGAAGACAGAGAGAGGTGGTGGAAGATGGGATTGAAAGCCATCTACGAGGGAAAGTTGGGTGTCCTTCTTTTGTCCGGTGGACAGGTGAGGTCCAGTTTTTTCAATCATGTTTGGTAACTTTTATTAGATATGTTTGCTTAATGTGGCATTGCTTGGCACTCATTGCTTTTGCTTAATGTTAAACTTTATACTGATTACTGCATCAAAAGAGAATTATTAGTTTAATGGTGCTTGTTTTTTTAAGTGGGGTGTTACATTTGGAACCTCTCTCCCCCCTTAAAATTATGACTTTCGGTTTGGAGTCGCTTTTCGGGGTTTTGTGTATGTAAAGATAACTTGATTACAGATAGGGTTTGTCCACTTAATGTTTAAAGCAAACTTTTTTAGTCCATAATGCACATAATCATCCTCTCCTCTCTCTCTCTGACTATTATTTGGCTATGATGTCGTTTTATGGAATTATAGGTAGTCTTACGAATAATGTCTTTCTCCCTCTCTCTGGTTGGTAGGATGTTATTTTCTAAATGTCCAAGTGGGACAATAGTTGAGAGCAATTAGTGATGGAAAAAGCATTGGAATATGGTTTTCCCTGTGAGTACTCGTTTTGTTTACAGCAAAGTTGCTTTATAGGATTCCAAAATCTTTATTCTTTCTTTCTATTCTTTTTCTGGGTTTTGTTTTAAGGGGGGTGGGGGATGTATGGTGCAAAGTGAAAATGTTTTACACTGTAGTTCATTCTCTGGTCACATTGGGAAGTGAAATACCGACATGTTCGGGTTCCATATCTGGGTGAATGCTTTTAAAGAATTTGAGGCTCATGTCAGCGGCCCATCATTCTTGGCTTCCTGACTCACTTAATCTCATTTTAAGGGTTGTGTGCTCAAGTTATAGTAACAGTAAACTACTCAAGCCTAGTAATTTTCTGGATAATAAAAATCGTGGTAATGGAAGTTACTAGAAATTTTCATTGTGACTAAAATGACTATGCCCATTTGACCATGTTTGCTGATTGAGGCTATGAAGTATGTGGTTGAGGTAACTTAGTCATGAATAAATCTGCTAAACTGCTTCCAGTTGGGCTGCTTCAGCACATTTTCTTCATAACTTATTGAGCTGTTTCAACTCTGCCCCATCAGTTTTTCAAGTATCTGTTTGGTAATTTTGCAGGGAACCCGGCTTGGAAGTTCAGACCCGAAGGGATGCTTCAGTGAGTAGTAGTCTTATCTTTCTTTTCGTTCTTTACCTTATTTTAGAGAATTTTCTGTATCATACCTTTATGTTAACTTTTACCTGAAATATTTATCACCTGTGTAACTTTTATACATATTTTAGACATTGGACTTCCCTCTGGAAAATCACTCTTTCAACTCCAAGCTGAGCGGATTTTGTGTGTCCAAAGACTAGCAGCTCAAGCTATAAATGAGGGTATGATTTATTTCTCTGTTTTTTCCTTTCCTCTCTCTCCAGTCCATAGGCTTGGTTACAAAACAATGTAGCTTCCCACCATAAATGAACCCCTAAGTCTTGGTGAAGGTGAAATTTTTTCGTATGACAAGTCTACTAGCAGCTAAGCTGGCACTTTTATGGTTCATTGCAAGAGGTTCTTTATGGTCTTAAGTAATTTAGTTTTCATACTAATTACTATATTATTCAGGTTCTGCTGCTCCACTGCAAATACACTGGTATATCCTGACCAGTCCATTTACTGATGAATCCACACGGAAATTTTTTGAAAGTCATAAATACTTTGGTCTCGAAGCTGACCAGGTAAGTATTTTTCAGGTTCATTTTTCTTATATTTTGTTGATAATCTGGGATGTTTTTGCTTACTATGAAGGAAACGGGGTTTTTGCTTACTTTCCTTATGTTCAAACTTCCTTGATGCAGGTCACCTTCTTCCAGCAAGGCACCATACCTTGTGTTTCAAAGGATGGCAGATTTATCATGGAAACTCCATACAGAGTAAGATTCTTTTTGAACTGTCGTTTGTTCGGAAACCTCATTTTGTTTTACCTCCTTTTTTTAAGGCTTTTTAGAATCACTTACTTACCTTAGGTATGCTTGGAATAGACCAAGCATAAAAGATTGTGATATACTGCCACCTGCAAAAAAAAAGGCCTATGATTAACACCAGTTTATTCTTCTAAGTCAGGTAGCTAAGGCTCCGGATGGGAATGGAGGAGTATATTCAGGTATTTTCCCATAAGATTTGGTTCAACATGTCAACTACTATTGCTGAGCTTAATTTCCTCAATTTTCCTTAACTGCCGATAAGACATTCCTTAATGAATTGGGCCCGTATATTTTATCAGCTTTAAAATCATCAAGATTATTAGAAGATATGGCTACAAGAGGAATTAAATATGTGGATTGCTATGGAGTTGACAATACACTGGTGAGATTTCTTCCTTTCTGAATGGCGTCTTCCTTCTCTTCCATTATTTGGTCGGTCAAGGAAGAAAATACTCATCTTTTTCTCCTCTCAGTCCCGCCTAAAGTGTCCACTGAAATAGATGATGCATAGTAGGGAGTTGGATAAAGGAACCAAACCTACCGAGATGTGATTTCGAATTTTTTTGGATCTACATTAAACAAACAAAGAGAGAATAAAAATTCTTTGTCTCTTTTCCACCAAAAGCTAAATCAACTGGAGTGTAAAATTGTTCTTTAAAAAAAAAAAGAGTTGGGAGTTTTTCTTATTTTAGAGGTATAATGATTAGGTTATTGAAAGCAGGTTCGTGTAGCTGATCCAACATTCTTGGGATATTTCATTGATAAAGGTGTTTCAGCTGCTGCAAAAGTTGTTCGTAAGGTAAGTGCCAAGAATTTCTCTCTCTCTTCTCTCTCTCTCTCTCTCTCTCTCTCTCTCTCTCTCTCTCTCTCTCTCTCTGTGACACATACACACATATTTACTTTTGCTTCTTCATCTTTTTGGAAGAATATACTTTTTTCTGCATAACTATTTTACTGATATATGAGTTTTACACATGAGTTCTGAAAGTTTGTATCATTCCATACATATTGAATTTTAGAACTATTATGACATCACATTTTGAGTTATTTGGGGTTTCTGGTTACAGGCATACCCACAAGAAAAGGTTGGTGTGTTTGTACGTCGAGGAAAAGGGGGACCTCTAACTGTGGTTGAATACAGTGAGATGGACTCATCTCTGGCATCTGCAATCAATCAAGAAACTGGACGTCTTCGTTTTTGTTGGAGTAATGTAATGCTTATTGTTACCTCTGATCTACTATTTCTTTCTATTGAAATAAATACTGTCTTGTAAGTTCTATGCTTTCTTTAGTGGATTGAGGTCCAATTGCCTGAAGAGGAAAATTCATGTCCCTTTAGCTTATAGTTTCAAGTTATGACAGCTTCTTGCCACCTTGCGTTTTTCAGGTGTGTTTGCACATGTTTACCCTGGATTTTCTAAACCAAGTGGCAAATGGCCTTGAGAAGGATAGCATGTCAGTCTGTCTTGATCTCTCTAATTGCCTTGCGTTTGGAATTTCTCATAGATAGTTTTCGCTATTCTAACAATAATATTGTAAACACATGAATGCAGTTACCATCTTGCTGAGAAGAAAATTCCTTCGATCCATGGACAGTCAATGGGATTCAAACTAGAGCAATTCATATTTGATGCATTTCCCTACGCTCCCTCAACTGCGCTTTTTGAGGTAACATCATTACCCCCTACTTTTACCCTAATCCCAACTATTTTTTTTCTTGATGTTGCGGTGCTAAGGATTGCATTTGTTTGCCAAATATTCAGGTATTGCGTGAAGAAGAGTTTGCACCAGTAAAAAATGCAAACGGGTCAAATTTTGACACTCCAGATAGTGCTAGGCTTCTTGTTCTCCGACTTCACACTCGTTGGGTAGTTGCCGCTGGCGGATTCTTAACACATTCAGTGCCTCTATATGCAACTGGTAGTTCATGCACTTTGCTTTGATTTGCATTCTAGTATGTGCATAAACGTAGGGGAAGGAAACAAAAAGAATAAGGGAAAGTTGCATTGACACAATTGATGTTGAATGCAGGTGTAGAGGTTTCACCTCTTTGTTCATACGTTGGAGAAAACCTCGAAGCTATTTGCCGCGGAAGAACCTTCCATGCCCCTTGCGAGATTACATTCTAATCAGTTGACAGAATCGGTATTTTTCCCTTGCTGTGCGGCTGTATTTTACTGAAAAACTAGAGTGTGAGTTAGGTCCTATATATTTGACTGTTTGTGATAAGATTAGTGGGTGATTTGCAGTGTATAAAGTGAAGGTATTTGGGATACATATATTTTGGTCATGCTTCAATTCTATCAATATGTGTTTTGCAATTCTTCACACAACCAATCATTTTAATGTTCTGCTTAGTTATAATATTAGGCTCGGCAATGGCAGACTTATTTTTCAACAACTACATCATTTTAATGTTCTGCGTAGTTATAAATCAGGCTTATTCTTCACATAACTAATCATTTTAATGTTCTGCTTAGTTATAATATTAGGCTCGACAATGGCAGAGTTTATAAACATTTGGTGCCAATCAACTTTATTGTCTACTCAGTTACAAGTTACAACAAGTCCACGCTATAAGGTTCGGCAATTACTAAATCCAGTTTAAGTCCTTATAAGCATTTGTATCATCCTATGAATTTCCAATGTGGGATATCTAGCATAACAAATGTTTATCAAAAAGTCAAGATAGTCGGCCAATATTCACTCTAACGCGCAACGATTGTAACTAATAATGTAATGCACCCATGGAATGGAAGAAACCTGCAGGTTGCAATGCTTTTTTTTTTTTTTTCTCCAGCTAGTCCGACAAGCTTATCGTCCGGTTAAAACCATCTCCGTCCAGCCACTTAATCATTCGAAAATGATGGGCAAGAAAATGATGAGAATCATGAAGCATCGTACGGTTATTCTACTGAATCATTTGTTGTTAGATTAATCACCGACGTGATTTGAACTTACGCTGTCATGTAATGGTTAAACTCTTTTTCACGGTAAAGTACCAGTTGCAATCGAAAACAGATTTGAAGCAAGAACATGAGAAGAGAATTAAATGTGGGTCATGGATCGTGTCATAGAAACGATTTAACCTATTGAGGAAAAATGAGACTGAATAGGGGGCACGTGTCTACTCTTGGGTCGGGTCTTACGTGCCTATTTAAACCAGGGATTTTTATCCGGGTAAATGGCTTTTCTCCATGTATTTTAGCATTTTTCTTTTCCTTTAAAAAAACATATACAAAAACCCTTGTTCCTCGCTCAGTCTCTCTAGGGTTCTACCTCAAGCTTACACGAGCTCCGAACTCGTAAGGTACTCTCTCTCTCCTCTCTCTCCCCTCTCTCTCCCCTCTCCTCCCTCTCTGTAATGATTAATTTTGGACTTGTGAACAGAAATGGTTTCATGTGATTGCCTAATTGAGTTTCCATCAGGCTCCGGAAATGGGCTCTTCTTTGTTTGTTAGTTTCATAAATTTACCTTCTGTTTGGTTGCTCAGAAAATTTCAATCAAAAGTCCCAAACTTTAATGATTTCTTGCTTCCTGTCTGTTCTGCTTTTGATTGTTGAAGGCAAAAGTCTGAATCTTGTGGTTAAGACATTCCCGAAATACACAAAACCAATCTCGGAATCCTCAAAAACCAAGCATTTCCCCTCCCCTTTTTAGTTATTTGTTGATTTTTAATGAGAAGATGTTGAAGACAAACATTTTGGATATCATTACCTCCCAATGATAGAAATTTACAACGAGTTGGCGGAGATAAATTTTTTCAAGGGGAAATGATGTGCAAGTAGAAGAAGGATAGTTCTGTTTGTTTCTGAGAGTGTATTGATTCAAGCCTGTTTTGTTAGCTTTAACGTTCGATTCTTTTAGCATTAGAAACTCTATTAACCTTAGCAAATGCATCTGACAGGTTTTGGGTGGATTCCGGATCCGAATAGGCGATTGCGAGAAGTGAATGGGTTTGTCATAGGTTGATTTCCATTTGTTAGAGAACCGACTCATGTGCAAACCTTGAAAAGATGAGTTTGATCTTAAGATTACGGAATCATTTGCCTAAAGGGATTTGCCCTTATTTCTTCCCTTGGAGCACCGAATCCTGGTAGCTTAAATGGGTTTTGTCGGAACTTTGGTCAACCTGCAAGGCAAGAAGAGGAAGAGGAGGAAGAGGTGGAGATTGACCAAAGGAGACTCCCTGCTGATTATGATCCAGCAACATTTGATCCACAGAGCATCGTGGTCCTCCAACTGATCGGGTTTTTAGGCTCGTAGATGAAATATCATCACTCACACTGGTGGAAGTTGCTGAGCTGGGTTCCATTTTGATGAGAAAAAATGGAATGACGGAACCACCAGTTGTAGGAGTCATGAAGCCGGGAGCTGCTGGAATAGGATTGGCGACGAAGGGACCGACGGCAGCTAAGGAGGAGAAGAAAACAGAAAAGATTCTACTCGAATTGAAATTGGAGTCATTTGAGGCTGCTTCAAAAATAAAACTGATCAAGGAGGTAAGGAGCTTCACTGACTTGGGACTCAAGGAAGCAAAGGATGTAGTGGAGAAGGCGCCGTCGGTGCTAAAGACAGGAGTGTCAAAGGAAGAAGGAGAGCAACTAATAGAGAAGCTGAAAGCTCTTGGCGCAAAAGTTTCTCTTGAATGAAATAAAAAAGACGATCAAGATGTGCTCCTCCTCGCGAGATTAGTCAATATTTCTTGGGGGACACCAACAGCTTTTTTGGAAATTTATCAATCCTCTCTCGATATTAAATTTCCACAAGTTTAATAACAGGAAATTATTTCCACGGTTCACTTTTTTCCCACGCACTCCTCTCAATCCTCCTTTGATTTGTTCAAGTCAACTAGTGGATAAAAGGGGAGGAGTGCGTGGGAAGGAGAAGCGCGGAAATCACTTCTCGAAACCCCCAGATGGTGCTAATGCTTAGGGATGGAAAATATGAACATGGCTAATTAGTTGGACTTGGAAATTGGATTAACTAAAAAAATTGTACATTTGTATTTGACAGAGGAGGCAATCACCTGTACAGAAGAGCTGTAAGCTAAAAAGAGAAGAATCGGATAGTATTAGTTCTTGGACTTGAGGGATTTCCACATCTCTACTGGGACAAACACCAACGATATTTCCATCTTCCTGATCATGGTCGGATCTCTCCCTGTTCTCCGACAAAATCTACAACGTTAGATTCCTTCAATTTTGGATTTCTCAGTTGCTGCAGTGTGTTGCTTCATTCCCATATTCTTCACCTGTGAAATAATAGATTTGCTACATTATAATCTTATGATTCTGGAAAACAGAAATCAAAGAAAAGTCTGCACTAGGAACCGAGGTTGGTATCGATAAAACTATGATGGAATACAGGCAAACGAAGGTTTTGAAACGTTTGGGAGCATGTAGTCAATCCCTTATAACTCACCTTTGGTAGACAGGTACTAACGCTTCACTACTGATGAGACGGGTGTTTAGAATGCAAATGTTTTGATGACAAGCCATGTGGTTGATTGGTTCCCACAGTAGACTGGTCCTGGAAGAAGAATGAAAACCGATGTCAAGAATCTCACGCCAAGAAAAAATCCAGACAGCCTAGGTTAGTATTTGCATACCACATCTTGCAAACCATCCTGAATGTCAAAATAACTCGGAATAGGTTGTGGTCTGAAATGCAACTGCGCCTACACACAACAGGGTATCATTACCATACCAAGAAATGCAAACAGAAATGGTACTAACAGTAACAAATGATGTCACCCCTCAAATGAATGGACTCTCCTTTCGTTTATGATTAAACGAAAAAAAAAATCCGTGAGCTTATGAAAAAACAACAGAATTATGTACCACCCCATGCAGTCTTTGCTGAGTCATGTAGTGAGAATCATGGATGGGCGCGATTGAGTTTATTAGACACTGTGGCAGAAGCGAAGGATTTAGTGAAGAAGTTGTACTGTACTTTTTTATAAATAATTAGAAATTTATATGAAAATATCCATAAAATTAAGTTTCTTAAACAAATAGGAAATGTGCACTACCGGCCTTGGCATATGCTGATTGCTATGATATTCTTCACGGCTGGAGGGTATCGTGTTAAGCTGCCCCTACAAGAAGATCCAAGGGACACAGCTCAAATCAATTTTAAGCATGGGATAAATTGTTGTACAGTCGTCTTTTTCCTTGAACAGAATCGCAGTATTGTAATTTCGTGATGAGAAAAATATCTTACCATTCCTTGAACAATTTGTTGACTGCCATAATAACCATCGAAGTTTGGAGCTCTTGAGGTGAGTTCTGCCTAAGAATAAACATGCCACTCTAAATTTTAGGAAATAATAAACAGCAATGTGAATAAGAAGTGTTTTGCTAAACATTATGATTGCTGCTAACTATATTGTACCTTCTCTTGCATGCTCTCTTGCGATTTATAAAAACAATCAAGGGCTGGAATTCGTAATTTCAAGTGCCCCGACAACAAGTTTGGAACCCACATAAATAAATTCCTTTTATGCTATAAAATGGGTAAGGCTTAAACAATAACATAGCATGACTAACCACTTGTTGCCAGTTTTCTTGCATCCCAATGCTTATGGCCTCTGGCTCCGAATGCACCTAAAAGAATTCAAAAGACATACCAAACCAAATGAGCATTTAAATTTTCCAAAATAAAACACAACCAGGAATATAAGAATAATAATCACCACAAGTTCAACTAACCTGTCCTTTCTTGGATGCACCATTTTTTTTATTAGTCTCGATATTGTTGTTGCCTTGGTTCTCTCCTTCGGAACCTTGAGGACCATGAGTCTTTGGCGAGATTGGCTCTGTTACATTCTGGATTGAGTTATTTATACTCTCACAACTTCTCAGAGCTTCTTCCAATGCATTAAACGCAATACTGTAACTTTCTTGGGATAAAGAACCTTCATCACTCAATTTAAAGGCTCGTCGGCATAGATCATTGTAACGTTGAACTCTAGATTCGGCTGCATCAGACCCTTCTCTGGTTGTTTGCCTATTCTTTGCATCTTTCGTCCAACGTTTTAATATATACTGAGATGGAATACTGTGTACACCAGACATTTGCAGTACAATCAACACATGTCTACAAAGAAAACCTTTGAATTCAAATGAACGGCATAAACAGGATACATCCGATGTCGTTTCGTTCCACTCCACAATGAAATCTTGATTCTCTACAAAATCTTGAACTCTGAAAGTTTTGATTAATCCGTCTTCAGTTTCTTTCTTTGGATGACAAGCAACTACTCCCAAAACCTCAACTTGGAATTTCTTAAATACTGCATGAGTATACACAGTTGCCATTTGTTTACCATATGGTGATGGAGATCTCAATGCTGGTTGCTTATGCCATGTTTCAAAATCAGCTTTTACTTCCTCTTCATACCTCTCTCGAAGGATTGTTTTGTATTGTTCTAAAAATTCTTTCAACGGAGTTTTCCTCTGCATGAATTTGTCGAAGAAACAATTTATACCTTCTAACCGCTGGGTTGTAGACATACCTGCCAGAAAAGTGTCTCTCATGTATGTTGGTATCCATCGTCCACGATCCTCATACAATGATTGAAACCATGCGTCATCCCTTAAATTGAATCTGTCAACCATTTTCCACCATCTTTTTTCAAACTGTTCATTTGTCCAAGACTTAAAAACGCATTTGTTAAACTTAACCATAAATTTTTCATGTTGCCTAATCACATAACCAAGCTTATCAGGAATCTTGCCAAATATGTGCCACAAACAAAAACAATGACGAGAATCAGGAAGGACCTCTGTAATCACTTCTTTCAGGACTTTATCTCGGCTACTAAGTATTACTCTTGGAGCACGTCCACCCATTGCTTTTAGCCATGCCCGTATCAGCCAGACATAGGATGATTTGCTCTCATCAGCTAGTAAAGCACATCCAAGCAAAATGAACTGAAAGTGGTGGTTCACGCCAATAAAGGGAACAAACGGCAATTTGTATTCATTCTTGATATATGCAGTATCAAGAAATACTACATCACTAAAATTCCCATAATCAAGTCTACCTTTGGCATCAACCCAGAAAACATTCTTCAAACGCTGCTCCTCATTCAGATCAACTGCATAAAAGAAGTTAGGATTCTCATCTTGCATATACAGAAAATGGTCAAGCATAACTTGAGCATCTCCTTCCTCTAAAGATAAATGCTTCCTGCTCAGTGATTGATTTGTCCCACCACCTTTTTGATTATCTAACTTCTTGAAGCCACCGGACTGTTTGGCCATATCAACATACATCTTCTTTGTTCTTCTCCGGATAGCAAGTAAGCGATCAACATCACATCTACCTAGATCTAAATCCCTATGCCCCCTAAAATAATAGGCTTCATCAGGAAAAATTTCATGATTATGCTCTTTTATGAAACTACGAATAATCCATCTACCATCTTGCCTCTTAACATGCATGGAGGCTTTACAATCTGTTTTCTCCCAAGATCGGTTAGAGCGACCTCGTTTTCTCTTAACAGAGTCACAGATACTAGATTCTCTGGGGTTTGAAACAGACTCTGGTGCTTCAGCTGTATTAGATTCTCGTTTGCTCCCATGTCTAGTGCATGCAAATTTTGCATCAATAAACTTTCCAGATACTCTTGATCGACGACTGGCCTTTATTACAGCAGCGAACCCCACAGACTTGGCATATTCTCTATAGAACGAAAATGCAGCTTCCTTTGATTCAAACTCCATTCCATCATGAGGTTCTAAATCTTTTGTAGAATTCAAATTAATTTCGTCTCTGGCAACCGCCTTGTTTTCATTTTGTCCTGTATCCTCCTTATCATTTGCAGGACCATTAGTTGCTTTCACAATGGCATGGTCTCTAATACCTTCCTTACGGCATTCTCCCGAAGGCCGTTCAAGATCTATCCCCATTGAAAGAATCTAAATTTTCTTAAACCAACCTGTTCAGATATGCGGGCAGCAGCAAGAAGGAGTTATATTTAGTACAACCGGAAACTAGATGCAGTACCAAAAGTGACAGGACCATCACAAGTCAAAAACTTTAACAACATTTCACTGCAGTACCACAGGAGAATGAAAATTATAGATACATACACAAACTGAAATACCAAGATACACACACAAAAATGAAAATTATAGAGATAAGAATTAATTAATTACTACTTATCTACTTCACAGTACACATAACACACAATGCAGAAGACTTCACCCACAAAAACAAAAATTACAGAATCTAAATTTCAGCATAAAACATCATAATTCAGCATAATGCCAAATAACCAATTGAAGAACACAAAAACCAAACAAATGGCAGTCAAAAAATGAAAACTTTCACACAGAAAACCTACATGTGAGAAGTAAGAGAGCATAATAATACTACTGATCATAAATTAGAACAGAAATTCCACATTAATTAACGAAAATGAACCCAGAAAGAGTAACTAAGTGTTCACAACAGCTTAAAAAGGGAAGATAAAGTAAAATTCAAACTAATTAGAAGCAGATTAGGAAAATGAAGCTGCAAGCAATCACTGAAGTGCAGAGCTAATAAGTAATAAATTAAAAATCACAAAAATAACAAAAATAGATAAACAAAATTGAACTTTGGGTTGATAGTAATAAGGAAAGGAGAATTGGAATTACCCGAACTGAATCGGCCAGGGTCCGGAGAGTAGGAGAGATCAATCGGTGGCCGCGAGTAGGGAAAGCTTCGGACTATGAAGGTTAGGGCTTCGGAGTTGCGAGTTGCGACTCCCGTACTCGCATTCCATTTTGCCATACTCGCTCTTCTTCCCTTTCACGTGGGACCCGCCTAAAATTTCCAAAAATGATTTTGACCGTCTCTTTTTTTTTTTTTTTTTTTTCCTTCTTGTTTTGGGTACAACAATATATTTTGATCGTCTCCTATATTACTATATTGGTAAGTAATAATTTTATTTGTTTACGAAATCAGTAGTAACTTTATTTTTAGGAGTGTAGTCAAATTAGGATTTGATAGTATTTTAATGGATTTTAAAATATTTTGAAATCATAATATAGTTAAATTGAGATTTTAAAGGATTTTAAAAAATACATCGAAATCCAGGGATAGTCGATTATGATTTTAAATGAGTCTGCAGATGTCTAGGTGTAGTGAAATTACCAAGGATTTGCTAGGATTTTGATGAGTGGTGGATTTTAATGGATTTGAGGGTGCTATCAAGAATCCAACCCTTACCCCTCAGATTTCTTTTCACACCAGAGGAACGGTCTTCTCCATTTGAGAGGACCCATTGTGAACTCAGCTGTCTTGGACTTCCATGGCTGAACGTGAAATCTTTGCAGGCATGAGAAGATGTCCCAGCACCACCAACATATTTTTTTCTTTCTTCACCGACTGCCCAAACTTCTCACGTAAATTCCCTTGCTCACGCTTCCTTTCCCTTCAACTACTTCCTATCTATGTTGTACTTTTATTTACATAAGACACCGTGTTCAATTCTACTTTGGTGCCTTTGAAATGTCACCATTCATTATTAAAACCAATCAACGTCACTCTCAAAACACATTCTTTGGCTTGGGTTAGATAAATTCCTCCAACCCATATACATTCTAAATGTTATTAATTTGTGCTATTACTACGGTATGAAAATATGCAATTAACTAGTCCTTGGATTGAGGACTGTGATTTCAGACGGTGTAGTAGAATACACATAACAATTAGGGTTTCAATTGCAGAGAGTTTGAGAGATTAATCTCAGCCACATGATTTCATTAAAAATGATCCCAAGACTTTGCGTGTGATTTCTATTTTTTTTAAATCCTAAGAAATCTAAGAAAGAATCCATACAAATCCATAGAATTCTATAATGGAAATCCACATAAATTTATTAAAATCTATATGGAATTGTAGAGTCCATTAAAATGCTTTAAAATCTGTCACCTAAAAAAAATCCATTAAAATCCTCTGAAATCCAAATTGACTACACCCCATTAATCACGTCATATATATTTTTATGGTAAAAATTATTTTATTTAAGCACCGATAGATAATATTTATTAAGCAGTATAAAAGTTATTCAAAACTTAAACATGACCATTAAAAATTGAAGCTGTGCCGTTTTAAAAGACACGCTGCTTAAAAAATTATCACAGAGCAAAATAAAATACAAACCAACATTGTCAACTATGTGTAAAATACAATGCCAAAAAAACCAAAGTAACAATTACGTGGGTCTCGTTGATAAAATCTCCCTAAAGAAAACCTTTTGAGACAAAACTTCAGGATAGAGAAAAGAGTGTCGTACATACAACAATTATAATGTAAAGACAAATGCTATCACAAATTTAGACTTTTCTCTAAATTTCTTTTTTGGTATTTAATATGATACAAATACTAAATGATGTGACAATTAACATAACAAAACTATCTCTTTCTTCACTTATAACGCGTGAATTGGTTTATAATGTTTAACCATATATAACTTTTCAAGATTTTGAGGACAATGAGGACAATGAGATGAGTCATGTAGTAGTTAATTAAGAGCACCATGTTCAAGGTGACCAAAGAAATACAATGTATAACCAGGTGATGAGTCATGAGTTTTCCCTTGATTAATTGGGATTAATATCTTGATCAATGCCTTGTGCTTGAAGATCAATGAATATGCATTGCACAGTTGCATGGATGTCGTGGAATGATTAACCAACTTCCAAGTGAATTGAACCCTAAATAATTAACTATTAGTTTTCAGTCAATTAGGGGACGAGGACGAGGAGGGGGGTCGATTGTTTTTGTTTTCACTTTTCAAGGTGCGACTTAAACCAAGACGTGTCTTTGCGTAGCAGGGCATAGGTTTCAAAGTTTTCCACTGGCATCCAATTATATTGAAGAACTTAATTAACCGTTAATTTGGATGATTATCTTTCATAAACATGGTTTACAAACCCTAGAAATAATAACCCATTAATTAATATGTGTACCGGTTTAGTGCCTAGCAAGATAGATGGTGGCGTTCATGTACTGGTTATTTTATGCTGCTGGGTCTTGTCAGTTTTGATCGTTTGATTGATGCATTTTCTGTGGATTTGGAACGTAATACCATGGTCTAGCTAGGTTCTCGAATGGTATTGCCTACTGACTGTTTTGTCATGCTCTTTTTTTTTTCTGGACAAGTTTTGTCATGCTTTTATGCAACGGAACTGGATTCCCTCCCGGATCCAATCATTCTGAACCTACTAATCAATGCATCTGAGTCATTAAAATTTAATCAAACGACTATAATTATTATAATTTTTAAAGGGATCTTCTTTTTATGGTCGTTTGATTAAATTTCAATGATCCGAATGTATTGAGGAATCTCTTGTTTATAACCGTTGCATTAAATTTTAATGATCCGGATGCATTGAGTGGTGGACTCAGTATGGTTGGATCCGAAAGGGATCCGGTTCCTTATGCAACTATCACATTTTAACTATAATATTTTTATTTTTATTTTTGCATTGTATTATTCACTTTAATAAGTGATATAAAACAAACAATTTGTACAGAGAACTGCTCTAGTGGGCAACACGGTTGTTAAAACTTTTTATACAAAAATGATATCATAATCTTACTTAAAATTTTACTTCAAAAATAAATTGTTGTTTTGAAACTAATTATAAAGATAGGTGAGAGAGAGGAGACATCAAAAGAGAGAAGAGCTCATGTGAATGAGAATTGTGTTATTGTTCCTTGAAGCTTTATTTATGCTAATCATAATGAATTTTCTTAAAATTATATTTTAAGTTTACACAATCACATTTATAATTAATAATTATATTCATAACAAATGCTGCATTAATCCTAAGGAAATATTATTTCTACGGATCGCATAAATCTGCCTCGGGAAGGACCAGTATGGCATGCACGATGCACCTACATACCCTCTCGTTAAGGGTCAATACATACATACATACATACATACATACATATAGCCCCTACACAATATTGGTCGGTTGGCTTGGACTTGGAATGTGAAATCTTGAAATTTTCCCTATAGTTTATATAACAAGTATACTCCCATTTGAATTTGGTACTACTTTATATATGAGCTGGCCTACCCCAAGGCATGTGGAGAAGATTACAATATATGCAGCCACATAAACTTTGAGAAACCCTAGACATATATAGACACTTAGCTCGAACATTAATGTACCCACAAATATATGTGTTTCTTATATCCTATTAGGATAATGGTTGAGTTCCTTCTTGAGTGAATGAGCTCATTCCACCGCTTTCAAATAATGTATTTTTTCGTAGAAATGTTATAATCGGGACCTTTCAATTTTTTCAATTTTCATTAGAAGATTATTCTTACACGTTTGAATTGGAGTTCTTTTAGTTATTCAAATGTATCATATACATCAAGGTTGAAGGTACCAAGTACTCATGAAGAACCGTCCATTTATTGACACATTTAGATACCTAAACGATTTTCAATTCAAATAATTTTTTATAAGAATAATCTATCAATGAAAATTAAAAAATTAAAATGTTCCAATTATAAAATTTCAACAAAATATATACGTTCTTTAAAAGCGGTGGAATGAAAGTAAAAATAATATTATGTTCGTGCAAAGAGCATGATCTAACCACAAGTAGAGAGAGAGAGAGAGAGAGAGAGAGAGAAACAGGGAGATTAGAATAACAATTAGTTGTAGCCACTACCTAGTTAGAATCCCTAATTAATTAATTAATTAATTAAGATAATTAATCTTTGTGAGCAGCTGATCACCAGTCAAGGCTTATTATATATTTGATATCGAAACCTTAATTTCGTAATCATCACTATCGTTTTGACTATAAAAAGTGGAAATCCTCAATTTAAGTAAACTTTTGTTTACTCTTTTGACGAAATTAGGAGGAAGTGCTAATTAAAACTATGACAATTATGCTACGTACGTGCTCTAGGAAAATGTGTATGTGAAAAGTGTTGAGAGAAATTGTAAACTGCGGAAAGGATCCTTCGGATTCCTTCTACATAATCCTCTCCGGATCATTTCCATTTAATCCTTCTTATCAAACAATTTGGATTCTTAAAATTTGATCCAACGGTTAAAAACAGGAGTCCACTCTAAAAGTTATAATAACTTTAGCCGTTATATCAAATTTTAAGGATCCAGATTGTTTGATGAAAATGATTAGGTGGAAGGGATCCAAAGAGATCCCTTTCCGTAAACTGTAACATGTATTCACACATTTTTGTCACATCATTTCTTATTTTCTCCCAAATTAATTGGGATGCAAGTTTATTGATAACATAGCACTATATATTATCTTTTGCAAAATTTAGGCATATAAGTATTTGTTAGGGTTGCCTATGCGTCACGGCACCTCATTTTTTAGGAAGTGAGACTCCTATTTGTAGGTCTCACTTCTCTGTAAAAAGTGAACCGATGCAAGTAGTAACTCTATCCAATACGTTTTTTTTTTTTCAGTATTTCCTTCTTAATGAGTATAGAATATGTTCATCTGTATGGTTGTACCTCCATAAGAATTATTTTCTTAGTATAATGAAACCTCAGCCCTTTAAAAGAAAAAATGAAAACAAAACCTAAGATCGAACGGGGGATCCTAAAGGTAAAATATATATGTCCGAATGCTAACTTTTCGTGAGGAAGAATCAGAGCAACTTGGTCAAAAAATGATGAAACTCAAAGAATTACACAATATCATTTATAAAAAAAAAATTAGAGAATATACATGTATATTGTGAGAACGCAAAGACAAAACCTCTGAGAATGCAAAGACAAAACCTCACATCCGATGATGTCCAAATCATGTAAAAAAAACTTATAAAAGATTGAACTATTTCTTATAATATAAATTAATTTTAAGGAAAACTAATGAAAAAAGTTTGAAAATTTTAAGTTTTAATGAAAATGACAAAATAAATAGTAAAATGAACCAAAATTAATTTTTTTAATATAAAAATATGATTTTTCGTTAAAATAAACAGTACGAGTTTTTCATTAAAATTCTTTTAATTTTATGATAAAACCTCAATCGTAATTTTTTTTTTAAGCACATGATATACATGAATATGTTACTCATGCTTTCAAATGTTGGAAGAATATGAGGACCCCGTTCTTATCCCACCATCATTATTTTATCCACGAAAACAATGAAAAAGAGAGGGTAATGCAACTTAGGATTCGATGCGAATGATTTAAGTTTGTACATATAAAATAATTTTTTGTAAAGACTTAATAATATGCTTAAGGTCAGGGTTTACTGGACCTGAAAGTAAACAGTCAAACTGTCAAACATGTAAAATAATCAATCTGACAAAAGAAAGATAAAAATTCAAGCAATTGCTGTAAAAGTTAACAAAACAAGAACTTCAGCCGTTGGTATTATTCCATTGATCGGTCATGTCTCGTTCACACTCACTCAAACGTGTGATAAATTACACGAAAGTTTGTACATTATATTTATAGTGTTTCTATGTTCGGTTAAAAATGCAGATATGTCTTTGATAAGGATTAAATATTTGTTGTTATTGTTCACATGATGAATTTAAAATTGTTACTGTCGATATATTATCTACAAAAAATATTTAACCGTTACATAAAATAACTCTATATATAAATTTATCATGAACCATATTTGAGAATGTAAAGATCAAACACAAACCATCGAGTGTATGAAGCCCTAATAAATTTTCTTTACGACTTGACCTACAAACCCAATGCACAAATCACTACTCTTGCACTATGCTTCTCATTGATCTCAAAATCTTATTAACTAGGTTCAGAAACGCTCAGGACACCAGAATGCCCGGGTATTAGGGTCCATAATAGAGGTCAGAAAGTACACTTAGATTTGATACTGCACAAATCTTACCGTGCCCAAGTAGCCAAGTGATCAGAGATTCAGAATTCTTTCTCAGATCTCAGGGAGAGGCAGGGAAATAGGGTTTACAATGCATGAAAAAACAGTAAAAATGCGTTAAAGAAAACAACGATAATAATAATAGGTCTTTGGCTTTTGGATTTTGTCTTTTGGCCTTTTTACTTCCAAGTAAATATAACCGCGGGGCTTAGAATCACAGAGAGACTCAGAGGACATATACATGTATATAAGATCCAGGTACCCCATGATGGAAGGAGAGGCCATGTGCAGCTTTGCATGATCTTCGACTTTTTCTTCTTTCTTTTTCTTCTTTCTTTTTTCTGTATAAACCGATTGCTGACCAGGGCCACCACGTGATCGACTATGCCCTAGCTCCTCTCTCTCTCTCTCTCTCTCTCTCTCTCTCTCTGGTCTTCGTCTTTACAAATATGCACATTGACTTGCATGCTTTCTTCAATTCAAAGCCCTAAAACACTAAAGAGCTCCCATCAAACAAAAACAAACAAACGCTAGATGATTTGATTTTCTGACATGTGGATTTTGGTGTCAACCCCAAAAATAAGAAACTTGGTTATGACATGGATTTTTGGATGTCATCAACTTTCTACTTTGTAGTAATACTTGCAGAGAGAGATAAGATCTGAGTTTAACATTAATTAGGCAATAGATTTTTCCATCAACAAGAGGAAAATCAGAGCATCTAATGAATCGTTAACATGATTTTTTTCTATTGCTCGATCTACAAGACGAGATCTAGAAGGAGCGAAAAGAGAATGATGAGAATCATAATAGGGCACTCATGAGACGGGACGTAAATAAGAAAAACTTGCATACGATATTATATACAAGTAAAATTCTAAAAAATGCTAGGTGCTAGTCGGACGGTGAGCTGAGACCTAGCACCTGGGCGGGTTTCTAGGCAGACTAAGCGGATTTAAGTAATCTATTATATTTCGTGTAAATAAGTGTTTATTTATACTTAAAATATATATCATTTCATCATACACTACAAAATAAAGTGACATATATATTATGAAGTATTGGAACATAATGAAAACATGGAGAACACGCATATAATGTGGGCTCATTTAAGTATTTAACAAGTTTCTTACAATTTATTGAAAAAAAAAACAAAATGCAAAATGAAAGTTATCTATTTTCTGTCTAAGGGAGTCGCAACCTAAGCGAGTCTGAGCGGGCTAGGCAAGTGCCTAGGTAGTCTAGGGGTTCAAACGTTTAGGCATTAATCAGGGCGATGGCCAGCCGCCTAGCGCCTAGGCGGCGCTAAGCGAGGATTTTTAGAACAGTACACAACACTTGTTGAAATTTGTATGTAGTGGTGCATGCAAGTCTTTCGTGAGCTAATTAAATATTTTAGATATTGACGTTAATAACTATTTTCTTTCTAGCTCTCTCTTCTACAGGATTGTAATTATCATTTAGTCATTTACTATCAAGAGTGTGTAACAACATTAAGTGGTGTTATCTACACATTTCTGTTTATCTTCCACACATTTATCTTAATTTCTGTCCGTCAAATTGAATGAATTAAAGAATTAATATAAAAAAATAAAAATTAATATAAAGATAGTTCTCAAATAATTCAAATAATTAACTTACTTTTTTGTGCTAACATTATAAAATTACAGATTCAGATCTTTGATCGTTGACAGTTTGGTTGATAGGTGGGACCTATGCAAAGAATATAATACCAACCGAGGCTGGCCACTTGTGTCCTTTCAGTCAAATTATTTCTCTGCTCTCTGACAAAGACTGGATTGAGATGCCACTGCCTCACTGCGTCACTTCCTACACTTGCTTTAATCATTTTTCTCTTAATCATGGTGGTTAGTGATCTACTTAAGTTAACCTTGCTTTTACGCTCAACTGAAGGACAGTAGTTTCTCCCTAATCTCATAAACACATTCAGATATAACTAACACAGATTCTCTACAAAGCATATGAACACGTTGTAGTCATTGAATTGTTGAGTTCACTTGTAGGTCGAGTTTACTAAATATGAAGGTAAACGTTTCGCATACTCTATACTCTTTACAAACGTTATAAGCTTGTATGATATACTATAAATTCTAAACTCTCTCAATTAAAGTTTATTTGTTAAATGAAATTCGCACGGTCAACCAATGAACTTTCATTTTATACCCAAAAAGAAATATTAACTTTAATAATTTAATTGTGATTTAGATGTGCTCAAGAAATAATGTATGAAACCAAACCTTTTTATTTTAATAAGAATGATAAACGATTAAACCAATCAAATTACTCTTTAAGTTTGGTCATCAACTATAAAATTATGATCCTCTAGCACGCATAAAACTGTAAAAATGAACCAAGACTTGGAATTTAGCAACCTCCCAATTTGGTCATCTAAACCAAATTAAAAAGGTTCACATTGGCTTTCTGTCATGTGGATGATACATTTTTTATACATTAAAAAGTACCACAAAACCATTCAAAAATTTGGCATTGCATGCAACTTTTAATTTAATTTATCTTTTTTTTTTTACTTTTTAAAAGTGAGATAACACCTCCCTCTCACCCCTCCATATATACACGCATCAAAACTCACTTCCATCACCACATCATTCGCTGTAATCATTTTCAACTCACTAACTCCAAATTTCCAAAAAAAAAACTCCATATTTTCACAATGTGGGTTATTTCTTGGCCCAAAACCACTTGCCCCACCAAGACCGGTGGCCGAGAAGGTGGCACCACCACAGCCACCGCCGCCGCTGCAGCTACCAGTTGGTGTATCAATGTTTCATCATCCCACTGCACTTGTCTAACCAAACTGGTGACGAAGCTAAGGAAACATAGGAGAAGGGTAAGGGCTGCAGCTAGTAGGCGACGTTCACTGCAGTGCCACTATGATCCACTGAGCTATTCTCTCAACTTTGATGCCAGTGGATGTGGGAACTTGTTGGATGACCAAGATTACTTCAAGTTCTGTGCATTTTCCTCCAGGTTTGTGGCCAACCCTTCAGGAAACTCAGCTTCTACTCCAAGGCTAATCACCACCACTCCTCACTAGAATTATATATATATATATATATATTGAGTTTGTAATCTTTGACTTGGATGTAATGGGTATTTTGTATATTGGATGAGGCTGGCATCTGAGATTTCTTGAGAGAGAGAGAGAGAGAGAGAGAGAGAGGGGTAGTTGATGATGATGGGGTAGCTAGCTAAGCTTATACATTTTTGTACTAGTAGTTAATTATTGTGCTGACTAGTAGATAATGGTTTGATGATCAATTTTCACCTTCTTATTTTTTCTTCTTTTTATTTTCTTTGATTTGTGATTTTTTTTTGTTTTTGGTGATATTTTGCTGATGTCAAGTCAGTTCAGAAAATAAGATTTGCAAGGACAAAGATAGCAAAATTCCAAATTAAATTTGTATCCTCGTCGTCCCATTGCTAGGTTCACATGAAAATTTTGATCCCCAAGCAAAACAAATGACCGAATTTGTGAGTACTTTTGCTTTCTCACCAGTTAGTAGATGGGGGATCCCTACCACCATAGAAGTTTTGGAAATCAGAAAAGAACTAACAGATAAAATTAGATGGATGAGTGCAAAATGTTCAAAAAGGAAGTTACGGAAATCACTTTTCTTTCCACAATCGGTCATGATAAAAGAAGAAAAATGATAACCACGCATCGTTTTTCCTTTATGCACGCTCTTGTGTAATCTTATTCGTTGTTTTCGTTTAATTTATTCTAGTAAATTACCAAAAATAAAAAAATGTATGAGACGATAAAAAAATAGTATAGTTAGATCGAATTTCTTCTGATGAGCCTTTACCACTTAACCAATCAAATCTTTAGCAATCAAAAGCAGTGGAGATTTGGTTGCACAAAGCAGCAACTCCTCTCATTCAACTGTAGACAAATCAACAGTTGACAAGACCGCCAAATGGAAGCGGCCACCAGAGATTTCAAAGTCCAAAACCAGCCATTTTTTTCAGTAATCAGACCTCATTGATGAGACCACAAGGAGGAAGAAAGCTCCATGGTTGGATACATACATTGCAAAAGAAGGCAACAACACTATACTTTCATTCTCTTACATGAGCTTTACACAATTATCCTAAAACAACCCTATATCCGGCTAGTTTATCTTGCACTACAAGAGACCTACAAAATTTTAAGCACGACGGAGCCTTGAATAGCACGAAAGAATATTTATGTTCTAATCTTCGCTCCGCATATTACAGCTATGATTCCCGATCACTCATGGGATGATCCGAGACGGTGCCCTCAGAAGAAATTTCCTCTACATCGGGTCGTTCTGTCCTAGAGGGATCTGACTCTGTCTTGCTAGAATCCGCACTTTGAGTACCACATGTTCTAACAGGCGAGCCCTGCTTGGCCTCCGTTCTTACCACTGCAGTCGCAGTTTGAGAGTCCAAGAGTTCTACTTGGTCAACAGAGTTCGGCAATGAGGGTTTTGTGTCACGGACGCTTGAGCTTGCCATGCCGGAAGCTGCTGACAGGTGTGAACCTGGAGCAACACAGGATGCTACCAATTGAAGCACTTCAGGGGAAGGCGACAATCCCATGGTTGTTTTCTTGTGCTGATTCAGATGTGGCGCTGCAGATGATGGGTTTACCACATTTAAACTCAGAGGCTCACCGAGGTCGGATTCAATCCGTGAAAAGCCTGAAGTTGCAGCCATTGCTTGTGAAAGAAATGGAAATGATGGGGCCATAGGAATGGAGCTTGAAGCATTGCCACCAAAGTGCCTGCTCTGAAAGTCCTGGCTGCTTCCAGCGTCTAGTTGAACCCGCCTGAATAGACGTGATTTAAGCTTTCTTTTCTTCTTTAGACTCCGTCTTGGATCCTTTGGTAGCGAAGGAGGTGGGCCGGGAATCACAAATGGAGGAATCGTTCGCTTATCCTCCCCATATAACAACCGGACGGATTGAGCTATTGCCATCACTGTGGGTGGCAGATCAGGTACTGGGGGTTTAGCAGGAGCACTTACAGCTTCCCGTAGCCAATGGGGTAGCGTGTTCTTCGAAGAACTACTTCCAGCAACATCATCTCCCTTTAAGATTCCTCTCTTGAGATTAGGCAGCAATCCTGAACTGGAGGGTTCACCTCTTGCCAAATTATTATTCATATCACGTACAGCATTCAGTGATCTATCAAGCAGACTAGGCAACTTCCCGTACCTAGGGGCACCCTGTTCATCTTCATTCTTCTGCACATCATAGCTGCTTGAGGAATTCAAGCCTCCTAACGAACCCAAGCAACTGGTACCAAAAGAAGTGACAACAAATGGCTGCTCAGCAGGAACACTGGAAGATGTCCCTGCTCTGTCAGAAGCTACAGCAGCAGAATCTCCGGAAAAATTAGTCCTGAATTTATCATGAAACCAAGATGGAATAGGGGGATATTGCTCATTTTGCAAACCGAGTCTATCTGATGATTCAAAATGTGGAAAGCCAGTTGAAAGATCAGTAAAACCCAGCTTTATATCTGTCAAATGGGATTGAAACTTTGGTGGTGTAACAAGTCTACTACTATGCAGTGCCCGTGCCATCATTCCATCAGATATGCTTGGAAACTGTAAGGATTTAGCAGCCTTTTTGGTTGACTTAGACACTGCAAAAGCTGACCCGTCTAAAATCTTGAGTTGTTCCTCCTCCCACCTAGCTGACAAATCTTCCGAAGTTTTAAACGTTGAGAACTTCAACCTTGGGTCTCTCAGCATTGCATCCCAATTGCCCCTTCCATGCCTACGAACACCAATCCATAGATAATCAAGTTCATCTTCCGTCCAGATATCTGCTTTAAATTTATTTTTAAATAAGTTGCTTGATCCAGGACCAGTCCTCATCATTATGTTTTCGAGCACCTTCCGGTGGTTATCAGGTAAAGACGGAAAATTAGTTGGCATGTGCCCCAAACCAAATGAGGGAGGCACATCTCTGTCTTGCTGATTATATCTGGGTGCATCTGGTGGCAACTGTAAATTTGGAAACAATGACATTGTTGGAAGTTCTTGCAAGGATCCACCAGCAGATTCAAGTCTGCTACCTAATGATAGATTAGATAAGAAGTCCAGATGTGGACTCGGCATGCTCTTTGCTCCAAGTGGGAATCTTGGTAGCAATTTCTCATCGAATGGTAAGTTAGGCAATGCCATCTTTTCTTGGAAATCAGAAAAGGAAGCACTGGAACTTTCTGGACGATCATGATTATTCCCTTGAAAAGTCGGAGGATACTGCAAACAGACCAAGCATTGTGGTCATGCATCAACAAATTTTCACACACACGCACAGAGACAGAGACATAGACACAGAGAGAGAGAGAGAGAGAGAGAGAGAGAGAGAGAGATAGAGAGAGAGAGAGAGAGAGACAGAGATACAGAGAATATGTACCGGCCTAAATGGGAAACCACCATTTGGGATGCTATTCAACTTATTCTTGAGATGTGATACTTCAGCTGGTGCATCTGATAGTTTCGTGTCATCACCATTTACTTCTGTCTCGTTCAAAGTCCCAGACTGAGGAGCCAGACTAAATGGAAACTCTGGCCGACCTCCTTTTTGTCTGCCGTTTGACCTTGAGAATTTCTTATTTGATGATACTATTTGACTAGCATTGGGAGCACAGAGTCCCAGAACAGGTAATAAATTATTTGAGGGCAGTAAGCTTGTTCCCAGAACCTGGTGATTGGGAAGGAACATGTCAGGTGACATGTAGTCAAGAGAATTAACAGAAAGACCAAGGTGACTGTTTTTATGCTTCAATAGCCGGCCCAATCGTGAGGGAGAATCAGTCTTGGCCTTGGGAGCATCTAACTTATCGTTCTCCAAGTCAATTACTGAAGGTCTCTCTCTGAAAAACTGAACTAATTCAGTTGCTTGATCGCCATCTTTGGAAGTGTTGGTGGGACCCTGAGGAAGTGACTCAGGCGGTCCTTCACTAGGTTGAGGTTCTTCAACTGCATTCCTCTGAGCAAGCCGCTCTTTTTGTCTAGCTCGGAGCTTAGCACTGTTGAGTAAAAATAAAAGTAATTAACGAGATCCGCAATCCACCAAATAGTTCATAGAGATTAAGTTCAGATTTGATAATCCATATATTAAGGCTCCAGTTCTAAAATCATCTAAACTATCAAAGCCTGACCCACGTAGCAAAGGATGCTTGACTCAAATGAATAGCGCATCTTTCGAAAATGTGAAAGTTACACATGTATATCCCTTTCACAGAACACAACTAGGTACACTGCAAAGCTGCTGAACTAAAGCAATTACGGTAGCACTACTAGGAACTACTAGAAGGAAATCTGAACTTACAACTTGTCCCTTAAAGCTCGTCCAGCAGGTGTGTACTCCCTCTCTGGCTCTGGTTCGGGCTCATGCTCCTCGTCAGCACCCTGCTTACATGCAACCAATTAGACCATTGCAAATAAGAAACTTAACCCAAAATAACTATGCGGTAAATAATTTGCCCAGATGGTCCAAGTGTATCTACTGTTGAAAAAACAAAACAAAGGTTTTTTCTTAGCAACATTTTCAGCAGCAATGTGAAAGTGCAGATACAAAAGAAAGGTAGAGTAGAAGAAGCAACATGCTTCAATCAAGCATATATCTAACTTTGTGTACCTCACTTAATGTTTCAGTTGGGTGTGCACCATATGCTTCCCTGTAAGAAACAGCTTTCCGCAGGCGCTTCCCACGACCAAGAGCCGCTTCTTCCTCACTTTGATATTTCTCCCATCTACAAATCCAACAAAATGCAAATAAGTCCTTAATAAATCAAGAAAATGGGAGATGGAAAGCACTTGGTACACAGGAAACCTCATCAGAAACATTCAAGTTTGGATGCAGAATATCAATTAGCAGATTAAGCTGTGATAACACATGGAACAGTGAACATGGGTTACAGAAGAATTTGTTACCTAAGACGCAAAAGTCTGTCCCATTCATTTTCTTCCGTAACCATGCTATCCTCTTTCCTTTCAGTATTTGGTACCCCAGTATCATCACTTGCACCTGGAGATGATTCAACTCCCTGCTCTTCAGCAGGCTCCTCATTCCATTCGATGGCCTGGTTAAAATATAAGTTGGAAACTTTATGAGATAAACGACACAGACGAAAATCGAATTTCCGAATCTGCTGACCATCAGTCTTTATGGTAATTTTCAATAAAGATAAAAACAGCATAAAGTAGGATAACAAGACCAATATGCATGCAACAAAAATGAAAACAATGAACTTAAACTTCTAATCGAAAAAAAGCTTAATAAATGCATTAGATAAATTCAACATGTAGTTTACCTTTACTGAGCCAAGCATATCATTTTCCATTTCTCCTTCAGCAATATCACTTGAACCAGACTGAAGGTCTGAACGGTCAAGTAACTTTGAAATTGCACTTTCATCCCATACAATCTTGTTGCTGCTATCTGTACATTTATCTGTATACACATCCCCCAAGCCACCAGTCCGCTTCCTATGCTTATGCTCAACATCTGTCACTGCCTCATCTTTGTTACTGTTATTTTCATCGGTATCTTTTCCATCAGTAATTGGAGAATCATTAAAAAGCTCCTCAGTTCCCCATTTTATAATATCCTCCACTTCTTTTTGGGATCCCGACTTGTTCACAAAAAGCTGATCAAGCATAAGTTTCTTCTTTGCAAGCTGCAAGATGCGCTCTTCAACACTAGCACGAACAACAAGCCTATACACCAAAAGTCGTTTTGACTGTCCAATTCGATGTGCTCGATTCATAGCTTGAATATCAGCGTGCGGGTTGAAATCAGAATCATAGATAATGACAGTGTCTGCTGTTGCCAAATTGATACCAAGGCCACAAGAGCGTGTTGATAACAAAAAGACAAATCGGCTTTGATCTTGGTTAAAACGCGCAATTGCAGATTGACGCTCAGTCACTGAAACAGAGCCGTCTACTCTCTCATATGTTTTAGGTCCAAATTCTATAGCCAAATAATCCTCAAGGATATCTAGCAGCTTGGTCATCTGTGAAAAGATGAGGACTCTGTGACCCTCTTTGTGCAAGATCTTAAGCATAGAATGCAACAGAGTCAACTTGGCTGAAGCTTTAATTCGCATTTCATGAAGGAACTCAGCAGACCCAGAGTCCGGTTCAGTGCCTGGTATGAGATACGGATGATTGCAGACTTTCCTTAACTGCATTACTATGTTCAGCATTGACTGCTGTGCCACCCCTTTGCCAATATTCCGCAATATCTGATAATTCTTTGTCAGCATTGCGCGGTAGTATTCAGCTTGGATAGAGGACAGCTCAACAGGAACCATCCGTTCGGTCTTGGGGGGGATATTTTGCATAGCGTCCTTTTTAAGCCTCCGAAGCATATGTGGAGCAACAAGTTTTTTCAATTCATCCACTTTTTCTGCAGTTGTAAGATCATTAAACCTTTCCTCAAATGCAGATAGGGAAGGGAATGATGCCGGCTGCAAGAAGTTAAGCAAGTTATACATTTCACCGATGTTGTTCTGAAGAGGGGTACCAGTCAACAGTACGCGATGTTGGAAAGACAAGGAGTTAAGCAAGCTGAAGAGCTTACTTCCCGAATTTTTCAAACGATGACCCTCATCAACTATGAGAACTTCCCAAGGAACCCCGCGGAGATGTGAGGAATCAGCAAGAACCATTTCATATGTAGTTAAAAGAACATTAAATTTATACGCACATGTTTTCTTATTCAATGAATTTGGATCACTAGCATGCCATTCATGCTGGCGTATTATGGTTCGTGCTTTAGCACACCCATGATATTCCACGACATTCAATTCGGGTGCCCATAATGCAAACTCAGCAAGCCAATTACGCATTGTGGAAAGTGGAACCAAGACTAAACAAGGGAGAGTGGCTTTGAACTCGACGTATAATGATGAAATAAAAGCACAAGCGGACACAGTTTTACCAAGCCCCATCTCATCGGCCAGTATTACATTCTTGGATTTATGCCAGCATTTCCGCAACCAATTCAGAGCTTCAAGCTGATGAGGAAACAATATACCCTTCAGTTCCTTAGGCTGCTCTGTCAGAGTAACTATTTCACTTTGCTGACAACTAACCTTCCCCTTTGATGAATCATCCTTAGAAGCATTGTTTTCCAGTGTTTGGCGTTCAAACTGATAAAACTGATCAATCAGATTCTGGGAATTTTTAATGACAGGCTCATCCAGTCTTTCCCAAGTGCATTCATCGTAAGGGAGACCATTCCACTTTATGAAAGCTTCACCCAAACCATTTTCAACACCACGGAGACCAATCACCCGCTGTGGTTGCTTCCAACGTTCCTCACATATATTTATAACAGCAGTTCCATACTTAGCCTTGTAATTTTCTAATTTTCTCTTGGCCAAGGATTTTAGCTCAGATTCAGAAATCCAACTATTATGAATATGAGAACTACCCACCCACTTAACTAAAAATTCATACAATACCATCCCATCACTACCACCTGCAGGCTCAGCTAGTGAAGGCTCCTCAATTTTGGTTTGAGGGCTGCTGCTGATTCCAGTTTCTGTATCTACATCTTGTTTATCTTGGGTGTCAGGAGATAAATGCATTTCAATTTCAGGAACCTCATCATCATCATGACTTTTCAAACTAACTTTGATAGTCGCTGTTTTTTCAGGGTTTTTTCCTGAATCATCTGCAGTTACAGCAGATTCATCTTGATCTTTACAAATTATGGTAGCAGGACTCGAATCCTTAGCACCTGTCCTCAACAAATCCATGGAATTAGCTTTTTTACCTTCTTTGTTCACAGATCTTCTGTACACATGTAATTTGTCCACTCGAACATCATCCTTTGTGCTTTCATCCCCATCAGCACCACCGACAACATTTTCGCAAACCTCAGTGAGATTTTCATCCTTCATGCTTTCATCCCCATCAGCACCATTGACAACACTGTCCGCAGCTCCGACATCCATGTCATTATCAAAAGCAGAATTTCCATCTGATAGTCTGTTTTGAATCTCAGAAACTTGCAAATCAGCAGGACACAGGCCAGGGGCAGCTGTCACACATAACTGACGAGAAGATTGAGCATTATCACCCTGAACTCGACATCCCAAAACCCGATCAACCTGTGACATGGGCATACAGGAAACAAATTAATCTGCATGGCGACGTCAAGTAACCAAAACAAGAGAGCATATTTTCTATGTATCCAGTGATAAAAACATTCTGACATTCTAGAAAACTCATTTACCTGCAGAGGTTGAGCAGTAAAACTGTCTCTACAAATTGTTGTTTCAACTACATGACTTCCAGCTTTATCTGCATTATGTGATGAGTCTTTTGCTCCCTCAGGAAGCTCCTAAAACAAATCAATGATATTACTACGTATAACTAAACATAACAAAACAAAGGACTTATCCCAATAGAAACAGTTTATCGACATCAAGAACATGAAATTACTTGACAAAAATAACAGTGATAACAGTATAAAAAACCAGCATGATTCAGAAAACTATTAATAAGTAATCAAAAGCCTACTGACAATTCCTACATATAAACATGTGTCCAGTATAAAAATCAGAAAATTTAATGATACCTCGTCTCTGCTTTGGACATCTGACTTCTTGGTTCCAATTTCTTCTCTTGACAAAATAGCAGAAACCCCATGGTTGATAGATTTATGCTTACGAGGTGCTTTATCAATCCTCGGTTTTGTAGTATTTGCTTTAGATCCAGATTGTTTGGAAATACCAACAGACTTTCCCTTATCAGTCCTGGGCTTCTTTTTACTCTTATCATTATTTCCTTTGTGTTTTCTTTTTTTAGCCTTGTCGGTGGTAGCACTGATTGCAAGAACAATGGTCTTATGTGGAGATCCATCAGTACAAGATGGATCCGGCTTCACATCAGGAGAGGCAGATGCCTCAGGCGCTTCATCATTCGTCTCTGACAATGTAACTTTAGAATGAGATGCAACTTCTTTAGCAGGAGAGCTCGACTTTCTGTCTGTGGAATCCTCTTCTGGGACAATGCTGGATCTTTTTTCATCATCAACATTCACACATGATGAAATACCGTCTGCAGAACCACCAACTGTTGAATGAGTCGGCTTGGTGCTACATATATCTATCCGGGAGTTCTTCTCTAAGGATTTGACTCGATGGGTTAAAACAGCTTTTCCTTTGCTTGAAGATCTTTTCTTTGCAACAATAGAGTTTCCAAAAATCTGTGATACTTTCTCCCTGTCGGATGACTTCATTCCAGTTTTGGACTTAGTAGTGACAAGTTTTGTTCTTGCTCGTTTTGAGATGGTCTCTGTCAAAAAGTTTCTGGGTTCAAGCAGATTACTTTTCTGATCTCTTTTCTGACAGCAAGTTGTACATTGCCACTTCCCATTCGGAATGCGCTTCACGTGATGAATTCAACAATTAAAGATTTTACAATAAAGGGAAAAACAATAATTGCACATTAGTACAGCTAAAAAGAAAATTGATCACGCAAAACAAGCTATCGTAGTACAATCTAAATATATATCTACCTTAAGAGGTGGATTAAGACACTGGAGATGATAGGTTCGGGGACAGCTATCACAACACAACAAGTTACCGCCAAGGTCACAGACCACACACTCGTAGAAATACTGGATGAGAGAGAAATAGATTAGACAAAAATTTGCATGAAGTCAGAGAGAACTTAAGAGAAACTAATACTACATAATAGGCATAAAACATAAGTAGCTACTCATTGCCCTAATGCAAACATCGGACTGCTAATGTGCACAATATTATGTTCCATACAGACACAATAACTGCAGTATAAATGCTGTTACTGCATCTGGGACAACATGTTGTGCCAACAAACTCAAAAGGAATAAAAAACCCAAAATATATGAGCCCATTATTTATGTTTATCTAACCCTTCGGCAGACCAGGAAGTCACAGTTCAGCAACTAAACTGAACTTCTCAGTTGCATATTCTAAAATAACCGTTTCAGTCAGAAATTAACTTTGACTCTTCAGTCGATCAAGCCTCCTATGATGATCGTCCACATACCATGTACCCAGGAATCAATTTAACTGTATATACCGATCTCTAGATTTCAATTGAACAAACTCGATACTGATATTGTTGAGCTATTATTCCATTTCAAAGCTTTGTGTGTGAAAAGAGGTATAGCGTTTCAAATCACAAAGAACTTGAGTAGGCTGCAGAATAACTTTTGTATGGAGAACTAGAAACCACAGGTTAAAAATGTTTGAATCAAAACACCAGCACCACCATTGCAAACAAAGCCCATGCTAGAACGACTGAAGGGTCGTACCCAGTGCACAAGGCTCCCGCTTTACGCAGGGTCTGGGAGAGGTGAATGTCGGCTAGCCTTACCCCCATTTATGGAGAGGCTGCTCCCAAGTCTCGAACCCGAGACCTACCGCTCATGGACGAAGGCACTTGCCATCGCACTGAAGAGTAATATAAAATGAACAAAATGGAAAACAAATTCCACCCAATGATAAAGTTATTCCAATGAAGATTTGCTTTCAGGTTAAAGAAATCGGTTGAGTAATTAATCAATTATGCAAAAACTAACCCCGTCATTTCCTTTCTTCTTGGATTGAAACCGCTCAGAAATTAATTCATTTTTCAGCTTGCGCTTAGCTGAAGAAGAAGTCTTCCCTGGCGATTCTGAGGCCGCTGAAGTGTCTTCTTTGCCATTAGACTGATCAGGTCCATGAGGAAGCTTTCTACGTTTTCGTTTCAAGACCCAATTTCTGTTTATCATTTTACTAGGTGACGAACTGTCTTCCTTCATCTTTAGACCTGGGTCTTACAAACGTAGTCAACAGTGACAGCAAGCACGTCAGGAACAATGGATTAGTCAACACATCAGAGCTTCTACATGCATACTTAGGCACCGCAGCTTCCAGAAAAACACTGGCACACAACTCTAATTTAATAAAGTGTTTGAAGCAAAAAGCATAAGATTAGCACAAACGCAAACAAAAAACATTAACATAAAGAGAAAAGGTATGGTATATATAAACTACAGAAGCTCTATCAAGGATAATGGATACAAGAGACTTACCAGAGTAATTGTTAGATTCAGCAGGGATAAGCAAATTTAAATTCCTAAAAATGAATTCTTTATCGGCTACCACGGGCCACAGTGACAGCTCCCAAACAACTCAACCTTAGCACCTGCTACAAAAGCATAATTCACTTCAGTATGATATTGGATTAACATTTATAAGGTACATTGCCGGACGCCAACTTTGTAGCAGCATGGGATAACAAGATAATCTAAACACATCGAAGAAACTAGCATATATACTGCAACATTACTACAAAACCAACACACTATACAACCGACAATCGAGCAATTCAACCATCTTTTCCAAGCTACCACTTTCAAATGCCAAACGCAAACTACCATAAAATTAACAATCAAATCAACAAAAACTTAAACATGCAAACACATTCAGCTGCAGCTAAACACAAACCCCATTTCAACACCTATTAATAACTTATTACACAATCTAGATTCTACAAAAACCAAGATTCCACTAAACAAGAACACCCCACCATTTTCCACCACAATCAAACCTCAAAAAACACAATCTTTCATCAATCAAACAAAACCCACATCAAAACCAGCACAAAAACATACACGCGCAAGTTCCTACTCACACGAATTCAAAAAACCTAGATACAACCAACCAAGAAATGAGCACAAAAACAGAGAAATAAAGACTGCCAAGATGAATTAAGAAGCTTACCAATCAAGTAATGGATCAAAAACCCAAGAAACAGAGCAGCAGTATGAGGCAGCTGGATTGGGAGGAAGAGCTGGGGAGGTGGGGGGAGGTTTAGGGCATGGAAGGCAAGGCTGTGGGAGATACGAGAAGGAGAGAGAAAGCGAATGGGAGACAAAGGAAAATAAATAGGGTGAGAGGAAAGAGAGAGTTTTTGGTTTTTCCAATCTTATTTTATTTTGCTTCTCAAATTTGTTTTTCTAGAGAGAGAAAGCATACAAATACGGATTCGCCGGTGTCATGGGGACGGGGTTACACTCTGACATGGCAGGAGAGAGAGAGAGAGTTGGAGATAGAAAGAGAGAGGAAGTAGTGCGGGTACTTTCTCTCTCCTCTTCCCATCTTGTTCTTGGTTTTTTGGTTTTGGTTTGGTGATGTTGTTGCCATCTGATTTAGTTGAAAGCTCACCACCACTCAAAACTCGCCACGCGGCGGATCCAGAGACTCTTCAGCACTTTCTCTCACTGCCCATACTCTTCCCTTTTTCCCTCTCCTTCCCTCATCACACCTCTGCTTTTTCCCTTCCCCTCCATTCCTTCCACCTCCACAACTCAACCCTCTTCTGTGTTATGTAATAGCTTTTAGAGAGAGAAAGTTCTAAGAGAGAGAAGAGAGAGAGGGATGTCATTCCCTCTCTCTGTATTTTCCATTTGCATGATCAATTCGCTAGCTGGGTTTTTTTTTTGAACGGGGGTGGCTGTTTTCTTGTTTCCAAAACTTTCTTTTTCTTCCTTCGTTTGCAGCTTTCTCTTTCATACTTTTTCTTTTCTGCTCAGCATTTTTTGTTTACTATATTTTCGGTGAAATCTTTAGCGTAAAAGTTTGGTAACTCGGATTTGGCAGTGCTTGTTTGAGGAGCTAAAAACAAGATTAGGGATATTGAACCAAAAGAGAAACAAGGTTTAGGGATGAACATCTGTATACAATGGAATTGGACTTGCAAATTGCATTAGGCAGGTGGTTTTTTACTTGATTTGGGTACAAATCCAATTATAGATTTTATTTTTATTCAATTCATATCTCACAATTAAGTGTTTGTGAGAGACTTGCTTTGTTGTTTAAATTACTTTGGAGATTCGATGTTGAAGTGGGTTTACGTTATGTGGTGAGTCGTATTTATGAAGTGTGCCGCTTATATTTGGATTGGAGCGCGAGAGCATACTGAGCGCGAATAATTCAAAACTTACAGTTAACGAGACTTGTCGTTATTATCAATTGTTAGGGGTTTGTCATTCTTTTTCCTTTTAAACTACTTTTGAGATTTGGTGTTGAAGTACGTTTACGTTATGCAGTGGGTCGAATTTATGATGTGCGCCGCTTATATATGTTTTGAAGCACGAGAATACACTGAAATAGCGCGAATAATTCAAAACTTACAGTTGACGCGACTTGTCGTTATTGTCAATTGTTGGGAGTTTGTCTTTTTTTTCCTTTTAAACCACTTTGGAGATTCAGTGTTAAAGTACATTTACGTTATGCAGTGGGTCGAATTTATGATGTGTGCCACTTATATTTGTTTTGGTGCACGGGAATACACTAAAAGAGCGCGAATAATTCAAAACTTACAATTGACGCAACCTATTGTTATTGTCAATTGTTGGGAGTTTGTCTTCTTTTTCCTTTTAAACTACTTTGGAGATTCGGTGTTGAAGTGCATCTAAATTATGTTGTAAGTCGTATTTTATGATGTGTGCCACTTATATATGTTTCGTAGCGCGGGAGTATACTGAAAGAGCGCAAATAATTCAAAACCTAAAGTTAACGAGACTTGTCGTTATTGTTAATTGCTGGGAGTTTGTCTTCTTTTTCCTTTTAGTAACAACAAGAGTGACCGTTATAGCGTAACAAAAATCACATCGTAGTAACAAAAACTACTTACTAAATTAGTATTGCTATCTTTTCTTACGTTACAATTGATCTATACCCAATTCGTGTCATTTATATTAAACATTTGGGCCTTTTTCATAAACCTAAAACATAGGTAGAATTCAAAGACAATTTGATTTATTAAAATTCAACTTCACCAAGCCATTGTGATTTAATTTTTATAGAAAATCATTAAACTGTTTTTCCTTGTTTTTCCAATTGAAAATTTAAGTTGTTACAACCCTTGAAGGACATAACAAGGATTAAGCTAAGTGATGAGGGATATCAACTAAAAAGGACAAGTTTAGGGATGAAGATTCGTCCAATGGAATTGGACTTTCAAATATGCCATGCTGGTGGTTGTTTACTGATTTGGATACAAATCCAATTATAGATACCTTCCTTTTTAGTTTTCAAATCACATCTTACGATTAAGTGTTTGCGAAACACGTGTTTTGTAGTCTAGTAGTCTAATTACTTTTAAGATTCGGTGTAGAATGACATTTCTGTTATGCATTAGATCGTATTCACGATGCGCACCGTTTGTGTATGTTTCGAAGTGTAGGAATACACTAAAAGGGCGGAAAATATCTTAAACTTAATGTGAACAAGACTTGTCGTAAATGTGGAGTTAAATATTGTTTTTTCTTTCTACATTGACAAAAGCGATCATGACACCATAACATAAACGCATAATATTACAGAAACTACTTACTAAATTTGTACTCCACTATTTTTCTTAAACTACAACAGATCATATCTAATTCTTGTCATTATCTTAAACATTTATGTCTTTCTTTAAACCTCAAACATAAATAGAATTTCAAAGACAATAAATTCATAGAAATTCATCTTCACCAAACCATTGTCATTTTTATATAAAAGCATTAAACTATTTCTTCCTTATTTTTCCAATGAAATTTACAACCTTAAAAAAACAAGTTTAGGCATGAATATTGTGTCCAGCGGAATTGGACACTCAAATATGCTATGCAGGTATTTGTTTACTGATATGGATACAAATCCTCTTTTGTTTTCAAAATTAAGTGTTTGTGAAATGCTTGTTACGTTGTCTAACTACTTTCGAAATTCGGTGTGTAAGTGTATATAAATTTTGTGCTAGATCGCATTTGTAATAAGTGCAGCTTATATATATTATGAAGCACGAGATACAATAAAAGAGCGCGAATAATCCAAAACATGTCGTTATTGTCACTTGTCAAGATTTTTGTTTTCTTTTTCCGTTCTTTAACGAGAAGAATGATCGTTATAGCGTAATCACAACAGATGAGAACAAATAAACTATTTACTAAAATACAATAGTTCACACCCAATTTTACAAAATAAAAACTAATAAAAATAGCTTGAAAACTTTAAGTTTTAACGAAAAAGACAAAAAGTTGTTGTAAGTGAATAGTATCAGGATTGACTTTTTAGAGTAAAAATGTGGTTTTTCGTTAAAGTGAACAGTACCGGGAGTTTTTCGTTAAAATTCCATTTTTAAAAATCATAAACACGCACTTAAGTGTTGAGAAAATATCATATTACACACTTAATTGTTTGTCAAACACTTATTACGTTGTTTAACTATTTTCCAAATTCAATGTAGAAAAACGTTTGTGTATGCGCTGAATCACATATATAAGGTGCCTTGGATCACATTTATGATGTGTGGTGTTCATATGCGGGAGTACATTGAAAGAGCCCGAATAATCCAAAACGTAAAGTTAACGAGACTTTACTTTATTGTCATTTGTCAAGAGTTCGTCTTCATTTTTATTTCAACAACGATAAAAGTGACCGTTAAAGCATAACAACAAAGCGACTGTTAAAGGCTTAATGTGTAACAACAACACATCGCCTTAATAGAAACTACTTACTAAAAACATCTAAACCTCTTGTACTTGTCAAGGTGCTCATTGTTGAAGCTTTGGCCTTAAAAATTGAACTTTCATACTAAATGCACGACGCAATAAGAAAATTCTGTTGAAGAGTATTTCAGGATGCTAATTTTTTTGATGACATCTTAGCTAATTTTATAAACAAACTAAGACTGTTTTTCCTCCAAAAAAAAGTTTATTTATTTTTCTTTATTTTTAAAATAAAATAAAAAAATAAATAAACCAAATGGATCAAAGGTTTGGGTTAGGGGTGTGCTATCCACACACTCTATTTTACTTTTCACATACTATTGATAATTTTTGTCTGTTAATTTTTTTCAATTCATTCAATCTGACGGTCAAAAATAAAAAAAATATGTAAAAAGTAAAATGTAACGTGCCACACCCCTTTAGATTTTTGTTTGGCTACATAAGCCCAAGTGCCCAACCCGCCAAAAGTGCCAAGTCGTATTTCCCACCACACAATTTCAAGTCCACAGAAAACGACACCACCCAAAAACTGGTGGTTACCAATTAACGGTCGAAAATCCAAAAATACACTTCCACTCTCTCGCTATCTCTCTCACTCTCTGCTTTCTCACTCCCTCTCACAACCTCCATGATCGCCTGCAAAGCTTCAAACCCTAACCATGGAGCTCTCTCCCCACTCCACCCTGCCAAAAGACCCCTCAAACACGCCCCAATATACAGAATATGCCACACTCCCCACACCACCACCACCACCAACACGAACAACAATTTGTGCGTGGTATTTTCGTCCTTAGCAGATGGACCCAGATGGAATCAGTACCACCAATTCACGAACGGCGGCAGCAAGAATGGCAGCAGCACCGTTTACAAGAAACCCAGAAACGCGGAAGAGGCGGAGGAGGAAGGAGGAGGAGGAGGAGAGAGGAAGGTGCAGTGCGAAGTGGAGTTGATTTCGTGGAGGGAGCGCCGAATCAAGGCCGATATTTTGGTCAATGCCGATATCGATTCGGTCTGGAACGCTCTCACTGATTACGAATGTCTGGCTGACTTCATCCCCAATCTTGTTTCCAGGTACTAACGCCTTCAATTTTTCGGTTTTAAAATTTGTTTTGAAGATTTGATTTTTATTAAGTTTATGAGTGACCTTTTGCTTAATGTTTGATATCAGCCGGAGACTACCATGTCCGCATCTGGGGCGTATTTGGTTGGAGCAGAGAGGCTTGCAGAGGGCGCTGTATTGGCATATCGAAGCTCGGGTTGTTTTGGACCTTCAAGAATTTCCTAACTTAGTGAGTGTGTCTAAATTGAACCCAATTTTTGGATTCTTAATGCTGTTGTTTGTTTCGAGATGCAGTTTAGTCCAACTGGCTCCCTTGCACCCGAGTTTGAACCCCTCCTGGTAGAGTAGTTTAGAATATCGCCTTGTCCAAGATAAAATGATTACCATTTGGTTCAATTTATGGTTATGTGGGTTTGATGGTGTTGTTTAATAAGCAAAGTGAGTTGCTTTAAAGTTCTTATGTTTGCATCTTTTGTTTCGTTGCACTTTGTAATTTGAAACTTCTGTTCATTTTTCAGAGTCATAATAATCGTGAGCTCCACTTTTCCATGGTTGATGGAGACTTCAAAAAGTTCGAAGGCAAATGGGCCGTTAGATGCGGGACAAGGTAAGGATGGAGTACTTGGTTTGTAATCTTAACTGGTTGTACAATGTGCTTGCGTTTTGCCTGCTTCGCTGTATCAGCTATTGAAGTTGCGTTTTATTTTCTAATTTTCTAATTTCCTATTTTCTCACTGATGATTGCAGGTCATCATCAACAATTTTATCATATGAACTTAATGTAATACCAAGATTCAACTTTCCTGCCATTTTCTTGGAAAGAATTATCAGATCAGATCTTCCGGTGAATCTTCGGGCCTTGGCTTGCAGATCAGAAAAGAATTTTGTAGGGGATCAGAAGATAACAATGACAGAAAGTTCCTTGCCTACCACATCCCTGGCTGCTACTTGTTCACTCCCCAAAAACATCGACGGTTCTTTGAGTGAAAAGGATTACCCACTTAATGAGTTTAAAGAGAATATTCCTGGCTCTAATCCTGGTCCATTGACCCCATCTTCAACCGAGTTGAACAGTAACTGGGGTGTTTTTGGGAAAGTGTGCAGACTTGCTAAGCCTTTCTTGGTGGATGAGGTTCATCTTCGGAGATTCGATGGTCTATTGGTAACCAATTAACCCTACACTCTCACCTAAGCTTTTCTGTCCTTGAGAGAGACTATTCCGCTTAGCAATTGACGATAAAATGATTTTGGCTGAAGGAAAATGGAGGCGTTCATCGCTGTGTTGTTGCTAGCGTAACAGTTAAAGCTCCTGTTCGTGAAGTATGGAATGTTTTGACTGCTTATGAAAGTCTTCCTGAGTAAGTAATGCATGTTCACTCTTCATTTAAATTTTGAGTACATAGGACGCGGTTCGTGCTCAGGCTAGTTTCTTTCATACCTGATTCTTTTTCTTTGTGAAATTACAAATTGCAGGATCGTCCCAAACTTGGCAATCAGTAGGATATTATCAAGGGAAAACAACAAAGTCCGCATTCTGCAGGTACTAGCAGTCTTTTTCATCAAGATCATACGTTTTCTAAATAGTCGGTATTTAATTTTGGGATCAGATTATGTGTCAATGTCTCATCTCTAAACTTACATTTTGTGGGTCTTATAAATTCATTAAGAGGTTAAGCACTTTCTGATCCTTAAAAATTTGGTGCTAAAAACATGTCTTTTAAGTACTCTAAGTGATGCGAAGGCAGAGATCATCTTATAAGTGATACAAAAGTTAACTTACCTTTCCGGTAATATGCAGGAAGGATGCAAGGGGTTACTTTATATGGTACTTCACGCACGTGTTGTCCTAGACCTGTGTGAGCAGCTTGAAGAGGAGATAAGTTTTGAACAGGTTGAAGGGGACTTTGACTCGTTTCGAGGTAAATGGGTTCTTGAGCAGCTAGGAAGTCATCACACGCTGTTAAAGTACTCTGTGGAATCAAAAATGCGCAAAGACACTTTGCTTTCCGAAGCTATTATGGAAGAGGTTGGTATAGTACTTCTCAATATTATCATGTCTGTACTGCCATGGGCTTTGTACTAAATGTTTATGTTCTGGTTGCCTACTTCCTTCATATATTAGTCTTTTGAGAACATTGTCGGCGTAGATACCTCATAGCTTGCCATGCGTTAAAATGAATATTAATTTCATGAGCGTTTCATATGAAGAAGTAATTGGTGTTATGTAAGATCCCACATCGTCTAGGGAAATGAATCATGTAAGCCTTATATGTATATTCTTATCTCTACATAGCACGCGGCCTTTTGGGAGCTCACTAGCTTCGGGTTCCATCGGAACTCCGAAGTTAAGCGAGTTCGTGCGAGAGCAATCCCATGATGGGTGACCCACTGGGAAGTTCTTGTCTGAGTTCCTAGAAACAAAACCGTGAAGGTGTGGTCGGGTCCCAAAGCGGACAATATCGTGCTACGGTAGAGTCGAGCTTGGGATGTGGTGGCCTTGAAGGGGACTATCTATTTGATACATATCTGTGGCATTGTAGGTTATATATGAAGATCTCCCTTCAAATTTATGCACCATACGGGATTACGTAGAGAAAAGGGAGGCGGCACACTCGTCAAAAGCATCTGATGAAAACATATATACGGAGGAAGAAACCGCTTCATGTAGCTCTGGCCATGATGATGAAAGAAGTAATACAACAGTTGACCGGATTTCCGATACCGATGCTCGAAGTTCATCTAGGAAAAGGCCGAGAGTACCAGGCTTGCAAAGGGATATTGAAGTTTTGAAAAGTGAGCTCCTGAAATTTATTTCAGAGCATGGGCAGGAAGGATTTATGCCCATGAGAAAGCAACTTCGTGTACATGGAAGAGTAGATATTGAGAAAGCAATTAGACGCATGGGCGGATTTAGAAGGATCGCATCATTGATGAACCTCTCTCTTGCTTACAAAAACCGAAAACCAAAGGGCTACTGGGACAGCCTTGACAATATGCAGGAAGAGGTAAGATTTTTATGCTGCAACTTCTAGCAAACCCCTAGTGATAGGCACGGTAATCAATCATATTGTGCTAAATTTCTTGTTATCGATGGAAAAACTGTGCTATAACCTCGATATTAGTAAATTTCCGCTTTGCATACAGATCAACCGGTTTCAGAGGAGTTGGGGAATGGACCCTTCATTCATGCCGAGTAGAAAGTCATTTGAGCGCGCAGGTAAGAAATGGGACAGAACACAGAAGCATGAAATATTCATACTTGGTTAGATGTTTTACCATGACACAGAACCGAGCGCAATGGCGTTCTAGGATTCATATAGCCGACCCCACTTAGTGGGAAAAGGCTTTGTTGTTGTTGTTGGTTAGATGTTTTACCATGGCATAGCCATTGTGTTTCTGCTATGACATTTGACAGGGCGCTACGACATTGCTCGTGCATTGGAGAAGTGGGGCGGGCTTCATGAGGTTTCCCGTCTTCTGTCGCTGAAGGTGAGGCACCCTAATCGACAGCCGAACCTGGGGAGGGATGTAAAACTAGACTATGTGGTGTCAACCGATGTAGAGGAGGAGAAAGTGGTAGCATCTAATCCCTATGTATCTCAAGATACACAAAAGTGGATCTCTGAATTAAAACATTTGGATATTAATTGGGTCGAATAGCAAATGCATGTTCATTTGGTTCTGTCTCTCCCTTCACTCGACATTCATACGATGAATGAATGCATACATGTTCTTATATATGCTTGAATGTCGACGTACAGTGTTTACAACAACAATGGAGGTCAGTATACATGTTCTTATATATGCTTGAATGTCGACGTACAGTGTTCACAACAACAATGGAGGTCAGTAGAAATTATTTTTGCTCCCGGGATTGTAATAGGGCAGCACATCTATTGAGTTTTTTGTTTCGAGGGGGGTGGCCTTCATGGATAGGGCTGTTTTGAGACGGAGTTGTTGTTTAATACTTTGTCATCTGATGTAAACGTTTTCATTCGAATTTAATTAAAATTTTCATCGTTAATAAAAAGAAAGAAAAACAATTCAAGACAATAAACGTCTGATTGTTTTAGTCTTTCGATAATTACTTACATGGCATGGAGGTCAGTAGAAATTATTTTTGCTCTCCGGGATTGTTTGATTCGAGGGGGGTGGCCTTCATAGATGGGGCTATTTTGAGACGTAGTGGTTGTTTAATACTTTGTCCTCTGATGTAAATATTTTCATTCGAATTTAATTAAAATTTTCAAAGTTGAATAAAAAGAAAGAAAAACAATTCAAGACAATACAGCGTCTGGTCGTTTTAGTCTTTCGATAATTACTTACATGACATGTGTGGGGCCCACTTTGTTGCACGAGTAGTCTCAAACAGTAAGAACTAGAGTGGCTTGATTTGTAGAACAAAAAAAGAAGCGGTTTGAATTGTTAAAGAAGGGAAAAGGTTGGGTACCTTTTAAAAAGTGACCCGAAATTAAAGGGGTGGATTTCGCAACTAGCTCTTACATAATTAAACATTCATCCAAAATAAAGCAAGAAAATGTCAAATCTACTGTTTCTTCGTACACTTCTTTTTGAATCAACCCATCATCTCACATGTCTTGCTGCTTCTATTTTGGATGTATTTCTTGCGAATGGTCAATTAAAATAATCTACTATTCAATATATGATATTTAAAAGCTTGTTTGGAAATACTTTTCGGATGATTTAAAGCGTTTTTAGATAAAATGTTTTGAGATTCCAAATGATTCACTTGTGTTGTTACTAAATATTAATTTCAAAAATATTTTCACCTAAAACGTTTTCAGTTGAACTATTGTATTAAACATAATGATAAATATTCTCACTACAGTTAAACTCAACGCTAGTACTATTGTCTAGCAGTACTTATAATTGAGATGTTTGCGGTTCAACTCACGGGTTTCGATACATAACGACGATTGAACCAATAAAATATTATAATTAGTGATTTTTTTTTGGTATGAAAAAATAATTTAATTAATTCGATAAAAGGTTACAGGCCAAGGCAAAGGAAGGCAAAATAACTCAAATACATTGGGGGAACATATACATAAAAGTGCAGCCCAATTAAATTAACTAAAACGAAACCCAAATCTCTAATTTCTAACCGCAAAAAGAAGCGTCCACCACCATCACTGCCACGAAAGTCTTGTCAGCAGTCGAATCAACAATATTAGAGAAAACGACCGAGTGGTGAAAACAAATAAGACATCACAGCACAAAAGTACCAAACCCGCATCAAGAAGCATACCACATCCAGATTTCTTCACTAAAAACGCAGATTCAAAAGATAGTCACCAGATCTAAATCACATTCACGAATCCCTGCAAATATATACAAACACATTAACACATGGGTAGAAGGTGAGGCTAAGAGGTCAATACCCTTACTTTGGCCGAAGCCGCAATACATTGGCCCTTGATGGAAATGCGGCAAGCTGTTTGGGGGTGGGACAGTGAGGGAGGAAAATAAATCTGGTAACCATATTCAACCCATAATCGGTAGATCAGAGCAAAGGATGGAGTGGGGATGGTTGTAACGCCCCAAAAAAAAATTATTTGGAAGCTAATCACAGTGATAGGCCTAAAATAAAATCATGGTTAATCAATATTCTATTAACCATCATAAATCAAATTCGATCATTTTATGGCTGCATCTAACTTTCTTATTAGACTGCCTACGTACTCTCAAACGGGATCAAACCAATCGTAGTTCACCACCTTATTTAAACAGTGTAACACTACACAAGAAACAATACCTTCTTGGCTAGAAATTTCAACAGTTACATGAAAATAGACTTACCTCAAGGGATTTCAATTGTATATTTGGTCACCAGTTTACTCAATAATCCTTTTAATTCACTCAACCAGTCAACAATTATGTAGGACTTTTCTCCGCAATATTGTATGTGAAAATTGTCTATATAATTTATATATACATATATATATATATATATATATTCATACCCACATATATACATACACATAGAAATGAAAAGTAGTGTTTTTTTTTTGTTGGAAAAGTTGTGTGTTTTTTTTTTTTTGGAAATGAATCAGGAAGAAAGGAGAGGAAGAACAATCTAGTTCTTTCCCCCACCCCCCCCAATAAAAAAACATTTTTTTTCCCTTGAGGTCCCGTCCTCCCAGGTAACTCAATCGAACAAATGCATGGAATCAGGAAGAAAGGAGAGGAAGAACAATCTAGTTCTTCACCCCTCCAAAAAAAAAAAAACCATTTTTTTTCCCTCGAAGGTCCCGTCCTCCCAGGTAACTCGATCGAACAAATGCATATTGGGTGGCAAATTCACAGGTATAGCCGTCTTGCATGTATGACAGGTGGAACTTGGAAATCTAATAACACATAGATTTTTTATTTATTTTTCTTTCCAACGAGTTCATCCAAAGGAAAAAGATAGGTGATATAAGCTCAAACTTTAAGGTACAAAGTCAATCTCAACTCCAATGTTATTTCCCTTTATTGAATTTCATAACCATCCATTAATTTGTCTTTCAAATTCTTCCATTTAATCATAAAAAATTGCATAACTAAATCATACGTAAAAAAATTCAAGGATATTACATTCGGTCATCTTTAAAATAAATCTCGTCATCAAGATTTCCGATTACTAAATAAAGGAAGAGATGTAAAACCAATCCCACCATTCCATTTATATTGAACGAAATCAAAATCTTAGTGTATGATTTCATTCATATCCGAAAATTAACCAATAAATAAACATCACAGGCTTCCCACATATTATAACTTCCAGTCACAATCAATGGCAATACCAATAATCATCATTGGCTATACAAAGATGTTAGCACGATTCTTCTCTCAAAACTCGTGTATAGAATAATCCAACCTGATGACCGATCCCGCGACCGATTATTCTCATTGCAATTTCCAAACAATGCGAAGTGGGGTAGGGTAACGAGAGTGTCCATTTACTTCCTACACCACATATCCAAGTACCCTCCCTAAGGACTATAGGTACATGTCCGTTTGTGTAGGCCTCCAGAGGTTTAAGGGATTGAAATCCAAGGCAGCGCACAGTGCCCCTCACTCCTCGTGCCACTCAATCTATGAGTGTCCATTTCACTAGCTATACCATATAAACTATCTCGCAGGAGTAGCTCGTCCGTATAACACCCTCTGAAGATTTAAGGGATCGAAACCCAGAGGAACCACACAATCCTTTTCACTCTCAGGTCTTCGAAATAATTCAAGTGAATGCACCTTCTTTCATAAGACTCATGCAATGGTTCAATATCACTGCAAGTCATATTTCACGCCAATAAGAGTGGAGAGACAGAGCGAGTAGTTTAGCTAAAGTTTATAGAGAGAGTAGAAACTAGATTAACACACAACACTTACAATTCTTGTCAAACGCCAATGTCATAACAGAGGAAAAATATCCCGATAAGCCGAAATTATAGCACACATAATAATTATAAATAATAAAAAGAAAAACTAATGAAAATGACTTGAAAACTTTGAGTTTTAACAATAAGAACAAAATAAAATGTAAAGTGAATAGTATCAGGATTGACTTTCTAGTGTAAAAATGTGGTTTTTCGTTAAAATAAACAGTACCGGAGAATTTTTCGTTAAAGTTTCATAAAAAAAATCCTTGTAATCATACATTCTAACTACAGTTTCCAGTAACAGGGAACTACCTATAATAACCAACGACTTAACCAATGTAGCAATTCATATTAGAATAGATAAATTCTTCAAATACAAAAGTCACAAATAATCTCACAATCTGTAAAAATAGCTTTTAAAAATTTACCTTGGATTGTAAAGCTCAGCTCCATAACATTGTGTAGCTGAAAACGATTGCCAAAACTTTGTAGCTCAAAATGATTCATGAATAAAAATTTACACCAAAACTTATGATTTTTGGGAAAAGGTTTTTAAGTGGAATAACTATTTTCTGCTTTCTGAGAAGCAAACCAACGAAGAACTCAAGAATATAGCATATTGTAGAGTATAATCGTTTGGTCTGATATCACTTGTAACGCCCCAAAAAATTTATTTGGAAGCTAATCATGGTGATAGACTCAAAATAAAATCATGGTTAATCAATATTCTATTAACCACCATAAATCAAATTCGATCATTTTATGGCTGTATATAACTTTCTTGTTAGACTGCCTACGTACCTTTAAACGGGATCGAACCAATCCTAGTTCACCACCTTATTCAAACAGCGTAACACTACACAAGAAACAATACCTTCTTGGCTAGAAATTTCAACAATTACATGAAAATAGGACTTCCTCAAAGGATTTCAATTGTATATTTGGTCACCAGTTTAATCAGTAGTCATAATTTCAATTCACTCAACCAATCAACGATATGTAGCACTTTTCTCCACAAAACCGTATGTGAAAACTGTCTATATATTGACTTTGTACCCTAAAGTTTTTGCATATATCACCTATCTTTTTCCTTTGGGTGAAATCATTGGAAGGAAAGAAAAAAAAATCTATGTGCCATCAGATTCCCTTTCCTTAACCTATAAGTAAAATTTTCTCATCATAGGTTGACAGATTAGGATTGAAACAAATATCTATGAGTGGAATATTTGATTTTTAGACCACCGAATTGGGTCATATCAAATGCGACCGAGTTCACACCTTGGGTACACTCACGGGACCTCCGAAAGCCTGCGAAGGAATATCCACTCCGGCTCCAACTGGCATGTGTACTACACGCTCCATTAAAACGCGTGGCTCTCCTTCTTTCATTTGTTTGTAAATGATTTTTTGTTTTTGTCTGCCGTGCAAGATAAATAATCGTTAAACTGTGCTGAGGGGGACGTAAAATCAGAGACGCCCAAATCTTTTTAAAAAACAAATAAAAAGAAGAAAATTGTAGGAAAAAGTGAGAGCCTTTGAGCTCAGAGACGGTTCAACTATCATCGGAGAGAGAGAGAGAGGGAGTGTTCGTGCTCTTGATCGATGGATTGTAGTTTTTTCGGAGGTAATCATTGTATTAATCTTCTTGATTTTTTAATTTTCGGATCGTTTTTGTGTTGGTTTATCCGATTATTGTACGGATTTCAGCTGGATCTCTCGCAAGATTTTGTCTTTTATCGTTAATTTGGGGATTAGATGTTTAATTTTGAGCTAATTTTGTGTGAGGTTGACTGGGTCGGAGTTCGTATGCTGAAATCTTGCGTTTTTGATTTAGTGTTTCTGTGTGCTCAATTAGGTTTTTTTTTTTTTAATTGGGATTAATTTGGTGGGTTTAGGATCTTGAATCTGAGTTGCATGCCGGCGCCTCAAAATCTATCTGAAGTCTCCTCTAGTCCTTTCTGGTCCAATAATTTAATGATTTAGTCAATTTTACGAGTTATGCATTTGTTCGTGGATTGTCTAATTTGATTAAGATTGTGTTACTGGCATTGACTGTAGCGAAAAGCCGAGCAGTCTTAGCTGTGTGATTGTCAAACATCTGTATACGGTTTGCATACGATGGAAGTCGTGGTCATTGATGATGCAGTCTTGAGTTGATCCAGACAATGTGAATTGTAGGATGTCTTTCAGATTCTAGTCGTGTTGATTTATTGCCTGTTTGATCACTGAGAATAAGAATAAACGATTGAGAAATTAGGAAATCCTATAAACGACTTTTTGCAACTTTTGTCTTATTTAGGGAGAAGCGTGATTCGAAGCGTATGAATGTGCTTCAACTACAATGTATGTGAATAATATCATAGCATTTCTGAAAATTACATAATTACGAGAGGTTTTTTCGGGTTAAAATATTTGATTATGTAGTTTGCACTTTAGACTTGGATTATCTGTATATGGATTACTTTTTTGTTTATCAGATCATTGATGCATTTGAATTCTAATTCATAACTTGTTTAAGGTGCTTCAAGTTTCTGACTGCTGTCTTGTTGGAGAAGGTTGTTTTCTTAGACGTTGCTCGTGCTTAGAAATTATCCTTATGGTTAACTGATCTAGTGATACCTCATTTGCTCTCTCAGGTTACTAGTTAAGGATTGCTTTGTTGGAAGAATGTTTGCTGTTGGCAAGGATTGCAGTTGGCTACCCATGGGAACATGCTTACGTGTCATATTTACTGCTTGTTTGCTTGGATGTTTGTCCATGTGACTTTAGACAGCATGGATAGAAATATGGGTAGAGGTGCAATGGATCAACATAAAAACTATGAGCACGTTCGCTACAATAATGTTGAAGCTAGAAACGACGGAAATGGGTCATCCAATCAAAGGTACTTCCAGGATCCATCAAGTAATGCTAGTACTAACATGCGACCTCCAGATTACAATGTTGCTGTTGGAGCCAGGCCTGTGTTGAATTACTCCATTCAGACTGGTGAGGAATTTGCTCTGGAATTCATGAGGGAAAGAGTGAACCCAAGGCAACATTTAGCTTCTGGGGATCCTAATAGTGCTCCTAACTATATGGATCTAAAAGGCTTACTGGGAATTAGCCATACAGGTTCAGAAAGTGGGTCTGATACTTCGTTACCGAACATGGTAGATAAAGGGCGTGTCCAGGAATTTGAAAGAAAGGCATCTTATGCACATGAAGATAAGGGTTACTTTGATTCGGTACGATTACCACAAACCTCATCCAGGAATGACAGCAATCGAGGACTTCATTATGCTTCTTCAGGAATGTCTGATAGCTCAGTGAGGAAAGTGAAGTTTCTCTGCAGCTTTGGTGGTAAAATTTTGCCTCGTCCGAGTGATGGAAGGCTTAGATATGTTGGAGGTGAAACACGTATGATACGGTTAAACAGGGATATCTTTTGGCAGGATCTGATGCAGAAAATGTTGACAATTTATGACCAAACTCGTGCAATAAAGTATCAGCTTCCCGGTGAGGATCTTGATGCACTTGTTTCTGTTTCATGCGATGAAGATCTGCAAAACATGATGGATGAGTTCAATGGGCTACAAGATGGGGGATCACAGAAACCTAGGGTGTTCCTGTTTTCTCATGTTGATTTGGAGGATTCTCAGTATGGTGTAGAAAGCGTGGACGGTGATTCTGAGATTCAGTATGTAGTTGCTGTAAATGGTATTGACTTAGGTTCAAGAAAGAATTCTATTGCTTTGGCAAGTTCTTCAGGCAACAACTTGGAAGAGTTGCTCAGTCTAAACGTTGCAAGGGAGAGCACTCGAGCAGTGCCTGATACAGTTGGTGCTGGCACAGCACCTTCAGCACCAAATGTGCCTATCTCAACTGACGTTTCTTCTCAATCAGGATTTCCAGGTTCTTCAAGGGCATATGAATCCAATTCACAACCATACCAGGGGCAGATGATGCATAGTGGAGAAGCCAGACAACATCCAGTGTCAACTTTCCACTCTGTCACCGGGAAAGATGGTCAGACTGCTGTGCCTTCATCGGTTCCATTACAATATGATTCAAGTTCTCTCACTTCACATCATGCAACACCTGGAGGAAATATGGATTCAGTGTCTATATCCGGCCAATCCCCTCAACAGGGGGGATTGATTGAAGAGCAGCTATATGGTGGCATGCGTGGGCAAGGTTCAGAATTGCCCGTAAAGGAGACGAAATTGAAAAAAAACAGCTCAGCAAAAAAGATAAATGAACCTGAGAAAATTCAATCCTTAGAGAAGGAAGTTCCACCAAAGGAAGCAAGAATGAAGAGAGAGAATTCTCTCCATAAGATAAATGAAAGCGATAAACCTAGGAATTTAGAAAATGAAAACACTGTTTCTCTACCTTCATCTGACGGTTCAGTTCCCAATCATATTTCTAGGGATCAAGTTTCAGTTGCCAATTCAGCAGCAGAGACAGGATCACCTTTGTTGGCTTCAAGAAGCAGCAAAAAGCTCCAGGAACCTCGACAAAAACCAATCACCTCTGAAGATGTAAATGATGGGAAAAAGATCAATGAAGATGACCAATTCCACACAGCCAGTGGACAGTCTAATCCTGGATATGGTGGCTCTGAGGTTGATTCAATGGACTTTAGCTACCCTGAACCACCTGTGGCTCCTCAGCGTGTCTATCATTCTGAGCGGATCCCCAGGGAACAAGCAGAATTGAACCGTTTATCAAAATCTGGTGATTCTTTTGGTTCCCAGTTTATGGTAACTCAAGCACATCCCGATCACTCACAACCAATTGCGGAATCCGTGGAGAAATTGCATGGTGAGAATGTCCCTTTGCAGTCTGAGCAGTCTGTGCAGCCGGGCTTACCTTCAAAACTATTGCACGTTGAAGATGGACTGGCACAGTTTGAAAAGCATAAAGAATTTGCTGAAAATATAAGTAAAATGAGTTCTGATGCTTATGATGAGGGGCTTGAGTCAAAGGTACACAAATTGGATCAGGAAATGGGCTGGCCAAAAGATAACTACAAAGACCCAAGTAGCAATGATAAAGTAGCGGCTGCGCTGACTCAACAAACTGCTGATCGGGAAACATTTGGGAAGCGTACACATGATTCTGCTTCAGTTCAACCAGAATTTAAATGGTCTGAGATTGCTGCCAATAAGGACAATGAGAATAATGCCAAGGGTCATGGACAGCCATTGGCTAGGGCAGAGAACCCAGCCAAAGGTGTTGCTCATGGGGAGTCTGCTGCTGGTGCTGGCACTCCGGAGCAGGGAGACATTCTCATTGATATTAATGACCGCTTTCCGCGTGACTTCCTGTCCGATATATTTTCTAAAGCTAGAATCTCAGGGGATCTTTCTGATCTTCCTCCACTTCCTGGCGATGGAACTGGCTTGAGCTTGAACATGGAGAATCCCGAGCCTAAGCATTGGTCGTATTTCCGAAATTTGGCTCAGAATGAATTTGTAAGAAAAGATGTTTCCCTTATGGATCAGGACCATCTGGGTTTCTCATCCCCACCGACTGATATTGGATCAGGAGCTCCAGTAGATTACAGCTTTCCACCTTTGAAGTCTGATGGAGTTGTTTTTGGTCACACTGATTCCCAAATAAATTTTGATGAAGATATTCGGCAAGGTTTGCCTGCTTTAGCTGGACCAAACAAAGTGAATTTAGGTTCAGATTACAATCCTACGCCACTAAAGGGAATTGAAAGTGAGCAGCTGGATGGGGTAAATCATGGAGTAAGAGAATCAGAGTACGAGGTATTTCTTCTGTATCTTTTACTAGCAAATCACACTGTTATCAACTTATCATATTGATTGCCTCTGACCAATTTTCTATTGCCCTTTCTTGTAGGATGGTGAGCTAAATATTCAGAACACAGCTGTACCTATTGTCGATATTCCTTTGGAAGAATTTGATATTACTACCTTGCAGGTAAGATAGTTTACCTATTACAATTTCTATTGCATTATGGAAACGTTAACTAGTGGTCTTCGTTTTAACCTATCAATAAACTATACAGATCTGTTTTTCTTTCCTTTCTGTTCTTTCAACCATAAGAATTTTTAGTATCCTTGTTCAATTAAAGTCAAGGAAGTATTAGAGTAAAGCTAGTAGTACTTGGGTTGTATTTGGAAGTAAAATTTTGCCTTTCCACCATAGAATTCTGCCTGAACAGCCTGCTTATTAGCGGTGTTGACACTCCCACCATGTTCCTTTTCTGTAGTTCTATTTTATGGAAACCACCAATCCCTCAAACATCAGAGTATATAGTATTATACTTCCCTAACTACCATGGCACTGCCATTACTAACTTACAGTTTTATTTCTTCATACCATTTTTGGCATCTTGCCACCTCTAATTTTACAACTGTTAAACCTAAATGACTGCCTAATAGAATGTATTGCATACCAGCTCTGCCTTGTGTCTATGCTACATGAATCCTGGTTATTTTTTTTACTTTGATTTGTTTAGTAGAAGCTTCATTGTCATGCTAATATCAAATATCCCAACTTTTGCACAGCAAAATTGATTGATGGAACATCTTGCCGTGTATTCATCATGTAGTGTCAGACACATACGTTTATCCCTTATTAATATCATCCGCACCTTGTTCTGTTGTGCAAATTGGAGATTTTTGAAGTCTGTTAATTCTCTTGTTGGCCATCTATGTATTTCAATGCAGATCATAGAGAATGAAGATCTTGAAGAGCTTAGGGAATTGGGTTCTGGCACATTTGGAACTGTTTATCATGGAAAATGGAGGGGAACAGATGTGGCCATTAAGCGGATAAAAAAGAGCTGTTTCACAGGGCGTTCATCAGAGCAAGAAAGACTGGTGAGTCAGAACAGAGAGTTTTTTTGTTCAATAGTTCACTAAGCTAGAGGTCGAGTGAGTCATGTCAGGTGAATATGTTTTTCCAGTCAAACTCGAAGAATATTTCTATTATGATATTATACAGAATGAAGGCTATAAACAATCCATCGATTCAAATTCAGATGGCTGTCATCCCTCCATCGTCTAGTCTGGTAGTGATAGTTATATCAGATATTTACAGTAACCTCTCGGTGCTGGGTGGTGGAGGGTAGCATTCACCTACAGCATTGTGCTCATTAACTTGTCATTATGTGACATGTCAATAACAATAACCATTGATCCTCTTCTTCTTTTTTTCTTTTCTTTCCCCCTGTTCAGACTGTTGAGTTCTGGCGCGAAGCTGAAATTCTTTCGAAGCTTCACCATCCAAATGTGGTGGCATTTTATGGCGTTGTCCAGAATGGACCAGGAGGAACACTAGCCACAGTGGCCGAGTTCATGGTGAATGGCTCTCTGAGGCATGTTTTACTTAGCAAGGAAAGGTAATACTGTTCTCTTTAGTTATGTCAATGATGTAATCCTTACCAGTGTACCAGGCACTTCAATCTTTATCTTATATTGGTTTTGTGAATTCCCAGACATCTTGATCGTCGTAAGAGGCTCATTATTGCGATGGATGCAGCATTTGGAATGGAATATCTACATTCAAAAAACATAGTGCACTTTGATTTGAAATGCGACAATTTGCTTGTAAACTTGAAAGACCCTCAACGACCCATTTGCAAGGTATTTGTATAATTCTTGTTGTCTATATAAGATTCTATAGTTGATCAGGAATTCATGATAGAATCGAGCTTATTATGTGGGTCTTTTTTATCGTCCTTTCTTCTTTGCCAAGCTGTTATCATGTTCCAAAATCAAACATTGTATTTAGCAGAGAATTGTATAATTTTGCAGGTAGCGGATTTTGGCTTGTCAAAAATCAAAAGAAATACCTTAGTCACTGGTGGTGTTAGGGGTACCCTACCATGGATGGCTCCAGAGCTTCTTAATGGTGGTAGCAGTAAGGTTTCTGAAAAGGTAGGATGGTACAATTCATATCTAATGCTTACTGGCAGAAAAAGAATGTTACTACCGCACAGTTTCAGCTGATTTTCTTTTCCACACACGTTGATGTAATGTCATCGAACCACTTTATTCCTGTTGACAGGTTGATGTATTCTCCTTTGGTATTGTCTTATGGGAGATTCTAACCGGTGAGGAGCCTTATGCCAATATGCATTACGGAGCAATCATAGGTGCGTACACTATGTTCTCTCTTCATGGTGTCTTACTGGGCTTCAGTCCGATATTCAAGCACTTATAACATCTTGTTTATTAGTCCTGGTGTTTTAGCGTGTGTTCATCGCTGAGCTGCTGATTTTTCGCGTGTATGGAGCCGAGAATGAAAGAGAAACCGGAAATACTGACACTTGGTTACTTGCAGGAGGCATTGTGAACAACACATTGAGGCCACATGTGCCACCCTTTTGTGATTCTGAATGGAAGTTGCTAATGGAGCAATGCTGGGCCGCGGATCCTGTTGTTCGCCCATCGTTTACAGAAATAACCAAACGCTTGAGGGTGATGACTGCAGCTTGCCGGCCTACTAAACCACCGGTTCAGCCACAGAACCAGGTCCCCAAGTAGCAGAGTTCGACGATGATTCCCTCGTGCAATCTCGGCTAAGCACGAGAGCCAATTATTATAAATTATTTATACCCCATGTAAGTTGTGTGTATTATATGAGTAGGGAGAAGGGCTCCCAACCAACTGTTTTACAGAACGCAACGGAGTGATTGTGTTTTTTGGTGCATAAAACCGGAAGAATTGGGTTTTATACGTAAATCAATTTATTTGTGTTCATACTTCATAGTGAAATACAAACTTTTATTTTTCCTTTTGTAAGAAAGCTCAAATTTCAATGAAATAAACCAAAAAAAAAAAAAAAAAAAAGGAGCAGTGAAAGACAATTGTTTCATGTTCATTTGATCATCTACTTCAAGGGTCACTTTGGTTTTTTACTTTGGCTGCTCAAGATTGAGGAGTTCCTTCTTAAGATATTTACGGAATTTCGTGCTGATTGAAACTGTTTTTATTATAAATTTATTCTGTAAAGATCATCATTGCAAAAAATCAATAAAATATGAGATTGTATAGTCATCGAACATATGAAAATATATGGACGGATTTGGTAAAAGAATTACGAACAGTCTATCTATAGGGTACAATTGATTGACAAAACAATCTTATTTTGAATTGATTTTTTGCAGATATGATTTTTGTAGAATGATTTATAATACGAATGGTTCGAATATAAATACAAAGTTTCATAAATCTCAATCTTAAAGTGCCAAGCCGTTCTCCTTACATAATGTGACAATGATACTTAGAAAAAATAAAAAGGTCGCGTTCTAAAGTATTTTGCCAACATTTTAACATGTTAAAAGTTGTGTGCTCGAGATTTTATGTTTGACTCCTCTTTTAAAAACTTGCGATCTTGTGTTCGAATAATATTTTCTCGAAATTGCTTGTATAGAAAACATAACGTGGTAAAGTTAATCATTTTCATGTCAATAAATACATGTGGAGTTCAGATTCTCTTCATGTTAGGATTAGGGTTTAGCTGGACAGGTTAATAATTTAATTTATCATTTGGTTCAAGATTAATCCATCTCTTAAATCTTTCTTTTCGCTTTGTTGATAAGATTGAGTAAGTTTTCCTTGTTGAAAACTAAAAACAAAACACTTAAACACGGGAGTTAACAAAAAAAAAAAAAAAAAGATCAAGTAGCTTTAGATTTCTCAGTAGTTGTCTCAACTTGGTTGGAAGAGACATCAACTTCGACTCACCAAGTGCAATAAGTCAATGACGATCATTTTTCTTGAATTTGACACTTAGGTATGGCTAGTCCTATTATAGTGACGTAACTTTGTTGTGAGTGCAAATAATAATTAATTTCCTATATATGCCCTCGTATTAGTGCGTTATTTACAACTATGTCATTTCCATCAATGGATAATGAAGGAGAAGCTGGCCGTAAATAAGACCGTTAATTGAAGAACAACAGCCACCCATGAACTCTTGACAGCAGCAGACTCGCAGTTTCGTGTTCTCAAAATTGCTGAAAGGTAAGCTCTTTCTCTCACGGACGCATGCCTGTTTCAAAGTTTTGAATTGCATTGTGTTTATCCGGCCGTCGTCTGCTGTGCACGCAAATTGTTTGACGAAAAGCCTCAGAGAACCCATCCAACATTAATTTGATGGGTTCTGTAAATTCTACAGTCCAAAAGCAACACCATTTCATTAGCTTTGGCTTTAACCAAGAAAAAAAAAACGTGGGATTTGGGCGGTGGTGCTGTGCTGCTGGAAAGATTTTTCCTTTTTGGTTGAATACCCATGTTTTTTTTATTGTATTTGTATCATTGTTCACTCATTAGCAATTTTGTCTCAGCTGTTACATATTGGAATTGAAATGCCATATTAATTATTGGGTAACTGGTTTTACTAGGCGATTGCAGACTCGTAATAATATTAGCTAGATGTTCCAGAATCCTCCAACAGTATCCTCTGCTTTGTGGGAGTCATATCCGAAGGGTGATCGAGTTCTTCTTTCATTTTTGATCTTCGATTTCTTATTTTTAGAAACAAGTTTACGAATAACATGTATTGGTTTCGCTTAACTTTGTAGGTGCTTGCCTCTACCATTGAGTTCAAGCAGCCTCAGTTATCAGCTGCAACATCTTATGGTCTCGGGTTGAAGGTTTGATTCTATCTTTTATTTTCTGTCTTGTTTGTTTGTGGGTTCTGTCTTAATTTGTAAATTCATATAAGCAGTCACGTGGTTGAGTTTCATCCTGAGACCTAACGTTTAAGTTTTATTCACAATGCAGTTTGAGCATGGAAAGCTTCATAAAGGACAAAGTATATTTGGAGCCATCTTTTCTGCCAGTAGAAAGACCAGAGTAGAACCAACTTACAGGAAGAGAGAAGCATATCCCCAAAATGTGGACCTTCCACCTGTACTACCTAAGAATAAGAAGAAACCGTATCCTATTCCCTTAAATAAGATCAAGCAGGCCGCAAAGGAGGACAAAAAACTTGCAGAATTGGGTATAGAGAAGCCCCTCGAACCTCCAAAAAATGGATTACTTGCCCCTGATCTGATTCCCGTTGCTCACCAAGTACTAGATTCCTGGAAAATTTTAATCAAAGGCATTGCACAGCTGTTGCACGTCATTCCGGTATACGCTTGCACGTAAGTATGCTTTATTTGTATGATGTGGCCGTCTTTCAGAAGTTATGATGTGGCTGTACATAGCTATGTACTAACCTCTTAAAAACCTAGGTTTTAAATTGGAACAATAAAATGCTTCAATTTTTTTTCTGCAGTGAATGCTCTGAGGTTCACGTGAGCCACTCTGGTCATCACATACAGGACTGTCTTGGTGCAACCAGTGCTAAACGCCGGAGCTTCCACTCCTGGATCAAGGGTTCCGTCAATGACGTACTTGTACCCATCGAGGCATATCATCTCTATGACCCTTTTGGTCGGCACATTAAGCATGAAACTATATTTCAATATGACAGGATTCCAGCTGTTGTGGAGCTGTGCATCCAAGCTGGTGTTGAGATCCCTGAGTACCCTTCACGTCGAAGAACCAAACCCATCTGTATGATTGGAAGGAAAGTGATCTATCGAGGTGGATTGATTGAGGAGCCTCAACCAGGTATCTCTGCAAATTCATCATCACTTATTGATCTCGATACACATGGGGCTTGTGGGTGGTTTCCACCTCCACCACCATCAGATATTCCCAAGATTGCACAGGAGACAATGGATGCATATGAAACTGTTAAGCTGGGGGTGACAAAGCTGATGGATAAATACACAGTGAAGGCATGCGGGTATTGCTCCGAGGTTCACGTGGGACCTTGGGGTCACAATGCAAAGCTTTGTGGGGAATTCAAGCACCAATGGAGGGATGGGAAGCATGGCTGGCAGGATGCTACCGTGGATGAAGTTTTCCCTCCAAATTACATATGGTATGTCGAAGACCCCAAAGGGCCTCCGCTGAAGGGCGGTACACTGAAGAAGTTCTAGGGGAAGGCTCCGGCAGTTGTAGAGGTTTGCTTGCAGGCAGGTGCACAGATCCCTGAGAAATATAAACCCATGATGAGGCTTGACATTGTTGTCCCTGAAAGTGAGGAGGCACAATTAGTTGCCTGAAAATTAGACTTTTTGTGCAGCAGAATACTGTGACGCATGTATATATGATTTTTAACCTTTTGGTTACTTTCGAGAGTCTCGAACCCTAGACCTATCCCAATTTGAACCCATCACCGCCTCCTTATTTTTCCGATTTCTTATTGTTAAACCCCACCCCCAAAATTATTGTAATTTCACATTTTCCCCTAAAGATTTATTGAAGTTACAAATTGGTCCCCTATTCTCTACCCAATCAGAATTCTGTTTTTTAGATTTTTCTCAAACTTCTCCTCCTCTCTCTGCTTGCCACATGGCAGATCCCCTCACCTTATCTCCCCCCCCCCCCGAGTCAACCCTCAGCTCACTCTCTCTATCTCACTCTCGGATCTCTCTCTCTCAGCTCACCCTCCATTTTTCTCTCCGGCGAGACACACACATCCACAAACCCTGTTGAAAAACCCGCACACTAGACCTTGTTCTTTAATGTAACCAATGACAATAGACTAAACTAGCAAATATTAGAAAACTTAGAAACACACAAGAATTATATTGCTTTGGCAGAACTTTTACCTACGTCCAATTGTGATTTCTCTCACCGCTCTTTTGATTAATAATAGAGATTACAAAATTTTTGCAAACCCTAGAACTAATCTCAAAACTCACGACTGTTTGGCTATTTTCTTTCTCTCCTTAAAAATCAGCCTTGCCGTACTCTATTTATAGACATAGAGTTGGCTTACATGTCCCAAGGTTGATTGAATTCCTATTTCTAAGTGGACTAGGAAATTACACTTATCCAAATCCAAATAGACTTCTAGAAATTCAAACCTAAATTGAATAAGGAAAACTGAAATTCTATCCTAATCCCTTTAGGACAAGAATCTGTATCTCTAATTTTCCTAAACAATCCTAAACCAATTAGGACATACTTGACGAGCCAAAAACCTAACACAACCCAAACCACCCCAACAACGATGGCAACACCACCATCACCGTGCTAGCTCTCCATCTCTCTCTCTTCGTCTCTGTGGAGCACGGAGAACCCTCGACGAGTGTGGGTGTGCGAGCCCAAAATCCGGCCACCTTCGGCCTTTCTACGGTGTATCGAAGGTACCAATTTACTTTTTCTCATCTTTATCGTCTTTTTATTTGGTATATCGTAGGTTAAGGAGTAAATCGCGTTGATCGGAGCTCGGGAGGCTCCGACCTTCGTCTCAACAAGAACCGGGTCGTTCGACCCAAACCCAGATCCCAAAACCCATTTAACCCAGGCCTTAGGGGCCGTGCCAACTCGCTAAACCCTAAGCCTAACCCGTTTAACCCTAAACCCAAACCCTTTTTTAGTTAAACCCCAAGACCCTTTACTTTGGGCCGGGCTTTCAAGTCTAGGCCCTTTGACCCAAAACCCATTAGACCCAGGCCTTTGGGCCTTAGAACCCAGCCCAGTGGCGAAGCCCATGCCACCGAACCCAAGCCCAAACCTATTGGACCCCAACCTAAGAACCCAGGCCCAAACCCGGTCCAACCTAGCAGCCCAGCCGCGACTGGTCGGTGCGTGGGTGCATGCTGGTGCCGGCGTGTGGAGTACATACGCCATCGTCCACGGCGACGCCAGCGAATTTTTCGACGACCCACGGCTGCGTGTGGGGGTATCCGAGGTCTCCCTTTATGTTTTTTGATGTCCTGAATTCGTTTATGACGTCCGTTTTAAAAAATTCAATCGTTTGAGTATAGTTTTATTAATTGGACCCTTTATGTGTTTAGGTGCGAATATTAGCAGCGATTCTGTTATTCATATTTCGTACGGCTCTTCAACGACGGAGTATCTTCTAAAATGCATGTTTTAATAGTAGAAATGCATACATGAAAAGTATGATTTAATGGTTACGTTTTATGAAATGTTTTATAAGTAAATTGAATTTACACTATATGATTATCATGCTTTACTGAAAATATTTTGGAATACTATATTTTGTCGAACTTATGTTCTTTGTAATATATATGATGGATGACTATATACTATTTATTAACATGTTTTTACACTTCTTTGTAGTATATATGATTGATGACTATATTCTATGAAGATGTTTTTGAGATATATGTACCTATGTTTGTAAATAGTATGTTCAATGATTTTGTGCGTATCTAGTGGTCACTGTTTGGCCTATGGGCGAGGGAGATATATGGCTTCGGGTCGAGAAATATAGTGCCTACGAGCGTTTTGATACCACTAGTTAGCACACTATATACGATATATGTTTTATGAAAGGTTTTATGGCATACTAGGGTTTTCGGAAAACCTACTACATATTATACTATTGTTTTCATGAAACTTTGGGGGTTAGTATGTTGATAACTGTTTCAATATTATATATATATATATATATATAAACTTGGTTCACTCATGTTTGTTTTGCGCCCCTTGAACGAGGCTTACAATCCGAGCTACGAGGCATTCCCCTACCAGTGATATCGTGCCATCATCTCTTCTTTGACATCATTGTAATAACACATTCTGTTGTATTCTGAATTAGATGTATGCTCTGAACATGTCATGCACTATCACTATCTTTATCATTGTTGGCAGTTGAATATTAGTATATTATTTTATGTAGTTCGAGCGAAATTTATACGCATGATTTACATGTTCTCAGCATATGCATTCATTAAATGTTCTCAGCATATGCATTCATTAAATGGCTTGCATCACCCTCGGGTGTCGGCCAGCATGTGGCCATCCCGATGTCCCCCGAATATCGGGATCGGGGCACTTATTACCAACAGAGGGAGAGTTTGAACTTGAAATCTTGTCCAACATTGATTACTAATTAGCGAGTTAAATATCATTAATTATCTACCTAGGACATAGATGTAATCTATTATCCACCTATGAAAAAGATTCTAGTCATTTGACACCACTGTGGGAGCAAATTTCCGCTTCGGGATTGAATTTCACCGGACCTTTTTTGTGTACTCTTATTAAATGTTTGTCTTAATTTAATTGCCTTCTGTTTCCTCCTGTTTTCTTCCTTCTACTTGTGTATATAATTTCTGTGCTGATATGTAGCAGATGCATTCGAAGTGGAATGTTGAAGACAAATAAACAAGTACAAAATCACATTGCTTAATCTATTTATTCGCCATTGAAGACTTGAAGTAATATGAAACAATAGATGGAACTTGAGGAGTACAGCAGAAAACTCGTTTCTGAAACAAATTTGGCCGAAAAATCTCCTGGTGGGAGGGACTTAGATTTCGGTCCACAAGTTACAGTGAACTGAAATGGATGACAATATGTAAACTTGAAGTGTTTGAAGTTTACAGCATTGACGCAGATGCTATACGTAGAAAACCTGCCCGACATTCAAGAGACTCTCGTGAGGAACGTTGAACATTACACTCTTTTCCCTGCACACCTTCCTAAGAAATGCGTATAGGTAGTCAATAGCGATCTTCTTCAATAGTTTGGATTCCCTCCTGGCTTTTACGACAGTATTTCCTAGTATGTGCACCACTCCTGCATCTCTACAGTTGTTCAAGAATTCTATCTCATCAGCCTCGGCCTGGCTGCTTGCCGGAACGAAGGAGGTCGGGTTGTTTGCATGCAATGGAGAATCATCAGGCACGATCGAGTCCACTGATGCAATTGACAGGTCTACTTGATTGGAGTGGCGCGTATTGCTGACATTGCTCAACTCGCAATCTCCTGACTGATTAGTTTGTTGCTCAAGTATACTAGATAAGTCAGAGTCTGAAGACGCTTCCATCAGGGACTCAAGCCGGACATACGCGAATAGGTTGTGAAAGAGCTTGTTCTCAAAATCATCATCCTTTTTGTGGTAGTCTTTATAGCCATACCTTGCAACACAACGGAACATGTGGAAAGTCTTGGGTCCAATCCGCTTTACAAGGAACCGCTCTTCTTCTGGGACTGTGAAGACAGGAAGGTACTTCACGCAGACAAAGACGACAACAGAATGGATGGCGGGTAGGTTGGTGATAAAGTGAGAGAAGATCCGGGGCACTCCACTTGCTAGCTCTGTGTATACAAGGCCTATCCCAGGTACGCGAACCAGTCCTAGACTGGGACCAAGTCCAAGAATCCATGCCATTGAAACCTTACTGTGCATCTCCATCTCATAGCGTTTAACTGTACCATAATGCCAAACATACATGATGATAAAGAAGGCTGCTGCGATCACAAGAGGAACCCAGCCGCCTTGATTGACCTTGAGGAGTACGGCAGAAAAGTAAGTGCCCTCCACAACCAATGATAAGCCAGTGAAGATCACCACAAGAATCCAATGGCAGCGCCACACTAATATCATGACTAAAATCATAAGCAATGTGGTTACCAACATGACTATACAAACTGCCGTCCCTGTTGCAACACGTAAGATTATGTTAGATGGTGCAATCTTAACTTCAACCAAGAAGCTTGGAATGAGATACGACAAGTAACAGTCAGAACACAAGTTTGAGAAGAGAAATGGGAAAAAGATTTGCCTAGAATGTTACCCTGTAATCCTTATTGCCATCGTCGATTTCCTAATGCTAAAAGATTTTTCATAGAATTTGAAGATGGCATGATATGGAGGAAACTCCTTACTTCACCGATGCTATAACAAAAATTTCATACTAATCGAAGTCCATGTCTTTTCATAGATGGATAAAACAGGAGAGTAATAACGAATGTTGAAAGAATATCAAACCAATTAAACACTGAAAATTTCATGAAATTATGTTTTAAAGTAGGAAGATGTGTATAATAAGCTGCACCTGGTTAAACTTACCAGAGGCATTCCCAATTTGGTTTTGATTTTTAAACCCAGCTGTCACGGCAATGCAGAGAATCATAACAATCCAATTAATTTCTGGAATATATATCTGGTGACGGTATTTCCTTGATGTATGCACGACTTTGCATCTTGGGAAACAGCCTAATGCAAGTGCCTGCTTGATTAATGAAAAAGTTGCAGTTATGGTGGCTTGACTTGCAACGACAGCAGCTCCAGTTGCAACAATAAACACGGGCCAATATATGTTGTCTGCAAGAACGATTAATCAGAATCTTTCCGCAATGCATAAACCTAAATGGTTATGTTATAATTTGTAGGTAAAGAAATCAAACAAACCTGGAATGGAATGATAAAAAGCACCGAACACGTTGTGTGGATTTTTCATAAGGTATGCTGCTTGACCACAGTAGGCTAATAGAAGACAAGGAAATACAACCAATGTGAAAGCAAGTTGCACGGACGGGACTGGGAAGTGGGATAGGTCAGCAAAAAGTGCTTCAGTACCTGTAAGTGTTCACAACCAGTCTTCAGGGACTACGTCACAAACTTGCTTGTATTTCACAAATAAAAAAGGATGGAATATCGAAAATTTACCTGTTATACTAAGCATAATACCTCCAAGGGAAGTCCACCCATCTTTTCCTCCCCTCTTAAAAAATCGATATACATATACAGGTGAAAAGGCTTTTAAAACCCTACTATCATACTTCCAAACATTGAACATGCCAATTCCTCCAATTACGAGAAACCAAATAAAAACAATTGGTGCAAACAGCCAACCGACTTTATCTGTCCCATAGCGTTGCACACTAAACAAAAGTATCAGTATAACAACAGCAACAAGCACGACTACCTCTGTATAACAAAAGAGTAGTTATGATTAGATTTGGAAACAATGATCGATGAGTAACAAACATGGTGAAGCAAATGAAACAGTATATTTGTGTCCAAGAGTATGGAGATACCATTACTAATCTTGGAGTGGCCTACATTGATCCCACCAACTGCTGACAGAACTGCAAACGATAGTATGGTTAAGGGTTAAGTGTACTTATCAAGCAGAATATGGTTAAGAGCTTCCAATAGAACTGACAAAGAATCATACTCGCTTCAGCGGGAGTTATCATAAACTGTAGAGTATTTTAATGTTCTAACCTAGTCTAAATGCTTTCCAGGAAGTAGCTTTTACCATTTAAAAAAATAGTTTCTCAATTAAGATTGGTTAGAGTATAAGGGATTGCAATATGCTTCCCTTACAAGTTATGTCTATAGGAACTAATCACGCAGGTTGAAAGTGTTGGGATATCCGTAAAACAAAACTACATGATCACGAAAATTACCAATGAGGATAGTTAAACAGAAGAATGATCCTACAATATCAACAATGAAGCTGCGCACCTGATATGGCTGGAGTCAGAATCCCGTCCCCAATCACCATGCAAGAGCCAACTAGGACAAGAATAAGAAGAGTGCTCTGCATAAATGCATGCCCCTCCAACCATCTCCTGGTTCTTGCAGCAAATGATTTCTGACCAAACGAAGAATGACTATATGTTGTTAGTGCCTCATCCGTTTGGTCTTGGTTAGGAATAGCCTTTATTTTTGCATATCGACAGAGTAGTGAATATAGAGCAAACGTTCCACCTGCAACCATGAGGAGGATAAGTTTACATGAACTAAAACCCGGAAGAACAGCATCTATAGCTCTCGATGTATTGTCTCTATCAGTGAATAATCAAAACATAGATACTTTTGATTAATGATCTGAGAACAGCGTTCAAGGTAATACGGTAACATTACAAAGGTGGGAGGGGAAGGAAGAGCTTATATATCAATGATAGACTGTGATCAAATTACCTTGACCATTGTCATTTGCTCGACAGACAATAAAAACGTACTTCAGGAGTGGAATAAGAGTGAGAGAGTAGATAATAACAGATAAAGCTCCAATTAAATCCTCCGGGTCATCAATTCCATCAGGAAATGTATTGTAGAAAACATACAAAGGAGATGTTCCTAAATCTCCATATACCACACCAAGGCTTTGAAACGCAAGCTGCACAAGCAATAATGCTGAAAATTTCTGGAAGAATAAGAAAAGAAGTGATCAGCAACAAGAGCAAATATAGTTCAGAAATAGCAGAATACCTTCAAGGTTACATAAAGCAATCGTTTCAACCATATAGTACGAAAAGTTAATATTAATAACATATCTCTGATGACAATAATGAATTGATTATAAACAAACCAACCCAATCGCTGGACTGCTAGATTTCGAAAGTTCAAAGTCGAATTTCTATTTGTACTGGTGAATTCGGTTTTGAAACAGTTCCACTGAAGAACAGGGGTGAAGGAGTGAGATAGTACCTTTTCCTTGTACATAATTCTCAACCTTTTAGCCTCCTCATCCATGGGCTGATCAAGCTGCTGATCCAAAACCCAAACGCTACCATTCTTATCAGTGCTTTCATCAGCTGCCATTCTTGCAGCCATTCGAAACCCGATGATTCAAAGGACTTTACTTCCCTTCCACCAATTCACCTCTCCACTATATTCTTTTCAATCCTTCCCCTCTATAATTTAAAGTTTGAAACTTTAGTCCTGCTGAACAAGATCCAAAACAGATATCAGTGTTAGCAATCTGAAGATTCTTCTTTTGAATTGCTACCAACTTACCAGGGAAAAATCCAAGAATAACTAAACACCAACATACAATCCCCAATTAAAAAGCTTATCATCAAGTACAAAACACTAAAAAAGCATTCAAGTGAAACAAGTGCACCGCCCAGAATTCCAATACAGTAGATGAACAAGTTGAATGGATCAAATCCAGAGCTTAACACCAAAAATGAACAATAACCCAGAACTCCATTGAATCCATGACAGTCCAAGAACATCCAGGATATATATATATATGTATGTATGTATATATTATAATTTACACAAAGATTGTAAAATAACATGGGAAAAGAAGCAAAATTTATTAGTGTGTTTACCTTGGTTGCAACTTGCAGGTGATATTCCCAGGTGGGTTTTGTCTTAAAGACTTCGAGTAGCTATTAAAGCATAAAACAAGAGTGAGAGGGATGAGAAGACGCCATTTCAGAGCAAAAGAGGAGTTACAGACTTCACCCTTTTTTGTTTTGGCAATCATTGAGTCATTTCTTAATCTAGTCAGGTTGAATGTTTATTTATTTACCTTTTCTGGGTCAATTTCTTGGATCTTACGAAGACAATTGTTATTACCAAGCTTGTGTTTTGGCCTAATTTTTTAATATAAAATGTTGAATAGAAAGGAATTGAACGCGTCCAGAGCTTAGGAATCAAATTATCTGAATCATCGATTGGTGTGTAAAAGAAATTAGAGCCGTTGGTTTTATGTGGTGAGTCAGAAAAATGAGTTAATGGGGATCGTTAGATTGAATTTGTTCCATTCAAATGAATTGATTTCTAGGCTCCGGACACTAAGGTTCGGAACGGATCTAATTCTGAACAGAAATTTAAAAAGAAAAATTAACTAAAAATCCATAAAAACTTTAGTTTTAATGAAAAAGACAAATAAAGATGTAGTAAATAGTACCAAAAAAAGATAAAAATGTGATTTTTCATTAAAAATAAACAGTACCGAAAATATTTTGTTAAAACTTCCAATTTAAAAATCAATACCTTCCTTAAATGTCCGGGAGAATTTCAAGTTACAAATGTTTTTAAGCATGGTAAAAAATTCTCGTAATATGTAATGTCTTGCATGTCAGAAATATGTAGAAGATTTAGAATTTAGAATTCATACCAACAACGTGAAAAGCGACCGACACAAATGCCAAAATCATTCACGAGATCTGTGATGTTATTTTATGAGTTTCTTTTTGTTAACATGCAAGATTCTAAATGTGGGCAAATATGCTCATTATTTTACCATGTTATTATGACTGTGATGTTTCTACATTCCGCTAGTTTGTGTGCCAATTACCAACGTTATACAAACATTGACTTAGTCAATGTCGTACAAACATTGACGTTGTAGTACGGCATTAGTCAAAGCAAGTGCAAGGAAAATATAAACCATGGGATTTATTATCAATTTTATATTATATTGTCATATTTAGGTATGGTGTAATATATTAAAAGTGAAATTAGTTCAAATCTCACCTTTATCACAAAAATTTAGATTATCGTTTTGTCAAAAAAAAAACCAAAAAAAAAAAAAAAAAGCTTTTTAGTCAAAATGGTCTCTGAGATTAAAAATCAATAGAAATGGTCTCTGAGATTGTCCACTATCCATTATTTTGGTCATTCTGTTAAAAACTCTGTTAATGTTCAGAAACTCTTGGCCAAAAGTTTGGACAATTTTCAAAGCTTTGTAACTCAATTGTTTTTTAAACAAATTCGACTCACACTATATCAAAATGAAGATAGGAAAGTGTAAAATAAGATTATACCTATTTAGAAGCCCAATGGCTGCTGGAGATGGCCGTAAAATAGCCTGGAAGGTGACTGGTCTGCGGGAAAACTGGAAAACTCGCCGGAAATTGGGTAAACTTTAAACGTTCATAACTTCTTCAATACTCAACGAAATCAAGTGATTCAAAATGAAAATCATGCTTCTCAACGACATGAAGAGAATGGTACCTTTCTCAACGGTTAATTCATCGTGGTTTGGCTGGAAAACGGCTCAAAAGTGGCTAACTCGAGATCAAGACAGCCAATTTCGAGCCGTTTTCTGGTGCCTCCTCGCCTATTTTCCAGATGAAGAGAAAAAGTTCGGATCATGGTTTGATGCCTTGCCTATTTATAGATTTTGCATTTCATGTAACAAAAGGGAAATAAAACGAAATAAATATCCAGATTTTTACGTAGAAGACAAGACCTTTGTAGAAAACTGAGTGACACGATGCAACAAGCACGTAGCTTGACATGCAATGAGTTTCCCGCTCAGTTTGTCAAGAGAATTCAGTTCCTCTTTCTCGAGTTCAAAATAACTATTCTACCAAAAAAACTAAAATTTGGAGCTTGACATGTTTTCTGTTAAAAAAAATACCCCCTTTGAATTGTCCCTTTATAAACAGGAAAAAAAAATTACAAAGAAGATTCTCGACGGATGTTAAATACCAGAATTTACATTTCCCATGTCGAAGCTATAAACAAGTACCGAGTTCAAAAGAAGGCAGAAACAGAAAATCCCATTTTTCACAAGTTTCTGTAACATTTCTCAACGGTCTAATTGCATTCCTAATATTATACTAGTAAGCCACTAAAGCTTTGGGAAAAAAAATTATAGGATATGATGGCAATAAGGCCTATATAATGCTTTGCGGTTCAGATACTTTGGTTAGAAGATGCGATTATGAGACAGAGTCGGAGCAAAAAGTATAAAAGAAGACTTAGGAAGAGATTTTAAGAAAAAAACATAAAATACTTGGAGCCAACGGAAGACTTGGCGCAAAACCGAGCGCATTAGCATGCTAGGATACATATAGCCACCCACTTAGTGGTATAAGACTTTGTTGTTGTAACTGTATTTGCAATAATACAGAATTTGAAAAAAATACAATTGGCATTTACATATGATATAAAGTAACTATTTTATGATAGACAAAAAATTACACATAGAAAATCTGTCCAACATTCAATAGACTCTCGTGAGGAACGTTGAAGATCACACTATTCTCCCTGCAAATTTTCCTGAGAAATGCATAAATGTAATCAACGGCTATCTTTTTGTAGAACCTGGAATCCCTCCTTGCTCTCACTACCGTGTTCCCAAGTATATGCACCACCCCGGACTCTCGACAATTATTCAGAAACTCTAGCTCATCAATCTCATTCTGGCTGCTCATCTGCCCGTACGAACTCACGGTATTGTTCGCGTGCGGTGGAGATTTAGCCGGAACAATTGAGTCCACTGATGAGATACTGAGGTCTACGGTAGAAGTGGTTGTGTTGCCATTATTAGTTAAGAGGCCGTCCCTTGATCTCTCAGTTTGCTGGCCATTGATGCTGTACTCATCTGAGTCTGAACACCCTTCCATCATGGACTCGAGCCGGACAAACAGGAAAAGGTTTTCAAAGAGCTTCTTCTCAAAATCATCATCTTTCTTGTGTAGGTCTTTATAACCGTATCTTGCAACACAACGAAACATGTGGAAACTCTTGGGGCCAATCCGCTTGACGAGGAATCTTTCTTCTTCTGGGACGGTGTATACAGGGAGGTACTTAACACAGACAAAGACAACAACCTGGTGGATTGCGGGCAGGTTGGTGATGAAGTGGGAAAAGATGTGGGGCACCCCGCTTGCAAGCTCGGTGTACACAAGTCCTATCCCAGGGACCCGAACCAGTCCTAAACTGGGGCCAAGCCCAAGAAGCCATGCCATTGAAACTTTACTGTGCATCTCAAACTCATAACGTTTCAACGTACCATAATGCCAAACATACATGATGAGAAGAAAAGCAGCTGCAATCACAAGAGGAACCCATCCACCTTGATCAACCTTGCAGAGTACAGCAGAAAAGTAAGTGCATTCCACAATCAGCGACAAGCTGGTGAATGTAACGACAAGAATCCAATGGCAGCGCCACACTAATATCATGATTAGAGTCATAAGCAATGTGGTTGCCAGCATGACTATTACAACTGCCGTCCCTGTAGCAACATAAAATATAACTCAATTGAGTGCAAGCTTATTTTGGAAGAACGAGCTTAAACTAGTAAACATTTCATCACAAATCAATTTCACAACGGCAGGGCAGCAACTATTTCTCTAAATTGTCTCAAACAAAGTTCACCACCTCCCGACTTCTTCAGCTCTGAGTTTATCTCAAATACTTCTCCCGTCTCTTATTTTATTTAAAGAAGTTTTCAACCATTTTTTTTTTCAAAGAAGATTTCGCAATTACATTACATGTTCTTCGAGTCTAGTTGCACAGAATAGAGAATATGGCTCATGTAAGCTTCACAAGATTTAGCAGAGGATGAACTTACCATAAGCATTTCCAATTTGGCTTTGATTTTTGAACCCAGCAGTCACCGCAATGCAAAGAATCATAAGGATCCAATTAATATCTGGAATATATATTTGGCCGAGGAACTTCTTTGATGTATGTACAACTTTGACTCTAGGAAAACAGCCAAGTGCAAGAGCCTGCTTGATTATTGAAAATGTTGCTGATATTGTTGCTTGACTAGCAACTACGGCAGCAAGAGTCGCAACAATGAAGACTGGCCAGTATATTTGTTCTGCAGTAAGAGAAACAGTAAGCATCTTTGGAACAACAACATGCTGCCTAGTGCCTACTGTATAAGACATTATATTACTTGTTTCCCCGCTTTTCTTAGATTATGTTAGAGATCGCATGGAGATGGCACAGTAAAAATTCTGTACAGGAAATATTACATTCCCACTCCAACTAAAAGACTACAATGTATTTTGTGTCATATCGACTTTGATGATTTTCTTCAAAGTAATCATATTCGTTCAAATATTTGATCAAATAATCTCTCGGCAAATAGAGAAGTGGGGACTTATAGCTCGAAAGGTTGAAAGTATTTACTCTCACACTCAAAGTTAAAGTTTGAGCGTGCCCATCCCCCCCTTGACCTCCCTTGTACAAAAAAATAGACCCAACAATCTACGTTAGTTACGATTAAAAAGACTAAAAAAGGTACTGAAGAGTGAAGAGCATGTTCTTTAATTCTATCAAAAACTATACTTTGAAATGTTATGCCTCAATTTTGAGAAAATCATTATGTGTACTACCATGTTTGATATGGGCATCCTTTAAATGCAAAATATAAATTAGAACAAACCTGGAATAGAAAGATAAAATGCTTGAAGCACAGTTTTGTCTTCATGATTTTTCACAAGGAAGGCAGCCTGTCCGCAATAGGCCAAAAGAAGGCAAGGAAACACGACTGTAGTAAACGCAATCTGTACAGCTGAAACTGGAAAATAGGCAAGGTCGGCAAAGAGTGCTTCTGTCCCTGTAATCATTTATCATTCAGAATTTTCATAGGAATCCAAGATCAGAGATGTGGTAAATTTTTGCTGAAACTTAAAGAGTTGGAAAGTGAAACTAGGATACAGAAACTTTACCTGTTATACTAAGCATAATACCCCCAAGAGAAGTCCAACCATCTCTCCCGTTCCTTTTAAAATACCGATATATATACACGGGGTAAAAAGCTCTCAAAACAGTACTGTCATGTTTCCAGATGTTGAAAATGCCAATACCTCCAATTAATAGAAACCAAAGCAGCACAATGGGAGCAAAGAGCCAACCAACTTTATCTGTGCCATAGTGCTGCACGCTAAACAGACCTACTAATATTACAACAGCAACGAGTATGACATAATCTGCACCACAACAAAGAAAGTATAAGTTAAGAAATAGTTCAAGTAATGACGGAGAAAGATGCAGAGGCAGCAATCATAAAAAATTGACAATTATAAAAGAATAAAAAGTAAACTTTAGCTCCACGGAATTTGATGGTACCATTGTTCATGCCAGGACTTCTGACTTTGATCCCACCAGCAGCTGATAAAACTGTCAAAAGCAAAGCATAGTTAGTCATTTTCTAATGAAAGGTGAACCTGAGGAAAATAAAAAAAATTTAACTTAATTGATATTGATGTGTCACTTTTTTTTATCAAACTGGGTAGAAAAAAAGAGGAATCCATGTTGTTGGGGAAAGATAATTAACACAGCCAATCCAAATGGTTTGGAATGAAGGATGAGTTGAGATAAAAGAAAATGCAACAGAGTTGTACATTCCTAATTACGTAAATAAGAAGGGTATGGGTGTTACGGAAAACTGTTACACAAAGTAGGAAATCTTAAGCAGCGAAATTTTCCCATTTCAATCTTTTTCTGCTTCCAGAATCAAGAAAAGAACATTGAACATATTCAATTATATGGTGCCTAAAATCTGCAACTTTAATTGTCTTCTATGTCCAATAGTTCAGGATGACATGACATTAACCAACTTCCACTTCCAACTCATTACTTCAACCCATGGAAGTGGAACCATATTTTTCTTCAGTAAATCCTGTGACAGTTTCCCAGACATCACTAGATACCAAGACTAATGGAATGCATTGTATCTCTTGAGAATGATGAAGATATTAACTCTTTGAAAATGCAGACGCTGAGATTAATAAGGGAACCACTGAGTACCGAGAAAAACATGGGAAAACCTAAGACTGAGTAAGCATGCAGAAAATCAATAAATCATTTCCTGATACATTGTCATGTGATTTGTAGGCCTTTGTGCTTTTGTTATTTAGTGGATCGTGGGATGCTTCCAAGAACATTCTTCGGCACTTACTTCTTGGCATGGCCCTTTAGTAAGATGAGGAATCATACAGTTTGGATTACTTCTTTTTCTGTTTAGACAGATATGTTAGATCTTTCTGAGTGTAGCACTCTATGTATTGGCTAAAGGCAGACTTTTGAGATTGTTATCCAAGTCGATAACTACATTGACCTCCAGAACACATTATCTTTTTCTAGCTTTTCTTTGTTTCTTAACTTCTTTTGGCCTTTTAATAAGAAGTTTCTCTGTTTCTCAATTACTTCTTGTGTGTATACTTCTTATGTACCTGAGTGCACCATTGGGCCTCTCCTAATTAATTTTTTTCACTTATCGTGGAACCAAAAAAGCAGATTAAAAAAAAAAAAAAAAGGACCAACAGGTAGATTAATTACTTGGAGAGAGGTTAGGATAATTCCAACTGTGGAGGAATGCGTACCAGATATAACTGGAGTAAGAATTCCATCTCCAATCACCATACAAGTGCCTATGAGGACCAGAAGAAGAAGGGCATTCTTCCTTGATGCATGCCCCTCCAACCACTTCTTGGTTTTTGCAGCAGATGATTGTTCATGGAAAGTAGAACGACTATATGTTGTTAGCTCCTCATCAGTCCGGTGTTGGTTAGGAATAATTTTAACATTTGCATGCCGACAGAGAAGTGAATAAAGAGCAAATGTTCCACCTGCAACACAGAAACCACAAGCTCCATAAGACTTTACGGTGACTCATAAGCACAAAAGGTACTATACAACTCTTGGAGGCATGTAGTTTGAGAACATTGAAAACAAAGCCGACACAATGTCATGTTTAATCAATTTCAGGAGAAGAACTAAAAAAGAAAACTTATCAAACCTTTATTCTAAATTAAGAAGTATATGTATCAGTGTTGCCAAAATAATCACTTCATGTGTAAGTATAGCTTCACACATTGCTGCGCATAACTTAAAACACATAACCAATGATGTGAGCTGGGGATTGAATCGGTAAGTAAAAAATTTATAGGCGTGCATCATTAATGTAAGCCGAACACTGGACACTAGTATATGCTACTTTTGGAAACAATTCTACCAGAGATCACTTTATACGCTAGCATAGATTTTAAATAGGCATATTTTAACTGTAATAGCGAATAATAGTAAACATGTGCTTTGTCCATTTTACAATCCCATAAAACACCAGAACAGTTGAATTTAATGGAGCAAATCTACAAGTAGAGTTTGGTTTACCTTGACCACTGTCATTTGCCCGACAAACAACAAATACATACTTGAGGAGCGGTACAAGAGTAAGAGAGTATATAATCAACGAAAGGGCTCCAACCACATCCTCCGGATCATTAATCCCATGGGGAAAGGTATTGTAGAAAACATACAAGGGAGAAGTACCCAAATCTCCAAAAACCACTCCAAGACTTTGGAATGCAAGCCGCATAAGCAATAGTGCGGAGAACTTCTGGAGAATCGAAAATTGGATCAGCAAACAGAATCAAGAACATACATTATCTTGCAAAGCAACTAATATCAGGCAATTACTCAACCTATAAGCATATACCACATTCCAGTCGTTTTCATAGCAGTTGAATTACGTCCAACAAAGAATAAAGAGAACTACTTACTAATAGTTTAGCCCGAGAAGGTATAAACTCTTATACAGGGAGTAAAAACTGTTTTAACTTCACTGAATTACTTCTGAACTGTTATAGATTGAGGGAAGTGGGAGGATTAGAGAGAGAGTACCTTCTCCCTGTACATAGTTCTCAGCCTGCCAGCCTCCTCGTCCATGGGTTGGTCAAGCTTCTGATCCAGAACCCACATACTGCCTTTGTTGGTGGTATCACTGTCTCCATTAACCTCTGCATTTGAAGCCATTGAAATTTCAAAAGGTTCTGCAGCTTCCACAATTTTATTCCTTCTGATATCCCCTCACACCTCACAATCCAAATCCCACAACAGGAATACTCAACAAAACCAATATCAAATCACAAAAAACTGACTTTAAAGCTAGACCCAGATCTTCAATTTTTTATCTTCACCTGAAAAATTTACTCCCAATACAACTTTGAATAAAAACCCAGAAACAAAACAATACAATCTGCACACCAAAAGAGAAAACAACAACAAAAACTGATTAGGATGATATGTCCAGTTCAAAAAACATATCTTTTAAAACAACAAAAGACAATCCAAAGGCACTTTACAGAAATTGACAGAGCTCAAAAAGTTGACACCCACCAAAAGTTTGAAAGAACAAAATCCAAAGTTCCAATCTTTTGATAAAAACCCACCAAGAAAATGAATTGAAACTAAAGTTTTATACTTCAACTCAGTGCCAAATATACCCAAAATTCAGGAATTGAACAAAACCCGTCAAAACCCAGGAACCCAATTGGCAATTGAGGACAGGAGCTGAAAGAACACCTCACACAGACAAGGAAACGACAGAAGAAACAAGGAAGTGATAATTATTACTTTTGCCACTGGAATTCCCAGGTGGGGTCAGCTGAGTCTCAGCCACAGGATCAAGAAGTATCCCATGATGCACTAAAGCAGGGAAGATGAACAGAGAGAGAGGGAGGGAGAGAAAGTCAGTTTTCTGCAGGAGAAAACAAGGGCTGGCTGAAACAGAAAGGGAGAGTCCTTTTGCAGTGCAGGTTTTCACAGTCCGTTTTTGGCAGTATATTTGTTGAAGGCGCAAGCTTTTCAGCCAAATAACAGAAAAACACACAGCTGCTTTAAGGAAAGGATTTACTCATAAAGCATCTCTCTGCCAATTAATGGGAGAATGTAGAGAGATATCTAGAAAAAGACAAGCAGAGAAGAGAGAGAGAGAGAGAGAGTAAAGAGGAGAAGGTTTTTTTTTTTTTTCTTTATGCACAAATAAATACACAGATAGAGGAGAAGTTTGATTGTTAGTTTTCGATACACAGAAAGATCTGGTGCCTCCAGAACCATCAGAAAAATAGAGAAAGATCTGAAAAATTGGTAAAGTCTAAACTTCACATTATATCGAAAAAAAACTCTTAAATTTTGATCAAAATTGATGAATTTTATCGATATTTCTGACATATCAGTTGAATATTGACAAACTACCATATGACATTTCCTAAAGTTTCATTGTAAATACTAAATTTCCACGTTGTTGAGCAAATTTCTTTTATTTCTATCCAAAACAACCAATATCGATATATCTATCACTATTAACAAAATTTGCATATCGATATTCCACGATTTCGATATTTTAAACTAATTAGAACTAGGGTTGGCCACAAACCAGGTTGGGTCCAAAATTAGAGAAACTAATTTGTAAATTAAACGGGGGGGGGACATAATGGATCGTGTTTTTTTTTTCATAAATGAAATTGGCACCTTTGTAAAAGAAAAATTGGGATATGCTATCTATACATTTTTTTCTTCTTCTTATATACCCTTTGTTAATTTCTGTTATTTAATCTTTTTTTTTTATTCAAATTCGACGACGGTGGCAAATTACGTAGCGTAGCACTCCAAAAAATTAATCAAGTGAGCTAAATTTAACAAATAGTTAAATAAGAAGGTTAAAGATGAAATAGAATAAAAATTTTGAAGCGTGATATATGATGTGGGCCACTGTTCACCAGTTCAATGTTTTTAATGCGAGTGTTGGACCCACGAAACTGATTAGTTGATTGGGTGTGTCAAATCTGGTGGAACCTCGCTTCTTTGTTTATTTATACACTCGCACTGATTATTAGATGCACTTAATAATAAATAAGTACGTTAATTAATATTTAAGTTATAACTTAATTATCAACAAATACACCATTTGTTTATAAATTTTGATTTAAGAATTTGATCTCACTAGCATTACCCATTGACAAAAACACTTGATTAATTATTAACTTATATTCAATGTATAAAACATTGATATAGGTGGAAACATTGATATCAATTACCTTCGGCAAAAATTATAGAAATTTGCAATGAGGTGGGTATACAAACTCATTAAAATTTAGTCGAAATTAGAGAAAAATTTCTCAATAAGAGTTCAAAAGTTTGAATTCTGCAATGGGTTCAGCAAATTTTTTTGCAGTGAATCGGTAAATATCATTGATCTTCGTTGATTTTCCTACCTCGCCGATATAGGGTGAAATTTTCATTTCACCCCCTTTTTCGATATCAATCCTTAATTTTTCAAATATTTCGATGAAAATATCGACAAATTTCAAGGATATTTTAAACACTGCTTATGTCCACAGGTTGCACAATAATAGTAAGAGAAATGCTAAGGAGACCCTCAAAATGAAACTCGGCATAGAGACTTTATCACCATATTTTTTACACAATGTTTTAAAGTATTGACTGTAAGTTTCAACAAAATATGTGAGTCTGCGAGCGATTGTATGCATAATATTCATTTTAGTGTATTTTACTCAATCAAACAATGAATCTCGAAGCTTTTCTTATCAATCCAAAAATGTTTGTATTCAGTTTTATGATTATTTCCTTTGTCAAATGAGTTTGGTAATAGAGATACATATTAATATAAAGAATTTTAGCTAATGTTTTTAACATTGAATTTTAGTGATAATCAAATAGGGTTATCTTTCGAGCGGGTTGAAAGTTTCGACAAGATTTTGATGAAGTTATTGTACATGTCTTTTCGGACATGGATCCTTTCCGGACCTAATTGTCCTAATACTAGGGATCCATCAATCCGGACCGTTGAAATTTGATCCAACGGTTAAAGTTATTATAACTTTTAAAGTGAGCTCCTGATTGTAGCCGTTTGATTAAATTTCAACGGTCCGGATTAATGGATCCCTAGGATTAGGATAATTGGATCCGAAGAGGATCCATGTCCTGTCTTTTCCATCTTAATGAACATCGTAACTTTTTTTTTTTTAAGAAAGAAAAAGCACTCTAGGGCTAGGGTTTTGGTTTCACTGTCATAACTGGATTCCTAATACTATTATAGTGATCTACATCTAAATATTCTACGGCCCATTATTAGTAGGTTGAATAGTTACTTTAGCAGTGAGTAGAAGACATTGGCTTTTGTTTTTTTTTCTTTTAATTTGCTATTTTTAGAGGGATGAGAGAGTTTGAAATTATTAGAATAATTATGAAAAATTTTAAACTCAGGACGTATGTGTGAAAACGCAACATCTAACAGTTTATCTACTAGAATATTGCATGCACCACATGCAAAACTTTGGCTCTTGTGGTTCGACACAGAAAGGATTATTCTATCTAATTTGTCGAGAAAATGTTAGCCTTGTCACTTCCTTTTAGTTTAATTGAGTCACAATACATATGAACTTTTCTTTTAAGAGGGAATCGTGACAATAAGACAAACTAATTGAATCAATTGTCTTAAGTGGTTATAACTTTCTTTTTAATTCCATTTTATATGTGTTCGAGTTTTTCTTCTTTCTCTTAATACAGTTAAGGTTAAAACTATCGCTTGTAAGTTGTAAATAAAAGAAAAGTAATCATTTTCCTAGGTGGAGGAATTTTAATTTTTGTTTTTTCAAGCTTATCTTTGTTGCATCCAAGGCTGTTCATTTCATTTTATAATTAGCATTTTGTGTACAAAATAATTTCATTCTCTTCTATCTTTATAGAGGTCGATTTGCTGATGAGTTTGTAATTGTAAACTTCTGTTGTTCCTTTTTTCATGTATAACATATTAATTACGTTTAACATGTCTTTTCTATGTATAGTTTTTATCTTTAAAAAAAGTTTCACTTGATTATAAAAAATATAATATCAATTTATCAATAATCAGTTTGGTAAAAGGGAATGCGAGCATACTAATTTATGTGTTAGACAATCAAACAAAAATTAGATGTGTGTTTCCAATACGTTGAAAAATTTCTCTTATGACTGCCGCTTTGAAGAAGTTAACTTATTCAAAATCTGCAGAAGGAGTTAAGCAAAATGATAGAAATCATGCCACTCTTAAAATAATTTAGTGTTAGAAGCTCAATTATTAATAGTCAAAATCCAATTGCTAAATTGTCTTCTTCTTTTATTCATTTGGTATGCATGATTGCTAAATTTAAACAATGTTATCCAATTTTTTTACGAAGCACTATTATACTCCAAATTATTTTAATTTACGAAAAAAAAAATTCAGACTCAGACGTAGGTATCTAAAACAAAACCCACATCAACTCATGAAAGTGTAATTGGTAAAATAGTGTAATTGGTAAAACTAATTAGACCTAGGAAGTTTCATTGACCATCATATTAGTGGGTGATTATAAAACCCGACGTGGAGCATTTATAACTTTCAAATCATGATATCACTAAAAAAAAATCACTTTTAATCAATCATGTCAAAACGATGAGCATTAAAATATGATGAACTGTCGATTTAATCTATAAATTATTATTTTAGTGAAAATTAAATTCTTAAATTTATTAAAAATTATTAATTTCATTCGTAATATTATACTCAAAACTATTTTATTCAATTTCTTAGTCAATTTAAGTCACATGACACATTTTTGAGGATATTGCTCTCATTTTCTTGCATATAAGCTCTAAATGTTGCAAATAGGTTGCGAATTTGATGTCTAATTTACCTTTCAAATTTAACTTCATACGCTATTTCTTCAAAAAAAAAATTAAGTCCTTAAACTATGAAAAACTACCAATCTACACACATGCAGTCACATCACTTGAATTGATGAAAAATTGAACGAAACTGCTTCGAATCTAACATTAGAGATATAGTTGGCAAATTTTATTAGGGACTAATTTAGGCAATAAATATAAAATTCACTTTTAAAAATATGTGTTTCATTAAAAATAGATCAAGAAAGAACCTGAGTTCTATCCACGAATAGACGGCAGATAAATATTCTGATTCGTTTCACTCTAATTAAGAGAGAGAGAAGAAGATTCTGATCATTTCATTACACTAATCAATCTTAAGTAACCGTAACAAGTACTAATCAACCACTCATATATGCACGACACGATGGTCCCAGATAGTCAATATTGATGAGCCACAATATGAACAAATACATTAGCTTAGACTTTGAGGGTTCTCGCTTTCAACCTGCCTACAATGTTAAAAGATAAAACGTAATCAAATTCCTACGAATTATCATGGTTAATTAGGATCCACACAATTAATTAAGCATGGTGTTAGGGTCCCCACATTGACACTTGTGTGTCGACCACTAGCCTCTCATACCTTCGAATGTCTGTTAATCTTTTTGTAGGGGAAAAACATATCTAACAACTAGTATTAAGGAAACTTTGATATCATCCACCTAATAACGTATGTGTTTAACCGAATTTGGTTATTAGAGTTTTCAATATGTGACAGTCATTTTCTCTTCCAGGAATGCTAGGTAGACTAACTTTTAGACCACATTTGTAAATCATGTAATGTGTCACTAATAAAAAATAAACACGTTAGACATTTAAGTAATAATTCAATTATCAACAACTACGTTATGGTTTAGACTCTCTTTTGATTGTAAATCATCAACAACACGTTAGTTAACAACATTTGTAAATCAAATAATATCGCTAACATTACTTTTTCAATGAAAATGGTATTTCGGATGCAAACAGACAAAGTTAGTTCTACTCTATCGTAAATTATATTTTATACTTGAAGAAAAAGTTAGACCCCCCCCCTTCCTACTCATGTGATTTTCTTTTCGTTAACATGTAGGTATGATTCATTGTTATATTACGAAATTCACATGGTCGTGAAATTATTATTTTTTTTTGGGTTTTCGACAATTTATTTAATGAAATTTGAAGTCAGAACTTAATTTAACAAAATCAAAATGAAAATTTTAAAATGTGAACATCCAATTCAAAACTAATTGAATATAAATGAAAGAGACTTAAAATATTCAAAATATATTTGTTTATTTGACGTGTAATCCACCTTCTAAAGTAAAGACCTTTATATCAAATAGTGGAGTATATTATAATGAACCTAAATATATGCACCAAAATGTATTATATTGAAATGAAAATTAAATTTAAATGTAATTAATACATTAAAAATAGGAATAAAAGGATAAATAAAACATCAAAATATAACAAATAAATAAGATGATTAAATGTACTAGGGACTAAAATTGGATTTTAATCTTACACAAGGTTATAGTCTAAAACTTATCTTTTTTAAGGGTTAAAATGAAGTTTTTCAAAATAAGTAGAAGGATAAAGGGGAAAAAAATAACTTTTGGGTGCTATTTACTATTTTGTTTGTTTTAAAATTCGACTCGGAGTACCTACAGTGCGGACTGCGTCTGCTTTTTGGCATTTTACACATGCCAAAATGTCGTGTAGTTTTGAAGAAGATTTTCATTGGTTTAACTTTACCTACCTGACATACATGCACCACATATCCTACCAAATACGTACGCTGCACATATCCTGTCATATGAAATCGCCCTTTCATAGACTGTTTGGCATACGTACTGTTATATTTCCTTTAACTTTCATGCAAAAAACCTGAGCTTCGGTTCTCGGTAAAGTAATTGGTTACAGTTCCTATATATGAGATTTTTTCTCGTCAGATTTTTGGCGAATGATACAATGATCAAGATTTAACGGTTAAAAACTCTAGAGCATACAATACCAAGCCTCGAAACATAACATCATAACGACAATAGTAATATTTGACTCAATTGTATGGTGAATTCAAACTAATTTTGTTTTGAGTGGAACATGAAGTGAGTTTGTAACTACCAAAATAAGAACATGAAGTGAGCACATACAAGCTTTTTGCAATGGGATGGACTCAATACCTAACCGTACGTAGGTTTAGGTCACGTTTTTCATCATTGGATTGTTGACTCCCCGACCAGTGCGGCCACTTTGCAACTGCCCCGTGGGTCTCCTATGCCATCGTGTGGTTTTCTCTTCCATTATTTTCTTTTAATTTGGTTTTTGAGTTTCGTCAGATTGGATTGAACTTTATGATGGTCTACTAGAGAGAGAGAGACTGGTGTGTGCGCTATAATTTATGGACAGAACAAGATTAAAGTTATAAATGATTACAAATAATATTAATACTCTAAGCTACAGTTAGAGGAAGAGTTGACCTTGGGTTGCATTACGTTGAAGAAAAATACTTCGTCTATTGGGACAATCCATCACTTACATTAAAACCACATATGATGAGTTCTCTGGTATAAGTGGACCAATTACAGTGAAATAATCGGATATCCATAGCACGTCTGTGAAATGAAATGGGATTTAGGGTGCATGTTGATCGTTTACTTTTTTATACAAATTATCTATCATGAATTAATAAAATTATGGAAAGAGTAATTTAAATTTAAATGCAGATGTGAAGAGTAATTTAAATTTAAATGCAAATGAAAAACACATCGTTATAGCTATTTGGCTAGATACAGGTGTACAATCTTCAGTTTTTGATAATTAAGTAACGTGTCTATGCATATGGAATATAAAACCATATCTTAGGAGTTAGGAATGTGGAGCAAGTATATCTATTTAATAGAGCAAGTATAACGTGTCTAGATAAGGATATGACCTAATTAAAAAATTAGCGACTAGCATGTCTTGGGCATGAATCATATTGTCTCGTTATTGTCCCCAACCATATATATATATATATATATGTTATGGCCTATATTTAATAGGGGTTGTGATTTTCACACATCCTTAACTACTTTTCTCACACCCCTCCCTATTTTTTAGTACTTAATTGGTATCATACTATTTAATCTTTCATATATACCCCTCCCTATTTAATATTTCATTAATTACCATAAAAAAGTAGGAAGGGTATATATGGAAGATTAAATAGTAGGATACTAATTAACTATTAAAAACTAGGGAGGGGTGTGGGAAAAGTAGTTAAGGGTGTGTGAAAATCACAACCCTTTAATAGAGAGGTGCGGTAAAGGGAAGAGAGAAATATAGAGAATAGACTTGAGGAAATTGTGTCTTAATTTCCTAGTCTTTGTGCCTTTATTTATAGTAATAAAGAGGAGAGAAACTTGCTCTCCAAGTAATAGAAATTATATTAGGAAAGATTTTCTAGATCCCAAAGGATTCCTATTTTATCTCTACTTAGGATTTACACAATCACATATGGAGAAATTAGGTTCTCATCCTTCATTTTGCTACTCCATTGATTAAAATCCTATTCCTTTTCAATTTTTGATCAAGGTCCTTAGGTATTAATAACATAATTAATTATTTCAATAATAATTTTTTTTATTTCTAAATATATTCATTTAATGTTAAAAATGTTACAATTAGTATATTTATATTTATGACTAAATTTTTTATCATATATTTTTAGTTTTAGTTTGTACCCATTTTTAATTTGTTCCAATTTTCTTTTCAGTTTTAATTTGTACCCATATATTAATTTCTTTTTGTGCCCACATTTTTTAAAGTTTATTTGTATTTGTACCCATATATATTTTTTTTAATTTGTACTTTTTATTTTGCTAAATGTACCCATGCTAATTATATGCACCCCTTCATGTAAAACTTTGTAATCGTAAAATGTACTCATTCTTAAATATACCAATTTGTTATATGTAAAATGTACCTTTTTTTTATATAAAATCTATTCAATTTTTTTCTAATCCATTTTTAAACTTATATGGGTACATTCTTTTTTCTTTGATTTTAAAATGTATACATGTCAAGTATAATCGAAGAAATTTATTAATGTTATTAAGCCTAATATCTTTCTTTTTTTAGAATTTGAAGAATGTACCCATGTTTTGATACAATCAATTTTTTGGTTAATTTTGATGAATGTACCCATGTTTATACACACACACACACACACATACACACACACAATAGTATATTTATATTTTAATATTTTTAATCCCACAAATTATGGTTTTTTTTATTTAAAATCTCATTTATATAAACAACTAAAAATTTTAATTTTTAATTAAAAAAATATAGTAACGTACATAGAAATAAATTATCACATTAATTTCAGGGACCTCAATCAAAAATTAAAAACCAACAAAGTTATAATCAAAGAATATTCATAACCAATGACCGCATCCAAAATCTCCCATCACATATTGATAAGAACATATGTCACAACACTCTCCCTTGAGTGTGCAAATACTCAAGTAGATGTCGCATCAGATCTTCAGGCAAAAGTAGAAGCAGTTGATGAAGTCGTCTCGTCTAGTCGACACAAGTAGCGAATTCGAGTCTCAAAACGAACGAAAGAATGCATGGTTGGTAAAACTCACAAAACCTTGCTACGACAAAACCCAAGGTGGGACAAAAGCTCATAGTCAAAAGAGAAAAATGAGAAATTGCATTAAGTCAAAACCTATACGTATTCTGGACGCAAGTAGAAGAGCTCACAAGGGTATGACCAGCCCAGGATTGATGTCTCGTTAAAACCTAGTTAGGTAGCAAAAACCCAGTGGGAAAAATCCTCCTAATCGTAGGGAAAAATAGTACATTAGGATCAAGTGAGTATACTTTTGGATACTCCCCCTGAGTTTGACAAAACTTCCAAATGAAACTACAAGCATCACAAATGAGAAAGTTACGCATACCAATTCCTTGGACAAGTTTCTGGAAGGGTAGACTTCAACAATGACTCCGTGTAGATGTTGGCAAGGTTGTTTGGGATTGGACTGCTTAACTTTAATCTTCTGATACTCATGCTGATGTAGACACAATATGCTTGGTGTTGACTTGTTGGATGTATCATGATCTGGTCGATACATACGGTGTTGTATTCATGGATCGTTGTTAGGACTCAACGATGGGTGAAAAACGCAAGAATTTTGAATATGCTCAACAAGAGTTCTCAACCATATCTCTCATGTGATGAGACATAATGAGTCTTAGAATGATTCAAAGGTTTAGCAACAAAAAGGTCTATTTGGTTGACCTCCAAGATATTGCGGTGTTCCTTTATGGTAAAGACTTAACCACTCGGGAACGTACCTTGTGCAGTCAGATAGATGGTTTGATTCAGCAAATCCCACAAAGTAGTCATCATTCCAAAGACCAAGGGTGTGTGATATATTCTGAAAAGTATAGGGATAGATAAGCTCAAATCCGTAGTAACGGAAAAACGTCTTTAACACCAAATTGGGTGGTGGCGTGTTAGGCGCAGTGCTGCTTTATGCCAAAAGATTATCAGCACATAAGATGTTTGATTCTAGTACATTTGAGCTAAGTACAACAAACGTCAATGATACTTAGATGTGGCTGCCTCACGTTCCAATATGGAACCTTATGCTCCATACCCTCCGTAAAGGTCTCGTTTGCATTTAGCATACAAACGATCAGGGTATACTCAGATGTAACACCTTCTGGGTCTAGTTCGAGTGGTGGACCAGAATACCATTAGAACTAGCTTAAAACTTTAGGTCAAGGTAATGTCGAGGTTTCCCAAGATCAATCATCTTAAAGTCCAACTTTAGGTGTGAGTCAATTTTCTCAACTTTAGCAATTTCAGATTTTGTACACACATGGACATATATCCTTACTGATCAAATATTCACTTAGACGGGTATACCACATCTACCCGGATAGTTCTGCATCCGTAAAGTGAATGCATTTTAAAGAACCGAGAGGGTGTTCTTGTGGTCTAGAACTATTTGAATCAGTACATGTAAGTCATTTGGAAACTCCATGTAGGTTCGTATTAGGATCCCAGAGATACTACAACCATGTTTATAAAGCTTCAATCAATCACATGGTGTATGAGAGAAACCTTGCGTCACAAGGCGTCATATTGCACTATTTCATTCATCTCATTCATCGTGATTGATTCTTCTAATTGACCAATCGGTTCTATGTTAACATTAATCAACGGAATGCAGTTCGTTATCGTCGCTTTTCATTTATGTCGGTAGTTACCATATAAATGAAACATTATCTATGATAATCTCATTCCAATTCCATATCTCATCCAAACTAGTATACTAAACCAAGAACTTCAGGTCTTGGGAGTAATTCAGATTTAATCTCATGAGATGAAAAGGTTTAAGACAGTGATCGAGGGGTGGATTTGTTCGTGCCATATTCCTCCATTTTTTTGGGAAATGAATCCTCGAACCGAGTGATCTGCCACGTTGTTGGCGCATGACAGATTGATTGGCTAGCCACCAATGTACGAGGGTCGGCCACAATGTGGCGTTCCTGCTTTCAGGACGAAGGTCCATCGTACATTTGGTACATATCTTTTGCAGGCACATTTGCAGCTGGTATATGTGATCTCGTCACTTTTACTAAATCAGAGGAAGTGTCTGGTTATACTTTGACGATCTAGATTATGATTAATATGAGACATAGTGGGGATGTTCACAATAATTCGCGTCATTCTTTTAGAAACGTTGACGTTCTTATCTCCCCCTAACGACAGAAAGATTGTCTCATAAAAGTGACAATCCGCAAAACGAGCGGTAAAGAGATCGCTTGTCAAAAGTTCTTAATAACGAATATTAGAAGGAAAATCATAACTGACATAGATTCCCATCCTTCCCTGATGACCCATTTTTTATTTTGTATGTAAGGGCAGCGCAAATGGCATATAGACTGCACAACCAAAGACGCGCATATGCGATATATCGGGTTCATATCTGGTAACCAACTAACACACGCTTTATAGGGTTGGGTCATGACGGGCCTCAGGCGAACCAACAAGGTTGCTTGCAAATTGCAATATTGCATGGCCCTAAGCAGAGATCGGGAACTTTGGTATGTATGACCAATCAATCACGCAATCATTTGAAGGCATTTAATGAATGTTTCTGATGGGTTATTCTGGGTATGAACATTGGACTAGATGTTCAACTTAAAAATAAAAAAAAAACCTAACTGACATGCAATATCCATCGAAAGTTAAAGTTTTCGATGTAAATTCTCCAACTTATCAAATCAAATAATTTGATCGGATAATCAGGGTGGTAAGCCCTGAGCTTGTTAATCTAAGCCACCAGTGTGGAGAATGCAGTTGTGGAGAACAGCCACACGAGTGACAAACGTGTGGAAGCATCAACCAATACTATAAAGTATCTAAATGGTCCGTAGACTGGTTGAATTAGTCCACAAATATCCCTTTTGAATCCGTTGTAGAAAAGATAGAGGGTGCTAAGGTATGATACGCGTCCAAGTATGATGTCTTTATTTATGGTAAAAGAATGCCTAAAACGGCGCATCACAGATCATCCTAGATATCCTAAACATATATCCATAACGAAAATTCATTTGGAATCTCAGGCTTCTGGCCGGCCACTTAGTGGCTTAAATAGGTGTAATCCACTCGTTAAGCATTCCATATTCTTTAGAATATGCATTTGGCTTTTTCATAGGAAGTGCAATATGGTAATATGCTAAGGAATTTTACTCCATTTTTCTACATTGGTTTCAATATGGTAATAGTGCTCTCGAATATCCTTAAAACTCAAAAAGGGCATTCTGCCGGAACGAGTGAGTATAAGGCTTCCCTTTATGGTAAATTTAGTACCATTGGACAATATAAGGCAGTGCCATGGCCCACAATTAGGTTGGATAAGCCTGAAAGGTTGTCAGGGGATAATTAGATATGCAGTTAGCATAGAACCAGATATCTAACTTCCTTACAAAATATACCTAAGCATGAGTTAATTGTAGTCACATGTGGTAGTTTCGTGAATCAACTCTTTATTCGAGAATAATAGTGGCATCGAAACACCAATCTTAAATCTAAGAACAAAATAAATTATTCGCAAAGTAAACCAAATATAGAAGGGGATTCGGCCAATAGGGCCTTTCATGTCAAATTCCGCTCTTCCAAATGTGTTAGGTAGAGCAAAATTAGTCTCACGGATTGACTACGGGAATGGTACTCCTCAACAACATTGGTAGAAGCATTGAAAAGTGCATAACCAATTATCTATTCCGTCCAAATGGAATTAGATTCTGCAGGGTTGAGGTTCAGGAATACTATCCCCTATTCTTGAAGTTTTTAGGTTGACGAGAAAGGTTTTCTTCTAGTCAAAATTTGATTGGATATAAATTTCAGGATTGTATTTATTCATGGACGTAAAGGTTTCAATCATGTTTTGCTTCAGGCAAGAATTTATCTTTGTATGATTGGAAACGGTCCATAGCGTGTCAAAGAGCCATGAAGTCCTCAGCAGTAAGGTACTTCCATTTGCTTTTGCTTCAGGCATAAGTCTTCGAATGAAGAACTAGTTACAATGATTTCGCAACTAGTCGTAGTCAAGCAAGGTGTCATGTTTGTATCCATATAAATTAGTTTCTTGTTCGAAACTTCCAAATCAGTGAAATCGAACTTGTTAAGGTTCAACAATACGCTGAATGGCGGAAACAAGAATGTGATTGGTGTTTTAGGACATAAAATTTCCATAAACATCAAAGTTAGAATATTTAGGTTCTAAGACATGGTTTGGTTTAAACGGAGTTAAGCATAGAGAACTTTGGGTCTCAATATGAGTGTTGCTTATTAAGAAACTTCAGGTTTCGATGACACTTTTCTAAAACTTCAGGTTCAGAAGTATGAACTTTAAGTTCATAATACCTGCAAACAAACACAATACATATACAAGACAGAAATATATAAAGCAAAAGAAAACAAATATATTATAGTGGGTAGCTTCAGACCCTTTGTGTGAAAGGTTAGGGAAACGGCCCTATATATATATATATACACACATGGAGATTCAGGTCCAAAAATATTATTTTTAGTTGACTGGGTTGCAGGCCGGTGAGAAAAATTGGATTAACAGAACCCAGACCCAAATATGGGCTAAGAAAGAAAAAGTGAAAACCAAATCCCGATTTATAGGGTTTAGGGTTTCATATGGGCTAAGTAAATAGGCCCAAAAGAAAAACATTTTTTTTCTTTCACAAATTGGACTGTAGGTCCAACTGGAAAAAAAAAAAAACAGTTTGAAAGCCCAAAAAAATAAAAGAATAAGCCCAAAGCCTAGAATAGGCTGCTAGGCTGGCTACTTGATGTAGGTCTAAAAACCAAAACGGGCCATGAGGTCCTAAGCCCAAAATTGGGGCCCTTAGTTTCTAGACTCAAGTAGCAAAGGCTGTTGATTTGTAGGCCCAAAATACGGCTCCAAGTTAGGTGTGGGCTGAGAGCAATACAGGCCCAAGGTCGTTGGGGTGTGAGATCCGAGCCCATCTACGATGGGTGAGGGATTTCGTCAGGAAACAATGAAGGCCGACGACGTCATAGGGGACGGCAGTGAGCATAGATCACAGAAGTCGAAGCTGTTGCTGTGGAATCTAAAAAAATGAGACGGCTTAAGAGGCTCCATGAATCGCAATGGGTGTCTAAAAAAAAATTCGGTGAAGTGTTTCGACCGGGAAAATCTATCTTCGTCGTCGAGATCAACGGTGGTGGACAACTTCTGGCATCACCATTTCCTTGCAATCACCAAGATTTAGTGATGACTGCGGCTGCGGACGCAGTCCTCGATTCCGTTGAGGTGTAGAGGGTTAGAGGAAGAAGACGTCGTAAACGACATCGTTCTTGCTGAGGCCAGAAGCTATGCGGCTCAACTGGGCTTGGTGCAGTTGTGGGCTGCAAGCCATGGTTTTGACACAGGCTAGCGCGAGCTTGGTGCTCAAGCACTGGGCTCCCACAGATTAGGCCCATGCTAAAGTAGACTAGGGCATCTAAGTCCATTATGAGTTCTAGGGTTTGAACATCTTTTTTGTTTTTTCTTTCCTTTTCTTCCTTATTCACATATATTCAATTCACATAATAGCAAAATTATAGATATAATGCATAAACAATTTATGTAGAATCTAGAATTCGTAAATCGTAAAGTTTGGTCATGCATTATGGTGAAGGTTCATGCAATCAAGGCTAAAAAAATATTGAGATAAAAACCGTTGTTTTAGAAGAACATGGATTGCGTGATGAATATTGTGAACAGGTTTATAGGAGTTCTTTCTTCAATTTCAGCTTTCATCTTCAAGCTTGAATCACGTATGTTCAACATAAGAAGAAAAATAAATTGAATTAATAAAAGTATATGAATTCGATAAAATCAAAATTGAATCAATTAAAATAATTGAAACGCAATACTCCCCTGATTGAATACGAATAAATTCTCTTTAGCACAGCGTGAAGAATGTGCTGATAACGTGTTATGGCCTATATTTAATAGAGAGATGCAGCAAAGGGAAGAGAGAAATATGGAGAATAGACTTGAGGAAATTGTGTCTTAATTCCCTAGTCCTTGTGCCTTTATTTATAATAATAAGGAGGAGCGAAATTTGCTCTCCAAGTAATACAAAGTATATTAGGAAAGACCTTCTAGATCCTAAAGAATTCCTATTCTATCTCTACTTAGGATTTACACAATTACATATTGATAAGAACATATGTCACAACAATATATATTATTTTTTTTTAGAAAATCTCGATGATATGAATTTTTTTTATTGATATCGAAAAAAGCTTACACTTAGTCAGGAGGGATATAAACCTAACTCCTCATAATACAAGAAAAAATGATAAAAAAAAATACATGAAAATGAGGGGGACATAAACCAAACTCCTCTTAATACAAGAAAAAAGGATTAAAAAATACATGAAAATGAGGGGGGACATAAACCTCACCCTTTTAGAAACAAAAACAACAAAGATACAAGAAAAAGAGGGGGGGACATGAAACCTAAATGTCTATACTTGCAAAACTGAACAAGGAACATCACAAGGTTAAGAGAAAAAAAAACAAGAAAGTGAGACAAACATGTATGCCGAGATGCACATTAATTTGAAAAACGGAAGCCATGAAAGTCAACATAGTTTGAAAACAAAACGGCACAAACCGCCATCGGAGGGAAAGCATGACATACCAAAGTTGGAGAATATAAGGCCATGTTAGCAAAATTGTCCACAACTACATTTCCTTGCAATATATGTGAGAGACATGGAAAGTCATCTTTTGAATACGGTCTAAACAAATAGACCATTGCATATGAAGAGACCAAGGAGGATCAAAATCAGTCGATTGGAGAGCAGAAATAACACTATAAGAGTCACTTTCCAGCCAAAGACAATGTCAACCCCACTGATATGCAAACTCTACACCAATAATAATTGCTGATAATTTTGCACAAAAAGAGTTGCGATGACCAATCTCTTGGCAGAAACCACCAAGAAGCTGGCCATAGGAATCCTGAAAAACTCCTCCACAAACAGGAAGACCAAGATTTCTTTAGACAAACCATCTGTATTATGTTTAATCTAAGGAAACCAAGGAAAAGACCAAAGCACAGGAAGAATAGTTGGTGCCTTGCGAGGGATAGGTTGGATCCCTAGAAAAGAAATGATACGAACGTCAAAACCCTGAAAATAACTAGGAATAAACTTCCCACCATAACGATCCCAAAATTGATAGACATGCAAAGACGATAAAAATAGATTGGGCGACCCTCAAAAAGTAAACTTATTTCGAGCTTTTCATATAGCCCAAATAGTAGAAAGACCGCAAAATTCCAGAGATTGTGCAACTGTTAGGAAAAGGGCTTACGTACGTAGGCATCCCAAAAAATAGCCAGGGAGTCTGAAAAAGGCAAAGAGGTACCAAATTGACATGCTAACCACATCCAAAGCTGCCTAGATATCTGGCATCCGAATAAAAGATGAAAAGTAGATATCTTATAACTATAAGTGTGTGTGTGTTGATAAGTTGATTATTGATTAGCTATGTGTATATCATATGGCCACCGTTTTATCAGCTTATGCATTTCCCTGGCCACTTGAAGAAAGTTGGTATAATTGTTTTTTTTTTTTTGGAAATTGTAGGTATAATTGTTTAGATATCCTCTCACTTATTGATTTTAGACCCAGAATTTTCATTTTTCTTATGCTAATGTTTCCTTGTATTGATGCAACTTTTGCTCTAATTTGACAACTTCTATTGCGCTAACATTACTAAACATTTACCATAAATAAATGGTACCAAAATAGAAAACTTAAGATACCAAAACTGCCTTGCCTTCGTTTTGTTGTAGTCTTGTACGTTCTAGCATGTGCATGGACTCATGGTCAATTATCGTGAGCTGGTTTTTGAGCAATGAATTTTGTGGTCCTCTCCCATATGTATCTCAATTCCATGGGAAGAAAGGGGACCATATTTGTACAAATCCTTTTCATCAATGCTTAGAAATACGTATGGACGTACTTACATATGTATGAATGTATGGTTCAATGAAATATTGTATATAATCACACCTCATACAAACTATGACTCTTTTCATTAATATTAGAGCTCATTTCAAAGTGCTTTTAAAATAGTTAAAAGCGTTTTTGGTGAAAATATCTTTGAAGCAGACCTTTATCTCCCTTCGGCTCGTTGGTCCCCTCCTTGCCCCTTCTTTACGAAGTTGAATGTCGATGTGAGTTGGGTTGAGGCTTCTAAAAGTGGCTATGCTGGAGTGGTGGTTAGGAATAATGAGGGAAGTTTTGTGGCTGCAAGAAGAATGCAGATTAAAGCGCCGAATGTTGCAGCAGCGGAAGCTACTGCGATTATGTTTGGCTGTGATTTGGTTATTTCGTTGAGGTTGGATAGGATTATTGTTGAGTTGGACTCGAAGGAGAATATCTTTAACTTGGTAAATGTTTCTTCATCTGGCAGTTGAAGGCCTTCCCCATCCTAGCAAAAATTTTACGCAACTGGGGGAATCCTTTCAGGATTGCTGCTGGTTTTGGATTCCAAGATCGGCCAATATGGCGGCGCATCGGTTGGCGTCGAGGAGTATTACGGAGATGTGCGGTATAACTTGGGTTAATCACCCTCCATCTTCGCTGGTCCATGTTCTAAAAAAAGATGCGTTACCCTGTCCTCCTTAATTTTGTTGTTCTGGTAGTGGAGGGGGCGACACCTTAGCACTTGGTGTAGCGTCTTATGCTTCTGTACCCTCCTCCTCTTCTTTATGTTTGTTGCTTTCTTTGTAGCTTGCCTTCTGTGGGCTTCTTTGTATGTTTGGCTTCGGCCTGGTTATTTGATATTTCCAGTTCTTAAAAAAAAAGAAAAAAAGAGCTGGGTTTCTATGAATCATTTTGTTTTCTTTTTCGTTTTTTCCCCTAAAAAATGAACTAGGTTTTCTTAAATAATTAAATAAATTAATGTAAAAATACAATTTTTTTTTCTCCCACTTGATTTATAGTAATGGTTCCGTGGGTGGTTAATAGTCTTTGGCCATTATTTTGGAGGTTGACCAATATACCCATGTTCGAATATGCCATTGGACTGATTGGAGTTTGAGAGAATGGAGGGGTGACCTTCAGTTATCGTGTGAAAATAATGATCTATAAGATATTTTAAATTAATTATTACTTTTAGATCTAAAAGAATGAGTATCCTTTCCATATCTTCTTTGTGATGATTTTGGAGATCCTTCAATTGTGTCCGTTCATCATATATTATGGAACCAATTTTTATCAGATACTGTTTATATTCAATTTTAAATAAAAGAATTTACAATAATTTCTGATCACATAATATACGATAAACAGATACAATTAAAAGATCTACAGGATCCTCACAAAGAGGATCTGGAGAGAATCCTTATTCGATCCAACAATCCGATTGAAGCACTTTTTCACAAATATTATTTATGATTTGGATGGTTTGACTTTATTAATGTTCCATTCATCTTGCATTTTATAAATAAACCTTTTTTTATATATAATATAATAAGGAAAAATGTAGTAATTGTCTCTCAACTTTAATAAAATTAGAGCAATAGTTCTTCAACTAAAAATTCATCATAATTGGTCCCTTAACTCATCAAAACGTGCAATTATGATCATTTTCATAAACTATGTTAGAATTCCGTCAAAATGAGCTATGTCGAAAGAACCATTACTACAATCAGGTAAAAGTTGAGGAACTATTACTCCAATTGAGTTAGAGTTGAGAGACAATTTCTTCAATTGGGTTAAAGTTGGTGGACCATTGCTATAATTTTTCTCATTTGGTTTTCCATATTTGCCCCTTTATTCAGCTTCATGTGCGTGACACGTAACTCATTTTGGGGGAAGTTTAAATGGAGCTGACGAAAAGGACAATAGCTGCACGTTTTATTGAGTTAAGGGATCAATGGTTATGAATTTTTAGTTGAAGGGGCATTAGGTTAAAGTTGAGATATCATTTCTACAATTTCCACTAATATAATTGACACGAAAATAATAGAATAAGCATTACAATTTGGATGAAAAGCAAACATGGTGCTTGTGCCTAATATCAGTAACCTACTGCACGACAGTGCTCAATTCTAACATAACATTGTGAAAATACGAGGGTAAAGTTCTAAATCGGTGATGGATCAAACAATATAAGAGATTATAAGATGTTGAGTTATTCTCTTATTATCAAGTAATTTTATGATAGAACTTCAACTTTTTATGAGCTTTTTTATGAATTTGTCCATTACCGACATAAAACTTTGTCCTCATATTCTTACAAATATCATATCAAATATGAATGCAAAACTAACATGATCGGAAGAAAATCACGCACAAGGAGCAAAAAAATTAAAAATACAAGATTAGGGAAAATTTAATGGATACCAACAATATAGAATTGCTCTTACAAACTAGATCACGATTTTTAAACAAAAACAAACTGGTGCCTAGGTTTAATTTAGGTAAATCAAACTAATTTTGTCCTATGCTAACCCTAATCAAAATGTAATGTGGCATAGGTTTTCGTTGACACGTGGAGTTTGATTCTTTCCCATCTCCTCTTTTTATTAATAAGCAGATTATGTGAATATTCACAAGTGAGCCATGCATACATTGTCTTTTCCAATAATACAAGTGAAGTTCGGGCTGTATCATAATATTTCCCGCACGCACGAGGGAGCGCATGCTGATATTTTCAAGTGTTGATAACAATTTTTTTAACAATAACGTCTGACACCCAATGATATATTTTAGTTTTAGGAGAAACGTTAATGATACTATCTTAAAGTGTGACTCTTTCTGTACTATCTGTCACCTTACAGTTTAACGTTTAATTCTTGTGCCAACATTATAAAATATTGTGTTAAAAACATGAGTGACAAAGAGTCAATGAAAAATCTTACTTTTGAAAGAATAGATGAAAAGCCGAAATGATACGATTTTAAAATCTCAAGATATAACGCGAAGAGATTTAAATTTAGAACGTGAAATGTTAAAGGTGTACAATATAATTGGCCAAAGATTTGATATCCCCTTCTCTCTCTTATGAAAAAATTAAAGTTGGGCTACAAATAGGAGGTCCATTCATCTGGACCCGATATAAGGTAATGGTCCGACCCGAATCAGCCCGTTGAAGAGTCGAGTTACGCTAAAAGGCTGCTGAGGTAATTTCGCACGTCTGATTTGCCGAAACAACGACCTCCAGGCGTTGTTCGTTAAACTCCAAACCAGAAAAAGTTAGAAACTTGGATCAGCAGAGGGAGAAAGCAATGGAGTCGCCATTCAAGGCGGAGTTACTGAAGGGAAAGGTGGCCTTGCTGACCGGAGGAGCATCAGGAATCGGGTACGAGATTTCGGTTCAGCTGGGCAAACATGGAGCTTCGGTTGCCGTCATGGGCCGTCGTAAGCATGTCATTGACTCTGCCGTCGAAGCCCTTCGTTCTCAAGGCATTTCTGTAATTTTCTCACTCTTTAATTTAACACCCATTTTTTTACTGTAATTTGCTCCAATTGTCGTATATCTGGGTATCTATCAGTATCTTGTGTTTGTGTTGTTTTCTTTGCTGTTGATTTTGTTTTATGGTCTTTGTTCTGTGATGCTTGTTTTCTGTTTGGTTGCTGAGAAAATTTAAAATTTATTTCAGCTGTTTGCTGTGTTTTCTGATCAAATATGTAACTGTGAGTGCAAAAAACATGTATATTCCTCAAATTCTCTAGTCAGAGTAGTTATTCTGTTAAATTTGAGACGGGCTGCAGTCCATCACTGATCACATCGATGCAATTAGAAGTGAAACCATTTGATGTAAGTTGTGATTTATATTGTAAGATAACGTGATTTATTTTGTAAGATGACTATGTGAGATTTTTTGCTCTATTCAACCTGCTCCCCCACGTCGGACCACTTTGAGTTGGGCAGACGTGGAGCTACATCAATCATGTTTGTAAGTGAACCCCATTGATTTGGACCCAGATTTGAAAACACGCACTGGTACCACGTTAAAGTTTTAGAGAGGTGGGCCGTGATCTACCACTAATAGCATCGACATTGTATCCCCACTTAATCACTCATGCAATAAATAGATGTGGGGTTTTTATGCAGAGGGCGTCGATTCAATTATAGGTGAAACATTTTGATATAAGTTGTGTTTTATTTTTTAAGATGGCCGATGTCGGACTTTTGACTTTATTCAACAAAAAATGCCGAATGCTTATGTTTAGCTTCTAACTATTTGCTTTTACTGATTATCTGCAGTGATAAATTTAACATTCCTTACATTATATTGATTCCAATGTGCAAATTGCTCAAGTGTTTGCTGAGATATTGGGATTGTTGTATTTGTTGCTTGCAGGCTATCGGATTTGAGGGCGACGTGCGAAAAAGAGACGATGCAGCTCGAGTTTTGGAATCGACACTGAAGCATTTTGGTAGGCTTGACATCCTTGTGAATGCTGCAGCCGGAAATTTCCTTGTCCCGTCCGAGGATCTATCCCCGAACGGGTTTCGAACAGGTTGAATCTCTACGAGCATAAAAAACATAGCTAGTTAGTTTTACTCCTGTTGAAAAGCTCTTAAGACTGTTAAAACGGATTCTTATTCCGTGAATTGGTTCCTGCAGTTATAGACATAGACGCCGTTGGCACCTTCACAATGTGTCACGAAGCGCTCAAGTATCTTAAGAAAGGGGCATCAGGGAAGAACTCGGCTGCTGGTGGATCGATAATAAACATAAGCGCGACGTTGCACTACACAGCTACTTGGTATCAGATTCATGTGTCTGCAGCAAAGGTTTGTCAAGTAACCGAAAACTTTGCTATATCTTCGCTCCCGTGTGTGTACTTTTGATCAGTCTGTGACCGTCCTGATTGATTCGGGTTCCTCTATGTTACCAGGCAGCCGTCGACAGCATTACGAGAAGCTTGGCGTTGGAGTGGGGCACAGACTACGATATTAGAGTGAATGGTATCGCACCAGGACCTATCGAAGACACTGCCGGTTTCAGTAAACTTTTACCTCAGGAGATGCTGAGCAAACCCAAAGAGCAGATTCTTGTATCCAAACTGGGGAAGAAATGGGATATTGCTATGGCCGCTCTATATCTTTCATCCGATGCAGGTTCGAAATTCATCTCCTTCGTTGAATTATCTGTTTCGAAAATAATCAGTCGATGCTGGGGTTCTTTCGGATTTCTCACTTGTGTGGAGACATGATGTTATTAATTTGTTTGGTGCTTGAAGGAAAATACATCAACGGAACAACGTTGGTTGTAGACGGGGGAGAGTGGCTGACCAAACCGGCGTATTTTCCGAAGGAGGCAGTGAAGCAACTTTCCCGAGCTGTGGAGCGAAGGTCTAGAGACAAACCAGTTGGTGTTGCTAAGAGCAAGCTTTAAACAGTCCCATTTCGCGAGCCATGTTTTCGATAAACATCAGAATAATTTCATTGCCAAAGTGAATTCCCTGTGGAGAACTTGGAAAGATTCATGGCCACAACTTATAAATGTAACATTAGTTATAAGCAGGTGCCAGTCAAACAGTAGAGATTGAAGAGAAGAACAAACTTGATCATGTAATAATATTTATTGGGGAGGCTGGATTATTGATATGCTGATATCTCTTTGTAATCGGAAAATTTATATGATTTGCCAACAAATTCTTCAAATTTAATGTAGGTTAAGATAACCCTAAGCACAATTTCGTAAAACAAAGATTAAAAAGTTCTACATTCCCGCGTTCTTATGGAACTCAAATCTTGATAAGCAAGAAGCATAAGTTGCAAATGTTGTATCCACAAAGATTTCGACATATAAATGATCTTGCACGCACTCCTCGATCTGTTGGTCTGTTTTTTGCTTACATTTGTGGAATTGAACCTAGACCTATCCTAACTAACCGATTATAGCTAACCTCTAAGGCTTCATCATAAAGCAAACCAAACCGAAAAGTAGAGATCTCGAATTATGGAAACTATTTGAAAAAGAATCAAATGGAATCAAGATCCACCAGATGGTTTAAGGAAATGTTGACAATGATGAATTATCCCCAGGAGACATGCGTTACCTAAAGAATACTCCACCTCGGAGCCCACGACTCCCTTTTGGTAAAACACTAGTTTTCGTAAACAGAAAACATAAGCCATTCATAATCACTTGCACTCAATAAGTTTCTTCCATCTAGAAGCTTAAATTATGGAAATAAACCTACCCGTAAAGGTCTACAAGCTTACTTTACTTGGTGATTATAAACATATCAGACCAAAACCTCTAACTCTACAGACCTGGAGTTTTGATATATCGAACCTCCATAAGAGATCGCAATAGCCAATGTGTTCTGGTCCTATATATAACTTACAAGTCTCGCCATTTATCAATTTAGCGGTCCAACCGAACCAATAACACTACTGTATAGTCAAGTGGCAATAGATATAGACTTAATTTTAGCTGTCTATGTCCGTACAATAAACAGAGATACAGATCTTTTGAATATTGGACTAAACTTCAACTAATAAACAATGCTACCTGGCATACGATCCAACCGGACTGCAAACTACTCAGAGAACTGGCTCCTTCTGTTAAGATGATATTAAAGTCTTTGACTGCGGTTCATATTTATATTTTTCTAAACAACCTGAAGATTTTCCAATCAGGTAAACACAACCTCACCCCTAGAACATGGCAAAGGACCAAATACAAGATAAGTAACATCACAAGATAAAGCAAACTTCATTGGCTCTAACAGTTGACTTTACTAATGAATGTTAGCAATCGAATTTGGATATCGAAGTTTAGAATTAATCTGTTGACATATAACAATGTGCAATTACATAAGAAAAGTTTTCCGGCATTCATCACAACGCGGTAGGTATAATTCCCGGCAAACTAAAGCAATTAGACTCGACAACTAGCTCAAATGTTTATTAAGTACAACAAAATTAACAAGCATGTATAGGTAACCAACAAAGACTAAACTCAATTCCACAAAAGTCTATTTTCTTATCTGTCTTTTGTTTTTTCTTTACAAGCATTTAGTACAGAGAAACTTACACATTCAATTCAAGCAATCTTGTTCCTTTCCCATCAGACATCCAAGTTTTCCATCTGAACGTTGCTCTTGAGAGGCACATACTCTCCGAGATACCCACCCAGATGATCGTGCAGAGCGCCCTTGTCAATCCCCTGGTGATGGTAGCTTTTGCAGACGTAGTAAAACACACTCTGCAATAGCAATCCAACCAAATTCACAATCACCAGGACACACACCAAAAACCCACCAACCACAATCCTCACAAAAACCCCGTAATCCTCCCCGCCGTGCACCACCACCGACCCGAAAACCGCACTGATAACCCCGCAGATGGTCAAGTACCCGAAAACGAGCACGAAGGCCATCCCAACCTTCCCCTTGAGCAGCTCATAGCTCTTCTTCATGGCGGCGAACCCGTAGATGGGCTCGAGCACGGAGACCACGCTGGCCAAGTGCCAGAGCGCGGTGATGTAGACGTGGACGACCAAGAAGAGGAGGAAGATGACGATGCCGGAGAAGAGGAGCAGAAATGAATTCTGGGTATCGATGGCGAGGATGAGGAGGACGAGGAAGCCGACGAAGACGAGATTGTAGCAGAACATGAGGAGGGAGACCCAGAGGAAAGTGATGAAGAGGCGCTTGAAGACTTTTGGGATTGCAGAGAGGGTGTTGGAGAAAGAGACGGGCTTGGAGGTGTAGAGGGAGGCGGCGGTGAAGACGACGGCGGCGGTGGAGAGGAGGGAGAAGGCGAAGAGGAAGATGAGGTAGCAGAATTGGAAGAGGAGGAGGAGGGTCCATTCTTGGTGGAGCTGGGCGGGGTCGGTGGAAGGGCCTTGGAGCTGGTTGAGGAGAGGGTGGGTGAAGAGGGAGTGGGCGAGGATGGCGAAGGAGAGAGGGAAGATTAGGGTTAGGGTTATGAGGTAGAAGGTTTTGGGCGACTGTTTGGGGATGGAGGTGGATTCTCTGAGGATGTCAGGGATGGTGAGAAATTGGAGTTCCTCTGGGGCCAGATCCATTTGGATTTGGAAGGTCTGTTTGGATGAAAAGAAAAGAAAAGTTGGGTTTTTGATTGATGGGGTGTTGAGTTTTAGAGAGAGAGAGAGAGATTGGAGGTCTAGAGATTGGGGAAGAAGGCAGGAAGGAGGAAGAAGAAGATGGTGGGGGAAAAGCGGTCATTATTTTATCTAAATGTTGATGTGGATACGTGCAAAGTAATAAGCTTATGTGGCATGTCGGTGATGCATACGAAATTAGATCCGTTCCGAACCTTAATGTCCAGAACTTTAGTGTGAGTTTGATCCTTATCGGTCTCACTCTCCCTAACAACTAATAATTTAACCGACTAACTCTATTGTTTGTGAAAAAAAAAAAAAATCGACTATCAATCTCATGTCCTAGTTTTAGTATTCTTATATTTGCGTTAAGCAAATTGATTAACGTTGTGTGTTCAATATCTTTGTACTAAGTTCTAAATATTCTGTAAATTAGAGGGTTATAGATTCGAGCCCAACCACGCGTTTTTTAAGAACTCAATCAATGTAGTTATAACCCAATTATCTTGTTCAATTCAGATCTAATTTGTTTTACGTTCATGGAAAGATGATATAAGGCTATATGCAAGATATTATTCAATTTGAAAAATCGTTTAATCATCATGGACGTAGGCACGTTAACCACATATTTTTTAAGAACTCAATCAATGTTATTGACACCGGTCATTTTCTTTACGTTCATGGAAAGATGATATATGCAAGATATTATTCAATTTGAAAAATCGTTTAATCATCATTGACATAGGCACGTTAAACACACTTGAATGCCAAAAACCAGAGCAAAGATCACCCTTAGAGCAAGTCCACCGGGGGTGGGATAGGCCGGCACCCAGTGGGAAAAATAGGCTGAGACTCAGCCAATCCACTCCAGCCCGTGGAATCAACTGGCACCTAGCCCAAGCCAGTCCACAGGCCGGCCTAAAATCAACAGACCTTGGGACCGGCTCAAGTGACGCTAGCTGACGCTAGCGTGGTGTCGGAGGGCAAGGAGCCACGGAGGCAAGGCGAAGACCAACTTCCCCACCCCCACTGAGCTCCATCTCGATGTCGTCAACTGAGCTCCATCTCGACGCCGTGGAGTCCTCCTCCCCGCCGTCTCCGCGCCCGCTCGACCTCACTTTCAGAACCCCCCTCTTGTCCATCGACGGCAGCTACTTCACCGCTGCGAGCGGCTTCCGCCCGCTTCCCGCTTCCCGTCCCGTGATCTTCTTCAACGCCTTCGCACGGGCCGACAGCGCCGCCGCCCTCCAGCACGCTCGCGAAACTTGCAGGTTCAACCCCCCCCCCCCGGCGAAAGATCCCCCTTTTTTCTTTCCAGTCCAAGTCTGTTCCTTTTTTATGTAAGAAACAAAACCCCTGCCCAGCTTTATAATAATTATTTTATAATAAAAAATAATTATTTTTATTATTTTATAATAAAAATTAATAATATTTTAATAAAATTGACTAGGCTATTTTTTGTTAGGGGTGGAGATGCATTGGTCTATTACTGTTCATTAGAGTCTATTACTGTTCATTGAAGTGGATAAATGGGCTGGACGCTGGCACAAAGTTTTTAGGGGTGGACTTGCTCTTAGTCTTCCGAGTCCTGATCTACGGCCTCCTCCGGGTAAGGGGTGTCCACCATGAAGAAATCATCGACACGCTTTATAAAACATGCACACAGCACCATAACAACCAACGTGGCCGACACTATGAAAGCTACAAGGGTAAAAGCACTCGCTGCGCCGCCGTAGTTGAAGGTAGCGAGCTGGTTTAAGTCTTTATTTTATCTTTGGTTTTTAAGAGAAGAGATTTTTATTTTTATTTTAAATAGAGATTAGTTGTGGGGTCTACACCACTTCGAATTTTAATGTTTCAAACTGTTTATTTTACAAGTTGGTCCACAATAGATCATCCTTGCAAAATATTGGTCAAAACGGAAATATTTGAGATATCTAATTGAGTTCAAAGAAAATGACGAATACTTGTTCTATAATGAACAATGAAATTTCATTGTGATAATTAAATAGGCAAATGGTTTCGGATTAAATTGAATTTTTGCAACGATGATCAATAAATCGAAATTTACAAAATAATACAAAATAGATGATTCAAATCGTTAAAATTCGACGTGAAGTATGCCTTATAACTAGTTCCTATTTTTAACCAAAAATAGAGATCCTTTGGATAAAGGGTCTGATACAATGGCGCGCAAGAGCCTTGGGTTTCTTTTTTTTTCTGAAATGCACTTTATTACCAGATTGAGAACCCTATCATGTTTACAGACCGTTGACAAAATTACATCTACGGTTCATGTCAAATTTGGTTGTCTCTTCATTTCCCTCTTGCAATTGACATGTTAAGTACCGCGTGCTACTATTCCGAACAAGTTAAAATTTGTGCTCTGGAAGGCATGTCGACATTCTCCCTACTACTGTAAATCTATGTAAGAAGTGTATGGTGATGGACATTGCTTGTATTTTTTGCAGTTCCCCCTCAGAGTTGCCCCTGACATTTCTATAGAGGGATAACGCTAAGAAGACTAAATTTGCAGACTACATGAATGTCACCAATAGAAATAAACACGTTTATCACCATTTAAGTAATAAACCAATCATCAACTTCCATGTCCTTTAATTTTCAAAATTAAGTCTCTCTAACATTACCTTTTCATGAAGTATCCTTCATTAAAGCTGTGCTCTATGCCTCCTCACTACTTTTTTCTCTTTTTAGGTGAAATGTTTAATGAGAAAACAGAAAATCAAGCTTCACATGAACTCTCTCTTTGTTTAATACATATGAATGGTTAAACAATTTGCAAATTGAAGGTATTTCTGCAAATATATTTCTTTAGATGATGCTAAAAAATCTAAATAATTAACAAACTGCTAAGATAAGTAATAAAACCATTAACTCTGGAAATTTGAATACCACCCTTACATCCAAGTTTAAATCCAAATTAATTATTCCTTAAAAATGTTTATCAACTTTGCGAGAAAAGAAAGTAGTGTTTATAAGGGCTGATGAGACGCTCCTTGCAGTATCTGAGGATTTTCCTTTAATTCTATGTTGCACACAAGTAACAAACGATATGGATGCTCAAGGTAACAAGAATAGAACGTATTATTATGGGTTTCTTCCAAGTGCTAGGCTTTGACAAGACGTCCTGTGTCTCTGTGTGCAATATTTTTGTAGCAGTATCATCTTCCAAGGCTTGGACTGGTATTGTTGAAATGAAGCGTTTTTCTTCATCGAGTTCATCCCAGAGGTACACCAAAATCACTGCAAAGTCAGAAGCTCAAAGTAAGTGTTTTTAATCAACTGGATCTTCTTTCAACTGTAATCAGATGTTATCGACACTTCAATACATGTATTATCATGTCCTTTTTATGCGTATTTTTTTTATGTTTTATGAAGAACGAGTGTAAAATATTTTTTTTTAGAGTAGCTAGCCACTGACAGTTGCCTTTGGTGAAATACAATTTGGTTAATGTAATAATAATTGAAAAATTAAAAAAAATTTAAGCATGATCCCTGCAATAAAGACATGATAATAACCATCTTAGAATGTTACTCTTACCGTATTTTTCATATCATATTTGCATGAAAATATGATAAGTGTAGCATTACGGTAACCATGTTAGCTAGCCTCAGTTGTACTTACATAATGAGATGGATAAGAAAGCCTATTGGTGGTTAATGAGGGAAAAACATATCAGTGGCTAAAATAACTCCATTTGTCACTAATAGAGATCTTACACACACCTCATTCTATGCAGTTAATGTTATTTTCTATTTTCAAGTTTTCTTGATGAAAATTTGACATGTAAATAAATGTAAGAACGATGGATGAAAGTACATAAAAAAAGAAAAAAAAAATTATAATTGATCACTATATATCACAAACATAAAAGAGTATACGTACCGAAGATGGTAAGTTCAGCCCAGGGTCTGTAACCCTCGAAATGTTCGGAGTCATAAAACTCAACCATAAGACACGTAAAAATCATATGGATCAGTACTATGATTTTCAGCACAAAGGACCTCTTTGGGTGATTGAACAAGTCATCAAAGTCTTTCATGATCCTTGTCGTCGGCTTCAAAGCATTGACATTCTTGGTTGACATGAGTCCTAGGATCCGAAACAACATCAACCATACGAGATAAAAAAGAAGAAGGGGCACTGCCACCTTTTCCATCATGCTTATGGAACATGCCATACAACTTGCAAGGAATCGATGAATGATGGAAGAGGGCAAGGATGTACCTATTATGGATGAAGGTAAGGATGTATATGTGTGTGTGTGTGTCCGCGTGCGCGGGGGATTGTAATTGGACTTTTGATTCAAGGCCGTGTATATTGTTCATAAATGGTTGATTTTGGGCATCTTCAAATCAATAAAGGTTAGGCATTCATTCATATCTTGTGCTTTAACTCTTCACATGTTTTTGATGGCATGCTTTTTTACTTGGAATGAGAAAAGTCATGAACTCGGGAATGGAAATGGATTAATAAATCTAATCCTAGTGAGTTCAAGTAATGAGAAACTTATGAATACCGTGTGGTGGTAAACACAAAGAACTTCATGAATGAGAATAATTTCATGACGTTATTCTGTATAATACTTGCATCCATCCAAGCTGACGAATGAGTCCTTAAATATCACATAAATGCTAGATTTTGGAGATGTGGATGCTGTTGGAAATGTGCCCTAAAACCAATCATATGATGATACTTTACGGACATTTCAAATGTTAAACTAATCTAGTTTAACATATAAAGGGCAAAGATTATTGTTTGAGCCGTCTCATATAAATGTTATATGCTTAAACGATAAAGTCCAAGGAATATGTGATTGGGAGAATGCAATCTAATGAAGTTAGATTAATGAGACCATTCTTTCGTAGACACATCCTAAATGTTCCTGATCATAGGATTACTAATTGGGCATTGACAGTCCGTTAAGATCAGTACGTACTGTGTCTTCTCTCAGGGAGAGTGACTAGTCTCGAGTCATTGGTGTGTGTGACATCAAGACAAGTACGTAGGTGCTCAATAAGAGAATGAGTTCACTGAACGTGATCAACGAAGAGTTCTTATATTCCATGTCACATGAGAACTCATGGTTGGGATAATGCAAAGTAGTCCTTTGACCTGAGGCATCACAGTTGTCTTGTGGTTAAGTCCTTAATCTTTGATTATGTCTAATTCACCCCCTCGGGGTGTCACGGCATCGTTGGGGTTAAGCCACTTAGCTATGGAGACAAGTGAATGCGCAACAAGGGATCTCTAACCTTCAAACAGTTGAGGGAGAATACTCTATGATATGATTTGGAATCTCTGGCCAGAGTATGAATGAGATTGGGGAATGCGTTCCAAATCACATTCAAGGAAATCATATAAGCAAACGATTCACATTGGATAGTAGACATGAGTAAATAAACTATCATACCAAACAATGTGGTCAAGAGTATTAGATTAGAGAAGGACCGTATTGCATTTGTAATCCCGAACTGAATAGGTTCTCCACCTCTTCTGATTAGCTTGGGTAACCATGATATGCTGCTAGGTGTCACTCATGGTTTGTGGAAGCCCTAAACGTGTGTAATCACTAAAGGGAGAATTGAAAATAGTTTCAATTCACAATCGATGTAAAATGGTTTTAATCGCCCACTACCTCGCTAAAAGGAACCTAATGGATCGCACACCGTAAAAGGTAGAGATTGGAGATTAAACGGAAATGAGTAAGAATGATTAAATGGTTTAATCATTTATTTATGGCAAGGATTAATTAATATGTTAATTAATCAAACGAATAAGTTCGTTAAAGACTTCGGGATAGTTTTGGACCTTAAGGCCCAATGGGCTTCGAACGTCAAGCCCATTAACTTAAATTGTATGACAATTTAATGAATAAAGATTCATTAAAGCCCAAAAGCCCAAACATCCCTAAATGGCCGGCCATATTAGATGAATTAGGGTTTTGGTTGTTTAGGTTACTTAAAGAAGTGACTATATAAATGACTTTATAGCCAAAATTCATTAAGGAAAAATTAAGGGTTTATTTTGGGGGAAAATTGGTGAGAATTGTCTCTCCATTTTCTCTCTAAAGAGGCCAACACCTTGGAGGGTACATCTAGCAATCCTACTACTCCAAGGTCACTCATTTCTTCTACAATCAAACCTTGGTGAAGAGACTTAGAGGTTCCCTATTTTGGGAACTTGGAGAAACCTATTTTCCATCCAAATCCATGGATCTAAGAAGCAAGGAATGAAGGCCCTATCTCTTTGGGTGATTAGCCTTTGCTTATGCAAAGAGGAATCTACAAAGGTAATAATTTCAACTCACTTTGTTTTGAGATGATTATTGGTTCACCAATCTACTAGGCTTTGAATTTCATGGTAATGTTTTGTTTTTGAGTGCATGCAAGCATGATTCCGCCTTTTAATTGTTAATTGCATGCTATATGATATTGCTCAAATGAACATGTTTTTCAAAATAAATCCTTCAAGTGGTATCAGAGCCTAGGTCTAGTAGTTGGTGAATCCTTTTGGGTTTTGTAGTTCATAAGTTTATGATTTAAAAGTTGTAATTGTTACAAGCTTTATTCTTGCTTCTTTGAATGTAAATTTTGTTTGAAAATTTGCCATCTCAAATGTTGTAGATGTAGTTCATATGAGGATGAATATTGGAGCTAAAATTTGGTGCCATGATTTTAGGGATTTTCGGCCAAATCCAAAGGGTGATTTTTTGGGTTCATGTTTGTCTTGTTAAAATGGTTTTAAGGTGACTTTTGGAACCCCTAAGTACCCTAGGATGTTAGCCTCATTTTGAATGATAAAAATTTGAGTTTTATTGCATGTATTTATACCATATTTAGGGCCTCGTATATTTGGGCCTTGGGCCTTGTATTTGGGCCTCACACTAAAGCCCATACTTTGTAAAAGAGGAGGAGCCCCTTATTCTATAAAAGGGGACTCCTCCCCTCATTCTAGGGGAGGCAAAAGAACCAAGCCTAAGAAGGCTAAGAGAAGCTATCATTACATTCAGGAGAGACCTCACACCACTGAGGCTCTCCTCTCCCTTCTCTTCTTTCTCCTCCGGGGGACTTCCCCCAAACACTTGTATCCATACAATTACAGAGAAACAGAATCAACTACAGTGTGGACGTAGCCCAAACATTGGGGTGAACCACGATAAAATCCTTGTGTTATTTACATTACATGCAGATTCACGGTCGGATTTACGTTGTTCCAAGACATCCGATTTTGTGCATCAACATTTGGCGCCGTATGTGGGAATCGATACAAAAAACTATGTCGGTTCTCTTTCATTTTTTCATCAAATTTCACCACTGTGAATCTGCAAAATCTGCAAAAACCTATCAACAGAAAAGATCCAAATTCCAACACCTGTGCTCTTCCATCCCTCTCTGTTCTTGTAAAAGCAACATCCAAATTACAAAAAAACAACATCCAAAAGCTCCTGGAGAAAGATTAGGGGAAGTAACAGGCTTTTTCCGAGCTCTTCAATGGCTGTCGACGAGAACGTGGAGAGCCGCGGCAGCCAAGCGGTGCTGTCATCGCAGGCACAGCCATGCAGATTCAGGCAGAAGCTGGAGATCCACAACGAGGTACTCCGACGAATCCAAGCGTCCGCTTCGTTGACCCAAAACAAACCGAGTCCGCTTCTTTCCCATCGCCGGAACCCGCGATTCATTGCGGCCAGTCGTCGACCTCAGTTCAAGCTCTCTGTTAACCGGGTCGATCTCATTGGAGCTCGGGAAGCTCACCGGTCTTGAAGTGTTGAGAGCAGGAGGGAACCAGTCCTAGCGCATGGAAGCAGCTGCCCCAAAGTCTTCTCCGCCGGAGTCTGCCATCTCCATCAAGATCTCCGTCAAGTTTGCCATCTTCTCAGATTCTGTTGTAGGAACCCGCGATCTCCACTCTCTCTGCTCATCCTGCTCGCCTGAATTTTTTCCGGTGACTGCGACGGCGACGCCAAGTCGTCTTCGTCGTCGGATTGTTCCGCCTGCATATCCAGCACAGAAATGGGGGACTTGTCGTCCTCGAACGGTGTGGAGAGCAACGGCGCTGGACCGGCGGCGAGGAGGGAGATCTGTTGACAAAAATGGATACTTGTTGACGAAGGAGACGGAGATCTGTTGCTGCAGCAGAGCAATCGAGAGGAGCTGAAAGCCACCGGAGCTGAGCCTTTGACCGACGGGCGACACGTCCTTTGCATCCATGGCTGGGAAGTCGAGTCCCGCCCAGCAGCTGCCACCAGCGCCATCCATGCCACCTACCCCCGTCAGATTTAAAGCAGCAAGCCGACCCGAGTGGAGGAGAACCGGGTCCCAGCAGCAGCGATTCTCAATCGTAACTTTGCTAAATTGATCGCCCAGGTTGGTTCCTCCCTGTGTGAGTCACCTGAACGTATCAACCTGTTGAAGTCAGATTTTGTTGCAGCATCTGATAAAAATGCCGAGCTGGAGAAGCAGACTCACGAGTTGTAGATGGGCGAAATAGGAGGAAGACAGAGAGATAGATTTCTAAGGTTTTCGTCCGATGAAGTGGAGGCCACCTCGCTGTCAACCCCAACACCACCTCGCAGGAGTTCGCCAGTTGGATGACGTCGGACGACATTCCTCTACGCCGGGGTCGTGATGTCTCTACACCGGTCTTCGCCGGGATTTTGTCCGGCCTCACCTTGGGTTTGATGTCACTCAACCTCGCCGAGAAGAGGGAGAGCTGATCCCTGATATTTCTGAGCTTGAAGGTGGTGATGTGATGGGCAGTCCCAGAAAAGAGAAAGGCAGTGGCGGACAAAGCAAAAGGAAAAGAGAAAGAAAAGGGAAAGTAAAAGCAAAAGCAAGTCAGTGTGTCTGGAAGTGGAGAGATCAAAGAGGGAACAGAAAAGACAAAAGATCATGTCGTTGGGAGAATATTTCAGAAAGCAGAAAAGAGGAAAGCAAAAAGGATGCACATGGAGACACTGCCAAAACAAGGAATAAATACCCCACCCGAATGATGTAATTTATTTTTATTATCTTTCGGAGACATCTGTATAAACCCCATCAGAGGGTAATATATATAAACCCCATCAGAGGGTCAAAAAAAAAAAAAACAAAAAAAAAAAAACAAAAAAAACAAAAAAAAAAAACAAAAAAAAAAAAAAAAACAAAAAAAAAAAAAAAAAAAAAAAAAAACAAAAAAAAAAAACAAAAAAAAAAAAACAAAAAAAAAAACAAAGAAAAAAAAAAGGGAAAAGCCCAAAACAAATGGGCTGACATGTTGGGGAGGGCAAAGGCCCATAGGCCTGAAATAGCACCAACCAGGTCATCAAAAGTACGCCTAGTACTCCAAAATTATACATGAGCACTACTCATGTCATTCATACATAAACATTCATGAGCATCACTCATGACAATCATACATAAACATTCATGACCATCATTCATGTCAACATTCATGAGCATCACTCATGTTAACATTCATGAGCATCACTCATGACAACATCCATGAGCATCACTCATGTCAATCAACATAAACATTCATGAGCATCACTCATGTCAATCAGCTTCAAAAGCTTCATTTACAAAAGCTCCAGCTTCGAAAGCTTCATTTACAGAGCTCTAGCTTCAAAGCTTCACCTGCAAAGCTTCACCTACAAAGCTTCAGTGCAGGGTATACAAATACCGCCTTCGAACAACCGCCACTTCGGCCCATACATGGATTCAATTTGAAGTCTCCAGCCAACATACTCTATTGACTAAAGACTTGGGGGACTACATTATGTACCATATATTGGGCCTCAACTGGGTCTCATGAAAAATACTTGGGGGACTTAGCCCATCACTTATGTATTGAGGAGCGAGCCCTTATTTTATAAAAGGGACTCCCTCACCACCATTAGAGAGTATCGCCGCCAGCTGAGCAACCACCTCGCCACGAGCATCACTCCTAAATTTATGTATCGAGGAGCGAGCCCTTATTTTATAAAAGGGACTCCCTCACCTTCAAACGCCACAAGCCAAGCCAACCAAGGCAACATAAGCTACAAGCAAAGCGGCCTCACAACATGTGCTACTTCTAGTTAAGCATCATTTCAGATTGGGCACCGCCTCATATCGAGCATCAGTTCTAGACGACATTTAGTTACTTCGGCCCACACATGGACTGAATTTCAAGTCTCCAGCCAAAAGACTCTCTTGACTGAAGACTTGGGGGACTACTGTTTATACCATATTTAGGGCCTCGTATATTTGGGCCTTGGGCCTTGTATTTGGGCCTCACACTAAAGCCCATACTTTGTAAAAGAGGAGGAGCCCCTTATTCTATAAAAGGGGACTCCTCCCCTCATTCTAGGGGAGGCAAAAGAACCAAGCCTAAGAAGGCTAAGAGAAGCTATCATTACATTCAGGAGAGACCTCACACCACCGAGGCTCTCCTCTCCCTTCTCTTCTTTCTCCTCCGGGGGACTTCCCCCAAACACTTGTATCCATACAATTACAGAGAAACAGAATCAACTACAGTGTGGACGTAGCCCAAACATTGGGGTGAACCACGATAAAATCCTTGTGTTATTTACATTACATGCAGATTCACGGTCGGATTTACGTTGTTCCAAGACATCCGGTTTTGTGCATCAACAGCATGAAAACATTCATGGAGCTCTTATGGGTTTTCATGGATGTTCTTCATATGTTCTTGATGTTCTTGCCAAGAACACAAAGGTTTGTGTTTTGATTCAAAGTTTTGATTTATTTCATAAAGTTTATGATATATGTTTTTCAAATGATTTATGAAAGTATTTAAAGTGTTAAATATTTGTATAAATGATGATGGAAACATCAATCATCAAAACATATATTAATTTTATGAAAGTATTTAAAGTGTTAAATATTTGTATAAATGATGATGGAAACATCAATCATCAAAACATAAATTTTTTTTTTTATGAAAGGTGAAAGCACTACTTGATTGTTTTTTGACAAAACTAATAAATCAAAACACCCACCACTCCTTTTTATCCCTAAAAACCGGCCACCCTAATAAAATAGGGTATTTTTTGGGCTTTTATGCAATTACATAAAGTTTTGATACTTTTGTGTATTTGTACTTTGACCCGAAAGTTTACGTTTTGACGTTAAGGCCTAAAAACGCTAAAGGACAAATTGTTTTGCTCTTTTAATGAAGTTTTGAATTTATTTAAATTTTGGGTTCTAGTTGTATTTACATGAAGTAGTGACTTTTGTGTTTTTACAAAGTGACCCCAAAAGTTTATGTTTTCGCAATATGGCCCAAAAAGTTGTGGTTATTGCATGATGGCCCAAATAGGATGAGAACAAAATTGTTTTGTCTCTTTAAATGAGAATTGGATTTTCATTTTGTTTAGCTCCACTTAAATCAATTTTATGGATACAAAAACCAAATGAAAATGTTGCATTCAATTAATTAGTTAAAGCGTTAATTAATTAAAGGATGATTATGAACCTAAGCCTAATATAATTGAGCTATGTGAAAGGCGTTTCAAATTTGTTTGAACCATGGGAATGTGTAGATTAGATTTTGGTTGTAATTTGATTTGATCAAATGTTGTAAAAGGGCATAAGTCCTTCTTTACTTTAAGGTAATTTGTTTTATGCAAATGTTGTAATGAGCATAAGCTCATCCTTTACTTTGAAGTATTTCTTTCTTGCTTTATATGATATGCATGAAAATGAAGTAATTGGGTCCAACGCCCCTAAGACAACACGCCTTAATGTGATTAAACGCGTAACTAAAATCAATCTCCATCCCTAGACCGAGATTCAACACAAGGCTCGTGTTGAATCTAAACAAAGGTTCATAGTCATCCTAAGGCCCTAAGGCAACTATATAGTCCATCAAATGAATGCAAACCTTATGTTAGTAGTAACATATACTCTTGCTTTAAAAACCGTTTTTAAAAGCATAGTGGGAGTATTATGTACAACTAAAACAATCATATGGACCAATAGTTGTAATAGGACCAAATTGTTTTAATAGAGATTAAAATGTATATTGATATGTGATGAGACCTAAAACCCTCAACCAAACCAATATTAAGTTGATAAGCGGAGAGTGCTTAGAACACTCTTTCGTGGCCTTCCACCGTGGTAGGCTCCGATCGTTTGTGACTCGTACACCGGCTTCACCCTATAATGGGGGAGTACAAAGTGCGTGCTTACACTCAGGAGGAGTTCTATATACATACATGATGAAGTGAGGTAGGTAACGAGTTTAGCCAACATGATATAATTCTGAGGCTATGCTTGAACACCTACACGAACTAGGCATGGTGGGAATGACTTAACTAAGTACAATGACGCCAACATGATATAATTCTGAGGCATCATTTTCTAGAGGCCAAACTAGATGGGTACTTGCAAGAGGTTGTTGCAAATGAGTAAGCGTACTCTCTCATTATTATTAACGCTAGACAACATGATATAATTCTGAGGTGGGCTTGGTAGTAGTGAGTCTCCCATAACCTACTAAGAGTTTCATCCAAAACTCTCGAATTCCAATGAGGGATATGGAATTTGCCAAAAATAGTGGGTGGTGCTATTTTGATTTAAAGACCCGAATCAAATGGCTTAAAATCAATCAATCTATATTCGTTATGTATTTGTTTACCAATATATTTGCAAACGCTATCCAACACTTGACAAAACCGAATGTTTTAGTTTCCGGACTTGGTACTACAAAACCATAGATTGTCTTTAATGGCTTGTAAAAGTACCTAAGTAGTCTCATCCTCACAATCTTCCTATTGATAATGTATCATTAGAAGAATATGTTAGAAAAGGTCTATCATAGAGAGGACAACACTTTTAATGTCATAATTCTTCAATTACAAATTGATGTATGAAGAAATAAGAGTTGCTTTGAACAACCCTTAGTCAATACAAACACTTAGTGCTTATTTCTTTGTTAATTGAACAAAGAACTTGAGAAGTAAGCACAAGGGCATGGACACTTTATGTGCCATGATTCTTCACTTACAAATTGTTGTATGAAGAAATGAGAGTTGCCTTGTACAACTCTTGAAAGTTTGTAATTATGTTTAGAACATAATGGTTGGTTGACAAAAATAGTCCATTAACATGGACTTATGATGATTTTGAATCATTAAGTGTTGAAGTGTTAAACCACTTAACGAGACGGAAACTAGGCAAGGACTTCACCTTTGTTTCCCTATCCTAATGGTTCACTAAAGTTTATGGTAAACTATGTAGTGAACAATAACCACATACTCTCCAAATTGTTTGATGTGTATAACACAATTGAAAAAAGGTTTCAAGAGAGATAGTGGGAGTTTAGGGACCATGACTAATGTAGTCAAAGGTGAAAGTCAAATAAAGAAGATAAATAACTCCAAGGGAACAAACTTTCTTTATGAAATGATGGACATTGGAAGGGGTATTTGCAAGAAATGTCTTGCAAGTGTCAAGAACACACCTTTCGAAGGTGTTGTAAATTGTTCTTGAATAGTTCAAAACAGTTGGTTCTTCTACTTGAATGTATGATTCCGTATTAGTAACTATGTTTTACAAATCGTTGTAAAAGTGTGACTAATAAGAAGTAGAAGATATATGAGAGAAGAAAATGTGCTTCACATACGGAACGTGAATAAGATATAGATCTCTGCGAAAGCAGATAGTACTTACTTCCTCGTATGAACTACCAAAGAAATTGGATTATAGTAATCTAATTGATTGTCTCTATAGTAGAGATGATATGGTAGTGTTAACTGTTTAGAATATAATGATGCTTAAAACCCAAAAGGTTGCAAGGTAGTGACTAAATCCCAACTAAATTGTGATACCTCTAAAACATAAGTTACGAGTTGGTGAAACAAGGATGTTTTGGATCGTTAGATCCGGATCCAATACCTTCTTGTTAAAATTGTATAGAGGCGAAATGTTCGAATCTTTATTCTTTTGGAAAGAAGAAAGAATTACAAAGTTGTTGAGGTTAATTCACTTAGATGTTAGTGGCACTTGTCCACAACATAATACTACTCATGTTATATGACATTCACCGAAGATCACTCTCGGTTGGACTATAGTTTATTTTGAATAAACACAAGTCCGAATACTTTGCAAAAGGTTTCAAAGAATTCAAGAAATGTAAATAGATGAGTAAGATATCTAAAGTATTTACCTCCTTAGATTTGATCCAAGGAAAGGTAACACTTTAGATGAGTTTCCTTGAAAGATATCAAGGAAAATAGCATCATAAGATAATGTATTTCTCCATTAGGAGAAGAACGAACTTGAATAAGATTTAGTTCGTTAAATGTTATCTATTACCCATATATAGGATATATACTTCTAAAAACAATATGATTGTCGATGAGAAGATCTTCCAATATTTTCATGACTCCATAAGATGTAGTTGGAAAAGAAAGACAAATCTTAAGCATGTTAAAGATTTGGGGTTGTGTGCTAATAAGCAATATTTGTTTGATAACAATCTTGTAGGATATCCTTAAAATAACTTTTGGATATCGCTTCTATAAACCAACTAACAAATGTTGTTTTGTTGGGTAGTTCATTGTAATCCTACAATGTGATTTGCCTAAGAGCAAATGAACGAGAGATAGAACTCAAAGAATGGGTTCTTTGAGAGACAAGGAAGTAATCAACAAATATAACAACCTAGTTCCTATACCTCAAGCTCCAAGGTAGTCAATAAGGATTTATAAACCGTCTCAGTTGAATGGTTTTGAACTTTATGACTATGTCATAGAGTTGCACCTCTTAAATCGAAAGAAGTAAGAATGAAAATCCTTATACACTGAGTGCATATACGATATATACTCAAGGAAATGGTAAAGTACCATTTGACTCGAAATAATGAAACCTTCATAGCTAATTGGTAGCTTAAGGTGACTACAATCAAAGAAAATGGTTGACTTTGAAGAAACCATCTTTGAGATAGTCTTAGTTTCAATTAATTCGAAGATTGCTAGCTACAACTAAATGGTGATTCAATGTTTGGACATTATTAAGATAGTCTTGATAATATATGTCTAAAACTATGAATCACAAGACATGTAAGTTGTAGAGATCCATCCATCATGGATCTTAGCAAGCTAGTGGGAGCTATTTGCATCTTATGAGAAAAAGATCAAATCGTTTGATTGCTTATAAAGATGTAAATAAATCTTTTGTTTACTAGGTTTACAAAAGATTAGTGGGAGTTAATCATGTTCCTAAAATTTAAAATATATATGATATATTAATTTTGGAAATGAAATGAATTCTTCTTCGTTAAAGTTATGACTTTAAGCATTCTATAACGATAGAATGTATATGGGAGACATTGTCTATATACATGGGATGTAAATCTATAATGATAGATTTTAGGATATAATTGGATTATATCAATCCCTAATAATAGACAAGAGATGCTAGGAAGTTTCTCATATGATGATAAACTTCAATAAAAAGGACAACTCTAGTAAGACTAAGGAGTTGTTCTTCTCAAAGAGAGCGTACTCTTTGACTCCCAAAGAAATAATGCGTAAATAGAATCCTTTATGCATACGCAGAAAGGTGATTTATGTATTTCATATTGTATGAAAAACATTGATATGAGTTGTACCTAGAACGGTACAAGACGATATCAGTGCAATCCCAGGATCAGAACCATGGCAACTGTCAAGTGAGTCATTAAGTATTTAAGAAATACTAAAGGATAAATTCCTCAAAGATCGAGGAAGAATTAGAGTAACGTAATGGAAGCGTAAATGTATTAGATTATGAATCTAATCCATCATTAGATGTTTCTCCATTGTGAATGAAGAGATAAACAGATATCTCTTTATTATGACTAAAGAGATATTTGAATGGAAACATTAAAGTAATGACTTTAGTGTGTTCCATTATGAATGCAAAATATATTGCCATATAAGAAGTTTACAACAATGTTGTTTGGATGGGAAAGTTCATTTATGAACTCTCTATTCGATTCCAACCAGAAAGTGTATGACACTAATGGGGCGATAGCTCAAGCCTGGGAATCAAGGTCTCATCAAGATCCGAACACAAATGAGAGACTGAACCACATGATTGAGAATCATGTATAATGGTGACGTTGTTATTCTCAAACGTTGTTTCTATGGATAACATATAGATATCCATTGTCTAGGCCTACTTTTCAGCCATTTATGAAATGACTACAGAAGAGGTATCATCACTGATGACCAATGCTGATTGACTCTAGTGCAAGTGGGAGATTGTTGGAAATGTGCCCTAAAACCAATCATATGATGATACTTTACGGACATTTCAAATGTTAAACTAATCTAGTTTAACATATAAAGGGCAAAGATTATTGTTTGAGCCGTCTCATATAAATGTTATATGCTTAAACGATAAAGTCCAAGGAATATGTGATTGGGAGAATGCAATCTAATGAAGTTAGATTAATGAGACCATTCTTTCGTAGACACATCCTAAATGTTCCTGATCATAGGATTACTAATTGGGCATTGACAGTCCGTTAAGATCAGTACGTACTGTGTCTTCTCTCAGGGAGAGTGACTAGTCTCGAGTCATTGGTGTGTGTGACATCAAGACAAGTACGTAGGTGCTCAATAAGAGAATGAGTTCACTGAACGTGATCAACGAAGAGTTCTTATATTCCATGTCACATGAGAACTCATGGTTGGGATAATGCAAAGTAGTCCTTTGACCTGAGGCATCACAGTTGTCTTGTGGTTAAGTCCTTAATCTTTGATTATGTCTAATTCACCCCCTCGGGGTGTCACGGCATCGTTGGGGTTAAGCCACTTAGCTATGGAGACAAGTGAATGCGCAACAAGGGATCTCTAACCTTCAAACAGTTGAGGGAGAATACTCTATGATATGATTTGGAATCTCTGGCCAGAGTATGAATGAGATTGGGGAATGCGTTCCAAATCACATTCAAGGAAATCATATAAGCAAACGATTCACATTGGATAGTAGACATGAGTAAATAAACTATCATACCAAACAATGTGGTCAAGAGTATTAGATTAGAGAAGGACCGTATTGCATTTGTAATCCCGAACTGAATAGGTTCTCCACCTCTTCTGATTAGCTTGGGTAACCATGATATGCTGCTAGGTGTCACTCATGGTTTGTGGAAGCCCTAAACGTGTGTAATCACTAAAGGGAGAATTGAAAATAGTTTCAATTCACAATCGATGTAAAATGGTTTTAATCGCCCACTACCTCGCTAAAAGGAACCTAATGGATCGCACACCGTAAAAGGTAGAGATTGGAGATTAAACGGAAATGAGTAAGAATGATTAAATGGTTTAATCATTTATTTATGGCAAGGATTAATTAATATGTTAATTAATCAAACGAATAAGTTCGTTAAAGACTTCGGGATAGTTTTGGACCTTAAGGCCCAATGGGCTTCGAACGTCAAGCCCATTAACTTAAATTGTATGACAATTTAATGAATAAAGATTCATTAAAGCCCAAAAGCCCAAACATCCCTAAATGGCCGGCCATATTAGATGAATTAGGGTTTTGGTTGTTTAGGTTACTTAAAGAAGTGACTATATAAATGACTTTATAGCCAAAATTCATTAAGGAAAAATTAAGGGTTTATTTTGGGGGAAAATTGGTGAGAATTGTCTCTCCATTTTCTCTCTAAAGAGGCCAACACCTTGGAGGGTACATCTAGCAATCCTACTACTCCAAGGTCACTCATTTCTTCTACAATCAAACCTTGGTGAAGAGACTTAGAGGTTCCCTATTTTGGGAACTTGGAGAAACCTATTTTCCATCCAAATCCATGGATCTAAGAAGCAAGGAATGAAGGCCCTATCTCTTTGGGTGATTAGCCTTTGCTTATGCAAAGAGGAATCTACAAAGGTAATAATTTCAACTCACTTTGTTTTGAGATGATTATTGGTTCACCAATCTACTAGGCTTTGAATTTCATGGTAATGTTTTGTTTTTGAGTGCATGCAAGCATGATTCCGCCTTTTAATTGTTAATTGCATGCTATATGATGTTGCTCAAATGAACATGTTTTTCAAAATAAATCCTTCAGATGCAAATTTTCTCCTCCTCGATCTCGGACGATTTTGCACCTACAAAACAACTAGCACCTTAGGTTAAGGCCAAAAGCCTCACGCGCCCACGATGAATGGGGGGGCTTTGGCCGAAGAACCTCCGATGCCAAAGTTAGAATTTTAGAGAGAAATAGTGTTTAGAATATTTGGGATTTTTTGCAAGAGGTTTGGAATGAATTTTTGGTGAGAATAGGTGCCTATTTATAGGGGTAGGCCTTTCCCCATTTTGAATAATGGAAACCGGCCATAAGGTTTTTGTGGGGGTCAAATTCATGTTTAATTAGCCAATTTATTCTAATTAAATATGAAAAGAATAAATGGATGGTTATAAAAATGAATGACTATTTTAATAAGGAAAATGGGAAAGATGAGGATGTGAAAAGTGGGGGGCCGGTTTTGGCTATTAATTGGGTGATTTAATTGACTATTAAGGATGATTTTAGGAGATATGGTAGACATATATTATTTAGCTAATTGATTAGCTAAATAATGAAATAGAAAATACTAGGTCTTGGGAAATACCTTATAGGAAGGATTTTGATGAAAGAGGTTTTTAATTGTTACCTTTTTTGGGTACTTTTGACTTGATTGAAAGATGATTGCCCACTACTCGCGCGTAGGAATCCTGGTATGCCTCGAGGGTATTTTTGTCCTCTTTTGTCCAAAAGTCCACGTGTCGCCTAGTGAATATATTTGGCTCCACAAATGCCCCCACACCTGTTGGGCTGCTTGCAGAAAAGGGCAACAGGTGTAGAGATTTTCTTGCTTTAGGAAACTTAAGACTGCTTCCTATTTTGATGTTGATTCTCTCTTTAAATGGAAATTAGATCCTTCTAGGAAAAGGAAATAAATTTCTCTCAAAGCCTATTTAAGTCCACCTTAAGTGGGTTATTAAATCAACTTTGGAGAGCGATTTATTCTACCCTACAAGAGAGAGATAGCTTAGAGGATATTTGTTCCCCCTCCTCTAGCAATCTTCTACATCTTGCCCGTGCAAAGGACCGTCTTTCGTTGCTTTCTTCGTATTCTTCGTGCCGCACCAATGTAAGAAAAATTTAATTTTTCTTGCCTTATTCTTGGATAGTGCTATTGCGGGGTAGCCGTCAGGGTGGTGCGGCACGTCGGCTGGCAGGGGCCAGGAGCTGGCTCGGCATGGGTTGAGGAGATGTCTTGGCAGGGACCACTGCTTGGGTAGATTGGCTTGGCTTGAGCCAAGGGCAGCTTGTGCAACTGGGGTCGAGGATTGTGGCGTTGGGGCGCAGTGCTAGGCGAGCCGCATGGCTCATGTCCTTTGGGCTCTTGGACCTGACTCGGGCCAGGCTAGCGATTGAGAGAAATAAGAAGATTATGGGTTTCATGGGCTGCTGGAATGTTGGGCATGCATGCCTCCTGCCTGCTGGAATGCTGGGTTGAGCTCCCCTGCTGAGTACCATGAATGTCGTTGGCTGCTTAGTCCTCTTTGCTGAAAGAAAGGTGGGCTGCTCCAGAAAGAAGAGGTAAAGAGGATCAAGGCGGATGCATTGGCTCTTCTGATCGCTGTCGTGGAGCTTACTATGAATGAAGATGGAAAGAAGAGATCTTCCCCGCCTGCTCATGAGATGCCAGTTAAAAAAAAAACTAAAGACTTCTTCTTCTGCTCATGAGGGTCCGCTTACTACCGAGAGGTATGTGATTGACATGACTTCTTCCAATGGGAAGAAAAATAAGGCTGCTAGATCTGAGCATGTGGCGTCTTCCATGTTGAGAATGGCTAGTACAATTGTGGATAAGATTGCTCAGCGTAAAGGTTTTATCATGCCCCCAGTGCCGAAGTCTGTACCAGGACGTTCTTTGGGAGCCAAGTCCGGTTCACCTTTGTAGAGACTTGCTATTATGAAGAGTGGTAAGGTGGACTCTGCTGCTAAAGTGGCGCCAAAGCCTGCTCCCTTTGCTGCTGAGATTGATTCACCTTAGATTCAAGATCTTAAGCTTGCAATTTCTGAGCTTCTTTTTGTTGCTTATGCTAAGAAGGGAGTGGATGAGCTTCTCTATTTCTCCAGAAGACTTGCTTGCTTTTATTTTTAAGGTTTCCATTGGTGAAGTAGTTGGAAAAGTTAGTGCCCAGACTGGGGTAGCCGGGGGTGAAGCGCCGGATGATGCCGCTGCTAAGAGCGTTACGACTGTTGAAGGTGTGGCGACCGAGTAGTCGTGGGATGTCCAAGCTGCTGTAGTGTAGTATTTTAGGTAGCCTTTAGGATTTTCTTTGTTTTTCCTTGTAGCTCTTGTTTTGCTTGAACTCTTTCGGCCTTTGCTAGTTGTTTATAAACATGTTTTCCTTCGTTTTTCTTCATCTTCACTTCTTTTGTTCATGCCCTAACCTTTAGACTTGATAGACCAGTGGCAGGCATGCTACTTTTTTATAAGCAGACAAGCTCGCGTAGCCTATGCAGCCGTAGGTGTTGGAGTAGAACTTTGCAAAGTTGTTAGCCATAGGATTGGCAGCCGGATGCCTTACTTACAGAAGCAGACAAGTCCGCGTAACCACTAAGCTGTTAACCTTGACTTTCTTCAATTCCGTAGGTTGCGTAGCAAGTATCACAACACTCTAGGACTTGGTGTAGGTTGTTCCGCGCTTGGCAGAGGTGAAGCTTATCGACTACGTAGCATGTCGACAGTGGATAAAACTTCGTATATGCGCGCTAGCTTGTTTAACCTTTCACAAGAATGTGCGGTTGTATAAGTCTAGCGCGGCTTTACTGCTTGAAGGGCAAGCCGTAGGCAGTCTTCCAGAATCCGTAGGCTACCTTAGTGCACTCGGTAGCAGCTTTAGGATTCCAGGGCAGTCGTCTATCGGATGTACTGCGTAATGTGCCCTCTTCGTCTCTAGGGCCCGGTTCCCCACGGATTAGGCCAAGAGACCCAAAATCCTTTAGTTAGCTAAGCCTTGAAAAAGACCATTGCGGCTACTTCTAGGAATCCCGGCGCAAGCCATCGTGCATCTAGTTATACTAGGGCAGCCAGGCTCATCTACGTCTGGATATTCGGAGTGTAAAGTTTATCCTCCCGTCTTGGAGAGCTGACCCATATGGGTGTTGGGGAATTAGTTTACCCTATCGCACTGGAAAGCATGGTTGGTCCCTCGGGGGGCGCAATTCCTGCGATGGGTCCCTAAGAAGGGCGCAGTCTTCTTTTGAAGTGCCGGAGTGATCAGTTGTTGTAAGCATGCAGCCGAGCCAAGTTGTGATTACTTCTGAATTCCTCATTGAAAAACGAGTGAAACGAACGAGAACTTAGCTGTAAGGTAGGAACTGCATAACAATTGGATAGTCCTCGACTTGTGAGGTGGTGCCCGTCGAACTTCTTGAGTCTTCGGGCTTTGATGTAGTGGGAGGTCACACATGGTACTTCTTCAGATTGTAGGCGCTCCACTACTTTTCGATCTTTTTATCGTTTCATGGTAGCGGGGGTATAATTACTCTTGCCGCCTATTCTGCTGAGCTTGTACGGACCTTCCCAGATGAGATCCATCTTTTTGGATGTTTCGGCCTGCCTATTGCCTTGAGGATATCTCGGCATGGACATATGCTACTTGATGCCATATTTTTGGAAGAACTTCACCAAATCTTTGTCCACAAATTGCAGGCCGTTGTTGGTGACGATGGATTAAGGGATGCCAAATCAGTAAATGATGTTCCTCCATATGAAGCGCTCTATGTTCGTCTGAATCGTGGTCGTCATGGGCTCTGCTTCCATCTATTTGGTGAAGTAGTCGGTTGCCACGAACCACGGCTGCTCGCGAGCCTTTGTAGTTGGATGCGTCGTTGACATGCGAATGCCAAAAATCTCCATTGAGGGAATATGTGCGGCTAAAGTGTGCTCGACTGCCTTCGGGGCATCGTTGGGCCGAGTTGTTGCGTTCGTCAGAAAACTTTGCATCTGCCAGGGTCTACGCCTTTATCGTCGTCGGCTTGGATTCGGCGGAATAGTGCGTCATGATGATGACTGCAGGTAACTGTAGAATACAGGTAGTCGGGCCCCCATTTCTTCTCGCATGATGGTAGAGCTTATTGCTACTTTAGATACCGTCAAACATGTGAATAAGTCATCCGCTGCTTCTAGGGAGGTGATGTCGGGTACTTCTTCAAGTCCTTGAATGTGCATTGGCGAGCCTCATCCCAAAGTGCATACTTCTCTGCCAAAGCAAAAGAGTCTGCCAGAGTTAGATCTTCTTTCATGATCAATTTTCCGAATAGCGGGTGGTCTGCTGGAAGTCCTTTTTGGAAGGCTGCTCTAGCTATCGAGTCGTTGCATCCGACTATTTTTGCCTTCTCTACTTTGAACCTCCTCACATAGTCGCGAAGCGACTCCTTTGGGTTCTTCTTAACGTTGAACAAATGATCAGACTTCTTTTTTATCGAGCGATAGGATGAATATTCTTTGGCGAAAACCAAAGAAAGTTCGTAAAAATTCCGGATGGATTGTGGCGGCAGGGTGTAGAACCAATCTTGCGCTTCGCCTTGTAGAGTGGGGCGAATATCTTGCACATGAGATCATCGTTGTTTCGATAAAGGATCATTGCGCTTTGGTAACATTTTAAGTGTCTCTCCGGGTCTTCATCCCCTTTGAAAGATGTGAAATGTGGCATGCTGAACTCTCGTGGAGACTCTGCCTGCTCGATCTCGTCCGTGAAGGGTGACCTGCTTATGTTGGTCATGTTTCGTCGTAGTGCCTCGTCGGTGACCTCGTTGCGTTGGAAATCATGCAATCGCTTGGTCAAGAGTCTCTCTACTTCTTCCTGAATTTGCCTTTATTGGGGTAGTGGAGCTCTCGGCTGCCCTCAACCATGACTTGCTGGTCTAGGCTGCTCTTCCATGTGTTTGGCTCGTCTATGTCGCAGATGCAGTGCATGTGGTGCGTTCCTAGCAGGCGAGCGAGTTCTTCGCAGGCTGCTGGTTGAACTTGAGCTGGATTGAGTGACTGCTTCTCTCCGTCCGTCGTGCTGCCTACTCTGATGTGAGGTGGATGATGCTCCTTGTGGGCTTAGCCGCGAATGAACACTTTGTCCGGAAGGTTGCTCATGTTGACTATCGGAGTGTGACCCCAACCGTGAATGTATGCTCATCTGTGGGCCTAGTCGAGAGTACAAGCTCATCCGCGCGCTAAGACGGGAGTATACGCTATCTCGGGGGCCCAATCAGGAATGTACACTGCCTGAACGTTCGGCTCGTGGCTGGTCGAATGGCTGCTTGCCGGGACGCTGCTGGAAAGGTTCGTCTGCCCTTGTCCTACTTCAGGATACCTCGTCTGGGGCACGTTGGATCCCGATGCGTTGCAAAAGTTGATTCACCAAAGTTGTCTGTTGTGCAAGGGCGCTCGTTAACTCTATGACTTGTCGAGACAAGTGTTGTTCGCCATTTGGATTGGAAAAGCTTGGAATGAATGCACCTCGTTGGGCAGTGGAAGGGTGGTAGACTCCGAGCGTGAGATTTGAGTTGGGAAATGTCAAATCCGCGAAAAAATGTGGTGAGAATGCCCCCGGCTCGATGGTAGGTCCAGATGGTTGAGATAGTCTTGGGTCGACTTGGGCTGCTTGGAAAGCCATTGGAGCAGGATGGGCCGTGAGAGTAGGCTGCTCATCGGGAGCAGGTTGGGTCACGAGAGCAGGCTACTCGGCAGGAGCAGGTTGGGCCGCGGGAGTGAGCTGCTCGACGGAAGCAGGCTGGACCACGGGAGTGGGCTGCTCGTCGAGAGCAGGTTGGGTCACGAGAGCAGGATGCTTGGCAGGAGCAGGCTGGGCCAAGGGAGTGGGCTGCTCGACGGAAGCAGGCTGGACCACAGGAGTGGGCTGCTCGACGAAAGCAAGCTAGACCACGAAGTGGGCTGCTCGTTGGGAGCAGGCTGCTTGGCAGGAGCAGGCTGGGCCACGGGAGTGGGCTGCTCGACGGAAGCAGGCTGCTCAACGCGCGGTGCATGTGAATGCGAGGCTTGGGCTTGGGTCCACGTAAACTTGGATGGCACGGCTTGGGTCGTGGTCTTGGTACCGTGAGCCTTGGATGGCACGGCTCGGGCCGTGGTGAAAGCTCCATGGACCTCGCCACAAATGGCTACCGAAGTAGCCACCGCGGTGGTTCCCATGGTGGCCGTGATGAAGGCACCATGGACCTCGCCGTGGGTGGCTATCGAGGTAGCCACCACGGTGGTTCCCATGGTGGAAACTCGTGGTGGTGATGCCGCTCCCCTTATTGTCGCATTTTGCCTCACGGATCTCCGCACTCCCATTTCTTGAACACTAGAATTTTCACTTATAGAATTTTCTAAATTTCTAGCCATTATATTTTGCTTATACGTTTTATCAAAGAACCTTTGCAAGTAAAAAATTCTAATAATAAGAACGTATGAAAAATATTCAAATGGACTAGAAAATAAAGACAAAAACCTTTTTTGTGCGAGAGTCTTCTACGAGTATGGATTTCAACTCTCAATGAAAGCACCAATTTGTGGATGCAAATTTTCTCCTCCTCAATCTCGAACGATTTTGCACCTACAAAACAACTAGCACCTTAGGTTAAGGCCAAAAGCCTCACGCACCCACGATGAATGGGGGGGCTTTGGCCGAAGAACCTCCGATGCCAAAGTTAGAATTTTAGAGAGAAATAGTGTTTAGAATATTTGGGATTTTTTGCAAGAGGTTTGGAATGAATTTTTGGTGAGAATAGGTGCCTATTTATAGGGGTAGGCCTTTCCCCATTTTGAATAATGGGAACCGGCCATAAGGTTTTTGTGGGGGTCAAATTCATGTTTAATTAGCCAATTTATTCTAATTAAATATGAAAAGAATAAATGGATGGTTATAAAAATGAATGACTATTTTAATAAGGAAAATGGGAAAGATGAGGATGTGAAAAGTGGGGGGCCGGTTTTGGCTATTAATTGGGTGATTTAATTGACTATTAAGGATGATTTTAGGAGATATGGTAGACATATATTATTTAGCTAATTGATTAGCTAAATAATGAAATAGAAAATACTAGGTCTTGGGAAATACCTTATAGGAAGGATTTTGATGAAAGAGGTTTTTAATTGTTACATTTTTTAGGTACTTTTGACTTGATTGAAAGATGATTGCCCACTGCTCGCGCGTAGGAATCCTGGTATGCCTCGAGGGTATTTTTGTCCTCTTTTGTCCAAAAGTCCACGTGTCGCCTAGTGAATATATTTGGCTCCACAGGAGAGACCATGAAAACTTAAGCGTGATTTGTGATGATCAATAAAGGTGTGCATCCCAATTTGATTTGTGAATCTCATTTTTAATTATCCCTCAGGTGTATGTATATATATACACACACATTCACAAAAGGGAGAACTGAAAGACATCCTCCTTGCCTCCAATATTCTTAAAGGTTTTTGTTTGTCAAATTAAAAGAATCAAAACACACAATGTCGGCAGTATCAGATATAATTACATGGTTCACTAGTCTCATATTGTTAGAGATGACTCTGATACGTGTAGTCAAGTTTGGTGATCGGTCAACTGACCCTGTGGTTAAGGTGTTGATGATGGGATTAGATGATTTCTTTTGCTCACATAAGGACGTTGTCGTGAAGACCATTTTAGCAACTGAGGGATTTGTGTTTTTCGTTACAACGATTGTGAAAGCTATGATCCATGGGGTTGACAACAGGATGGTTTATGACAACCTTATTATACTTATGCTCTTAGGTAATCTTTTCATTTTTCTTATAAGGAACTTTCAGAACTATAGTTTACCAAACACTTACCAGTTTTTTTTCGCAACTGTTTATTTTCACAACATAGCAAAAACCGTTTTGAAAAAAAAAATTGCAATCCAAACTAGCCCTTAATTGGATGAGCTGACGTGCATGCATACATTTTGTATGGAGTCAACTCTTGATTTTTTGTTATCAGTGACATTTTCTGAGGTTTATAGTTTATTCTGCTAATAATTAGACATCATTAAATTTCCTCAACTGGTTATACTTATCCCTTACCCTTAAGTTTTCGAATTGCAGGACTTGTAGCAGCCCTCTATATTTTGTTGGAGAAAAACTATTTGCGCTTTGCAGCCTATCGAAAGAGAAGCCAAGTTGGAACAAGATAACGCATGCTACATTATTGCACACAATACTCACAGAAGAATAATCATTTGTTAATTACATTTGAGTTAGAGACGATGTTTTTGAGGGAAATCTCGGAATAAAATAAAAAATTGGATGTTCTAATTGAGTAAAATTACAATTAGTAATGTCAAATCCATAATTCGTGTTACTCATATTAATTATTGTTCTCAGCAAAAGGGGTTCCTTATTTCGTATGCCTACTTTACCTCATGAGGAGGGTAGGGTGGGGGTAGTAGGTGTGTGGGGGGTTGAGGCAAATAATAACTCATATAAATGCTAATTCCACGACAGTTAGTTTGGCCATGCAAACTACACATATATGGATTCCAAAGGAAAGGGACATGGAAGAGAAGGAAGCCGGAGAAGTTCGATACCGGGGTATGCGGAGGCAAGCTCAAATTCGCAACTCAAAAAGGCATGACATGAGTGTTTGGCTTGGGACTTTTAACACAGCCGAAGAGGCAGTTAGAACTTATGGTAGAGCCTGGATTTCACTATTGTAATCTACGTATTTTGTATCCGCTGGATTTTATAGTATTTTCACGAATTTAAATTAATTTTAGATTTTAATTACTTAATTACAAAGTTTGAATTTTTGAAAATAATTTTTAAATCCGTAGACCTTCGGGGGTCACTATTAATATTTTTGAATTAAGCTCAACCCCACGAGCACGTAGGCGAAGACCATTTGTGAATCGGGACGAGAAAGGAAACATTAAGGACATTTGAAGTTCCTTTAAAAAAAGAAAAATGAGAGCTGCTAGATGGCAGCAAGAGAGAAGGACAAAAAAGAGAGGTAGCGGGAGGGACAAAAAAAAAAGGGGAGGAGGATGGTCCAAGGGGAAGGAGGAGAAAAGAAAGAAAAGGAGGAAGAAGGAGAGGGTGATGCCCAATCGGGGAGAAAGGAAAGAGAGAGTGACCAATCAGAAGAGGGAAAAATGAGGGGAAATGAGGGAGATGAGATACACCGGATCCCTTTACCCGGTTTTCCATTTCGACCCAACCCAACGGCGCCATTGATTCCGATGCATTTTTCAGTGGTTCTCCGGAAAATTAAGATCTTCATCACTTGGAATCATCCTAGGATCATTCCCTCTACTCTTCTCATACAAAAACCTAAGCCAATTTGGCTCTAATTCGTGGAATTCGAACCGAGAGTCCAAAGGGTGCACTGTGGCGATCTGCCCATTTTCGAAAGGTTTTCCGTCAACCATCACCATTCACGGGTGTCCCTTGAGTCCAGGAACAAATCCCATGGGTAGGTTGAGGCGTCGGAGCCATTTTGGTGTCGAATCAAGAACACTCAAATTTAAGGGTTTTCGGTGGATCGAGACAATTTTCAGGTGTTTCTCGGCAGAATTGGACTTCGGCCCAGGTATGAAAGTTGCTTCCCTCACTGAGATCTACTTGCTTGTAAAATTTGGTAATTTTTAGAGTAGGTGGAATTTTCTGGCGAATCGGGGTGGTCGGCCAGTGCGTGGGTCGAGACCCTACCTGCCCTTCCTAGACTAATTTGGATACCCTGATTCCATATGTGACGTTTGATTGATGAAATCTCGTCGTATGACTAGTTTTGATAGAGACCACCACTTGGACATTTTATGATTCGACGATCCGACCGTTGGATCGTCACCAAACCTTAATATGTTATAGTATGTAATATTTAAGGACCATATGAACTAACAGATTGGAAATCTGACGTACGGATCTTCCCAAATGAATTTCTAAGTTTGTAAAACCAAACGTTGATAGCAACCTAATTCTAGCAATTGACGGCGATCCAACTATTGGATCGTTCCGAAATTTTAGAGTATTGTTCTAGAAGATAAATGAGACCCTTGGGAAGTTACAGATCGAAAATCCATGGACGGATGTTCCAGATTGATCTGTATAAGTTTGTAGACCCCACTTTTGACAGAGGCTTGATTGTTGGTCAATATACTACAAATTGATCTTAAATGTGAAAACCAATATTACTAGAGACTATGTAGGGCTTAGTGAGCCTATATTGGTTAGTAAGTTAGCCCAGATTATATATATATATATATATATATATCGGTTTACGTGTATGGGACGTCATTATTGGGATATATATGTGTTTATTTATCTTCTTAATAATGTGAATGATAAGTATGATAAATGTTATGACAATGTGATCCTAGAATCATATTAGAAGTATTGTGTAGAACTTATATGCTTGTGTGGCATATTAGTTGGTGGCCATGAGAAGTTGATGGTGTAGGTGACTACATTGTAACTCATAAGGGTTGAGTTGTGGATAGGTTGTGTGTTGAATTTACTGCACTATGTAGCAGCGGTACATGGATGGTCATGCTTGGTATATCTACATTGGGGGACCATACATATGTCAGGGGTGATCATGCTTGGTATATCTGCGTTGGGTGATCACTACTTGCATGATGAGATTATGTTATGGTTCTGCTTGGTATATCCGTATGGGGGACCATACGCATTCTAGGAGTGATCATGCTTAGTATATCGGCGTTAGGTGATCACTACCTAGATCTATAGGATACAGTCCTGCTTGGTATATCCGTGTTGGGGGACTGTTATGGGTGATCATGCTTGGTATATCCACGTTGGTTGATCACTGCCTACGTTATTAGACTATGCATATGGTTTTACTTGGTATATCCGCGTTGGGTGATCACTACCTAGAGTTAGGATATGGTCATGCTTGGTATATCCGCATTGGGGGACCATACGTATTCAGGGGTGATCATGCTTAGTATATCTGCGATGGGTGATCACTACCTGCATGATTAGATTATGTCTATGGTTCTGCTTGGTACATCCGCGATGGGGGACCATACGCATTCTAGGGGTGATGTGGATTAGTTGTACTTGGTACATTCCAATAGGTGATTATATTTTGAGTTGGATTCCATTGAGTGGTCCGGAATTCCCTCCTCTTGCTCATTTCCATAAAGTTAGTTTGACCCTAGATTTGAGTGAGTAGGAATTGCTCACAGTAGACATTATGTTTATAAATTAGAATTATCATGTTATTACTTGGTATCCAGGCAGAGAATTATGTAGAATTCCTTTATTAAATTTCGTGCATTGATATGTCATCTTGTTGATTGATTAACGTAATTAAATGTTAACATTGTGCCTCCTTAATTCATGGAATTGGTTACTTGAAGTGATTATGGAATGATGTTGGATATGATTGTTATTAATACGATCAAATTAGTTGATCAATGTGGCTAGAGAATGGTATTGTGCTTCATCAGTTCTTTGATATGATATATGTTGTGAATTGTGGTATCATGTTGAGACATAATGACCTATATGTTGGATGGAAGGGAAATCATGATTTTCATGTGGGTTTGTTATGTAGCCCTGAGTCTAGGAATTTCATGCTTGTCAAGTTCTAATAAATGATTGAGGAATGCTATGCTTTTTTGCTTGAATGCAGTGGGATAAATGTCTGATTTTAGTGATTAATGAACTACAAATTGCTTGATCCCTGTTTAGGGTATGTAGGCAGTCTAACGAGGAGGTTAGATACAACCATAAAGTATACAAATTTTTTTTATGCATTTGGATCTCGAGTTGTGCTTTGCCCATAACCCGAAGGCGGGGTATGTTTGAGATACGGGTATTTGATGATGTTACGTGTCGATCCTGGACGTATGTCGAGATCGGGATGTGATAAGAGCGGCTTATGCCATGAAAGGTCACTCATCCATTTTGAACTTTTCTATAATTTACAAAATTTAATATAAAATTTTGGTATGCCTAACACTATCCTTGCCAAAAACATAAACTAAGCTGAATATGAGAACAAAACTCTGTAGACATGAAAATAATTCTAGTCAAAATTCCACATGCATGCGCGTAGATGACAAATAATTAAAATGAATTTGTTCAATATTTGAGCCTGCGAAAGTCCATGTGAGTCTGTGAAGACTGAATCTTATACAAAAATATCAATGATGAAAGGGACGTAAATTAAATTTAGGCATATTTTCTTATGTGCCACTAATTCATTATAATGTATTTAGGTTTAAACATTTCAATACACAAGTTCAGTAAAATATATTAGGGTAAATTACATTATTCCCCCCTCAGGTTTGGGGTCAATTGCAATCTCATACAACATCTTTAAAATATTTCAATTTCATACATTTACTTATCATTTTATTTCAATTTCATATATCCGTTAGAAAATCCATCAAGTGATGATGTGGCAAATATGGGATCCACATTTGTGCTGATGTGGCTGCCAAATTTGTGCCACGTGGCAAAAAAAAATTTCTATGCATTTAATAATAATAATTTAATCAGAATTAATATTAAATACTAAAATAATTAATTAAAGAAAAATTAAAAAAAAATCCTAAAACCCATGTATTCCCCATTCCCAACCGCATTCACCCAAATTCCTCCATTGCTAAATTCATATCCTTTCTCCATTGTAATTCGCCGCTTTTCTCCATTGCCAAATTCCTCTCCTTTTTAATCTCATTATCCCCATCATCAAAATCCAAAATAAATTGGCTATGATTATCAAACAATTCAAGATGAACATCGACGAAAAAATGATCGCACCGTTGTTACCTACCATACCCACACCGCAACCACAACCCACATCCACTCGACTGATGTGCCAAATGAGTTCTTGATCTGTTGAAGGCTTGAAGCCAAGAAACCCACCAATGGAGTCCAAAATCACACGCCCGCAAAGCATTCCGGCAAAAAACAGAGAAAATAGAAAACAAAAAAAGAAAAAGGCATCCGTTGAAGGCTTGAAGTCATGAAACCCGCGAAGCCCCAGAAGAAAAACAACAGAGAAAATAGGGAAAAAAAAATAGAAAATGGCCTTCTCCAGGGCGGCAACGAAGACCTCCTAAAGGGTGCTGACCAATCTCATCTCCCTCGCACCTTTCCTGATGAACTGGAGTTCAATTGAGCTTTACCCATTTAGATCGATGTTGAACACCGCGTCTGTCGGAAGAGCTCGAACCATAAGCGGTCGGAAATGGCTCATCGTGCCGCTCTTACCCTTGCTCCACTGCGTCTCATCTAAAAAAGAGTTGGCGTGAATTGACATCAACGTGAAAAACGCACCAAGCCGATCTGGGTGGTGCGAATTAGGTTGTGAGTTTTGCTTAGGTTACGGCTTTTAGATGAAGGGAGGGAGAAGAAATTGTGGGTGAATGCGATTAGGAATGGGGAAATGAAAACATGGGTTTTATGTCACAGCCCGTTTTGGAAATAATTTTGGACAATGTGAAAAGACGAAATTGCCCTTGAGCGTTGGTGGCGTTGTGTGACTAAGTTTTGGTTTAAGAACCAATTTGATGAGTCCCTAGTATGTTGGACCCAATTTCAAGTAAGGAAAATAATTGGTTTGATTGGTGGGCGGACAGATAAGACCACACACACATCCACATCACCTTCTCTCTCACTCTCGTACTTTCTCTCGGTTTCACTCTCTCTTTCTCCTTGCTATACATAAGGACAAGAGCAAGAACGCCTCAAGCTTCATAGATCGAAGGTTTTGAGCACACCATTGTGTTCCTTATTCCATTTCGAGTTCAAAGGTATCCATTTCAGGTAAGAACTCGTCCGATATCACGTTGAAAACTTAAGCTCCGAGTCGAGCACTATTCATGAACTATTGAATGGTTATGTTTTAGGACAATCCAAGCTCACAACGAACTCTAAGAGGTTCTCACAAAGCTCGGAGTGCTTCGTTGGCTCGGTTTTGACGTCGGGATCACGAGGTTCGAAGGTGGCCAGTTTTGGTAGGATTTTCCCAACGAGTTTTTGAGGGATTTGAAGCTCCAAATAGGTATAACCTTCTTCCTCTCGTGATTTATGACATTTTGGTGAAAATTTTATGGAAAATGGTGCAAAAACGAGCGAGAAAAAGGCAGTTGCAAGTCTGCCCAGAATCCGGCGTCGGCGACACTGTTCCTGCGTCTGGAGGTTGAAGATGATGCACGTGAGGCCGTGCCCTCCCCGGTGCGTGAGCCACAGAAAAATTATTTTAAAAATATCACGATGTTCGTGAGGTTGTGTAGGTCATGTTGGTATATTCAAATACCAAAATTAAGCTTTGTATGAGAAGTTATTAGTTAGTTTTGTGTATGAGCTTTAAAATAACATTTTTATAGTTAATTCGCATATAGGTGAGACTTATCCCGAGGACGAGCATATCCAATGGTGACTCGGGGACTACGACCCTTCGACATACCAGTGAGTGGGCTTTTGGTTTTCATTATATATTATATACTTGATATTTTCCCAGAAAAATATGCTTAAATGATAGTATGCCATAATGTCATGCATATAAGTTTATAATTCATACATGAATTGGTATGTGATGCTTTATATATATATGTGGTGTTGTGGACTCTCAGGTAAGCCCAGGTAAGTTGTATTTGGTTATGTGAATCATCGATGAGGTAATATGTGATTGATTAATGTTGAGCTCATAAAACTGCATTTAGGGTGATTGTGATTTAGCCATAGATATGGCATAGGCCTGTTTATTATGTCACCTCCTGCATCATATGCTCATATTAGATCCAATTTAAGTGCACAGTCTTGTCGTACATACCTTATTTATGATTCCAACTCGTAGGTAACTAGCGATTTATCGCCCAGCTATTATGTGAGAGTAGTATTGAGCATGATTATATTACACCCATTATTGTCGTATAGACCTTTTTGTTTGGTTTCGACTCTTGTGTAGTATATATCCGTATAGGTCATAGTAGTGACTCCGGCTAGAGTGACTTTTGAGTTATGAATTCAGCCGTACAGACTACCATAGGGGTTCCGGCTCACATGTTATATTTCTATGAAATTATTCTTACCTGAATTGCTTATTCTATTATATCTTGGCATGGCATATATATGAAAATGATTATATGAATTGAATTGAATTGTTATGATTTCATATATATTTATGTATATGCTTATATCTTGATTCTGGGAAAAATTATACATGTTTTACAGAGAGGGGTTAGATATGTTGATAAATGAAATGATTTTGTATTGTTTTTGCCCACTCACGTTTTCTGTTTTGCGCCCTTTCAAGTTTTAAGTAAGCTTGTTGTTGGTGGCTTGAGGGCGTCGGCAGTTCTGACCTACCTAAATAATAGTAGAACATTCCTGGTACTGTATAACTAGTACTTGTCATACTGGACTGCACCTAGACTTATTATGCTCTGATTAGGATTGTTTACTTTTGTAACTAACTCCTATCACTTCCTGTTTAGTAGTGCACTCTAGTAATTCGGTTTTTAATTATTCGTATATTTCCTTTCTTTACTGCTTCCGCACTGTGCACATGGCTACGTCACTCTCACGTGATGGCCAGCATGCCTTGATCACGGTTGGGGTGTGTCATTTTAGGGTTTTTTTTTTTTAAAAAAAATTCTTTAATTAATTATTTTAGTATTTAATATTTTGATTAAATTATTATTTTTTAAATGCATAGAAAAATTATTTTGGCACAAATTTGGCAGCCACGTCAGCACAAATGTAGATCCCATATATGCCACGTCATCACTTAACTGTCTACTTAACGGATTTTCTAACAGATGTATGAAATTGAAATGTTTTTAAAGATATTGTATGAGATTGCAATCAATCCCAAACCTGAGGGGGTAAAATATAATTTACCCAATGTATTACAAAAGTTTAGTTACACTAATTAGAGGAATTTAAACAAAAATAATGAATTAAAATGTGTGTAATAATAAATTTAAACTTTATTGTGGAGACATTAATTAAAGGGAGCTTTATCTATAGAGACAAAAAATTTCACTATATTTCAAGGAACTCCACTAGTTTTTAAACATGTCAATGAGAAATAAAAACATAAAAACAATTAAAGCTCAGCCCAAAAACATGGAAACAATGTTTTAAAATATCAGTCATACCCTTAAGGCTTTAGGGCTGTTATAGAACCCAACATTCACAACTCTAACTAAATTAATAAGTACCATAAGCTCAATCCATCCTCGACTATTTGTGCAGAATCAGTTCAATCAGTATTCGATCATTTTCGCATAATTAGTTTAACCCGTCTTTGAACATTTTTGTAGAATTAGTTCAACCCGTCCTCGACCTTTTTTTGCAGAATCAGTTCAATCAGTCAACGACCATTTTTGCATAATCAATTCAACCCACCTTTTTTCGCAGAATGAGTTCAACCTATCCACCACCATTTTTGCAAAATCAATTCAATCCGTCTTCAACCATTTTTGCAGAATCAGTTCAACATATTCTCGACCTTTTTTGCAGAATCATTTTAATCAGTCATCAACCATTTTTGCAGAATCAGTTCAATGAATCATCGACCATTTTTGCAGAATCAATTAAACCCACCATTTTGTAGAATCAGTTCAACTCATCCTCGACCATTTTTGCAGAATCAATTCAACCCGTCTTCGACAATTATTGCAGAATTAGTTAAACCTGTCATCGATCATTTTTGCAAAATCAATTCAACCCATCATCGACCATTTTTGCAGAATCAATTCAATAAGTTTTGACTATTTTTATAGAATCAGTTCAACCCGTCTTCAACCATTTTTGTAGAATTATTTCAACTCGTCTTTTGCATGTACTTGTACAATTTGTATAGTCAAAATTAAATCGCACGTATGCGTACAATTTGTATAGTCAAAATTACTCCAACTTAATGGGATGAAAGCTTACATGCATATGCATGGTTACATTTTTTATGGGATCAACTCTTATTTCGTGGCCTAAACCCTATTTATTACACTTTTTGTGGGATCAACTATACCTCCATGCATGCATGGTTACATTTTTATGGGATCAACTCTTGATTTTTGTTATCAGTGACAATTCTCTGAGGTTTATGGTTTCTTCTGCTTAGACATCAATAGATTTCCTTAACTGGTTACATTTATCCCTTACCCTTAAGTTTTCGAATTGCAGGACTTGTGGCAGCCATCTATATTTTGTTGGAAAAAAGATATTTGTGCTTTGCAGCCAATCGAAAGAGAACCCAAGTTGGAACAAGATAATGCATGCTACATTATTACACACAATACTCAAGGAAGAATAATCACTTAATTTGTTGTTCACATTTGAGTTAGAGACGATGTTTTTGAGGGAAATCTCGGAATAAAATTAACAATTGGATGTGCTAATTATTAAAATTACAATAGTAATGTCAATCGATAATTTGTGTTACTATATATTACTTTTCTCAGGACAAAAATCTGAAAGGTTCGTTTTCGAGGATGAACGTTTTATTTGTCATAGACTCGTAGGAGCTGATCAATTTTTTATACTCTGCCATTTATGAAACAATATTTTCTTGGCAAGCTGTGCAACTATCTAGGGTATAGTAAATGTTGAATCTTTGAGGTCCCGTTTGACCAAAAGTTTGCTAATAAATTCTGAGTGACAACATAATAGATATGTCTCATAACATTAGTGAATCGATGGTATTATCATATTTAGATAGTAATTATATAACATAACATAACAGAACTTTGAACTAAAGTATTTGAAGGTAGAGGAAGTAGCTAGCTAGTCTTCCCTACTCGATCGGCACAATAACTAAGTTGGTGAACCGGGTGGTCGCCCTTCTTATGGTCATACAAGCCCAAATCAGCAATGCGATCATCCCCGAAAGCAAGACCCTTTTTACCGCTTCTAGCAGGCAGTTTATCACTCCGGTGATTAATACAACTCCCAGAACACCAAGCACCATTACTGCTTTTTTTCCATTACCCACATTCATCCTGGCCAGGATAGCAATGATGACGGACAAACAAAGAGCAGAAAGGATGACACCCATAGCTAACCTGTAACACAAGCAAGGGACATTTAAATTTTAGGGCCTAAATAAGATGAATCTAATTTAGGTCCTGGTTTCACAAGTAATGCCATGCCAAGTTAAACTACATCCATGAACCATTTTGTTTACAAACATTTACCATCTATAACTAGGAATTTCATTCCATATCTACTCCAATAAAATTCAACCATGAATAAATGATGAAACATTCAAAATTAACCAAACTCAATATACATGGTATAATATATCACCGCAAAATTGAAGAATAATTATCATAAGTACTTACACACATAGAGACTATATACCATAGGTATATTTGTTAGAAACTTAATTGGACTAAACTATCATTTAGTGAAGGACAAAATGTATTTGGTAACAATACAGTTTGATGTAAGTTGCAAACGTGGAAAAAACTGCTTCCTATTATTAAGGAAATATGGATAACAATTGTGGAGATCACTTACATCCCACTTATTTGATGAAACTGTTGTTAACTAACAAAAACCAACTCTCCATGATAGAGGGAAGTTGGTAAATGTTGATCTATATAAGGACTCCCTACTCGTAAAGAAAAGTTTTGCGTTATTGGGTTCTATCACCTTAAGAGCATTAAGTCTTTCAACGAGTAGAAGATATCCTTTTTCTTGTTCTGCAATGGCTGCCTCATGTATCTTGTTAATATCTGTTAGGAGGAGGGGGAGGGCGTCAGGTAGTCGACAGCCGGCACTCCATGATCACGTCGAATCCTTATGAAAATGAATCCAGAACGAAATCGCGCTAAAGCTAGGGCGTCACCCGTAAGTGGCGCGCTGTGTGGCCCGAGCACAGTGATAAGTGAGCAAGGGTCGCTGTATCTCCATCGGCACCCGGATGCAGTGTTAAATGAGCAAGGGGGCTATAGAAACTTCTTTTCGAACGACTCCACTCAAAGTTGTTTGGGAGCATATGCTCCTATCAACTTTACACGGGACACACAAAAGAAGTACTTTGATCCTATTAGACGGGGAAGGGTGAAGAAGCTAGGACAGAAGGGTAGAGTTCAAGAGAGCAAAATGCGTTTAGGAACGTGGAATATAGGAACCTTGACGGGAAAATCTATGGAAGTAGTAGAAGTTATGGTGAGGAGAAGGATAAATATTATGTGCCTACAAGAAACTAAGTGGGTTGGGCGTAAGGCAAAGGATCTAGAAAACTCAGGGTTTAAACTATGGTATTCGGGCACAAATAGAACGAGAAACGGTGTTGGCATCATCATGGACAAGACCTTGACACAAGATGTTGTAGATGTCAAGAGGGTAGGAGATAGAATCATGGCAATCAAGATTGTAATAGGACAAGAACTTATCAATGTGATTAGTGCGTACGCACCTCAAGTAGGGTTGGATACGAGTTCGAAGGAGAAATTTTGGGAAGACCTTGGAGACTTGGTGCAAGGAATTGCTCAGACGGAGAAGTTATTTATAGGAGGAGATTTAAATGGACACGTGGGCAGGGAGACAGGCAACTATGGAGGTTTTCATGGTGGCCATGGTTTTGGGGAGAGAAACGAGGATGGGGAAGCTATCTTGGATTTTGCAATGGCATATGATCTCTTCTTAGCCAACACCTTCTTTAAGAAGCGGGAAGAACATGTGATCACCTACAAGAGTGGGTCGTCAAAAACACAAATAGATTTTCTTCTAATGAGGAAAAAGGATCGTATAACTTGTAAGGATTGCAAAGTTATACCAGGAGAGAGCGTGGCTAATCAACATCGCTTGTTGGTGATGGATGTACATATCAAAAGAGTGAGAAAAAAGAACAAGACTTGGAAGTGCCCAAGGACTAGATGGTGGAATCTAAAAGAAGAAAAACAAGCCATTTTCAAAGAGAAAATAACCACCCAGTGTGTGTGGGATAGAGAGGGGGAAGCTAACCAAATGTGGGATTCCATGGCTAGTTGTATCCGAAAAGTAGCAAAAGAGGTATTAGGAGAGTCCAAGGGCTTTGCCCCACACCAAAAGGAATCTTGGTGGTGGAATGAGGAGGTACAAACAAAGGTGAAGGCTAAGAAGGAATGTTGTAAAGCCTTATACAAGGATAGGACCGATGAAAATGGTGAAAGGTATAGAAAAGCGAAGCAAGAGGCGAAGAAAGCTGTGAGAGAAGCTAAGTTAGCGGCTTATGACGATATGTATAAACGACTAGATACCAAAGAAGGAGAGTTGGATATCTATAAACTAGCTAGAGCAAGGGAAAAGAAGACAAGGGACCTAAACCAAGTGAGGTGCATCAAGGATGAGGATGGAAAGGTTCTTGCTACAGAGAACGCGGTTAAAGACAGATGGAAAGGTTATTTTCATAATCTTTTCAATGAAGGACATGAAAGGAGTGCTTCTTTAGGGGAGTTGAGTAACTCAGAAGAGTGTAGAAACTACTCTTTTTATCGTAGAATCCGGAAGGAAGAAGTGGTTGTAGCTTTGAAGAAGATGAAGCATAGAAAAGCAGTAGGCCCAGACGATATACCAATCGAAGTGTGGAAAGTTTTGGGAGAGACGGGTATAACATGGCTCACTGACCTTTTCAATAGGATTTTGAAAACGAAGAAGATGCCAAATGAGTGGCGAACGAGCACTTTGGTGCCTATCTACAAGAATAAGGGCGATGTACAAAATTGCATGAACTATAGGGGTATTAAGCTAATGAGTCATACAATGAAGCTCTGGGAGAGAGTCATTGAGCATAGATTGAGGCAAGAGACACGGGTTTCGGACAACCAATTCGGGTTCATGCCAGGGCGCTCAACCATGGAGGCAATCTATCTCTTACGAAGATTGATGGAAAGATATAGAGATGGGAAAAAGGATTTACACATGGTCTTTATAGATTTGGAAAAAGCATATGATAGGGTCCCAAGAGACATTCTTTGGAGGATTTTAGAGAAGAAAGGAGTACGAGTAGCATATATCCAAGCTATACAGGATATGTATGAAGGAGCAAAGACTGCCGTAAGAACTCATGAAGGACAAACCGAAAGCTTTCCCATAACTGTAGGATTACATCAAGGCTCATCCTTAAGTCCTTACCTTTTTGCGTTGGTAATGGATGAGTTAACAGGACATATTCAAGATGATATTCCTTGGTGTATGCTTTTCGCAGACGATATAGTGTTGATAGATGAAACTCAAGAAGGGGTAAATGCAAAGCTTAACCTTTGGAGAGAAGTGTTGGAATCTAAAGGTCTTCGCCTAAGCCGATCAAAGAGAGAATATATGGAGTGCAAGTTCAGTGCAAATGGAGGCCAAAACGAGTTAGGGGTGAGGATCGGAGATCAAGAAATACCAAAGAGCGACCGTTTTCGTTACCTAGGATCTATCTTGCAAAAGAACGGAGAATTAGATGGAGATCTCAACCATAGAATACAAGCTGGATGGATGAAGTGGAAGAGTGCATCCGGCGTGTTGTGTGACCGCCGTATGCCACTGAAGCTCAAGGGAAAATTTTATAGGACGGCAATAAGGCCGGCGATGCTGTATGGCACAGAATGTTGGGCGGTGAAGCATCAACACGTACACAAAATGGGTGTAGCGGAGATGAGGATGCTTCGTTGGATGTGTGGGCACACGAGAAAGGATAAGATTAGGAATGAGGATATCCGGGGTAAAGTAGGAGTAGCCGAAATTGAAGGAAAGATGAGAGAAAATCGGTTACGGTGGTTTGGACATGTGCAAAGAAGGCCTACTGATGCTCCGATTAGAAGATGCGACTATGGGACAGAGGTTCAGGGTCGAAGGGGTAGAGGAAGACCCAGGAAAACTTTGAGAGAGACCCTAAGAAAAGACTTAGAGTACTTGGATCTAACGGAGGACATGACACAGGACAGAACACAATGGCGTTCTAAGATTCATATAGCCGATCCCACTCAGTGACTTGGATTTTCCAAGTCTCCAACCGAGAAGTTGTCCTCGCTCGGGAAATTAAGGGAACACTACCTCAACCTACATGCTCCACTCACAAAGCTCCAACATACAAGCTTCAACAAAAGAAAATTCAAAGAACTTAGCGAAGAAGGCTTTGGTGATTTAACACAATACGTTGAAATGAAGGGAAGCTTATTTATTGATATCCCCGATAAATTACAAATATGTACATATACTTGAGTCAAAATAAACAAACAAGAGGGAGCCTTCACAAAGGTTGCTTAGGAGAAGTCTCGGCAGTCGGTAGAGCCCCAGAAAGAGAAGGCACCGGAGGGGGATCATTCGGAGCCTCAGTACTGGACAGAACCCTAGAAGGAGGAGGCATCAGAGGTTGATCATTAGGAGCTTCATTACGCGGTACAGCCCCAGAAGACGAAGGCAATAAATGCCTTTGGAACAAACCCACAAATCTCTGATGATCAAGTAAAACCTGACCATCAGATTCCTTCATCTGGTCAAGCTTCCTCTTCATGTTTGTAGCATAGTCATGTGCGAGCCGGTGCAACTGTTTATTCTCATGCTTGAGCCCTCTAATCTCCTGCTTGAGACTCATCACTTCAGCCGCCAATGATTCAACTTGGCGGGTTCGAGCAAATAGGCGTTGGGCCATATTAGACACAGAACCTGCACACTGAACACTAAGAGCCAGAGAATCCTTAACAGCCAACTCATCAGACCGTTTGGAAAGTAGTCTGTTATCTTTGGGAGTGAGAAGGTTCCTGGCCACTACCGCAGCGGTCATATCATTCTTCATCACGGAATCCCCAACGGTAAGAGAACCAGTAGGGGAGACGAAGGATGGGCGCCATATGTTGTCTGGAGAAGGCGGGGCTGCCTCTTCAACAAGGTTCAAGTCAAAACGACGGTCGGAGGGGCCAGACATTTTCAAAGGTGTAGAAAAGAGAAGAGGTCGGACAAATCAAGATCTTAGAAGTGCAAGAATGGAGCTTCTACCGGTGGATATTCAAGTGTGCTTTGGAACTTAATGTCAGCCTCTATAAAAATCTGCACTCGACGAAGCTTCAGAAATCGAAGAGGCGTTTGCTTTCTCAAAAGCTGGGCTGCTCAGAGACCACGAGGGTCGATCTCAGAAATCGAAGAGGCGTTTGCTTTCTCAAAAGCTGGGCTGCTCAAAGACCACGAAGGCCGATCTCAGAAATCGAAGAGGTTTGCTTTCTCAAAAGCTGGGCTGCTCAGAGACCACGAGGGCCGATCTCAGAAATCGAAGAGGTTTGCTTTCTCAAAAGCTGGGCTGCTCAGAGACCACGAGGGCCGATCTCAGAAATCGAAGAGGTTTGCTTTCTCAAAAGCTGGGCTGCTCAGAGACCACGAGGGTCGATCTCAGAAATCGAAGAGGCACCTACTTTTCCAGCCTTGTCAGCACCTGTCACACGCACACTCAGCTTTGCGGAAATTATGGGCATTCTGTCGAAGATTTCTGGCGAAGTAGAAAGCACATGAATCGTACTGTTCAATCACCCACTTCCCACACGCAACAGTAGCTCATGGGTACCACATATAACTTTGCCAAAGTCCTCTGACAAAGTTGAGACTACTTTTCCAGCCTTGTCAGCACCTGTCACACGCACACTCAGCTTTGCGGAAATTATAGGCATTCTGTCGAAGATTTCTGGCGAAGTAGAAAGCACATGAATCGTACTGTTCAATCACCCACTTCCCACACGCAACAGTAGCTCATGGGTACCACATATAACTTTGCCAAAGTTCTCTGACAAAGTCGAGACACGTGAAGCTTGCAACTCTCACTACATCGCTCTAACCAAGAAGAGTAAAAGAATAGCAAAGAAACAACACTAACAAAGTTTAGACACATAAATTTTGACGGCCTAGCTACCATATTATTACCCACAAGGGTAAAGGAACAGTACCACTGCTGGATAATTGGAAAGTCCCGGTGTGTCAACCTCTGTGCTTCATGGCAAGGTAGACTAGCAAACATGCCCAACCTTTACTCACATTCGAGAAAACACTCCCAACAAGATTGCTTGCCCCAAAATCGAAGAGGCATCGCCCTCCGAATCTCGAGAGCCAGACTCCCAACATGATTACTTTCTCAAAAATCGAAGAGAGGGTAAAGGAACAGTACCACTGCTGGATAATTTGAAAGTCCCTGTGTGTCATCCTCTGTGCTTCATGGCAAGGTAGACTAGCAAACATGCCCAACCTTTACTCACATTCGAGAAAACACCCCCAACAAGATTGCTTGCTCCAAAATTGAAGAGGCACCGCCCTCCGAATCTCGAGAGCCAGACTCCTAACATGATTACTTTCTCAAAAATCGAAGAGAGGGTAAAGGAACAGTACCACTGCTGGATAATTGGAAAGTCCCTGTGTGTCAACCTCTGTGCTTCGTGGCAAGGTAGACTAGCAAACATGCCCAACCTTTACTCATATTCGAGAAAACACTCCCAACTCCCAACATGATTACTTTCTCAAAAATCGAAGACACCGCTCTCCGAATCTCGAGAGCCAGACCCCCAGCATGATTGCTTTCTCAAAAATCGAAGAGGCATCGTTCTCCGAATCTCAAGAGCCAGATCCCCGACAGGATTGCTTGTTCGAAAACCGAAGAGGCACCACTTTCCCAACTTCAAGAGCCGGATCTCCTTGGATAAAGCTTGTCTGTAATCTTCACACGCAACATCAGCTTTCCAGATACCACAGACCACTTTTTCAAAGTGCTCTGACAGAGTTAAAACTTGTGAAGCTGGCAGCTCCCACTACCGTGCTATGACCAAGCAGGGTAAAGGAATAGCATTATTACTTGATGTTAGGGAGACTCCTATATATGTCGACCTCCATTCCCAACGGACAGGCAGACCTGCAAAAATGCTCAACCCTTCCTCTTATCTGAGAGGGCACTCCCAACGAAGCCTTTCGAAATATTCAGCTTTCTTTCCCCCCGATAATACCTCTGTAAACAAGCTATACTAGAGCAAGAATATCTCATATCATCAGGGTTAAAAGCAAGAGTATCCCATATCATGCTTTTTCCTTGTCTTTTCCTTTGGCCTTGTTCTTACCTGCAAGACAAGGAGAAAGAGAGCAATCAGTCAGCACTTGGAATCAAGCTTCCAACCAGGAACTGACTGCCTGGAACCCCTTACCCTGGCATTGCTCTCGAGTACTCATCTTCAACATCTTATGCTTCCAAGGAAGATACCGCATCTGCCTGAGGAACAGATAGGGCAAGTGAAAAGGATACAAGGAAGCATGTGGAGACAAGCGTAACAGCACACGTGCCGATACATCCACTACTCTGTCAAAAGCAAAAGTATCCCATATCAGCAGGGTCGAACGTACTCTAGATTTGATGGACTTGTTTTGACCCTCAAATTCTTCAGTCGGCCTTATACTTTGGAGGAAACCAGAAAACCCTCCAGCCCAGTTCAAGAATAAGCCTGTGGAAAGTTACTTCTTCAAAAGCAAAAGTATCCCATATCATCTCTTCTCATTTTTCTTCTCTTTATCCTTCATGCTGCCTGCAAGATAGGGAGAATGTGAACAATCAGCCGGAGCTCTGATTGCTTACCTTGTCTGTTACCTCTTTCAGCAGATCCCCTAGCTCGGCGACTTGGGGGACTCCTACTACATGGTTTGTATCGCGCTTGACCAAGCCTGAAACTACAAGTAAGCTTCAAGTGACATTGATACATTACCTTGTGCATCTCCACCAGTTACAGATACCACCCCTGGATGGAGGAAGAGTACTTCCAGAGAAGATTCCACATCTACCTATGAGACAGATAAGGAAAGTCAAGCCGATACCACACTCCGGGACTTAGAAGTTTCGTGGTTACGAGATCATTCTCCCACAATATTTCCTAATGTCATTTGTACTAAATCATTCACTTGTACTCCCTAAAGGAGAGCTTGAACCTATGTACTTGTGTAAACCCTTCACAATTAATGAGAACTCCTCTATTCCGTGGACGTAGCCAATCTGGGTGAATCACGTACATCTTGTGTTTGCTTTCCTATCTCTATCCATTTATATACTTATCCACACTAATGACCGGAGCAATCTAGCGAAGATCACAAAAAGTGACCGTTTTCGCTACCTAGGATCTATCTTGCAAGAGAACGGAGAATTAGATGGAGATCTCAACCATAGAATACAAGTTGGATGGATGAAGTGTAAGAGTGTATCCGGCGTGTTGTGTGATCGTCGTAGGCCACTGAAGCTCAAGGGAAAATTTTATAGGACGGCAATAAGGCCAACGATGTTGTATGGCACAGAATGTTGGGCGGTGAAGCATCAACACGTACACAAAATGGGTGTAGCGGAGATGAGGATGCTTCGTGGGATGTATGGGCACACGAGAAAGGATAAGATTGGGAATGAGGATATCCAAGGTAAAGTAGGAGTAGCCAAAATTGAAGGAAATATGAAAGAAAATCGGTTCCGGTGGTTTGGACATGTGCAAAGAAGGCCTACTGACGCTCCGGTTCGAAAATGTGACTACGGGACAGAAGTTCAGGGCCGAAGGGGTAGAGGAAGACCTAGGAAAACTTTGGAAGAGACCCTAAGAAAAGACTTGATTACTTGGATCTAACGGAGGACATGACACAAAACCGAGCGCAATGGCGTTCTAGGATTCATATAGCCGACCCCACTTAGTGGGAAAAGGCTTTGTTGTTGTTGTTGTTGTTGTTGTAAATGTGTTGAACCAAAGCACATGACAGCATCAGCAGCAGCACTCATGCTTTCCATTATTCCATCCGACAACACATGACAACACTGATACTTTCAATAAAATGCATGAGGTAGTCTTGCCTTAGAAGTTTTTTAATGTCATGCAGCACTTACGATAATATTTTGAATTCACCAAAGTGAATGATTTGGATGTATATTCTGGCAAAGAAGGGTTTAAAGATTCATTGCATGTTCATACTTGTGGAGCAAAAAATATTCACTAAGTGACGCGTGGACTTTGGGACAAAAGAAGACAAAAATATCCTTGAGGTACTAGTACAAAAAATACTTTGCGCGACGTAGGACCGTCGTCGCGCAAAGTCAAAAATACGTCGCCCAAAACTTAGCCAAACGAACCTTCGTCGCGCAAGAACCGTCGCGCGAAGGCAGTGAAGGAAGGGTTTGCGCGACGCAGGATCTACGTCGCGCAAAGTATCTTTGCGCGACGTAGGTAGGCACTGCGTCGCGCAAAGTTTTATTTTTTATTTTTTTTTTGTCATTTATATTTTTTAATTTAATTTTTAATAAATATTATAATTAAACTCTAAAAAATAATTAATAAACCAAGAAAAAGTAAATAATTATAGAATATATGAAAATGTACGTTTGTCCGAACAAAAAAATAAAAAACTACAAGTCTTCTAAGTTTAATACATCATGCTACTCGGTATCGTCTGGGCAAAATGGCTGGGAAGTCGAAGGTGGAGCAACATTAGGTGTTGGCATCGTCGGGATTTGGAGGCCGGACATCGCTAAGGCCTGAACAATCATATTCATCCTCTCATCATGGGCCTAATGTGGTCGCCCTGGGCCGCAACCTGACCTCTTAGGGTTGTCACTTCCTCCTTCAAGGAATTGACCTCTCCTATGGACAATCTGGAAGAAGAGGCACCCGTTTCACGAACCCCCGCCTTCCCCGTACACCGAACAACCTTACCATGACGACGACCGAACTTCTGATCCAAGACCTCAGTCACGATCTGAACATCTGCATCCTTGGGTACAATGACGTCCTCGATCGGGGTGTCTGGGGGAAGCTGCGATGTTGCTTCTTGGAGAATAGCAGTGCTCTTTTCCACCATATCACCCTGTAATAATAAAGAAAAAACATATAATGTTTAATAACAAAATATAAATAATATTTGAACGATTCATAAAAATAAGAAAAATAACAATTACATATACTTACATAAAGCTGGTCACTATTCTCATTGTTGGGATGAACGTAAACATGCTTGAACAAGTCAATCTGTGGGAACTTAGAACCCTCCTAAAGAAAAAAAAACATTAAGAAAATTTTATTAATCAATAATATAAAATAAATTGTATAAAATTTCAAAATTAATATACTTTTACCTCACGTCGTGCCTTAACCCTATACGAAAAGGGCTTCGAACCAGAATGGTGGAGAAGTGTCTTTGAGTCCCGAGCTTTCTTGCCAGCAGCAGATTTCTTCTGTTAAACATACAATATATATGTTAGTGCGACTATTTGAAAGAAATTATTAAAAAAAGCTTAAATAAAATAACAAAAACAATAAATTATTATTAAAGTATTATGTACATACCAAAAATTTTGGTGAAGTAAAATGTGTGCAGAGCCACTCCCAATCCTCTCGCCGCTCCTTATACTCGCGTGGGCAACCCTGTAGGCAAGCAATCTCCGGAGATTCCCATAGCTGAAAATGCGTGTGAATAGCGCTCTTCCAATCTTTGTACCGGCTTGCTAAGGTCTCCTCTAAGTAGGCACTGACCTCAGGGGATATGTCCTCCATTTCAAAAACGACCTACAAATATGAAAAACAAAATGACAAACAAAATGACCATGTATAAGAATAATTGACAACTAGTTTATAAGATATTGATAAAGTTTGTCGGTTTACAAAAATAACTAGAATCTTAATTTGTTAGGAAGCAAACAATATAATGTTTATATTCGGAAAGCAGTATCAAACCTTTAATGTTCAAACCATAAGGTTAACACTCAAATTATTTATCAAATTCCTTTCCTTAGCACAATTTCTCAACAAAGGATTTAACTCGACTATTTAAGGCTGCTTTCGTAGTTCACTTTAATAAATAAAACCAGGACAACAACTAAAAACAATTCACTATCAAATTGAGGCAAAGTCAAGAACCATACATAGGACTCGCTCGGTAAAAGATCGATTACTTGATTATTATAGCCAGTCCCAAGAAGCACTTAATGATTAAAACAAAACAGCATGTATAGGCATAATGTTTAGGTATCATGATGCTGCTCAACCGGTGGATACTATGGATCAGGTTAACTGATGCACAACACAAGCAAAGCAATGTACTAGAGACGGCATGCATACTCACCTAAACACTATCATAAATCATTTAGCAAGGACGTAGACCAAAACTAAAAACCCATAAATATGCATCAGATAAGATAGTAATCCTTCCACCTAATCAACATAATCATTATTTTAACAATGGTTCACGGAATTATTTTTCAATTTCCTTCCCAGGAAGCATTCAGACAACAAAGAACAGTGCCGCAAATCACTGAAATTAACCAAAACTAAATGACCACACCTGCTCCCAATTATGAACAGAAGAAGAGTGTGCAAAATACATGACCAAATTATTCATCACAACAACACTCGGCTATCAGGTGCAAAACAATGAAATGCACCTGATTTCTCTTTCCCCCCTACATTTTCTTAGCAACCAAATAGAAATTGAGAGAAAGATCTTGACTTTACTAATCAAGATGATGGCCCTGCACTAGTTTAAGCAGAGAAAGATGTTGACTTTGCTAAAAATTAATATACTCACCTCCAAATTGTCTCGCACCAGGGTCCTCGTCTCCTCGGGAATTTTTGCCCAACTCTCCCACCGCATAGGACAAAAAATCCTAATAATAAAACCACAGCAATTAACGACGCTGTTATGCTGCTGTGAGGTAACCGCTCCACGATGTCGCTCATCATACGCAATCTTGATCAAGGAGGCAGACATACGTACAAGCTGTAGCTCCTTCAACATTCGATTGGCCCCCTGGTGTTTTTTTTAGCTGCCCAAAAAAACTTAAATGGTAAAAACCCTAAGCTTAAATTTGTACAGAAAATTTGGCAAAACCTCCCTTAATCATAAAAGTACCTTAAAACAGTAATTCACAACCCGCAACACATTTTCACAATCATAAAAGTAATAGTTTTGAAATGAAAAAAAAATGCAACATAGTGAGAATTAGAAAAAAAAACTACCTGGTTGGGAGGCCCCATCCTCGACTCTGGAGGACGAGGAAGTGTGATCAGAAGGCTCCGGCTCGTGGCAGCGCCGATGAGGCCGCCGTGCACTGAGGGGCTCAACTGACACTGATGACGTTGATGATACGGGCACCTGGGACGTTGTAGGAGTAGCCTCCGTAAGGGGTGTAAGCTCCCCAATCAACGGAGCACTCACGCCTGGAGCACTAGATGCTGATAATGCAGGAGCTGCATTGGACACACTCCGACGACGAGTAATCAACTGCGACATCTATACACTTTATGAACCATAAAAATATAACATTAGAAACTAATCCTTTCTTGCATTTGAAACTAATAAAATAGCAACCAAAGTAATATAAGTAATTAGAGCAATAATATCAATACAAGAATATTTAAACTAATCCTTTCTTGCATCTGAACAAACCCTAAAAGAGAATCACTATAGAAAGATCAAATTAGTTAAACCGTGGCAGTATGTGTATTTTGTGAGCAAAAATGATAGATTTTTTCACTGATTTGTTCCACCTCATGAAAAGTTTAGAATAAACTTTACATGGGATATGTGGGTTATAATGCAACTGCTCAAAAGTACAGTATTTAAATGGTCGGGTCCTGCACTGCTTAAGTCTTTTGAAGTAAAATTCTCATCTAAGGTAATACCGTAATAGCTCGAGGCAGTGGGTTAAGCAATCATGCATATCATATATAAGTATGTGCATCCAATGTTTTCTAGTTTCAATCCCCTGTGAAAAGTTAACACTTCCTACAAATCTAGAAAAGCCATATGCAGGGCTCATTCTTCAGAACAAGAATACAGGTTTTTCACAACAACTATCTAAAAGAACAAGATTTTCCAGAATACATCTAACATGCATGAATACTATATGCAAGTCAATGCCAATTAAATAAGCAAAAGGAAAATTTCTAAAATGCAGAATAAAAATTAACAACATAAAATAAAAATTAACAACATAAAATAAGATATAATAAGGAAATCTTTTACGAGAATAAAATGTTACAAGTTCTTACGTTCTGCAATAAACTAGCCGAAGAACAAAGTGCGATATTATGTCCTTGTTGACGACCTTAGATGCCTGAGGATGCCTCATATTTGTCTTCCATAGTTCTATTGCTTGTAAAATGCCAAAATGTTAATGCTATGAGGTTGGTGAAGCCATGTGACCCTAATTTATACAAAAAATTATACAAATGGTACAGTTTCAACTGTACATGTTTAACCTCGGTGTTTTTCAATTTCAGTTTTACTTCTACCATCCATTAATTTTCCTTTCCAAAATGATTTGAAAAATAAATCTATAGCTACTAACGGTGTATATGCTTGATGCTGTTAGACCCTGCAATCTAAAAATTTATGTAAATGCAGAGGTTTGTCTGAAGGAGAGGCCATCGAAGAAATCCAGAAATCCTTCCATGGCATACTTAGTTGTACACCCATGGCATGTGTGTTGTATGCTAGATGCCCTCTCTCTTTTAACAACACACAATAGCTTATGCAAATGCGCAGAGGACTTCAATATGTTTCATTTAAAATAAATTTACATTTTGTAGCAAATACATATGGCGAAATAGTCCATAAGTAATCATAATGGCAACCAAATACAATAGTTCAAAAACTTCAATGCAAATATAAATTGCAGAAAAAAAAAAACTTGAATTTCCAAACCCACAAAATAAAAAATTCAACCAGATTATGTGTAAGAAGAAATACCAAGAACTGAGAGCTGCAGGCTACCAAAATGCTCATGATCTTGTTTGTGCTGATGAACTAAAAAACTTGAAATCGAATTTACATAGGTAGAAGTTGAGATTCCAATATGAGACAGAACAATCCAAATGAAGATAAGGCGCCTAATATGAAATCAGGGCTCGAAAATAAAATTAAAATTTTTGGGGCATGTAAAAAACTAATCATTGATTAATTAAGACAAATGACTGAAATTGTCAACTTTTCAAATTATTTGTTCTGAAGCTAATGCCTGGAACAAACTTCAGCCAAACTGGAAACCCCCTAAAGAAAATAGAAACATTCAAAAAGAAATTCATTGACGAAACAAAAAACTGCCGAGGAAAATGATCATTCCCAAAATTCCATTATGAACAAATATATGGACCAATCTTAAGATGAATATAGAGCCCTGCCTTGTAAACCATCTTTGAGCCAACCAATTACACAAATCTAAATAAGAGATGGCAGAAAAGGAATATGCTGGGCAAATGCTAAACTCATATTCCCTCCAAGATCTGAACCCTCTCCGGTAAAGTGCATCAAGAATCAAATTTCATAGTTTTTGTTTGATTCCGAAATCCAGAAGAGAAAGGGAAACCAGGCCAACCGAAACTGAAATGTGGATCTATACTAAAATCAACTGCAAAAGCATTTCGATTATCCCATCTCCTAAACAGTCACACTCCAGCATGAAAATAATCAATCTTTTCAGCATTTTTTACCTTAATAAGAAATTTACAAGCTAATCTGAAAAGTACAAGACCGTGTGCCAATCTCATTCAGCCCCATCCCGAATATGTGGTTCTTTAATTTCACACCCTAAACGGTGAACTGTGCAGACTTTTGGTGTAATCTCAACAGACCCACATAACCTCAAACCCTCACAAATCCGAAACCCTATCAAATCAGAACCAATATCCAATTTTATCTGGAGATTTCGACAAAGTACTCAGAAATCAACATGCAATTTGACCTTATACCCTAAATAACAAAAACCCTTCGAAAATGAGAAACCTTTACCTTGATTTTGGGACCCTATGTCGCGTCGGCTTCGAGATTTGGGGGTTGTAGGTTGTGAAGAGGAGAGAGAGGTATACGGGAAAGAAGGAGCGAGAGGGAGAGATACAGGTCTACGTACGGGAAAGAAAGAGTGAGTGGGAAGAGAGAGGTATACGGGAAGAGCGAGATTTGGGGGTTCAAAAGGTTGCCAAACTTGAGAATTGAAAACAAGCGCCTATTTTTCACTATTGGAGCGCCAAAATTATCACATCAGACGCGACGTAGGTATACAAATTGAGGTCGCGCAAAGTAGTTTTGCGCATCGACATTAAGACTTCGGCAAGGTTTTTTTTTTTTTTTTTAATATTATAAAAATTACTATTTACTTCTTTCAAATTCAAATTTATTTTACATAAACCCCACAATAATATATTTTTCTAATAAAAACTCACAATAATTTTTTTTTTACATATATATCATTAAATTTCTTAAGTGTTATAAGTACAAAATAAATAAATTAAAATCAACTTAGTAAATATATATACCATTGAACTTGATGGGAAACGCATTGTACGAAACTAATTTCAACTATCCAACCGTCAAACTTGTTTGTATATGCTTCGAGATCGCAGACGCCAAAAAATTGCAAAAAACAACCATTCAGAGATTATGTAACGGGACAAAACTTTTTGACGGTTATAAACGAAAAAGCACGATTTTTCTTTACAAGTTTATATTAATCATCATCCGAACTACAATAATAACTCTCGCTATCCTCACTACTATCATTTCCGGATTCCCATTCGTCTTCATCTTCGTTTGCCTCTTCTGGTGCATTGTATTCTGGTAGATCACCAAGGTCAATTGATATTTCGAATTCAGGAAATCCAACTACGTCAAACGGTTCTTGGACAATATTAGTATCCCGGAGTGTTTCTTCACCAATTTCTATCGAAGATGATAACTGTTGGTCAGCGACGTTATCGTAATTGTCATCATGATCTTGTTCTGGAATATCATATAGCCCTATTCGATCAATCTTTTGAACAATTTTCCAACCATTGCCAGCTTTAGGGTCGTCTAGATAGAATATTTGTTTCGCCATTGTTGCCAAAATGTATGGGTCTTCATCGTACCAATGTCTCATAGTGTTTACTGATAGTAAACCATGGTCTCGCTTAACACTCGTTCGGTTATGTGGGTTTGTATCAAACCAAAGACACTTAAACAGTATCACTTGACACCTGTCTTTGTAAAGCAATTGTACTACACTAGTTAGTTTGCCATAAAAATCAATGTCTTCACTGTCACCCGCACCCGGGACATGGACACCACTATTTTGAGTAGACAACTTGTCATCACGTGTTGCCCCCAAGAACTTGATCTCGTTGACATGACAACCTGAGAACAATTCAACGTGAAGCGGTCCTCTCGCCAAGTTATATAATTCTCCATCGTAAGAGGGTGAATTCAATTCCTTCAATTTGTTCATCTAATATAACATATACAAAAAGTTAACTTGTTAGTATAACCAAATTTAAAGACGGGCATGAACAAGTTGGAAAATATGCTCAATTCAAACCACATACAACTTACATGTGCGTGAAACCACGAAGGAAACAAGTCACGGTGCTTCTTGGCATATAAATGTGAAGGATGTTCCTGCTTCATCAATTGTTCATGCTCTTCAAGGTATGGCAAAGCCTCATCACAATTGTTGAGTATGAACCAATGCGCTACCTCCATGTCCTTTTTGGTAAACGATTCTTCTTTTACAGGATCGCCGAATGGTCGCGCAATTTGGGAAAAAACAGACAGTTTCTCTTTTCTGACACCACCGTCATTATTGCGTTGAGAACGATTGAAAGCTGTCTCAACATCTTCAAGATACATTGCACAAAAAGTAAGTGACTCATATGCGACCCATGCCTCCACAAGTGATCCTTCAGGCTTTGCCTTGTTTCGAACAGACTTTTTCAACTCACCAATATATCTGCACAAATAAAAGGTATGCTACAAATTATTCAAAGCGTTCGTTGATCATGAATATGTTATATATATATATATATATAGACGCTTAATTAAGTACCTTTCTATTGGATACATCCATCGACAGTTCACTGGTCCGGCACGCAATGCCTCATCTGGCAAGTGAATCATCACGTGAATCATACTTGTAAAAAAAGCTGGGGGAAATATCTGTTCGAACTTGCATAAGACGTTCACAATGTCGTCCTGCAATTGTTTAACATCTGACTTCCTCAAACACCTTGCAGTCAACTGCGAAAAAAATCTCGACAATAACACGATTGGTTTCACCACATCAAGAGGCAATAAGTGTCGAATACCAACTGGAAGAAGGCGTTGGAGTATCACATGACAGTCATGACTCTTCATGTTTTGAAATTTACACCCATTCACGTTCACACAATGCGAGATATTGGAAGCATACCCATCTGGAAACTTTACAGAAGAAATAAAGTTGAAAAACTCTTTCTTCCCATTCGGCTTAACTGTAAAAAAAGGATGGCCTTTCTTCAACGTACCACCGACATTCTTCATCCACAAAGATGACCTAACGCCCATTCGTTCCAAATCGAGGCGAGCTTCGATCGTGTCTTTTGTTTTTCTTTCAATGTCTAGAATTGTCCCGACCAAAGTGTCAAACACATTTTTCTCAATATGCATAACATCGAGGTTGTGTCTCAATTTTAACTTTGACCAGTACGGAAGCTCAAATAACATACTCTTGTGCGTCCAGTTCAGATGTGTAGTTGGTCTGGGGTTACTGACCCCTTTGCCGAAATGACCAAATTCCAAACGGTTTAACTGATCCAAAATCTCATCTCCGGACCATTCTCTTGGTCTTAGCCGAGTCTCTTTTGTGCCGTCGAAGGCTTTATCGTTCTGACGCCACTCGTTGTCCCAAGGGAGCCATCTACGATGACCAAGATAACAAACTTTTCTTGCATGCCAAGATGATGTTACGTTATCCTTGCATATTGGACATGCCAAATAACCCTTAGTCATCCACCCAGAAACCATTGCATATGCAGGAAAATCGTTTATTGTCCACATCACTGCCGCTCGCATGGTGAACATCTGCCCAGTATATTTATCATATGTACGAACACCGTTTTCCCATAAATCTTTTAGCTCATCAACCAACGGCCGCAAATAAACATCAATGGACTTTCCTGGATCTTCGTTAATTAATAGAGTCAACATCATGTATTCTTTTTTCATGCACTTCCAAGGTGGCAAATTATAAGGAAACACGACGACCGGCCAAGTGCTGTGCTTTAGGTTTAACACCCCAAACGGATTAAATCCATCGGTGGCAAGTCCCAATCTGATGTTGCGCGGGTCAGCTGCAAAATCAGGGTACATCCGATCAAATTCTTTCCATGCCTCTCCATCTGCAGGATGCCTCATAACATCATCATTTACCCGTCCTTCTTTATGCCATCTCATGTCGGTTGCGGTATGCATCGACATGTACAATCGCTGCAATCTAGGCTTCAACGGAAGATAGCGCATTACTTTTTGTGGAATCTTGGTGTTTCTATTCTGTGATGTCATTTTAAACCTCGGCTCATTGCAGACAGGGCATTTATCCAACGCTTTGTTCTCCTTATAGAACAATATACAATTATTTACACATGCGTGAATTTTTTCATACCCCAATCCGAGACCCTTCAACACTTTTTGGGCCCTTTTATGATCTTCAGGTAAACAATTCTCCTTTGGAAGCATCCTCTTGATAACTCCCAAAAAGTAATCAAAACACTTGTTTGATAAACGAAACTTGATCTTACCATGCATCAACTCCACAATTGCTGTGAGCACTGAAAAGTTCTCGCAACCCGGATATAATTCTTGCTTGGCATTTTTCAATAGTTTTTCGTAGTTTTTGAATGCCTCACTGTCCATGGTTGGACGGTCGTCATCTCCCCATTCTCCCCCTTCCTGATTGGTGTTGCTCGAGGCATATGGATAAACGTCATTTAGAATATTCATAACTTGTTCATTAGGATCCACATTAGATTCAACAGTTTCCACTCGTGTCACGTATGAAGACGAAGCTTGGTCTAATCGTTCTCCATGATGATACCAAGTAGTATAGGTCTCCAACATCCCATTTCTTACTAAATGAAATCGAACATTCTCGAATGTCTCCCACATTGAGTTGTTACACCTCCTACATGGACATCGGATATGAGTTGAACCTAGGTTGTGTCTAGTTGCGAATTCAATGAACGCATGTATTCCATCCAAGTACTCAACAGCACATCTATTATGATTATGTATCCATTGTTTGTCCATTTTGTCTGCAATCCGAATAAAAGTACAAGAATTACAACAACGTCTACAACGGAATCCTTATAAATGTGTTACCAAGGAATAACCCTTCGTGCTTCCCCACGCTCAAGAAGTAACTACAAAATCCACCGTGAACCAGTGAGAAAAAAGTTGTAAAGATCTTTAAGAGATGCAACTGCTGCAACTAATAATATCTAGAAAAGTTTTGCATCCAGCGATCATATAAAATTGGAATGAATAGGTATATAGGTAAATGGAGATATAACTAATTAAACTATATGAATTTGGATGCCATTGAAAATCTACACCGTTGCTGGCATTCATTCATTTTATTCAAAAATTGGAATTAAGTACAATTGAAGCAAATTATGAGACAGATTAGGACATGAAAACTATTGTCTTGTCACCTTATTCCTCCGGTCAGGGCCCTATCCCATTCAAGAATGCACAGTTATGTGCCGTAATTTACGATTCCAATGGATTAAATTTCGACGTGGGCTAATTTCGGCAGCATCTCCTTACAGTTCTTCAAGTGCACGTCGTAGATACATAATATCCACCGTGTACTCAAAGAACATTAGGAAATGTTACCAAAATTTCCACTATCGAAACCTAATCCGTGGACCGCAAACTACAACACATAACTAGGGCATTCCCAAACTGTCCAAAAAATGGGACAATTCAAGAATTAATTGGACCGCAGTCATGCTTTCGCATCCATGCACGAAATCCAACTAATTCTTAAACGGGAAACTAAGCTTTTCCTGAGAAAAGGGTACGAAGTTAAGTAGTATTAACTTCGTACAACACAAAATAATTTTGTAGGTGATGTACAAAAATATGTGCATACAAATAAACTAAATCACAATAATTACTAAACCTAAATAAAATAGATAAAATTAATCAAAATTAATTTAGCGAAGAAAATGAAGTGATTTATGTACACTGTGACATCTCAAATGTAGTTAAATTTCTCTTAGACTTCATTTTAATATAAAGTGATTTATGCACCCTTTATTTCACTTTACGCATCTATCTCTTAATTTAGTCCTTAGTTCTCCTTAGTTCTCCTTTATTAGTTCTCCTCTTATATGAGATACAATAGCCATGCCTCTGTCATCACCAATCAGAGTATATAATGACAGTGAAAAAGTTGATTACAAAAGGCAGTAACAAGTGAAAAAAATTCAAAAATAAATTGCTTCACATGTGTACACGTATAAACCAGATCACTGCATGCACACACAACACAGAGAGAGATAGAGAGTTACCGAGCATACTGAACTGTTTATGCTAGATTGCTTTGGATTACGGATATCCTCTACTGGGGAATCTTGAAGAGTCCTAAAAACATCTGTGATTTGAGAAATCAACTTCACATTTTCAGCCACCTGCACCTCTCAAACAAAGGAAGGGAAAATGAGTATACATTTGAAATATATAATTTGCAACCATAAATAACTTATTTGTGGTGGTCGAAATGCAAACCATAATTATTATGCACAGAGTTTCAAAATGTCAACCACTATGGTCACCACAGAATTAAATAACAAAGTTGCATAGACTAGAACGGTAAAGTACACAACATTATCTTCATAGTTATAACACCCCAACAGAATTAAGAAACAAGCACACGCTATCCTGTGGACTAGAACGATTGAGTAAACCCCCCCTCCTGAAAGAAAAAGGATGCATCATAAATTCTTGCTCGATTGTAATGGATCTCTGGAAAGCTTCCAAAAGAAATTAGTAAACCCCCCCTCCTGAAAGAAAAAGCAAAAAAAAAAAAAACAAACAAACAAAACAAACAAAAACAAAAAAATTTGGAAGCTGTTTTATAATTGCATACTTCTTGATAAGAATTCTTAAAATCGGAACTCATGCATTCAACAAGTCAGCCATGTTGGATTGAGTTCTAAACACGATCCTCCTATCCACAAGATGCACATACCTCAATGGGAGTTGATAGCTTCTTCTCATAAATCTTATCATATTTTTGCTTCTTTGTTGCAGCTTTTAGACCCTGCCAAGGAAAGCTAAATGCAGAAACCAATTAATCAGCCAGGCCGAAAAATAGTGTAGAGGAGTACCCAGATATCTGGTCAAAACATTGTGCGAAGAGTGCTTGTCATCAAAATGAAATTGCAATAGCCAACGCATCGGTTTCACCAATAAAAGTAAATCAGCAAGAATCCTAACTGGAGTGGAAAATAATTCAAAATATAAAATTCTCATTCAGAAAAGTGGTTCGACTTTATGGCATACCTTCCTCTTAAGAAGTACAGAAGAACATATCCAAGTGACTCCAAATCATCCCGACGACTCTGATCTAGAACAATGAACCCAAAAATGAGAAAAAAAGATAGTCAAAACGTTTCTAACAAAATTAAATAAACAGTAAATCTCTACTTACCTATTCCCAAATGGGTATTGCAACTAGCATAGCGTGCAGTTCCTGTTAAGCTTTTGTTTTCCCAAATGAGTTTGAAAAAGAAAAGATAAACAACACATACTGAAAAGCGAAATACTGTTGATAGTAGGAAAAGCTCATTCAAGATCAAAACAACTTTGCGCGACGTAGGTGGGCATGCGTCGCGCAAAGGTGGGAAAAAGCGGTAAATTCTTAGGGTTTGGCGCCAAAAGTTTGCGCGACGAAGGACTACGTCGCGCAAAACAACTTTGCGGGACGTAGATGGGCATGCGTCGCGCAAAGGTGAGAAAAAAGCGGTAAATTCTTAGGGTTTGGCGCCAAAACGGCTTTGAGCGACGTTAGTTTGCGCGACGTAGGTATACATATGTCGCGCAAAACGGCTTTGCGCGACGTAGTTCTTCGTCGTGCAAACTAACGTCGCGCAAAGCCGTTTCGCGCGACGTACGTATACCTACGTCGCGCAAAACCGCTTTGCGCGACGTAATTTAATGCGTCGCGCAAGTTTTCGTCGCGCAAACATGTTTTTGTACTAGTTCCTACGCGCAAGTAGTGGGTAATCATCCTCAACCAATTAAAAAATGCTCCAAAAGAGGCAACAATTCAAAACCTATCTCATTTCATATATTTTTACCTCACTTTCCTTCCTAGCCAAATAATTAAATAACCATTCTATAACCTACCAAATATTCCACATAGATTGAGTTAATTGACAAATTAATGGGATTATTACCTAATAAACTCATTAATTTTCAATTAAATTATCAATTAAAAGCCAAAAATCACCCTAAAAGCCGTTGGTCCTTCTCCAAAATGGGGGCCGGCCATTCCCTTTGATTTCCTACCACAATTTGCCTTTTTTACATTGGTTAGCTAATCTTTTCAACCATTATTTGATTGATTAGCTGATCATGCCATGAAAGTCATAAAAACATTCCCTTTATATTGATAATTAACCAATTAATATATTATTCTTAATTAATATATTAATTGCTAAATTAAGCCACCTCCTATCCCTATATATATGCTCCCATTTCCACCAAAAACCCATTCCAACACTTTGGCAAAAATCCCAAAATTCTCTAAACACTCTTTCTTTCTAAATTCTAACTTTGGCATCGGAGGTTTTTCGGCCAAAGCCCCCCCCATTCATCGTGAGCGCGTGAGGCTCTTGGCCTTAACCTAAGGTGTTAATTGTTTTGTAGGTGCAAAATCGTCCAAGATCGAGAAGGAAGAAATTTGCATCCACAATACTCTTTTCCAAAGGAAAGAATATATAAAATGCGTAAGGTTTCAATGAATCATTCCTTGTATAATCTTGTAATTATCTTGTCCAAAGACTTGATATATATGTGATAAAAGATGATTGAAGTGGTCCGAACGTACATGATTACTTTGAAGGGGTGTTTACATTTCTAACCTAAAGGGGATATATAAACATGTGTAAGTGATGCATGAAATTAAAATTGTATTTAATGTTTTAATTGGCTGTCTTAGCAACCTCATCTGCACTTAGCCTTTCGTCGATCAAGCCTCTCAATGGGGGAAACTTCAAAAGGTGGAAACAAGACATTGAGATTTTGTTGGGCTTGATGGATCTCGATTTACCACTGAGAGATGATGAACCTGCACTGCTGATTGACACTTCGACTGCTGAGCAAAGATTGAAGCATGAAAAGTGGTAGAAAGCCAACAGGATGTCGCTCATGGTGATGAAAAGAACTATGAGTGAGACTCTGAGAGGTAGGATACCTGCATGTGACAAAGCTAAGGATTTTATGGATTCAATTGGAGCAAAGTTCAAAAAGTCCGAGAAAGCCGAAATGAAATTTGATGAAGGCAAAGGTGTAAGGGAGCACATACGTTCTGAAGCTTGTTGACACTGCAACAACATTGAAGGACTTGGGGGTCTCGATTGATGATGCTTTTGTTGTTCATATGGCATTAACTTCTCTACCTCAATCATTTGATCAACTGAAGATCACTTACAACACACAGAAGGAAAAATGGTCACTGGACGAACTAATTTCCATATGTGCTCAGGAGGAAGGCAGGCTCAAAAGAAACACTAGCTTTGGTGCTGTGAACTTGGTGCACAAATCTTTGGAATATGGTGAAAAGTGGGAGTAAGAAACTCTTATATGAATTGCATGTATGAATGTGTATTTATATGTATTTGCATGGTTGTCAGTACGCCATTACAATTATGAAGTGATGGTTTAAGATTGAGTTGCAGTAATAAATATGCATGTGCTGAATCTTTATGATTATTCTGAGTTATATAGCTTATATATCACAAAGTGGTATATGATTTTCAATTCAGTAAAGGGAACTGTGATTATCCAAAGATGATCCATAAAGTTGATTGAATTGATTCATAGAAAAATGAATGTTAAGTTCATTGAAAGTTTGACATCATACAGATTAGATTCAAATCACAGTGATTTTATAGTGCATGTGCCAATGAGTTGTACATGGTTTCCTAGAGTTCGACATTTGAACTGATACTGGTAGATGTGGGAAGCAAGTTACGTGTAACTGGATGTGATCACTAAGGAGTCAATATTGTAATTGTGATAACATTTCGATTAAATGATTAGTTTACATCCAAGTAGCAGAATGTTAGAAACTTAATTGGACTAAACTATCATTTAGTGAAGAACGAAATGTATTTGGTAAAAATACAGTTTGACGTAAGTTGCAAATGTGGAAAAAATTGATTCCTATTATTAAGGAAATAAGGATAACAATTGTGGAGATAACTTACATCCCACTTATTTGATGAAACTGTTGTTAGCTGACAAAAACCAACTCTCCATGATAGAGGGAAGTTGGTGAGTGTTGATCTATATAAGGACTCTCTACTCGTAAAGAAAAATTTTGCGTTAATTATTTATTGGGTTCCATCACTTAAGAATATTAAGTCTTTCAATGAGTAGAAGATATCTTTTTTCTTGTTCTGCAATGGCTGCCTTAGGTATCATGTTAACATTTGTTAGTAATCTAGGAAAATTGTTAATATTATATATACTCCTGGTTTTCCAACAATATTAACATTGGTGCAACACCATAGCCATCTTAGTACATATGTATGGATAAATCATCTTGAGTTCGATTCCCTTCGTGAATCAAAGAAAAGAAAAAGGAAGAAGAAAACACAATTTTATACTCACTACTAAAATTTCCATAGGGTATCCTACACCAATAGAGTATCCCTACACAGCCATAGGGTACTCACAATCGTATTACTTGTACACAGCCATAGGGTGTCCTACACCAACCTTACCCCATGTGAACATACAGTACCAATCATTGTCTTGTTCTAGGTCATTTCTGAACAAGCCAATATTGAGACTCTCAGTGTATAGGGAAAGTTTTTCAAGAGTTGACGACCTTTAAGACATCTATGCTACTATTTGGAGGCAACTGCTGCAGTTTACTATATTTATCTTTTATATATCGACCGTTATCTACTACCTCGTGTCTTGGTTGAAAGGTTCTTAAGAACTAGGTGGAGAAAAATAAATGTTGTATATTATTGGAGAATTAATCTGATAAACAGCCTCGTAAAGGAATTAATATGAAAACTAGCAAAATGATAAATTCCTAAAATTTTGGGAAAAAAATAATAAACAAGCCATTTTGAACATGTGGGTATATTAGGTAATAAAATGAAAACCATAAACCATGGAGAGAAAAAGATTGAGTTGGAACATAGATGCTAACATGGACATACAATCAAAGGACTAAAATCCATTTTCAAGCTTACATCATGTTTTGATCCAAACTTCTACTTATCACGTGAATCTGAATTTCACACCAAGAAGAAGTAGAACATGCTGGCTGTTAACCATTGATTTCAATCTTGCATCATATTTTGATCTACAAATTATCTAAGGATATGAATCTAACTTTTACACAAGAAGAAGAAGAAGAAGAAAGAAGAACAAGGGACGGTATTGATGATGAGGATGATGATGATGATACCTGCATCTGGCCGCTCCTGAAGACTGAAGATGATGATAATACCTGTAACTGGCTGCTCCTGAAGACTGAAGAAGAAAATATCAAACAAGTAAGCTAATTATGGAGTAGTTTGTATATATTTGTATATATATAAATGCAACTAATCGTATGCCCTCTCTGATGTGTCCAATTCAAGGCAATGTACGTAACATATATTTTAATGTTATAGGCTGCTGATCTATTGATTTTCTTCATTATTTTATTGTTATTTCTTACGATCGATGGGATGACGAGAAAAATATCAACAAAATTTTATTTGTACTCACCATGCTATATACATGCAATGGACGCATGCAATGACTAATGTCGAGTGAATGAGATCCAGTTGATTTACACATAAGAAGAATCTACCAGCTGCAGGTTTTTTATCCTGAAAAAATATTTTAAGTGATTACTACAAGAAGCACATAACTGGTGTATCTTACATGGTGCACTTTAAGTGCTTTTGAAACCCAAAAAAAAATTCACCAAAACGCTTATTTTAGAACACTTCCAAACAAGCCCAACATCAATTAAAACAACTTTACAGAGAAACGATCAATTTGAAAGATAAACAATTAATCATGCATTCTTTTAACCTAAGAGCAGGTGAAGTCCCAAAACACCACATAAATGATTCAAAGCCTAAGACCACAAGATCGAAAACCCAAATCAAGAACCCCAAATTAAGTTACGTATAATCTACGTCTCTCATTTCATACTTTATTGAAGCTCTTACCCCCTTGATTCTTTTACCGGCTCTATTTTGCTTTTTTAATTAGTTCATTCAGTTTTGTAGGATGTTTAGTTTTATTTTTATGGACAAACCTAATTACAATATTAATTAGTAATGTTGTTGACCTCTATTACATGTGTTCACATGACTTTTCAGGAGGTGTTAACTGTTGGTCTTGTATGGCCGCAACAAAATTTTGTATATGTGAAAATAATTCCAGTCAAAATTCCACATGCATGCACGTAGATGACAAATAATTAAACTTAATTTGTTTAATATTTGAGCCTGCGAAAGTCCATGTGAGTCTGTGAGGACTGAATCTCAGACAAAAATATCAATGATGAAGGGGACGTAAAACTCAGTTCCATTTTAGGAAAACGACATTCTTAATTCTTCTTTCTGTATATGGCTCTGATCCGACGGTCACATTTTGAGCAATGAAGGTGGACTCCATAAACTGACCTCCCTGTCCCTGCACATCAATTTATTACAGAAGAAAAATGATTATATTCTCATTGCAGGGTGTAATATATTTCGGGGGAGGAGGTTCATGAGGAGGGTGAGGAGGGTGGGGAGTGGGTGGAGGAGGGGCGGCGGGGTTTGGGACCAACCAACATCGTTTTATTGACACTTGCTTTTCTTCCCAGCTGAATCCTAAATAGGTAGTTTATGACTAGTGTTACTTTGCTGTCACATATGTAAAAAGGTATTGAAATTCACATCCCAATTACGACTTTAATTACAACCTCTCTCTCTCTCTATCTCACCCACACACAAATTAACTAGTAGATGCATTATTTTCATAACATTTTATAACAAGGGGCATACTAGAGTGACATAAAATCAATGGAACATTTTATCTAGTACTCTCTATTTTTCCTTCTCAAAAGATTTGAACATTTTAATCTAGCGACTTTAATATATAATTTTGAGTGTTACTATCTCACAAATGTGGTATTACTGATTTACGTGTAATAAGTTAATGATATATTTTTTTTGGTAAAAAGTGAACGATATAGTTGATATTTAATAAACCTATTATATAATATTAGTACGTGTAACACAAGCAGAATAGTAACACCACATCAATGTGAGCATCACACTAAAAAATTCATGGGATAAAATATCTAATTATTTGCCCTGTCAGCATTTTATATATAATAGGGACGTATTTCAGGTCTGTATTCCACACGGCAGGTCCTGGGTTCAATTCCTGGCATTGGTAAATCACACGATGTTGGACAGAAAGAGGCTAAAATGCCTATATAAGTCTTCTCGGCTCTCGGAAGGGTAAAGTCGTGACGAAACCACCAACTAGTCCCCTTAATAGGCATATAGGTGTGCAAAACAAAAAATTAGAACAACTTCATATAATTCATCAAAGTTGTGACTCACTTATACGTGCCAAAGAAAAGGTGACTGATGACTTCAAAGGGTTAATTGCAGATTAATGGTGCGTTGGGTTAGCAAGCAGAAGTTTCATATATATGATGCTTAATGACTAAGCCGAGTACATTATTAACACTAATCAATAATGCACTTATCTAAAACTCAATATGCACATACATTCGTTTCATTTTCGAGGAAGCTTGGTTGGCTCTCACAACTTTAAAAAGCTTTCCAAATTTAGCAAAATCCAGAGAGGTGGGTTTGCAGACAAAAGGGCAGGGTGGTTAACAGTCGCTGCATGCAATAAGACACCAAAACTTTGTAGGGTTCTCTTGAAATGACATATATACCCCAATAATTCAAAGCTTACATCCGTGTAGCATGCATGAATATTGGGAGATCTTCGCGTACTGATTAGGCATTAAGATTACAGACCATGGACCACTTTGCATATCTGCAATTCCATGTGCTCCCAAACCTACATTTTTAACATGTAAGCGTTAAAATTTACCAGTATACACAATGGCGAAGCCAGGAATTGGTGGGAGACGGGGCGGATTTAAATGGGTGCAATGTTAAAAAACAATGTAAACAACCAAATCCTTTTAGATGGTAGACAATAATGACGACGTTCATAATTTATTAATATTAATTACAAACTGCCACACTATGATGAACTAGTGAAAATAAAATGAAATTCTTGTACTCTATGACGAATTTAATAATTGGGTACATAGATGTGGTTTGGTCGATTATACATATGTAATGGGTGCATAAGTACGTCGAATGTGTTAGTATAAACATATTGATGATGCGCAATTGTTTATTGAAAAAAAATATTTTACCTACTAAAGCGTAAACCAATATTTATCTGACTAGCATGCATAGTTCCAATTCCATATCGAAATTATTAGGAAAAATCCAACTTTGAAATCATTCAAAAATCCCACGAGAAAGAAGAATAGAAGGATGTTAATGCTAAGGCTTCGACGATCACGTGCTACTAAACGACAAAACAATGCATGGTCCCTGCTATCACACCTTTTATTAGAAACCAAAACGCACCGTTCTACTAATTTTTTTTTTCTTTGCCTAGAGAACCAAACGGGATTGCTTACTTCCGACGGAACCAGAGGAGCGCAACCACTACTCCTAGGCTTGATTTCCGTCGAGAGGAGGGGCGGTCGCCCCTCTTTGCTCCTCTGTAGCTTCACCACAACTAGGAGCAATCGAGGACTTCTCTGCGTCCTAGGACACGTATTAAAAGTGACCAAGATGAATATCAATGTGATTAATTGTTATTCTTTTGGAAAAAAAAAATTATGAACAGGTAATCAACAATGTAAAAAAGATGAAGAATTATTTATAAATAGTGCAGAAAAAACTCGAAAAACAAAGACATATATAAACGGAAATACTTGAAACGATGAGGGGAAGGGGGGAAGGGGGGGGAAGGGGGCAGGTGAGACGGGAGGAAAGGAGGAGGATTAGAGGGAGGAGGTCATTAAGAAGGCATTTTGGATATGGGAAGTATTATTGATACTTCAAAAATATCATTATACACTCCTCACAAGGGTATTTTTCTTTCTAAATATAGAAAGTTTGGAATGTAGAATGAGAATTTTGGAGTGCCAATAACAATTCTCATGGACATATTGATTTGAATTTTCAAGTTAAGGAGACATTTTGGTAATATAATTTGGAAAGATGGACCAATTGCCAAGCTAAGTTGTAACCAAATATAGTGTCTCTACAAATTCATTCGCCACAGTTCATCTTGCCAAACTTGAAACCCAACAGGCAAAGAGAGAAAGCAGAGGTAAAGCAGCAATCCCTCTAAGTCCTTTGCTTCCAAAGTCCTCCTTCTGCCTCTCTCTCTCTCTCCCTCTCTCCCTCCCTCTTTCTCTCCCTCTCTCTCTCTCTTCTACATATGTCGTCATTAGGGTTTTTAGAAAACCAGGTTCCTACTTCTGATCACACTTCTTTTGTTTATTGTAGCACTCTTTCGTTTAAGAATTTTATTGGGTACAACTCTCACTCATCATTTATTTTCATCTAACAAAAACAAGAACCCTTTAGTACTTATAGCATACTAATAATTAAACCATTTTTCCCATATATAATCCGCATATACATGCTTTTTTATGCTCAAGTATGTATTTTTTGAACTAGCTAATTGTTGGGTTTATTGGGTCTTGATCTAAATCAGGAATTTGAGCACTGGTGGAGTCAGAGTTCCATCAATTTCTTCTAGCTTTTCCTACAAACTAAAGAAGAAAACCTACATAAATATGGGAAGGGGCAAGATAACTATTTCGAGGATAGAAAACCGAACCACAAGGCAAGTGACTTTTGCGAAACGGCGGGCAGGGCTGATCAAGAAGACTCATGAGCTTTCTGTGCTATGTGATGCCCAGATCGGCCTTGTCATTTTCTCAAGCACTGGCAAGATGTTTCAGTACTGCAGTGAGTCATCAAGGTGATGAACTAGCTGGCCCTCCTACTTTTTATATGTTTTATATTTTCTTGCTTTCTTGGTGTTTTTTTTGGGTTTGTTTTATTTTTTCTTTATTCTGATGTGTTTGCCAGATGGGTTTTATCATGATCTGGTTGCATAATTTGTGTATATTTTTCCAGTTTGGAGATTAATGGTTACACAAGTTTGATTAATGTTTCTCTTTCTTTTTACAGCAGATCATATTTTGATTTCTGGGTTCGCTTTTTTTTCAAATCACTCAACTCCTCTCTCCTTTCGTTTTTCTTTTCAGTGATCTATGTGTTTTATTGTTATTGTTGCCATTTGGGTTTTCGTTTTTTCTACAGTGTTCTTGTACATGGTCTGCCTCTCTCTCCCACTGTGTAAGTTATTTATTTTTCCTTTAATTTCTTTTTCTGAGCACCACAGGTTGATCTTTACACACTATGGTTTGCTTTTCAGTTTTGGCTCATTAGCCTCATCAAATTTAAATGATTTGACCAATTGAGTATATCTACTTGCTATTTGGTCAGATCTGCATACCTAGGGTTTTCCTAACCTATTAATTTCTCACTGAGGCACTCATGATTAACTATGTCAGCAAAAACAAATAGTAAGAAATAAATAATTCACAGTCAATAATTATTTCTGCCACAGACTATGTCTTCCTACTACAGTTTCTACAGTGATCTTACTCTTTATTTTCACTTGATCGTTTCTCCCTTTTGAATTTTGGGTAAATCAGATTTTTTATATTCGTTATAGAGTTGAAGTTTCTCTGAGTTAAAAAAAAAAATATTATAGTGCTACATTTGTTCTCTTGTAATTGGACCTGCTAGATCGTTATAACAGTGCTTTGCATGAAACGTTATGGTGAATTATTTTTCCAGATCTTTACTGAGTGAAATGTAAATTAATTATGTAACATACATATGCCTATCAATTACAATGCTACACGTCTAATAAAGTTATACATGATGCAACTTTGGAAATTAAATTTATAATAATCAGTATATATCATGAACTGCATGGTTTTGTTTGTATGTTTTATAGCATGGAGGAGCTTATTCAAAGATACCAGGTTACAAAAGGGATTCGAGTACCGCAACACAACGACACGGTATATGCCCTCGATGATTATGTACTGAATTTGAATTCAAAACCAATATGGTTACTTTAAGTACTTATGTTCTGAGAATTAAGTGTGACATACCTTGTAATTTTTGAATGAAGGAATATATGAATGCTGAGTTGAGAAAAATGAGGAGAGAAACTCAGCATCTGGAATTGAGTTTGCAACGCTACACGGGCGAGGATTTACGCTGCGTTCGATTTGATGATCTGGTGGAGCTTGAACACCAGCTGGAGGAGTCTGTTAACAGGGTTCGAGCTAGGAAGGTAATCTTCCACTGTCTCCTAATTACAATATCTTTACGGGAGTGCTATCAACACACCTATTTTTACTTCTCGCATAACCTTCCCAATTTTCTACCATCGGATAAAATGAATTGAAGAAGATCAATGACTAAAATTAATAAGAGTGTGAGAGAGGTAAAAATAAGTGTGTAAATAGCACTATCCTATCTTTATATTGATGTTATATATGTATGCCCTTTAGTTAACTATATTTCAGTGTTACACGTATAACTTTGGTACTGTATGATTTGTAACATGGTCACATTAGGATGTCTATTAACAAATAACAAAAATTCTACTATGCTCGTGTGCATCCAATAAACCAAGACTTTTAATTACCAGTAGATATTGATAAGTGAATTCTTGACCAATGATTTGACAAACAAAAGTTTGGTGTATATGATTCTCTGTAACATACTAAAGAATCCCGTGTTCTAATTACCTAACCTTTTGTGTTCAAATATTTCTTGGTTTTTTTTCTTTTTCAAATAACTAATTAATTGGAAAATTGGTGTACAGTTTGAGGTCTTGCAACAGCAGACAGACAATCTTCTTGCAACGGTAAATTTTTAAACCCATGATCGCTAGCAATATATTAACTTTTTGGTGAATGATCTGAAATGATGGGTTGCTTTGTCATGAAACTTAGACCAAAAGACTGGAGGAAGAAAATGAGCAACTATTCCATCTGGTGAGTATATGCAGGGTTCTATCTAACTTTTAAATTACTGAAATATCCCTGAATCAATATATACATAACCTAAAGCTCTCCATATATATAAGATTCATTTTACACCCGAATTCATTGCTAGCATGCAGTTAATTTGATCAGTTTATCAAATATAATAGTTATGCATGTTGCGTACGTTCTTATGGAAACTTAGATTAAGGCGCATCAGGCTGCAGCATTTGGTCATGATCAGGCGCATCTTGAGGCTCATGAGCAGGTGGAGAATCTGGAGATGCTGCCGAAATCTGAAGAGCATCGACATGTGCTCGATCAATTCCCATTTGGAGGTGAAGAACAACCAAGTAGTGTGCTTCAGCTTGCTACTTTGCAGCCTCAGCCGCAGTTCAACCCTTACCCTCACCAGCCTGATCATCATCATCCTGGCCTTCTCGATTTCAATCTGAGCGGCCCTTCTATGTACGGTATGTATGCAGCAGTTTTATATATTATATGATCACGATCACACAAAGACACAGTGTTAAGTTATATTGCTATATAATATACATGCAGCCTAATTAACTATTCTTTTTACTTCTTTATACCAACATGTTCCTATTTACAACTATGGTATTAATTTTATCTGAATCTTATTAGTTTTGTTGTTTTGCAGAGTAACAGTTTATGAGAAGGGAAGCTAGCTCTGGCATGCGTAAAAAAAGGATATAAATATGACTTGTTAAGAATATTATCTGATCAGTGTCCCTTTATGTTATGGATTTGGGGTTCCACATTTCTAATTTACTTTTGAATTTCTAGCAAAAGATGACGTTGGTTTTTGTCAATTTATCATGAATATTGATGATGAGCAATGAGGATGAGTGATTACTAATATCCTACATACATTTAATATTATTGGGGCTCTGGTTACAATATTTACATTATTTAGTCTCTACGATGATATCAAAGAATTCAATGTACTAACTTGTTTTGATCTTGATTTGTTTGCCCGCATTTTGAACAAGCAGAAGTAATCATAAGTTACACCCAAAGGTGTTAAGGTATTTATATGCATGTTGATGAGAAAGTCACCTTGGTTTTGGGCTTTGATCGAAAAAACCTTGTGGCAACCTTTGGCAAGGCCTGTGTGAAGGAGTATCCTTGTGGCAAGCTCGACACAATTAGGAAATCTTGGATCACAAGCTTTTGTTTAGGACAAATACTTTACGTGGCTGTCAAACTGTCATTGATTTTACCAATTCACTTATGTTACAATGCATGTATATATAGCAAATCTTGATCTTGGGCAAGGCATGTGTGAAGAGGATAGCCTTGGGCTCAATTGGCAAGCTCATCCTAATTAGAAAACCTTGGATCACGAGCCTTCGTTTAGTACAAATCTTTTTAAGGTAATGGTCGCGACGACGTTGATTGTATCAACTTTATCATACTATAACACTTAAATTAACAACGCAGTATGAAAACAATCACTTGGTCGTTTTATTTGTATTGTTAAGGAGCACGCTTATACTATAAGCTAAACCGTAAACCCTAAACTTGATCTTATACTATTACCATGTCACCGCTAATCAAGCTCCTTCATTGAACCTGACCAAATCTTTACCTTTAATATTAGGGAGTTTTAACGAAATACTCTCGATATTGTTGTTACACTCACCCCTACTTATAAAAAATAATTTTGTAATTATCCCCAAAATATTAATGGAACTATCAATTTAGTCCTTAGTTTTCTTACCCAGTCATGATCTGAAAATTTGATTCTCTTCATTCTCAAGCTGCCACGTGGCAGCACCCCAACAATCCTCATTTTTCTCTCTTTCTGTCCCCTACCCCGGGAACCTTCTCTCTCTCTCACATTCCTAAACTTTGGGATTGTTGATGGAAGAAAAGGCATGTATGATGGGAAAAAAAAGGTCCAGAAATTACCTTTCCCAGCCCGGTTAACCCATCCCTAAACTTTGGGATGACTAAAACATGAACAGGAGCCTGCGGATGATATCACGAAATGCAAGGACCATATCATCCTCGTATACAATGCTTGATGGGATTTCCTTTGCTATGATCTTGTTAAATCTGCAAACAAGACGGAAAACTTTGATAAGATATCATTGTTTTAACCGTACTAAATTTCCATTCAGCTTTTACCCATTTCAAATTTTCAGTGCAAACTGCAAAGTAAATAACGTTGCAAATTCAACAGCAATGATAGTGATATGTTTTTTCTATGAAATTTTGAAAAAAAATAAGAGATAAAATCAACAAAGATGAAAAATAAGATTATTGCCACTTTCTTGCTTGGGTTAAAACTCAATGGGGGCGTTTGTTTGCCTCACTAAGTGGGACTGGACTGGACTGGACTAGCTGTTAGTCCAACACTGTGTTTGTTCCATGCTGGGACTAACATTAATGAGACTAAAGGGGACTAGCATGGACAAAACCCTTCACTAAGAGGTCTTAGCGAGACCCCCAATAAATATGGGACTAGCTAAGACTATCCTCTCTCGTTCTCGTCATGCTCAACAACCACTACCGATAGACCCCTCGTCATCTCCGGTCATCTAGATCATAATAAAATATTAATAATTTATATATTAAATAATATAATATTAGAATTTGTTATTATCCAGCTTCTTAGTCCAACACTGCACCAAATGCTTTACTAAGTTAGTCCAGTTTAATCTAGTCTAAGCCAGTCCAACTTAGTCCTTGAAGCTAGTCCAGTCCGAGATAGTCTGGCGCAACAAACGCCCCCAATAAGTTCAACTGGTAGTTCCAGACTCAAAAGGTATGCTATGAATATGAACGTGAGATCAAACCAGTTTTACTATGTGTTCCGGGCAAAAAGATCTCTGCCCTTTGCACAGCTCCCCTAGCGTGGTTTAGCACTTGGTGATGTGAATGTTAGGGTCTCATCGCTGCTTGGTGTGCTTGGTGATGTGAATGTTGGGGTCTCATCGCTGCTTGGTATGCTACAAGAAGAATATGAAGTTAGTTTTGAAAGGTACCTTTGTAGGGCCTTAGGTGTAGTCCTTGAGGCTCGCAATCAAAACTAACAAGGTGCTTGACGTGCCACTGTTATCTCAGTTATAACAAATGTAAAACATATTTGGTTTAAGTTGATTACTTGTGTCTCAAGTTACTCAAACTTCTTGTTGCCAAAGGATTGTCGTGGATGGGTTAAGTCTACATTAGGTTCTTTTCTTGCCTTGTAAACAAAGACTTTTAGTTCATGATCTTGTATGCTCTCAAATGGAGGGAGTCTAAATCCCTTTAAGTTATTTGCTTGATTCCAAGTTGCTCTTAGTGAAAACAGATTTACTAAGTTAACCAGATCTAGGTGCAAATGGGACTCTTAATTACCAAATAACTAGAAATAACTTGGATATATGATGGGGAGTACATCTAGATAACAGATCTACCAAATTAAAGAACAAACAAAGAGACATAGGCAAGATTTCACCTTGTCAGGTACGGTTGAACTTTTTGCAGCCACTTCTCTTTGGTTTTACAGAGGTTATAGACCAAAAAGGATGGATGGTAAACAGGTTTACACAAGAGAATTGATACTACATCATTAGGGTTGGTAGCAAAGCTTTTAAACTAGACAAAATATAGCTTTTCTAAGGAAACTATTGCTAAAAAGACAAAATCTGGGTTGATTTCAGGCTTGAGAGCAGAGTTTGTATGTTTGTTTGTTTGATTGGTTGAGTGTCATTATCTCTGTTTTCTCTTCTTCCTTTTATAAGCGATTTGGCCCGAAGGTCAGGGCTTTGCTCTTGCCCGAAAGCTCTTCAAGGGCAGTGTGTCATCATCTTTTTTACATGTACTGCCACTAGAACGTGTTTTTTGGCTGATTGTGAGTTAGTCTCTATCACTTGTCACTTCATCCTTAGGCATGTGGCCTAAGCATTAATGGAAGAGGCACCACTTTGTCTCATTTGGTCTATTGGGCTTCGGGCAAAACTCCACTTCTTCTAGCACCTTTGGGCTTTAAATATTTGCAAAGCCCACTGCTAATTATCAACCCAAACAGTGCCCCCTTTAATCATTTGTTAAGTCTGCAAACCGAGACATTAATAATAATTAAACAACCACCGCATGCTTTTACTCGGTACTTGCACTATTTAAAACAACCGTTGTTAACAAAACCTTTGCACTAACCCATAATTTCCAACATTAACTATAATTGCTTTACTATATAATCTTCACTTAATCCTTTCGGCCAAATACCTTAGCCATTCCAATCCTTCGAATTTCCAGAACCCCAAAATTTCCAGAATTATCTTGCTCTTTCTTGCTTCCTGCCTTCAAATTTCTTCTGTCTTCTTTCTAAAATCATCCAATGGCACCCAAAGCTGCTCAATTTTCCTTCTCAAATTTTAAATATCAGGCTATGTTCTGTTAATTGTGTTATGCAATGCAATGCTTGTTCTTAGACATAGAAAATGGACTTGTTGAGATGATATCAGTATTGTTATGTGCACTTACGATTGTTATTTAACTGTCCGCTCGATCAAGTATGGATTTTATAGTTAACAACGAATGAAATTGAGGATAACGTGGGGCAAGTGAGAAATTGTATAGTACGCCTCACGCTGATTAATGCAAGTTTTCAGTTTCTCGAAAGAGTAAATCTTCGTGACTCATTTGTTTCTTGTTATCGACTCTGAAGCTGGTGTTGGAACCAAACCATACTAAAACATGAGGGAGTATGAAGGTTGTCTTAACTTGAAAGATTCTGGTCAAGGTTGGTAGAATATTGTTGCTATGATTTACGAGTCTTAGATTGCCTTTCTTCCTTTCCAGTTTCTCTTAGGAACTACATTTATTTCTGCTATTTTATTTGACAAGAAACTCAGGAATCACAGTATTTCGTAGGAGAAAACCAAATAGAACATATAATTTGGACACTAATTTTCCAGGTTTTTTTGTTGGAAATATAGTAGGCTTATTCAATTAGGCTTTCTATAAAGAATACATCTGAATATGTAATGGTAAGTTAACATGTGGAATAAGGCCATGGGTAGCTTAAGCTTTTGTATGTCGTTATTACGTCTTGATGCTTCGATCATCTCTCGCTAGATGACTTTTGAGCATTAAAGATTCAGCTTAAAAGCTGTGAAAAACTTTTGGTTATGCCTTTATGTTTTTGCCTTGATGTTTAAATGTGTATACTTTTTTACGCAGAGTGAAAGTATGGATTTCATGCTTGCAATGTCAAAACATGTCAAACTTTAAAGTTTATTGCAAAATCTGCATTCAATTCCTGGATCGTATGCTTTCTGTCTGACTTGACTTGCTAATGCAGATTGATGTGCTTGAGGTTGATGGAGTTTATTATGGTACGTGCTTCTCACTATTCTCTAAGCTATGATTCTTCCTTACAAATCACTGGACTCCGTTCAGGACCCAATTTTTTTGTATCAGAATACTATAACTGCACGCACATGTTTTTCATGATCATAGCTGACGATTTGGTCATGTTTTGGTAGGTTTCTCTGGTTGTCATCGCTACGAGGCTCACCAGCGCCTTGGGCTCCCCACAATACGTTGCAAAATTAGACGTGGAACAAAAGAAACTCTCAGGTAATGTTGTTGCCTCGTCTTATCAGTGCTTAATTATTTAGTTTAAGGTGTTCTTTCCAATTCACATATAATTTCTCTTCATCCAATGGCATTTTAGGATTCATATAGCCGATCTCACTTAGTAGGAAAAGGCTTCGTTGTTGTTGTTGTACTAAGTTAATCAGCTATGGCATCAAGAATCATGTGCCTCCACTTGTTTATACAAAATCGTGTCAATAATATGTAATGTTTACAAGGTTGACTCTCTGTGGAAGCTGCTGCTATCCATAGTGTCAATGCAAATCTTTGTTACTTGGTTTTGTTTTTCTTCAACTAAACAGAACTTGAAATCATAGTAAATAACGACGAATGTTTACTCTGGTCGCCCGGACTTCGGGATGTCCACTCCGTGTGCTCGCCGTGATCGTGTCTCCGCTTTTTGTTTCAGATAGAGTAGTGTACAGGGTTTGTAGGAGAGCTGAGTTCCAGGGTGATGAAAGAGATGTTTCCAACATTTTTGGTTTTTTCCGGTCGAGTTAAATAAGAAAAGTGAATTTTGCACACCATTTTTTCACCCCGCATTCTCGTTTCTTTGTGCGAAAATCATTTTCCTAGAATAAAGAAGCCCCAACGTCGAGTATTGACTTACATAGGATTAAATTTTATTTCTGTCTTAATATTATTGGGAATTTTTATACAGAAACAAAATATATAAAGATGTACAATTTGTCAAAATTTGCATGAACTAGCCGCCCATCTCTCTCTATCTTAGGCACTGACAGAATTACACAGTAGACAAATTACCATCCCTTTTACCCTTTAACTCGTTTTCTCTTCGGCTCTTACTTGTAGGATATTGGAGCGGATCTTGAGACAGCGAACCTCGGTAGTGGACTGGGGCCGGTACTCCCTGAAGTTGAGCCTTCCACAAACTTGATTTAGTTGAATATCAGAGTGCGAAACAAATAAGACTATAAAATAATAAGAATTTTATTGAACAAACTGAGAATGCCGAGACGGCTACAAAAACCCTAGAGACTACATTGTGACTAACTTATTCTCAAAGTAAATTACAAGCTCTATTTATAGAGCAATAAACCTAAGAAACCCTAATGCTTAAATGCCAAAAATACCCTACTACAAAATCAAATCAAATCTTAATTAATTTCCTAAATAAACCTAATAAATTCCAACACCCCCCCGTCAAACTCATGGCAGTATACGACATGAGTTTGCCAACAGACGATGTGGATGCAAGCTTTGTTATGCTAACTTCCGATGCCAATTTCAATACAAAATTCCATCGGTGCAAGTGCAAGATTTCAATGCCAGTGCCAGTGCAAGATTCCAATGCCAGTGCCAAATTTCCATGCCAGTGCCAGATTTCCATGCCAGTGCCAGTGCAAGATTTCCATGCTAGTGCCAGTGCAAGATTTCCAATGCCAGTGCCAGTGCAAATGTCGATGCCGATGCCGATGCCAAACAAACAAAAAAAAAAATCCAACAATTTTTTTTTTTTCTCTTTTGCCCGCATGGGCCTAAAAAACCTAACCTTTTTTTTTTTTTTTTACTTCTGCTTTCTTTATGCAGCAACCAAGTCGAGGGAAAGAAAATGGATTGCAGCCAACAGAACAACTCCAATGCAATTGCAGAATGACTCCATACGAGTTGCGACAGATCCAACTCATAGGAATTGAGTTCGGGTACCGTGCGAGTTCAAGCACATGGTGGGTGGATGGTTCTGCAGATCCAGATGGGGTAGGCGCAGCGGAGGTGATGGCAGATTCCACCTTTTTTTTTTTTTTTTTTTTTTAAAAAAAAAAAAACAAACTAGACCAACAACAATCTAAACAACGAACAAGACGGACAAACAAACTGATACGAATCAAGGGCAGATTAAATCCCAAAGGATCAAACCTGCTCTGATACCAAGTTGAATATCAGAGTGCGGAACAAATAAGACTATAAAATAATAAGAATTTTATTGAACAAACTGAGAATGCCGAGACGGCTACAAAAACCCTAGAGACTACATTGTGACTAACTTATTCTCAAACTAAATTACAAGATCTATTTATAGAGCAATAAACCTAAGAAACCCTAATGCTTAAATGCCAAAAATACCCTACTACAAAATCAAATCAAATCTTAATTAATTTCCTAAATAAACCTAATAAATTCCAACAGATTTTACTAGAGCTTGAGCTGTAATCTAAAGCGATGCAGCGAACCTCGGTAGTGGACAGGGTTTGTAGTATCATACACCTGGCCATGGGATGACGATCCTTTGAAATAACTTGAACCATACAGCGTGGAGTCGCCATGGGGATATCGCACTCCAGGAGAAGAATGTGAGAGCGATGCAGCAGGTGAATGGCGGGGTGAAGCACTTAGTAATGCAAGCGGCATTGATGGAGAGTTTTCGTAATACTGGCTGTCTATCGAACGAAGAATGGCGTATGGAACATGGGGTTCCAGAAAGCGTCTTGGAAGATAAGGAGAGATCTCACAAAGTTGGTCTAGGAAGATTAGCTGTGCTACAAGATGAGATGTGTGAAGAAGAGTTGAAATCATTAGCAGCTTGCACGGGTGAATTAGGAGAATCATAGAGAATGTACATGACTCGAGTCATAAGCAAGTAAGTGAAATTTTGTCATGACAATCTTTACGTGCATTCAAATCACGAACAAGTGAGAAGAGAAAAATGAACTTACCGGTTAGTTTCACTCCATGAATCCAGTATAATGCCTGCAGAGAATTTGACCAAGAGCTGCATTGTCGATTTTATGCTTGCCTCAGCCGACGAACGACTTTGCATTTCAGAGTCCCCTGTATCACAAACAAGCACATATGGGAGGACAAACTAGTACGGCAACAGATTGTAATGCCAATGAAACAGTCTTTTCTTTCTAACATGCCAAACAAATTATTAATACTTTTACTTTCAATAGAAAGGGTTTTGTATCTAAAAAATTTGGTGTCTGCAACAAATTATTAATACTTTCACTACGTTTGTTGCAGACATGATTTCGTATCAAGTAAATTTGGTGTCTGCAACATCTTTTGTAACATCTGCACTATTTCTCATAGAAAGTTTGACAAACTATGTGCAACCTGAATTGACGAAAAAAAAATGAAACCCAAATACTCATTTTCTAAACTCTAAAACATTGAAATCAAACGATTTTTTTTTTCACAAATTGATTTATACTTTAGTTGAAGTATTCAAAACTTCAAAATCACCATCTATCGATATAATAATAATAATAATAATAATAAAATAAAAAACTTGTTTTTCTTTATAAGAGTTATTAGGATTTTAGCCAGAATAAATGTAGAATAAAGAGTGATGATAGGTTTAATTATAGGGGTGGGTTTATTGATAAATTTAAGTTTTATTATTAATTTTATATTGTATTTGATGGTAATTATACAATATGATAAAAAAAGATAATTAACATTTAAATTTTAAATTAAGTGTGGAAAGAAGTTACGTGGATTCAAATAAAATTTTTCAAATAAATATTCCCACATGTTATTAATTACGTCACTATTTTAAGGATGCAATTCTGATAACAATTAACAAATTCTAAGTACTCTATTTTCACAGAGAAACCAACCTGTCCCCCAGTACACAACCTGGCGCACGTTAGCAGAGCTCACCGAGTCCCCAAAACAACGGGTATGATGAGTAGTGAACTCCAATCCAGCAAAGCCAACAAACCCTCCGCCCCTTCTTCCACCTCCCTCGATGTCCTCCACCGCAAAACCCTAACCCAGTTCCTCTCAATGGCGCGAAAATCCTCGCTCCTCAAGCAATCCCTCGCCACCATCGTCGGTGTCCTCGTCTTATACGCCTTCCTCAACACCTTCCTCACTCCCGCCGCCACTTCCAAGCTCGAGAACGCCTTCCCCTCCTTCTCCTCCGTCGCGTCCAATTCGATCTCCTCCGACGTGTTTGCTACCGTGGAAAATCAGCTTAATTTACCCGGAAAGCCCGTTAAAGTGTACCTCTACGATCTCCCTAAGCGGTTCACTTACGGAGTTATCGAGCATCATTCGCTGGCTCGCGGTGGCCGGCCCGACGACGACGTTTCGAAGCTCAAGTACCCGGGTCACCAGCACATGGGTGAGTGGTACCTGTTCCAGGACCTGCTCAAACCCGAATCGGAACGGGTCGGTTCGCCCGTTGAGAGGGCATTGGATCCCGAAGAGGCAGACTTGTTCTACGTGCCGTTCTTCTCGTCATTGAGCCTGATTGTTAACCCGGCGCGACCGGCTTCCGGGTCGGAGAAGCCGTTGTACAGCGACGAGGAGAATCAGGTGGCCTTGATTGAGTGGCTGGAATCGCAGGAGTACTGGAAGAGGAACAATGGCCGAGACCATGTGATCATGGCTTCGGACCCCAATGCTCTGTACAAAGTGATTAACAAAGTCAAAAATTGTGTACTGCTTGTTTGCGATTTTGGGCGGTTGAAGGAGGACCAAGGATCGCTTGTGAAGGACGTGATCGTGCCTTACTCTCACCGCATCAACACTTACACGGGCGACATCAGCGTCGAGAATAGGAACGCCCTATTGTTCTTCATGGGAAACCGCTTTCGAAAAGACGTACATTTTCAATTTCATACTAAATTTCTTAACTTGATAATTTTTGTTGGTTATTATGATAAACTATCTTGTTGGTATGTTTGAAATGCTGCATTTTTATTAAGCATTGTGTGATTGCTGCTTGCCATCTGTGTCTGTGAATTACGGATTTGAATATGAAATTATGAATCAAGAAACTTTATGGGGGTAAATGTTTGCTATTAGGATCAGTTATCTGCCTGCCTGAGCTAATGTATGATTTGGGGCTTTTTTCGTGTTTGTGCAGGGCGGAAAGATACGTGATTTACTTTTCCAATTACTTGAAAATGAAGAGGATGTTATAGTAAAGCATGGAACCCAATCCAGAGAGAGTCGACGGGCTGCTACACATGGGATGCATACGTCGAAGTTCTGTTTGAATCCGGCTGGTGATACTCCATCAGCCTGTCGACTTTTTGATTCTATAGTTAGTTTGTGTGTGCCTGTGATAATCAGTGATAGCATTGAGCTTCCATTCGAAGATGTTATAGACTACAGAAAGATAGCAATATTTGTAGAATCCAATGCAGCTTTAAAGCCAGGATTCTTAGTCTCAATGCTGAGAGGAATCCCCACTGAGAGAATTCTGGAGTACCAGACAGAGCTAAACGAGGTTAGTCCAAAATCTTTGTATTTTGGGATTTGATTTGCCTTCTCTTTCCGTTTTTTATTATTCTGTTATAATTCTTGTTCTCTTTTTTTTTGAACTTTTATATTCTGTTTCAGCATTGTAAGGAAGCTAAGGTATATAAACACATGAGCATACGTAGGGAAACTAATGCAAACTGATACAGGATTTGTATCTCATCTGTTAGACCATATATATGAGTGTGTCTGAGATGTAAACCTGTACTTAAGTCCTCACTTTTTGAACTGGAATGGTTGCATCAATTTCTGTCTTTTGTTCACTTCGAAAAACAGAAGGGGGCAAAAAATAGTTGAGTTGTCGTGCCTAGTGTCACGGGCCATGTGTTAAAAACAAAGAAAATGCCCAAGACATCATATATCTAAGCCCATGAAGCCATGTCTTCATGGAAGCTTTTGGAACGTCCCGGAGAAATCAAGAACGTGGCGGAGCATTCAAGATAATCTTAGGGCATTCCGGAACATTCCACACAAGTGTACATATTTAAGCCTCACCTAGAATAATCTAGATTAGGCAAGTTGTATCTAGAGCTATGCTAGATATTTTTGGATGTAAGTAGGGGATTCTAGAACCCTCCATTGAGGAGGTGACTTAGGCCTATAAATAGGAGGTAAGGCCATTTGGCCAAACCATCCAAGAATTGTAAGCAATTGTAAAGTTCTCTTAACTTTCAATACAAAGCTTCCTTTCTCCCATCTTCTAAGTGATCTTAGCATTCTCCAAGCAATCTTAGCTTTCTTTGTGATTCGATCCGGGGAAGCGAGGCTTCGAAGGCTTACTTAGCTTGTTCATCGAGGTATTCAAGTCTAAGTGCCGCACGGGCGGAAGGCTTAAAGAGTCATCCCGTGACAGCTGGTATCAGAGCCAAGCTCGTGAATCACTTGAAGGAAAGTAGGATATGGCAAGTGGAGAGATGGTGTCCGGAGTCTCCGATCTAAGGGAGCGTACTGCCGAGGTCCAAGACGTTGCCAAGAGCAAGCCAAAGTTAAAGGACTTGCAAGCATCGATGGAGACCATGGAAGAGCGACTCGAGAAGGTGGAACGAACCATACTCGAGTTCGATACTCGACTTGATGAGGACGTTGTCGGCAAGGAGGAAATCCAAACCATGGTGGACAATGGTAAGGATGAATTGCGTGGCTTGGTGGAAGGGCTACGAGATGAGCTCCTTGGCGCTCTCAACACCATGGCAGACAAGATGCGGAGGGAAGTCCAGGTTCACCTTGACAACATAGAGGCAAGGTTTGTGGCGCTTCAAGAAGAGATAAAGGACACAAGGGAACTTAAGGGAGATGTGGCGTTTTGTAAAGAAGCAGTTGTGAAGCAATTCGTGCAAGGGCCGAGGGAAATCAAGGCGTTGGACTCCAAGGTAATCGACTCCTTTAAACCCAAATCCTATAATGGGAAGAGGGAAGCAAAGGAGCTCGACACATTCATGTGGAACGTGGAGCGATACTTCAAGTACCTGAAGCTTGAAGATGACGAGTCCAAAATCTCAACGGCAACCATGTTCTTAGCTGACAATGCCCTTATGTGGTGGCGTCGTCGGAGCATGGAGATTGAGCAAGGTACGTTCTCTCTCACCACTTGGGATGAATTTAAGAAAGATCTTATGTTGCACTTCTATCCCCAAAATGCCAAGTACGAAGCCAAGGAGAAACTAAGGTGGCTCAAGCAAACGGGGAGCGTCAAAGACTATGTCAACGCCTTCGTGAGCTTGTTATTCGAGGTGCCCAACATGTTAGAGGAAGACAAGCTCATGTACTTCATGAGTGGACTGCAAAATTGGGCAAAACTCGAACTACAAAGGAGACACGTGCAAACATTGTCTTATGCCATTGCCGTTGCCGAATCCTTGATTGAGTTTAAATCAAGCCACCAAGGTGATTCCAAGTCCACGGGGAAGAGGGGTAACCATGAGAGAAGTGGGGGAGAACATAAGCCGAAGGACAAGGCCGAGACAAGCAAACCGAAGGAGAAGAAAGCCGATAAGCATGACAAAGGCAAGGGTAAGTCTTGGCAACCCACTTGTTACCTATGCGACGGCCCTCACATGATGCGAGATTGCCCACAAAAGAAGGCCCTTAAGGCCATGGCCTTCAAGGAAGACAAGGCCGAGGAGAGTAACGATGCAACGATGGGATGCATCCGTCTACTGAATGCCATCCAGACAACCCTCCCACAACCTAAGGCTCAAGTTGGAGGAGGATCATTGTTCGTCGACGTCAAGACTGGTGACAAGACGACGCGTGTGTTGGTGGACACGGGAGCAACACACAACTTCATGACGTCGGAGGAAGCCACAAGGCTTGGCCTCCGAGTCACAAAGGAGCCTGGTAGCGTGAAGACGGTAAATTCCGCCGCCACCCCCATTGTTGGAGTTGCGCGTAATGTGCACGTAGACATTGGCACATGGAAGGGAACGATCGACTTCACCGTAGTCAAGATGGACGACTATGGCGTAGTCATTGGGTTAGAGTTCATGGACAAGGTACGAGCCTTTCCCATTCCCTTCTACAATATTTTCTGTATCCTGGCCGACGGAAGACAACCTTGCCTGGTGCCATTGGAAAGGCAAGCCAAGAAGTGTACCCAGCACTTGTCGGCAATTCAATTTGCCAAGTCTTGGAAGAAAGGCGAGGCCACATTTCTTGCAACCCTAATGTTGAATGAAGGGGAGGAGAAGTACGAGCCTTTGCCAAAACAAGTGGAAGACGTCCTTATGGAGTTTGCGGACGTGATGCCTAAGGAACTGCCAAAGAAGTTGCCACCAAGGAGAGAGGTCGACCATGCGATTGAGTTGGAGCCTGGTGCTAAGCCTCCCTCCAAATCACCTTATAGGATGTCGCCACCCGAGTTGGAGGAATTGAGGAAGCAACTCAACGAGCTACTTGATGCTGGCTACATCCAACCCTCCAAGTCCCCATATGGTGCACCCGTCTTGTTCCAACGCAAGAAAGAAGGTAGCCTAAGGTTGTGCATCGACTATAGAGCATTGAACAAGATTACCATCAAGAACAAGTACCCACTTCCGTTGATCACCGACTTATTCGATCAACTTGGTGAAGCAAGGTACTTCACAAAGTTAGATCTTCAATCGGGATACTACCAAGTGAGGATAGCCCCTGGAGACGAATCGAAGACGGCGATGGTGACCAGATATGGAGCGTTCGAGTATAAAGTCATGCCATTTGGTCTGACCAATGCCCCTGCAACATTCTGTACATTGATGAACAAGGTATTCCATCCTTATCTTGACAAGTTTGTCGTGGTTTACATTGATGATATCGTTGTCTATAGCAAGACATTGGAAGAGCATGTCAAGCACTTGCGCATAGTGTTCAAGACCCTTCGGGAGCATGAACTCTATGTCAAGAAGGAGAAATGCTCCTTTGCCACAAAAGAAGTAGAATTTCTTGGCCACAAGATAAAAGAGGGGAAACTTATGATGGAAAAGGGCAAGATCAAGGCCATTCAAGAGTGGGAACCGCCGACCAAGGTACCAACACTACGATCCTTTCTGGGGCTAGCCAACTACTATCGAAGATTCATAAAAGGGTATTCAGCTATAGCGGCACCCTTAACAGACCTTCTTAAGAAAAACAAGGCATGGGAATGGACGGACCGGTGTCAAGAGGCCTTTGAGAGGTTGAAGAAGGCCCTAATGGAGGAGCCTGTACTAAGGTTGCCCGACCTTAGTAAGCCATTCGAGTTGCACACTGATGCTTCCGACTTTGCCATAGGAGGAGTGTTGATGCAAGAGGGACATCCGATAGCCTATGAAAGTCGCAAGCTAAACAATGCCGAGAAGAGGTACACGACCCATGAAAAGGAGATGACCGCCATCGTCCATTGCCTTAGAGTTTGGAGGCATTACTTGCTTGGTACCCCATTCGTCATCAAGACGGACAACGTTGCCACTAGCTACTTTCAAACCCAACAAAAGCTCACACCTAAGCAAGCAAGGTGGCAAGAGTTCTTAGCGGAGTTTGATTACAAGCTAGAGTACAAGCAAGGAAAGGAGAACGTGGTGGCCGATGCTCTAAGTAGACGAGTAGAGTTAATGGCTACGGTACTCAAGCCGCAAAGCCATCTCTTGGGCCGTGTCCGAGAAGGTTTGTCACATGACGTCCAAGCCAAGAACATTGTGGAGTTTGTCAAGGATGGGAAGACAAGAAGGTTTTGGCTTGAGGACAGCTTGCTATACACCAAGGGCAAGCGGATCTACGTCCCAAAGTGGGGAAGCTTAAGGAAAGAAATCCTTAAGGAGTGCCATGACTCAATGTGGGCAGGACATCCTGGCACTCACCGCACGTTGGCTTTGGTGAGCGATGCTTATTATTGGCCACAAATGCGGGATGATGTAGATTCATACGTGAAGACTTGTCTTGTGTGCCAACAAGACAAAGTGGAACAAAGGCAACCGGGAGGACTGTTGGAACCACTTCCCACCCCATCAAGACCATGGGAGTGTTTGACCATGGATTTCATCACACATTTGCCCAAGTCTGATGGATGTGGATCTATCTTCGTCGTGGTTGATAGATTCACCAAGTATGCCACTTTCATACCCGCACCCGTGGAGTGCACAGCCGAAGTAGCTGCACGCTTGTTTCTAAAGCACGTGGTGAAGTATTGGGGTGTTCCGAGGAGCATAGTCAGCGATCGAGATGCTCGCTTCACGGGTAGATTTTGGAAGGAGCTCTTCAAGCTACTTGGCTCAAAGTTAGACTTCTCCACAGCTTTTCATCCCCAAACTGATGGACAAACGAAGCGGGTTAACGCATTGTTGGAGACTTATTTGCGGCACTATGTTAGTGCCAATCAACGAGATTGGGCTAAGTTACTTGATGTTGCCCAATTCTCTTATAACTTGCAACGTTCGGAGTCGACGGGGAAAAGTCCGTTCGAGTTGGCTATAGGGCAACAACCCTTGACCCCGAACACGGTCGTGACTGGCTACACGGGGAATAGTCCAGCCGCTTTCAAAACCGCTAAGGAGTGGCAATTAGCCCACGAACTTGCTCGAGCTCATTTGGAGAAGGCTTCAAAGAAGATGAAGAAATGGGCGGATCGTAAGCGAAGGAATGTGGAGTTCCAAACTGGCGACCAAGTCTTTGTGAAGCTCAATGCGTCTCAGCACAAGAGTACTCGTGGCTTGCACAAGAGCTTGTTGCGGAAGTATGAGGGACCATTCCCTATCATCAAGAAGGTTGGCAAAGCCGCTTATGTTGTGGAACTCCCACCCCGCCTCAAGTTTCACCCGGTGTTCCATGTGAGCAACTTGAAGCCTTATCATGCAGACAATGAGGAGCCAAGCCGAGGTGAGTCTCATCGAGCACCCCCTTTGATGACGGAGGCATTTGACAAAGAAGTGGAGAGCATTGAAGCCAAGCGTGTCGTGGTGCGACCAAGACAACCAAAGCATGTGGAGTACTTTGTCAAATGGAAGGGGCTACCATACTCCGAAGCAACATGGGAGAAGGAGACGTCCTTATGGCAATATAAGGACTTGATTCAGACATTCGAGAGGCAAGAGTCGACGAGGACGTCGACGGCTTAAGTGGGGGAGGATGTCACGGGCCATGTGTTAAAAACAAAGAAAATGCCCAAGACATCATATATCTAAGCCCATGAAGCCATGTCTTCATGGAAGCTTCTGGAACGTCCCGGAGAAATCAAGAACGTGGCGGAGCATTCAAGATAATCTTAGGGCATTCCGGAACATTCCACACAAGTGTACATATTTAAGCCTCACCTAGAATAATCTAGATTAGGCAAGTTGTATCTAGAGCTATGCTAGATATTTTTGGATGTAAGTAGGGGATTCTAGAACCCTCCATTGAGGAGGTGACTTAGGCCTATAAATAGGAGGTAAGGCCATTTGGCCAAACCATCCAAGAATTGTAAGCAATTGTAAAGTTCTCTTAACTTTCAATACAAAGCTTCCTTTCTCCCATCTTCTAAGTGATCTTAGCATTCTCCAAGCAATCTTAGCTTTCTTTGTGATTCGATCCGGGGAAGCGAGGCTTCGAAGGCTTACTTAGCTTGTTCATCGAGGTATTCAAGTCTAAGTGCCGCACGGGCGGAAGGCTTAAAGAGTCATCCCGTGACACTAGGAAGGTCTTCTACACGGTAAAATCATGACATCTTACATACTCTGAATCCTCTCTGTGGCCACGCTGAAATTCTCGGTTACTTTGTGGAAAGTTGGTGTTGATGCATAAGAGTTTTACAATTGAAGTTTTTATGCATGTTATGTGACCGCAATTTGGTGTATGAAAATGGTACAAAATTACTGTCATCTATTAAGTAATTACAGTGCACAGGTAATGCCAGTGGAAATTACCATTCCGTACTAATCTGAATTTCGTGATTTAGGTGAAGCATTATTTTCAATATGGAGAACCAAATGGAACAGTGAATGAAATCTGGCGCCAGATCGCACAGAAGCTCCCCTTTATCAAATTGACAATCAACCGCGAAAGGCGACTTGTCAAGAGGGATTCAAATGTGCTAGACTGCTCTTGTCTCTGCTCAAACCAGACCGGGATTATAACTAGCCTATGATGCCACTTTCATCGATGAGAGAGAACTCTCTCTGTCAGTCATATGGATCTTCATATATAGATCAGAAAGCCTTGGATCGACCATTAGCCATTAATGATTCGCTTATGCATCTTCGGAAGAGTGATGAGCAGTCGCTACTTTGTTCTAAGCTGCAGCTTTATGCGGGTTATAGCAAGGCTGAATGACACACGCGGTTCTTTCTTTCACAGATGGGGGTTTTCGATACCGGAACCTTGTACAATTTGTTGTACTTGCAGATACTGTTGTGGTCATGAAGAAACAGCGGCTGGAAATTAAATTAAATTACTTGTAACTTGTAATTCATTTGTACATTGGTAGATAATAAAAATCATGTTTGTTTCATCTTTTGTCTTGCCTTGCATTCGTAAACACGTCGCGATCTCAGCCATTTGTGGCAACATTCATATACTGAAACAAAAGAGAACCATGTTTCCAGTTCAGTCACATTATCAAGACATAAACAAACAATACACAAACTGAGATTGGTAAAAGGCCTCCGGTTATTATCTCTTCTGGTCGTTTCATCGAAGTGTTCTAACATCCTGCGTAAGGAACTCCCCACAACACATTCATCATATCACATGAAGATTAAAATTTGTGGGTGTGCCATCAGCTTCAGATCTTCAACCAGGCGGCCATTTCAGCTGTCTTCCGCCAAGGACGTGCAAGTGGAGATGATAAACGGATTGACCTGGAGGGCGCGAGACCATGAATGATTGAACGACAAACTACGCATTGCACAACCATGAAAGGAAGGCACAGAGATATGGGGATGGAAACTTACATGCTTCTGCACCATTGTTGATAACCACACGAAATCCGTCAAGAATACCTTCTCTCTCAGCCACAATTTTCGCAGCATGGAGAAGTTGGCCTAGTATTTCCGTGTGCCTTAGTTCAGCCTGCAATGACAGAATGTGCAAATCAAACGAAAGCGTTTCCACTCTGCAGACTATGAACCATTTAAAAGTGCTACGCATAACACATGCTTTGAAAAGTATAGGGTCTTAACAGGAAAAAAGTAACTGGTAAAAACAAAGATTGATGATGGAAGAAAAGGCATGTACGATGGCTAAAAAGGGCCATAGATTACCTTTCCCAGGCTGGTTAATCCATCCCTGAACTTTGGGATGACTAAAACGTGAACAGGAGCCTGTGGATTGATATCACGAAATGCCAGGACCAGATCATCCTCATATACAATGCTTGATGGGATTTCCTTAGCTATGATCTTGTCAAATCTGCAAACAAGGCGGAAAACTTTGATAAGAAATCATTGTTTTAACTGTACTAAATTTCCATTCAGCTTTTACCCATTTCAAATTTTCAGTGCAAACTGCGAAGTAAATAACGTTTCAAAAAAAAAAAATAACGTTGCAAATTCGACAGTAATGATTGTGATAAGTTTTTTTTCCATGAAATTTTGAAAAAAAATAAGAGATAAAATCAATGAAGATGAAAAATAAGAATATTGCCACTTTCTCAGTTGGGAGAAAATTTCCTCAGTAGTTCCTTCCAACTTAGCACCGACTTCCCATGTTTTGACGGGTTAAAACTCAACAAGTTCAATTGGAAGTTCCAGACTCAAACGGTATGCTATGAACTTGAATGTGAGATCAAACCAGTTTAACTATGTGAAGGAATCGGATGATACATTGTTGGAGCTCCAGTGTCAGCATTCACTGCAGCTACCTTTGCAGCAGCCTCCTCGTTGTTTGTAGCGCTAACACGGCACAGGGATCTAACAAACATACGGGACAGATAGTTATATACTTATATTCAAGTCACCAAAGGACAAGCACACCAGACATTGAAGTTGGTTTCAAATGACATATACATAACACCTTCAAATGAACAGCATATTAATATAGTAAGATTATAGAACTTCTTCAACAACCGATCATCGCGTAGGTCATTTGCAGCTAAACAAGAACACAACTGACAATTAGATTTGGCACCGGGTAAGCATTTTGAATCAGATAAAAGTATGAGACTTTCGACCAACAAACATCTTGAAGAAAGGCCAAAAGTTTACCAACGTCAAACAGCAGCCCAACAGTAACTTACTCTACAAAAAGGCTTGTGCTTGTGGCACCTCCTCAAACAAATCCAAAGGGCCATCTTTCACTCATCCTTACTTTTTCAATTAAAAAATAACAGATACCCAGGTGAAGATTACGGTGAAAGCTGAGAATACCGCAATGAAATTTGAGAAATTTGAGAAATTTTCGATTGAGAGAGAGAGAACCTGCGAGAGTGGAGAGGAAGAAGGGAAGTTGTGAAATTGGGGTTGGAGGCTTTCACTGTCACAAAAGCTCTCACAGTTGTTGCTGCACAATTCCTGTTCCAAAATTTCAAAACCAAAAAATTCTAAAAAATATACATCCAAAACCAACATAGTGATCGAAAATTACAGATATAAACAAGAACAGCAATAAATTAAAAACACCTAAACAGAGAGAAGGAGGTGACTGCAGCAGTAGCCATTGGAATTTTCACTGCCTTTCGAGACTCAGGTTTTTAAGCTCACTCTGCAATGCAATACCCACAAAAGGAATTTCCCAAGTAAATAATTAATTAAAATTTAACATATAGGAAATTGGGCTGCATCTGGACCGTCCAAAAAGACCAATAAAAGTCTCATCCAACGGCTCTGATGGAGTCAAGGGACTATTCTTTCACAACCCCTTTCATTTTTTGTGGAAGATATAAATACACAGAAAAAAGATAGTGGCTTTATTTGCAAAAGGGTGCAGATATTACAGAAAAATGGCTCACTTTGTTCTGCAAGTCCCAAACAGCTTGAGAAGCTTCACTGTTTCTGCTTCTCTTTCATCCAATGGTACCAAAATTAAAACCTCTATTAGTTTTATTAGAGTATAGATTTTATTGCTAATTGGCTAGTTAATTTGAGTCTTTCTCTTGTAAAAATGTAAACTTTGATGGGAATTAGGGGCTTGTAGTAACTTAGCTGTTTACATGCATTCACTCTTACACTCGAGGTTCTGAGTTCGATTCTCCCCTTCCCCACTATTGTTTTGATCAAAAGAAAATACTTTGATGAATTGTTTTGGACTGATACTTTGATGAAGATTAACATTTAATTTTTCAGGGTCTACTCCTTTGAGTTCTCGGGGGAGCAGTGGAGGTGGTGGTGGGCCAGTGATACTGGAGCTTCCTCTGGATAAGATAAGGCGGCCATTGATGAGAACCAGAAGTAACGATCCAAACAAGGTTCAAGAGCTCATGGATAGCATCCAAGAAATTGGCCTTCAAGTACCTGTAAGAACTGCTAAATGCCCCAAACTTTTAAATTTACTATGTTGGGTTTTGTACTTTCTGTTTGGTTTCCTAGAAAGTGAAGAGAAAATAATTTGCTTTGAATATGATTTATTTTGAAGTTTTCACTTTTGAGTACCATGCTTACCCTGCCTTTCTCAAATTTTAAATATCAGGCTGTGTTCTATTAATTGTGTAATGCAATGCAATGCTTGTCCTTAGACATAGAAAATGGACTTGTTGAGATGATTATTATTTAACTTTCCGCTCGATCAAGTATGAATTTATAGTTAACAACAAATGAAAATGAGGATAACATGGGGCGAGTGAGCAATTGTGCAGTACGCCTTACACTGATTAACGAATGAAAATGAGGATAACATGGGGCGTGAGTGAGCAATTGTGTAGTGCGCCCTCACGCTGATTAATGGAAGTTTTCAGTTCATCGAAAGAGTAAATCTTTGTGACTAATTTGTTCTTATTGTCGACTTTGAAGCTGTTGTTGGAACCAAACCATACTAAAACATAGGGAGTATGAAGGTAGTTGTCTTAACTTGAAAGATGCAATTGTGTAGTGCGCCCTCACGCTGATTAATGGAAGTTTTCAGTTCATCGAAAGAATAAATCTTTGTGACTAATTTGTTCTTATTGTCGACTTTGAAGCTGGTGTTGGAACCAAACCATACTAAAACATAGGGAGTATGAAGGTAGTTGTCTTAACTTGAAAGATTCTGGTCAAGGTTGGTGGAATATTGTTGCTGTGATTTATCAGTCTTAGATTGCCTTTCTTCCTTTTCCAATTTCTCTTAGGAACTACACTTATTTCTGCTATTTTGTTTGACAAGAAACTCAGGGATTACAGTATTTCATAGGAGAAAACCAATTAGAACATATAATTTGGACGCTAATATTCCAGGTTTTTTTGTTGGAAATATATAGGCGTTCTCAAGTAGGCTTTCTATAAAGAATACGATACATGAATTTGTAGTGATAAGTTAACATGCGGTATAAGGCCATAGGTAGCTTAAGCTTTTGTATGTCGTCATTACATCTTGATGCTTCGATCATCTCTCGCTAGATGACTTTGAGCATTAAAGATTCGGCTTAATAGCTGCGAATAACTTTTGGATATGTGTTGATGTGTAAATGTGTATACGTTTTTAGAGTGCAAGTATCTGCGTTCAATTCCTGGATCATATGCTTTCGTCTGACTTGACGTGCTAATGCAGATTGATGTGCTTGAGGTCGATGGAGCTTATTATGGTACGTGCCTATCACTATTCTAAGCTATGAAGGGTTATTATTCTCTCTATTTCTTCCTTACAGATCATTGGACTCCGTTCAGGATGCAATTTGTTTGTACCAGAATATTATAGCCGCACGCACATGTTTTTCAGGATCATAGCTGACGATTTGATCATGTTTTGGTAGGTTTCTCTGGTTGTCATCGCTACGAGGCTCACCAGCGCCTTGGGCTCCCCACAATACGTTGCAAAATTAGACGTGGAACAAAAGAAACTCTCAGGTAATGTTGTTGCCTAGTCTTCTTAGTGCTTAATTGTTTAGGTTTAGGTGTTCTTTCTATTAATTCACACATAATTTTCTTCATCTTGCAGGCATCACCTCCGCTGACTCTCTGTGGGTAGTCTGTCGGAGTGAATTTGCAGCGTTTACCAAGTTAATCAGCTATGGCATCGATTATCTTGCGCCTCCACTTGTTTATACAAAATCTTGTCAATAACATGTAATGTTTACAAGGTTGACTCTCTGTGGAAGCTGCTGCTATCCATAGTATCAATGCAAATCTTTGTTGCTTGGTTTTGTTTGTCTTCAACTAAACAGAAATTGAAATCATAGTAAATAACGACGAATGTTTACTCCGGTCGCCCGGACTTGGGGATGTCCACTCCGTGTGCTCGCCGTGATCGTGTCTCCGCTTTTTGTTTCAGATAGAGTAGTGTACAGGGTTTTGGAGGAGAGCTGAGTTCCAAGGAGATGAAAGAGATGTTTCCAACATTTTTTGGTTTTTTCTAGTCTAGTTGAATAAGAAAAGTGAATTTTACACACCTTTTTTTCACCCCGCATTCTCGTTTCTTTGTGCGAAAATCATTTCCCTTGAATAAAGAAGCCCTGACTTACATAGAATTAAATTTGATTTCTGTCTTAATATTTTTGGGAATTTTTATACAGAAACAAAATATATAAAGATATACAATTTGTCAAAATTTGTATGAACTAGCCCCTCTTTCTCTCTAATAACCGAGGCGTTGACAGAATTCCAGGGTAGATAAATTACCTTCTCTTTTACCCCTTAACTCGTTTTCACTTACTTTTTTTCACTTGTAGGATATTGGACCGGATCTTGAGACAGCGAACCTCGGTAGCGGGCTGGGGCCGGTACTCCCTGAAGTTGAGCCTTCCACAAACTTGATTTTACTACGGCTTGAGCCGTAATCTAAAGGACCGGAACGGCGAACATTCCGCAGCCTGCTTTCTGTGCTCCGAAAGCTTCCGCTGTCAGCATCATACTCCTGGCCATGGGATGATGATCCTTTGAAATAACTTGAATCATACTGAGTGGAGTCGCCGTGAGGATGTCGCACTCCAGGAGAGGAATGTGAGAGCGAGGCAGCAGGTGAATGGCGGGGTGAACCACTAAGTAATGCAAGTGGTGTCGATGGAGAGTTTTCGTAATACTGGCTGTATATCGAGCGAAGAATGGCGTATGGAACATGGGATTCCAGAGAGCTTCTTGGAAGATAAGGAGAGATCTCACAAATTTGGTCTAGGAAGATTAGCTGTGCTACAAGATGAGATCTGTGAAGGTTGAAAATTGAAATAGCAGCTTGCGCTGGTTAAGTGGGAGAATCATAGACAATGTACATGACTCATGAGCAAGCAAGTGAAATCTTGTCATGACAATCTTTACGTGCATTCAAATCACAAACAAGTGAGAAGAGAAAAATGAACTTACCGGTTAGTTTCATTCCATGAATCCAGTATAATGCCTGCAGAGAATTTGACGAAGAGCTGCATTGTGGATTTTATGCTTACCTCAGCTGATGAACGACTTTGCATTTCAGTGTCCCCTGTTTCGACAGCATGTCCATTTGAGAGAGATTGTCTTTGTTGATGCTCACGCTCCAGTCTAACAAACTCACTTCCTGCAATTACAGCAGTAATGCACCTGCCAACAAAATTTGTCCATGATAGGCATTAATACATTTTGCAAAAAGATCGATTATTTCTTAAATTAATGATCACAGAAGAACCAAGAAACTACATAAACAGATATTTTCCAATTGAACTTTACTAGTGGATTAGGTATGGGTTTGGATAATTTTCCTTTACGAACTTCAAGGACATAAGAATCCCATCTTGTATTCAGAAGTATCTAGCGTAAAATATAATTCTACTTATTGGTAAAAGTAAATGCAAGAGCACCTTGCCAAGCAGTGGATATTGTTGTTGAATCCCCCTGTGTCCACGTTGAAGGCAGTCGTATTCCAAATATTAGAAGTCATGAAGGTGGCGAATAAATAAGGCAAGAAGCTCCATGAACCATCGTTTGCACATCCAACCTCTTCTAAGATAAATCTCACCCACTGAGAATCATGATCGTAGACTACACCAAAGTTGTTTGCCACACCCCTCAATCTCCTGATTTCTATCTTTTCAGGTATTTCTTCAGGTATATGCTTAGCTATCCCGGTCAACAACGAATGTATCAAGGGTGCACCTTCTAAGAGCACAGCTCCAGAAGCTTCAGCTAGAAGTCTGTCAAAAGCCAAGGCCAGCCCAGCTTGAACGCAAAACCCAATCACGGTGTCTATATCGAGTATCTGCTTTATTGATGCGTCTCTTTCCATTCGGTCACCAGAATGCAGGCTGCCAGCAACTGCCTCTAGCACTTCACGGTTCGATCTCAATGATGTGTCAATACAATTCAAAAGGGCAGCAGTGTGTTCTTTCAGCATTCTGTCTAACCTGTCGACTCCATAGCCACCAAAAATCCGAACAAAGGCCTTCAATTCTTTGATATCAGTGACTGAATCAGCAAAATATCCACCAACAGGCCTCGTGCTCTTGAAGCATTTGTGAATTGGAGCAAAAAGGATTCCAGCGCCAGATATATCCTTGATTATATTTTCAATGTACCAGTTGCAAACAACCTCAGTGGCTGATCCTGTGTGTTGCTCTGCTGGCTTCTCAAACAAATGCAAAGAAGAAACTGGTCCTGAGAAGGCCTCTGAGAGCAGAACTTCTCGAATACCTTGAGTTAGGTCCATGCTAATATGCTGCTCTGCCAGATGGATTATGCTTATGTGTCTCCGAATAAGTGACTCAAGAACAGAAGGCCGTTGGAGATCAGTATCAGTTTTCAGTGCCGAAAGCAATCTCCTCCTAAGGTTCCCAAGGATGCATTCTCTCATGTACTGTTAAAAGAATAATTGGTACACTTCAGTGGAATGCAAGAATCGCGTAATCTTGTGATTGAAGAAAAAAGAGTATGCCTTACCTCCCTTAAGACAAAAACATGGTTTAGCACACATATCGGCTCCATATTGTTCAAAACCGAGCATAAATTGGTCAGTCTCTGCACTGCAGCTTCTAACCTGCCATTACCAAGAGAAAGAAAACGCACTGTTAGCTGTGTCGAAATATTGGTGACTCTGAAAACGGGAAAAACATTTATGCATGAAACTATGATGATTACGGACTTACATTTTGATAGAAGCATTATTTTCAGGATGACTCTCCTGACCAGGAAAAGGGAAACCAGATGCTCCCTTCGGAGATTTAGCTGAAAGATTTGATACTCTGGATGCATAATTCATATAATACGCTGCCTGCTCTGGAAGAAGCTGAAAATTTTCACAAAATTAGTTTTGTAAAACATAACTGATTCAACTGTTTCTTATTTCCTGGTATTTCAACATTAGATCAGATAAAATTGATTACCTGGATCTCAAGGGCACCGAATCCTCCTTCAGAATCAAGTATGTTGATTAATCCCTCGAGTCCTCCCATTATTGATTCAATAAGAGATTCAACATAAAGGACAGCATCCCTGCCAATTTTAGTTACCTGCTTGCAGTAAAGAGATCATTTTTAGTCACATGCATCCATGTACATGCTGAAGCAACTTAAGCTATACTATCGTAACATCATAACATGCTTGATTTTGTCTCAACAAATGAAGACTCAGTAATGAATTTTTTATGATAGAATGTTGTGACCGTAGATATTTCTAGAAAATTTTAAGGGGAGGTGGAGGAAATTGAATTTATGAATCACCTCTTCTGGAACAATGGGGGAAGCACATTCTGGGAAACTACTTGCAATGCCAAGCCATGCACAGCAATGCTGTGGGCGGCCTTCTGGGCCAAACATAGTGTTCCTGAAGACCTATTCAACAATTTTAATTGCATCAAGTAATTCTCTACGCTAAAGAGTAAAGAGGAGCTTGGCAAACCAATTACGGGTCAAGAGAGCAAGACTTACTGCTGTAAGGTGCTGATGGTAAAAATACAACTTCTTAGGACTCGCGTGCTTTGATAATTGAGATTCGAGTTCGTCAACACATCTGATTTGAGAAAATACAAACATGTTATTATTCTCACCTTGACACATTCAAATGCACGTGCACCCATGTGTTAATCTATCAACAAACGTTAGAAGTTGAAAGCAATTATTTACTTCAGGAACTGCTTGACAGATATTTCCAGATATTTCCAATAGCAAATTCACATTTCAGGTAAAACACTGTGCTACCCTGGCTCCTATATGTAACATAATAAAAGTTAAAAACATCTTCACGCGTTTTCTTTAACTATCCAAGAAGACTCATATGTCATAAGACTAACACTCAAGAACAAACGGGAATCACTTAGAAATAGTTACTAGTAATCACCAATAAGGTTTTAATGATCATTTTCTCCAACTGTTCCATACATTAGTAACTCGTAAGAATGTTTAGCTGCGTCGATGTAATTAACTAATTGCAGTGATGGACTACAAATTCACATAATGGCCAAAACCAAGTCAGAAGGAGCACCTGGACCAATTGTATGCAGCATTTCCTTCCGATAATAAGCCTTCTTTCCCAGTAGAAACTGTAGCTTTCTCCAAATGTCTTATGTTTATAGATGATCGGGAAGATGTGACTATCATCAATATTGATAACCAATCCTTTCGGAATTCCTGCTTAGGAATCACAAGATTAGCGCTCATTCAAAATGTATAAGAAAATAAAAAACCTTAATAATTTAAGAACTAAGATACTAGAGTGAAGAGGACAATATTCAAAACGATAATTTAAATAGAGCGATACCATGAGGGATGAGTTAGAATATGCTAAGAAATAAAAGTAAAAACGACTAAAAGTGAATAGACTTTTATAGTCCTCACAGTCCTTTAATTCATACCAACCAACAAGTAGTCTACACCTATTTCAGCACTTAGATGTGTATTAAAGTGATGAAATAATAAATGGGAAACTTTATCTCCAAGTGAGGTGCCAAATAAGCATAAGCAAGGATATATCATAATCTACAAGAAATATCTATTCGGCATGCAAAAACCAGGAGAGATTAATTCTAAAGATAATTGAGCATAGTATGCAGACTTCTTACAGTTAGATCACATGTAATGGCAGATACATTTTCACCCTGTGGTTTTGGTATGTTTTCAAGGTGCTGAACAATCTGCTGAAAAAGACCTTTCAAGCTTGAATCTAAGTCAAGAGCCACCATCCCAGGGGTATTCAACAAAGACCGGATTCTAACAGCACAAGAAGAAAGGTATGATAATGCATAACCTCGAATTGCTGCACAAGAAGAAATACCTTAATACAGTAATAAAAGTATATATAGAAATTATCATATTTCCTCCATTGAGAATAAATTATTAAATATACACATGAAGGATTCTTAATATATAAATTATCACATTTACTCTATTCAGAAAAATGGCATGGCAGACAAAGTTCAAACTAACCTGCAATGTACTTGCGTACTAAACAGCATAGATGGTCCATTCCATCTAATAAGAACCCAATAGTTGGATCACTGGGGTCCTGCAAACGGAATTGCAATTGTTAAAGTCAAGCACATCATTATCAGGTTAAAATATAAAAGACTGATCATGATGGATCTCAATAGATACGGGAAAATATGGCTTACTATGTCAACAGGTACCATTCGAGTGGTTTTTGATTTTGATGACACAATCCCAATATGTTGGAAATACCAGATGACCTCACATTGAGCAAAAGCCAAGGCAGAGAATACCATCTGTAGAATACATCAAATCATCATAATATTATCAACAAGTACTAGAGTGTATCATTGTGCAAAATTTTTAGCTTAAATTTTAAAAAGATGCAGTTTAGCATACCGTTTCAAAAAGCACATTAATAGAATCCTGCAATGAAAACGTACTTGTATGTTTGGAGCCAACAAGCTAGGCTGATCAGTGAAGAAAAGCGCCATTCTTCCAATCTCTTGCTTTAGCAATATTCTCCTCTCATGATGAATGGCATCACACGAGAGTAATGCTTGCTCATGCACTTCACTGCATGAAGTAACCATTTTAATATATTCAATGTACATGGTACCACAAACATCGTCAATCATAAAGAAAGTTCCTTTGATGGGAACTAAGAGCTACTTACGCATATTTGAAACATGAATATGGATATCACAACATGGGATCCATCCAAATGAGAATTTGTATAGGACAATTACAAGAGTGCTTTCATAGTTACAACAGGTTATTATGATGCATGGATATAAGAAACCATACGGATACACAAACATTATATAGGAAACCATTGATTGATATATGGTCCATCCAAATGTACCTTATCATTTTCTCAACTTGCTTAGCTACACTATACTCCAGATCTGCTTCTTTTTGCTTCGTACGACCAGACTTTGCCATCTTCTTTGATTCTAAAATCAGTGGCAGGACATATAGCTGATAATCCTCATGCAAAAGTATATACTGCATGTTCAAGTTACAACAATTAACTACTGAAAATGGTGAAAGTATTTCAATGATAGAAAACTGACAGCAAAAATCACCTCATCCCTGAACAAAGTAAGAACCAGATTTTCTTTCAATACGACCTGAAATCCACAAAAGTGAAACAAAAATAAGGAATAAGACACGTTATGCATGATAATATAACAACAAGCACATACTGTCTAAAGAAAATTCCTAAAACAAATGCCCAAATATGCATATCTTCTCTTCCACTTAAGATATGTTCAATTCTATTGAATATAAAATTGGCAAGTAAAATTAGAAATGAAACAGTGTAAGGTTTACCAGAGCAATGTCAATGCTAGTAACTCGAAGAAGCTCATCAGGACAAACAAGATACCCAAATAATACCCATTCACGATAAGAGGTGACATTTGCTAGATCCTGAGCTCTCTGGAAATGGAACATAACATTAACCATATAATGCAGTTTGCAATACCAATACTTGAAGAAAACATTCAGATTGTCAATGTATGTCTTACCATTGGGTGAGCAGAATTTGTTAGTATGTCTGGATATCGAGGATGATATGGACTTAAAAAACCTTCATTTCTGAGCTTTCTTGTATCTGTTGACAGAAAAATAATAGGTCCCACAGCCTCTAGCACCTGGAAAAGAAAAGTGAAATTTAATGGTAATAAAATCATCTGTGCTAGACTTATTAATTACACCTTTTTGTTATAAATTATGATGTTTGGGGAGGGGGGAAATGTGGGACCTCCTCTTTCTTCCCCGGCCACAAAAACATAATTATCAAAACCAGTGATAAATTAAAGCAGAAACTAACCTCTCCAATACGTGGGCTCACAAAATTTAGGTCTTCTTTTAATCCTTTCAGCAGTTGATCATAACTGTCTATAAACTGAACCAACCTATTATCATCAGAAAAAAACATGAGGCCTGAAGTTTTAAGCATAAACAATAAGAATAGAGATTTCCCATTAAGACAAATATCATATTGGGGATAGAGCTGCAATCAAGCTGAGTCAACAATGAGCTCAATAGAGCCCAAGCTTGCCACGAGCCTTCATGTTGAGCCTCAGATCAACTGACTCATGAACAGGTGGCAAATCACTCGGTTCATTTACAAGCCTACTTGGGGGGCAAATAAAATATGTGCTACAGCTACAAGTGAAGCACAAGTTCTAAGAATAAAAAAGAAAGAGTTTTGTTCTCTGGTTATGTAATGATACATGGTATACCAGATCTACCTATTCATGCCTAAATATAACAATGTAATACCCTGAAGTTCCATATACTCAGTTATGCAGAAGACCCCATAACCACTAACCACGGGTTCATGGAGTCATTTCAAGAATTCCTTTTAAACATTTTCTGATACTCTAGCAGAGGTATAGAATAATCATTAAACAAAATGAATGATAACGATATGCAACAAAAACAATTAACTTGTAACTAAAAATAGTTCCTACCGATGATAAAAATCACAATCTCGGTCTCTTGACATGGAATGCAAAAGGTTATACATTTGTAGCATCATTTTCCTTGGCATCTGTTATAAGCATAGTGTTAGCAAAACAGCAAATATATGTATGTATACACGTATTTATAACCATACGCATGTCCAGTTAAGATAAACCAATTAAGACTCAAAAAAAAAGGAAGAAGAATGGAAATTAGCTAACCTTCTCTGAGAAAAGGTTCACGCGGACAAAGGAACAAAAGAGATCCATAAATGCATGTAGTATAAGTGAGTTCTGATGGGGCTGCAAAATACTGCGCAAAGTTATTAGAGATGCCATGTAAAATCCTTTTCATCCAAGGAATAATGCAAGCATTGAGTTTATTTTGTCAAACTCCCTTGAAAATGTGAGATGTGACCTTAATTTACTTGTTCACTTGTTAATAAACTCAAATGCATATAGTGGGAAGCTTTTTGTCAATTCATATCCTTGCTTCATGTCATCAAATCAGTTAAATGAAACATTGCGTTTGTTAGCCAAAAAGGTGTAAGATAGACATTGAGGAGCAGAACTTAAATATTTCTGACTACAAACCTATATTTACATACGGCTACTTCTAACAAGCACTATGCATCTGTTTCCACAAGAACCGTGACACTTACTAATTAGACTACCTTGCTGTACACTACACACTCCCATTTGCTTACATAACAAGATAAGAGGTTTGTTCAACTTTTTCAATCTTCAACGTGTATCAGTGAGGGTATGGACAGAGATATCAGAAAACCATAACTATTTAGCATCAATCCTATCCTTCTGGAGATCAATTTGTTTGGCACGGTGTATAGAGTTAAAACTTGAAAGGGAAAACAATGTCAATATCATTGTTCCACCCACAGCCTATAATTCATAGAGGTAAAATAAGTGATGATGAGACTCACCAACAAGGTAATAACTGTGCTGCTCAGATCCAATATGAGTCGTAGAGCTTGCTCTCGGAATGCCATCAAATCAACAAGCAGCTGATTCATGCAAAAGAAAAGCTATTATTTTATTGCATCTAACATGTGGTCGTAGTAAATCTATAATAGGAAGCGAGCCAGCGATTTGCAGACCATCTCTCAAATCAAAAGCACCACCACCCAACAAGAATAAATGATTTCAACTGTTTGTGCAATAGCTCCTGCACTAACCATTCATGAAACTGTTGTTGATAAACTTGCAACAAATTAAGAATTAGGTTTTAGCCTTTCAGGCATCAATAATTGTTGATACCTAACTCCTTTATAAAAAAAATAGATGAAACAAGTACAATTAGAGACTGGCAATACCTACCATCAACTTAGTCTATCACCAAAAACATAAGCACTGGAAACTAATAGTTCTGCAAAGGCTTTTTATAGAATATGGAGGTAATGGAGGAATTGAAGCAAATAAAAATACTAAATTCATACCTGGATCCATGGTTCCAAGCTTTGTAAATGAAGTTCTGCATTGTCTTGCAAGGCATCCCAAGAAACCTTATCAACCTGCATCAATATTTTTCTATATTAACAATATTCGATTAGCGAAGTAACACTAACTAACAAAAGAATATCTAATAATTAAATGAAAACAAATCCACTCTTACGCGTTCAAGCTGTAGTTTGCTATAATGTTCAGGGAACTTCTTTGAGAGTAACAAGCAAATTCTTGGATGGTTGGGGAACACACCGGCTTTCCAAAATGTTTCTGAAAATACATGGCCAACTGGATCCGGGTAATCCAAAATTTGGTTCAGCCTATACATTTTAGCCATAAGACCTTCCGCCACTTCAGTTACTTGAACTACCCACTGCATGTTCACACCTTTGTGGGACCCGCCTGAACTATGGACCTGTCCATCAGGACCTGAATTCCTGGAGCTCCTCGAATTCATTGGAGAAGTTGTCTCTGGACCCAAATATTCACTCCATCTTGATGGACCCTCCCATTCTTGGGATCGCAGAGAAGTTGGGGACAGTGATGAATCTTGGCTAGAGAAACGTTGCCTTGATTTTGCCATTGGTGAGTAATCAGAAAAAAACTGCATTTCAAGTTTTGGTTTAAAGTCAAAATATTATAAAGAATAAGAAAGGATTTAAACTTGATATCTATGTTAAATTAGTCAGGAAAAACTACAAATAATTAGTTCATAGAACACATTTAAGATAACCAAATTTAATTTGTTTGATATGTATTTGAAATGAGTATATGAAATCATTTCAAGTTCGCTTTTTTCCTTCTAATTGTAATCTCGAAATATAGGGATAGAAAGAGTATCCAAATAATTTAACTAAGCAATGTTAACTAAATCCCTAACTTTGGAATCAATCTCTCCAAAGGGACCGTGAAACTACTATTTGTTTCTTAGAATTTCTCCTGCTCTACATATCCTTTCATGAATTGACAAAAATAAACAAGCAAATGTCAAATAAAGTAACAAAATTTGAAAAAGAAACTTAACATTCATTTTCATTCATTTTCTTCGTACGTTCTGGGCAACGAAATGAGGGGCAGAATCTTCCCTTCATTTCAAACAATACGGCTTTTCAGCTCCTTGGTACTCAAGCATTAAAGTTTTGTTCACCACAAAGCTTTATTGCTTGTTCTTGCAGAATGGTTCCATTCCATATTTCATTTTGCAACGAATAAAAGCCCCGATTGAAGGATTAACAGGCTTTAACAATATAAGAAAACCTCTAGTACTAGACAATTTCCTTTTCGAAACACCAGCAGCCAAAACCCTCCAAATAGTTGAGTTTAAACTAGCAAATTAGTAAAGCGACAACAATTTCCCGAAATGTAGAACATTTCACAGTTTGGACTGAACCAAATTACTAACATTTGAACCAAAAAGGAAAAATATTTAGCCATTGTAACCGAACAGACACTACATCAGGAAAAATATTTAGCCATTGTAACCAAACAGACACTATATCAAGCACATGAATCACAAAACTGCAAATGAAAAATTCCCCATTTGGCTGCTCGGAAAATGAGAGGAGATCGCACACTCAACTCAAGGGCATTGTCAATGCACTTGTAGTTTGCAGACTGTGTTCCCCTTTTTTCTTTCCAGCATTTTCTCGGCAGCCAAACAGAGCAAATAGAGAGAGAGAGAGTAGCATACTAGCATACAAGTTAAAGCTGCGAACTTTAAAGGCGGAGCAGGTGGAGGAAGGCGAAGATCATCGGGAGCTCAGATCTGACAGTCTCTCTGCTGTGAATTGCGATTTGAGAAGCATCTCTCCTCCACTACGAGACTGAATGCCCTTTAGAGAGAGAGGAGTGGTTGGTCTAGTGGGAGAGGGAGAGCTGGGAATTTGGTTTAATGTATTTATTTATAAATTAAAAATTAAAAATTAAAAATTAAAAAAATGATTAATTTTTTAATTAGCAAGTAATTATTTATTTAAGACAGGCATGGTCGGTTTCTTTTCTTTTCTCTTCCCCTTTTTTTGTTGTCAAAAATATAATTTCTTTAGCTAGAATAATAAAAAGAAAATCAAGACTTATACAATCTCATTTATGCGTTCTTCCTATAGATTGAACGAAAAATGTCATATCAGCATGCACCGCTCGGTTTTTCTCCCTATAAGAAAACACGAACTCCACAGATTCCTTACAACTCGAAGGTACCAAATATCATACAAAAAACAAATTATTGTGGGTATAATAGTAGGGGTAAAAGAAAATTTGGGGTTATTGTTTTTCAATTCTCTTTTTACATTTTTTTTTTAATTTGTTCACGGCAATGACATTTTTTAAGTTGTGACAATTTATGTATAAGGTTTGAAACTTAAGTGATTAAGGATGTTTTTCTCTTGCAATACTTCTCACATATCTTTAATTTCCCAATGTCTCTCTTACAATTAAAAAATCATGTCTTTTCTTTCTTTGGATTAAATATTAGTTAACTCAAGCTCCATTTTTTTTTAACTAATAGAATAGTTATATTAAATTCAAGGTGCAACATGACATTTTAGAGATGTACAATGGCATCACAAATTTTGGAATGCGTGGTTATGTTGATATACGTTCGTAATCAACACTACGCTATGTTGATTTGAATTGTCTTCGATAATCTTATTCTAAAGATACATCTCCCTATTCAAATACATGAAGTCATATAATAATTTGTGTTTCTTTTACAATAAAATAAGAACCAAAAAACAAACTCACGACGACAACTTAACTACAATTTACAAATATAAATATTAAATAGATGACGCGAAATAAATTGCACCCAAACATTCTCACACAATTGAAAATAACTTGTTACAAAATTATTCCAAAGTTCTTTTAAATTATAATTATTACATTATAGGCAAGAATTTGACGATATTAAAATTTTGCTACACATTAAATTTTTACATTATATATATACACACACACACGCTAAGATGATAAATATGATTATACCTATAGATCTTAATTAGTGGCACACATGATGTTGCTACATATTAAATTTTGTTAGATATTTATATGGATAGTTTGGTTCACAAGATGTATGTTTGTGGACTTGTTCACCTTTTTAGCTGTGTGTTAGTGCCTTGTGCGTATGTTAGAAGGATGCACTCCTTGTTTTATGAGGTGGAAGACATACTTGCCTTGGACGTTAAGCAACCATCATTGTTTTCTAATTAAATTAGTGGGATTTGTGAGAGATTATTGTTGGACGCAAAAGCTGCAAAAATCGGCTATAATAATACAAAGATTTTTTTTCCAAAAATCATGATTATCTTTAGAGAAATTTTATTTAAACCCATATAACCTATTTCTACACCCAACTTAAATTTTAAATGTTAATTATCTATATTATCCTATTGCATAATTACTATTAAGTACAAAATGAAATTAATAATAAAACTCAAATTTATCAATAAGCTCAAACACTATAATTAAACCCTACGATCACTCTTTGTTTATCCTACGTTCATTCCGGCTAAAACTCTAATAGCTCTCATAGAGAAAAACAAAATTTTTTAGTGATGGATGGTGATTTTGAAGTTATGAATCCTCCAACCAACGTATGACTCAATTTATGAATTTTTTGTTCGTTTGATTTCAATTTTTTAGAGTTTAGAAGATGAGTATTTTAAATTTTACATGTACATTCTTAAATTTTCATGTACTAAATTAGTATTTACGATTTCACACAAACAATAATATTTCTGACATTCAAACACCAGAGACTAACGAAGATGCATCTTGAAATACAATATAATTCAATATAATTTGCAGCCTTTGATATCCTACAGGTAAGTAAGTCTTGTGTCTACAACATATGTGCTTGTAAATTCGACATTTGTGCTTGTAAATTAATATGTGTGCCACAAATCTTAGGCTGGTGGTGGTTGTCTTGCATCGTTAAGGCCTGGTCATTGGTTAGACTTGTACAATGGTATTGGATCGGTAGGAATTTCATAAGCAAAATTTGTAATTGATATGTGAGTGTGCAGTTTCGAAATTATAGAGATATTATCTTGTCAAACAAACAATAATGTTTTCGAACAAACCTAATTTGATTACTAGTGCTCCATGCACTTCATGAAGCCCATAGAAAGATTCCTATGAAAGGGTATGGCAGCAGACACATATGCTCATGAAACAGATGTTAGATTAAATGTAGAAATATGGAGAATAATTCGAATAATGACTTTGAGGTACGACTTGAATCGTTTCCTTAAAGTGTTATTTGCCCCCACTCGAATGAGTTTGCTAAAGGGTTCTTGGCAAATCACTTCCAGGATACAACAAAGTATGGAATATTCGATTAGCAAAACCGAATTGTATTCCCTTAAAAATAACTAGAAAGAAATTGTATAAATGTGATGAGGAGAGAAAAGAGAGCAAAGAAATTATGTAGACAACAAATTTCTGAATGATTCATTTTCTACTAATGTTACCAATATATATAGAGAGAATTGCACCTTTTAGACATATCCTTTGGTTTTGGGTGTGCCCTCTCACCATGAGATACAACTAAACATTGCAGAATTACCAATAATTACGTATGTTGGAAAAGGGCATGCATCTGTTCGGGATGCATCCTGTTTTTCCACCAAACAATAAAAGGTACGGCAGTTTTCAAATTCCAAAGAATGTGATTGTTGGGTGACTAACCCTCTCCTGACAAACGCCACACTCATATATATATATATATATATATATATATATATATATATATATACCTATATATATATATATATATATATATACCTATATATATATATATTTAAAATATTCAACAACAGAGACCACACGGAGAAAGATGGTGATGCATGGTTTTTGTCAACATCTACAGGAAGTGTCAGTCTTGTTGTCAGCCATGACTGAATTCACAACTCAATTCTCACTGTCCATTTCCAAACGGCGTAAAGATAAAGTTATAAATCAAATGGGTGTAAAAATAAATTCACATATTGAATTGGATTTATAGGGGCATATTAGGTAATAAATTTGGGTTTAAAGAGATATTAATAGTTTAGTTAAAAATCAAATGGATGCAAAGAATAAGTTGGGTGTAGAGATAGGTTACATAGGTTTAAATAAAATTTCCCTTATCTTTATGGCCGTCAATATTATGATGGTAATTAAGTTGCCTAATTGGGATTAGTTCGCAGGTAAGCTAACTATAATACTATACCATATGCTTGGGCAATGCTGACGTCACAAATGGAGGCGTTTGACTTCGAGGGAATTGGATCCTCTCCTGAGCAAAGGTTCAGGATCCTCTCCTGATCCAATAACACGGACCGTTGGATTTTGATTCAACGGTTACAAATAGGGGACCTCTCTAAAAGTTATAATAATTGTAGCCGTATGATCAAAATTCAACGGTCCATGTTAGCAGGTCAAGAGGATCCCAAGCCTTTGCTCAAGAGAGGATCCAATTCCAACTTTGAGATCAACTTATTGGCATAATAAAATGGGTCGGGTTGGGCCGATTTTGAAGTTTATTGATTGGGTGGGACTGAAAATTGATCAAGCTAAGGGGTGGTTTGGGAGTGAGGTGCTTAAAAAAAAAGCACCCATGAAAAAAAGCTGTGAGGGTTTTAGGTGTTTGGTAAACTGAAAAAAAAGGCTTATTTTGGAAGCTGCTGTGAGAATAAGCTGAAATCAAAGAAAAAAGCTGAAGCTGCTATTTGCAGCTTTGGAAAACTGGTTTTTTTTCAAAGCACACGGAGCTAAAGTGCTCCTTTAATGAAAAGACCCACTATGAGACTGCTTTTTTTTTTTTCCAAAAGCACTTTTACAAAAAAGTTTACCAAACACTCTGCTGATTTTTTTCACAGCCGCTTATTCTCACAGCACAGCCGCTTATTCTTACAGCAGCTTTTTTTCAAAGCACAGCAATACCAAACCAGCCCTAAATGTAGCTTTTTATGGGTCCGAATTATATTTGGACCTTGAATGAGCATGGGTCCGAGCCAATTTGGGTTCCAAAAATGCCACGGCAATCGTCAAGAGGGAAGGGTGGGTTGAAACTTTGGAGAGATTTTTTAGTATGTGCCGGGAACATAGGGCGATACATTACGTGTGACGTGTTACTACAAATGTTTAGATAATTATGTTAAAAAGTTAACAACTTGAAAAAAAAAAAAAACTTTTCTCTGCTTATATAATAATACGTAATGTACCCATCCGTATCTTGGACACAATGAAAAATTTCTTGAATTGAAGGAGTGCTAACTTCCCCTTTTAGATGAGGGATGGAGATTACCTGTCAATTTTGCCTATAACCATTAGACGCAAAGATAAGAAATTAATCTCAAAGAAACAGTTTTTGACAAAAGCTACAAAGCTTTCACTTCAGTGGACATTACTATTTTGAGAGACTATCGGCGAATTTTAACGAAAATTTTTTAGTACTGTTCATTTTAACGAAAAACCAAATTTTTACACTAAAAAGTCAATCATGGTGCTATTCACTTTACCCTTTATTGTATCCTTATCGTTAAAATTTAAAGTTTTATAGCATTTTTCATTAGTTTTCCTATATTTTTAGTCATAAAGGTTTTTGACGGTGAAATAAGGGGACTTGTCAATGTTTTAATTTTACAAGTAAGCATTTCGATTAGAATATATTAAGTTTATATACATAACAACTTCCTTCAAATGCAAATTCACCATTGGATCGTACTAGGAGCAAATAATTCAATCAAGAAAGAAGAAAATACAAGAATTATATCCATCTAATGTAAACAAGTACATACACAATGTTTTGTAATGAGAACAACTTGTATAACACGGGTTTACCGCTACAGTGACGTCCGGTGCCAATAATACAAGAACGTGTAGAAAAAAGCTAAAACATATCCTTACATAATTAGCATGAATGATGATGACTTCGTTACATGCAAGTCTTCACTTTTTATAATGAGGTCACGCATGCATGAAATATTATTCATTGTCCTTGACATCTTCATCGGGGAAATTTCCAAGAAGGTCCGAGCAAAGGCAATCGCTCAACTTTTATTGGCGTTGATTTTTCAGTCGGTTTTATGTAGTTTCTTTGTTTCTTTTTATCGCTTCTAGTAAACCTCAACAAGAATTGTTTAACAAGTTTGATAATCTTGCATTATAATAATACTTTTTAAGAAATTTCGACGGTTCGTTGTGACACATTATTTAAAAAATGAAATTTTAACGAAAAGCCTTCGGTACTGTTCACTTTAATGAAAAACCACATTTTTACACTAAAAAGTCAATTCTGGTACTATTTATTTTACTTTTTATTTTGTCATTATCGTTAAAACTTAAAATTTTCAAATTGATTTATTCGTTTTAGAAAAATCAAATTTCACATCTCATAGACTATTAGTGGGACCATGGTCTTTCCTTTTCCAAATGGTATATTTTTTTGTCAATTTTCCAAATGGTATTAGGTAGAACGTAATCATCGACGAAGACTTCGAACTTCCCATTGACTAAGACGACTTATTGACTTACGTTCTTCTTGAATTCAGTTGATGAGCAAGACTCAATCACTCAGGTATTATCTCCTCCTCGCTTGATCATTTCTATAATTTAGGTTTCCAGAATCGTAATTTTTTTTATATCTAAATCATGAGGTTTAATTGAATAATTCAGGTTTATTTTGGGGTTTAATTTCCACATTTTTGCAGATTTTGTTAACATGGATCATATGATAAAGGTAACTCCAGCTTGTCCTTCCAATATGGTTGCTTATCTGATCCTTGTTTGGTCCAAGGCCATGGAGTACTGCTTACTGCCCACGATACGATTTCTCGTGTCGGTCCTCGACGGATTCTTCATACGTTTCTTATCAAAACCCGTGACGCTGCAGATCGAAGAGTACCACGGCACGAGCACGCGTAACAAAGTCTACGATGCGTTAGATCTTTACTTGAAAGACAAGATCAGCCCTTCAGCTCGGCTTCTCAAAGTTGCGCAAGCTCGTAAAGAGACTAATTTCACCGTCCAGTTTTCGAACAACCAAGAGTTTGATGACTCGTACGAAGGGATCCAGCTGAAATGGAAGTTCGTTTCCGTTTCCAAGAATTTCAAGTACAATCCAACTTCCTCTTCATCATATAACAGTGTTCCAGAGAAAAAGCAATACTTTGAACTTGTGTTTGACTTGCGACACAAGGAAAAGGTCATGAATTCTTACTTGCCTTATGTCATGGAGAGATTTAAGGCTATGAAAGAAGAAGGCAAAGTTGTGAAGCTGCATACACTTGTGAGGTTAGATGCTTTTAAGATCAGATGGGAGGCAATCAATCTCGAACACCCGGCAACGTTTGAGACGGTGGCCATGGACCCGGAGCTGAAGGCTGCGGTTGTGGAGGACTTGGACAGATTTGTGAAGAGGAAGGAGTTCTACCAAAGAGTGGGAAGAGCTTGGAAGAGAGGGTATCTTCTATATGGTCCTCCAGGAACTGGAAAGTCGTCCCTGATAGCTGCCATGGCTAATTACCTCAAGTTTGATGTCTTTGATTTGCAACTTACACATTTGAAAACGGATATGGAATTGAGAAAGGTGTTGCTGGCAACAACAAATAAGTCAATCCTTGTGATTGAGGACATCGATTGTAGTCAGCCGGCGGTTCAAGATCGGAAACAAAATAATTATGGCATAAAAAAGCCCGAGTTTGAAGGCAATCAGGTTAGTAAAATAAGATATTGCAAGTGATAGTTTAGCATTTGAGGTCATAAAATAAGATATTGCTCCGTAGTTGTGGTTTATCGTGTTAGCTTATATAAATTGTTGGTCAATTATCCGATTGATTAAATTTTTAGAGTTTAGTAGTCGTCTAACACGGCTTTAAAATGTTTAGAGCGTAATATTTTACAAATTTTATCTTCATCAAAAGATATGTAAGTGATTTAGCATTTGAGGTCATAAAATTAGAGATATTGTTCCGATGTTGTGGTTTATTGTGTTGGCTTGATATAAATTATTGATCAATTATCCGATTGCTTAAATTTTTAAAGCTTAGTGTATAAAATCTGTTCCAAGTGGGAGGGCTGCACTTATTCCATATGTATCAAACCTACCCATAGTATATAACAAGTTCACCAAAACTCAGTACAATGTTTTGTAATCGGGATGACTTTGATACACGACACTAGCATGCATCCTATATATATATATGTGTATATGTATGTATGTATATATATATGTATGTATGTATGTATATGTCTGAAAGCGCTTTTGATTTTCATATGATTCCTTTTGCTTTTGTGCACAGCTTACGCTATCCGGACTACTAAACTTCACAGATGGGCTGTGGTCTAGTTGTGGAGAAGAGAGAATCATTGTATTCACTACCAATCACAAGAGCAAGCTCGACTCTGCATTGCTTCGTTCTGGACGAATGGACATGCACATCCACATGTCGTTTTGCACGTACGAGGGCTTCAAAACGCTGGCTTGCAATTATCTCAAAATCTGTGGAACCCACCCTTTGTATGAGAAGATTGAAACCCTACTGCAGAAAACAAA